>NW_027133034.1:25550000-26750000 GCF_026122565.2 Emydura macquarii macquarii
GGACTTGTCAATGATTTTAGCATTCTCCTGGTATTACCTGCAGAAATACTTTGATAATACACTTTTGTGCTAGAAGAATGACAGGTCTCTGGAAATGCCTTTGCCAGAAACGTTAGACACATGAAAAATAAATATACAACAAAAAAGTAAGAAACATGATATTCTAATTGATCTGAAGTTAGTGATCTCCCACCAGAGACTGCAAGTTTTGCAGGTGCCTAAAGTCAGACACGGCATATCACATTGCAGACCTATCTTTGAAAGAGGTTGGATGCTTTAATAGATTGAAAAAAAAATTGTCATCAAGTAGCTCCAGGAAAAGAATGTAAAATCTCCATTGACTATTCCATGTTATGTACAAAATCTAGTTATAAAATAAGATGATATATAAAAATACCTACTAGAGATAACATAATGAAATCCAGAGTTGGAAGGATGACAATTGCAGAATTTTAAAGAGATGTAAGACCATGGTGGAAGGAGAGAGCCCTTTTGAATGTTTGATTTTTCTTAAGACGTATGTTACTGAAACTTGCAACAGAAGATTGGAAAGATACTTTACTGCATAGGGCACTGGATTGGGACTCAGGAGAGCTGGCTTCAAAACTCAGCTCAGCTATGGACTTTATGTGTGATCTACAGCAAGTTAATTATTTAACCTATGCCTCAGTTTCCTACTTTCAGGGATGTTGTGAGGATACTAGTGTGCTGGGGCCCATAAAAGTACATAAATACATAGCCAGAGGGTCTCCATCTCTTTGGCTCCCATCCCCAAGAAGGCTGAACTAGCTAATGGATGGTTCGCAATTTGTTTGCAGGATGGTTCTGGATTTTGAAAAGAAAAATACTTGATACAAATGGTCAGCCTGGAGTGGGAGAGCAAAATAACTGGGGAAAAAGCAGAAACCTCCCGGGACAGGGTAGAAGCAGCTGCTGCCCAGCAGTAGCAAAGTCAGTTTAATCCCAGTGGTATCTTTTTAAAATCAAATTATTCTCCTATCAGTAGGTAGTTTGATCCCATTTAGGCAACACAAATATCAAACTATTGTGTTTCGAAATAGAAGAGTGAAAACTATTATGCAAATCTTCCTTATCCTAATGCACAGGCAAATTATTAGAGTGACAGGATTAGATGCTAATTCATCAATGTAATAGTTCAATTTAAAATATAAAAAGACCAAGAGGACCATAGTTTCTGATCTCCTACTCAACTACACTACATTTGAGTATATTCCCTTCCTGTAGAAAACCCCTCTGGCTTGAGATAATGTACTCTGCTGCTGGAGCGAGGGCAAGTGGTAGCAGTGACCTCGCTCCAGTTGACTGAAAAACAACCCCGTGGGCACCAAATCTTTTATATCCTTTAAACCCTGCTACCAATTAGCATACTGAGCAGAGCAGGTCTCCACTTGAGAAGTCTGTGATGTCTAGGGATTCCTCACTGGGTCTGGGAGAGAAAAGCTGCACCATCATGGTGCCCTTGCTCTAATTTCCTGATGCAATTAAATTAGCTTGATGCACCATAGTCAGGCTAATGCAATGTCACAAACTAGCTCTCATAAAGAACACCACATCCAGCAGTTGCCTCAGAGAGGTGTACAATGGGCATTCATGTGCATGCATGTAGGGCCAGCCCCGCTGCATTAACAGAATGTAAGATCCTATTCTATATGATTTATTTCTAACTAGGAACTCCTTTCTGTATTCTAGCACCACAGAATTTTACACCAGTGCTAAAACCCTAGCACCATAAAAACTGGGCTTCTTCAAGCTTTAAGGCAAAGACTCTTGGCATTTGATCCTTTCACCTTCTTTTGTCTGTAGTAGCGGAGACAGTAAAGACTGCTTTTTCACCTTCAGGAAAAAAAAAATCTTCCATAGAAGATGCCTGATCATGATCAGTTAAAGTACAGTAGAAACAACACTATGCTCTGATACAGCAATTCCTGTCTATCTGACACGATTTTGCTTTTGATATCTGAATGCAATTAACTGCCAACTACACAGACATTTGTGGAGGAGGGGGGAAAAAAATCACAAAACTTTGGAGATTAGAAGGTTGGCTCAAATTCTTTATTTAAAAACCATATTTGCTTTAACAGAAATATGTTAAATGTTTACACCTGACTTCAGTGTGGCAGCCAGGTGGAACTGATGCTGCTTTTTGTTTAGTTTAGATCATAGTGTAGGGGGGGCAGCAGTTCAACCAGGGCTGGAAAAGTTTACAATGTCTATTACGTACAAATCCACCACTTTTCTGCCTTGGCCTTAAAGGGAACCTGCTAGGATAAAACCAACGTTGTTAATAACAAAAATCCATATCTAGGACTCAAATTATATGATAAAATATTAAAAGAAAATAATTGGAAAAAGGTCTAATTTGTCATGTATGTTCACAGTTCACTTTTGCATTTTACTGGGTTTGGACAATGAAACTACAGTAGGCTGGTCAATTTCACTCTCTCACTGACTAGGACGCCCTTGTGGTGTTTAGGTTTATAACACTGCTAGGGCGTGTTTATCTTTCAATTAAAAATGTTTAAAATTTTGTAAGGAAAATATTTGTATCATTTTGGCTCCATTCTGCCACTCTGACTCCCACTGAGTGGTACCTTATTCTGTGAGCAGTCCCATTTTATACAATGGAGCTACTTTTGCAGTAACTTTCTCTCAACAGGAGTATGTCAGGCAGAATCTGGCCTATGCCATTTTATTAACCTTTTTATTATTTGTATTGTGATAGCACTTTGGAGCCCCAATCATGGACCAGAACCCCACTGTTTGTTGTATTAGGCAACATAAATGTTAGCCTTATGCTTTGTTGACCAAGTCCCTTTTAATTGAAAAGAGGCCACAAAAACATGGAATTCGTATCTGCGGGAGAGGAATCATGTCAATACACACAAAACCAAAGCTTCTTAACAGAATTCTGTGCAACAGAATTGTTATCCACCAATCAGCTTTACTGACTAATGCTACACAGGGAAAATGATTATGTTAATATTTGTATCTTTTGAATATACTCAAGTATTTTGCTAAGATTATTATGAAAGATTCCAAATCAGATAATATTTTTAATTAAAAATATGCTTTTTCTATGTAACAAATTTAAATGGGTAATCGTGTTGAAAGTACCCTGAGCAGGAATAACGTTATCATAGATATTAACTAAAATTAACTGGTAACCAGTCCACAATCACAATGTATAGTCAACAGTCACATATCATATTTGTCCTTGACTAAGATGAATTAAATTTGGAATAGTACCTTTCTTTATACTAAACTACTCAATAAACAGAAAGAATAGCCAAATACAGTGGTAAGTCAAGCATAGTTTCGGCAAAGCCCTCTTTTTCTGCAGAGTGTAGAGAAGATGTATGTGATGTTGCTTATGTAAATTCATAACTAATGCTTCAATATTTTGAGAGAAAACATGTATTAAAAGATGGTACTGTGTAAAAGAAAGATCACTCTTGCATCAGACCTTCTACAAAATATGCAATAAAGGTGTGTTCCTAACATTTGCTTACAATTCTACCTTCACCCTATACAAATAAGAATTTGTAGATAAGGAGATGTACTTGTATGCCACTGAAAATGAAGAGCCGCTGAAGCAATGGCAGTGAAAGGGGAAATGATTTATAAGTGCAATGATTAATCTCTAGCATTGAACAAGATCTGGATTGCATACTTGATTAAATATCCAAGCTATGAGAACAAGAATGAATAGCATAAGATCATCTCCTTCTTCTTTCCCAAAATCTCATTCCATATCCCTAAAATGAGTTTTGAATTGTGTTTTAGAGTAATTTTTTTAAATTAAAGCTTACTTCTTTGGCAGAAATTTAAGGTCCAGGGATGGTACGAAAGGGAAGAATTTTCTTTCCCCATCAGTCTGGCTTCTCTTTTTCCTTTTATGCTTTACTTGGATCAGTGGGTAAAGGAAGGAATCCTAATGATGAGGAACACACTTTCAGTCCCAGGGCACAAGAACATAACATGGAAATTAATTGAGATTTTGCTTTTAGCTAAAATATATCACTGTATATTCATCAGCACTGGGCATGACAACACATAGGGAACATCACATGTAGATGTATAATAAAATATCAACCCGTGTCTGCAAAATAAAGTATTTCCTTGAAGGTTCATCTGTCAAACTTCTTTGGCACCCAGAGGTGAGGGGAGAGAATATAACAGAACTGAAATAGCACTGCTTCATGTAGAAAGCTAATAAAATTATGGCACATTGAATGGTGATAGACAGTTGGGATTCTTTTCAGCACTTCACTGAAGTGTACCTCTAGAATCTGAGTTATTTCCATTTTTCTTGTCTCCAGTTTTCCATCTATTATTTGAATGAATATGTATATATTTGAATATTTTACATATATATGTTCATTCCTTATTCATCATAATTCCACCTAGTTACTAAGTGACAAGGCTGTGCTGTTGCTATGTTTTCTTTCTTCAATCTTTCTGTTAATTTGATGCCATCATTTTCTGCACTCTGGAGAAAGCCCAAAAGCAATCATTAGAGAAAATATTTAGTTTTATTTCAGGCACCAGATTTTTACCATGTTTTTGTAATCATGTGATCCTTATTAATGTAACCAATTTGTGGTCCCCTAGGAACTTCATTGTTATTACTATGCTGTAAACCATGGCTTCTCAGAGTTTCATGGTGACAAAGGGGATGGAATGCAGAACCACTTGTCCTAAAACCACTTGTCCTAAAACCACTCCCCTCACTTGAGCTAAATGAGACTCTTTTCATTATTAGTTGTAAAGGGTCTATGAATCACAGTATAGCAGTTCCAATTCCCTCCAGAAGAGGACAGTAGTATATGTGTACACACAGCTCAAGACCAGTTCATGAGAATATTTTAGAATTCAAGTGTTAGGATGATTCAATCGTAATCCTTAGATGATAAGCTCCATTTCAGCTTTCTCAAATGCACAACTCAGAGGAGGACAAGACTCATTGAATCGGAGAGGAGCGGGGGGGAAGAGGGGGCGGGGTGGAGCCTATTAACTCATCTTCATTGCACCAGTGAACACGAACATTTTGCCAGGTTCAAACTGATTCATATATGGAGCTCTATTCCTTTCCACATTCCAGCTCCCAATAGCAAAAGGGTCCCCCTCCTCCCATCCCAGTGAACCTCCACCAAAACTACTGGAAGCTTTCAGGTTTGGAAAGAAGAAGCCAAGGGCTACCACAGGGTCATGGGCTATGATAGAGGGAGTAGGAGCCTAATGCAATATCCCATGGCATGAGTAGAGGGAATACTGCACAGTCTCAAGAAGGTTAAGGGCTGAAAGAGCATTTGCAAGGAGGGAAGGGGAGATCCAGGGCCCAGGGAAAGAGGGAGGCTGATGCTGAAACACTGAAATATTGTGTTGATCATGGGATTTTAGCCCCATCATGGTCTCACAACCACTCTTCTCATGAGATTTGGTTTGAAAAATTAAAATATAGACGTCTTTTGATTTTGGATCAGGCTCAGAACCAAAAGGGGCAGCTTTAGATCTGAGGACTGGAATCTGAATCCCTTCCAGACTTCAAAAGGTTTTGTATTTAGTGTTCTGATTTTGGCAGAAGTCATAGGAGCAATTGTGGAATGATTCTGCCAGTGCTTCGTTATCTGGCGAAAGGATCTTCTTTCTGCCTAATCTTCACAAAGTACATCTGCCCCTGTTCCAGTTCTGGATGTCCCTGTGTGGGGGACTGGGGACTTCATAAATTCATGGATTTTAAGGCCAGACGGGACCATTATGATCATTTAGTCTGACCTCCTACATAACACAGGCCATAGAATTTCACACAGTAATTCCTGCATCAAACCTATCTGGGCATTAGTATGCAACATTTACATCAATAACATACTGTAACTTGCATACTGTATAAAGCATTACAAAATACAGTGGCATATTCATTAAAGCCTACTCTGAAACATTCACTGATTTTATTTAACTGCACAGATACACTCATTTCTCTCTCATATATATTAATCACACTCCATATTAATGACAAGCAACATTTTGTTTTAAATAGAAGAAACATGCTGAGTTACAGAACTGCCGCTAGAAAAAGTCCAGTTCCCGCAAATACGCACATTTCTTTGCGTGCCTGCTGCAATTTAAACATAGATTATCTTTTTTTAAAAGGTTCTTTAAGGGTTTAGACCTTGTCAGCCAAGATTCAGGTTCAAGCCAATTTTTTCCAGTTGCTTCTGAACCCTTTAAAATGGATGTTCCTAATCCTATTATAAGCATAGACAAGACAGAAATGGTCCTAGTGGACATCTCTGTGACAACATTATTTACAGCTAATGGAGGCATGTTGAGGCAAGCGTCGTCTCTATCATCCTATGTTGTATTTCCCAATTTTCACACTCTGCCAGTTATGTATCTAAGATCAACAATTAGTTCATTAAAACATCGTATCTTGCTATCCTAAACTCCCTCTCCTGTATTTTTTAAAGCTCTAATAGAAGTTGGTACTAGTACTTTGATAACTACTTCTGCCTTGTGCCCCTCATCCTCTCCCCCCATCAAGAGCCACTGTGAGAGTTCTTTCATGATCTGATTGCTCTAGGTTAGCATGGATAGCAATTAATTTTAGCAGGAAAAATAGTGAGCCAAAATTCATTGGTGCAGACCTAGAGAATTTCCAGTGAGGAAACAGCAAATTCGCCTTGCTTCCTTTGAAGTCCAATTCCTGGAATGTTTAATTTAAAATGAATCTCTCCCCTGCTGCGTGGATAGTCAGTTTGAAATTTGAAATGAAGTGATGTCAAGCTGCTCTGTGATAATAAGTGGTAAATTTGCCTCAGCTTCCCTTCAAGAGGTATTTATTTTTGGTCTGAGAACTGTGCAGTTATTTTAAATAGGGCTGTTAGTCCAGTGAACCATTAGTAACAGTAAAGATTTTGTTTTTTCAACAGACACTTTAGATAGCCAGATAGACAGACAGATGCTAATATTGTGCCTTTAATTGTGCAGCTATGACAGATTCCTTTCAATTGTTTCTCAGGCTAAGTGTGTTTCCCTGTATGATGTTGTTTTCTCTCAGATGCACCCTGTGATTTATTTACTCATCTTTGGGAGATACACTGTACAGAGAGCACAACAGCCATTGCTTCATATAAGGGTACTAATTATTGGCCAAGTTAAAGCAATCATTTTACAGAGCATTTTACAGAAGGAGAAAGGTAATGAGCTATTTCTCAGCTGGGATCTTTAGTTATATTTCTTTGTCCACGTGTTTGTGACATAAGATTCGCATTTATCTATCAGGTCTTTTATAACTTGCTTATCATGGCAGTGTCTGAACACCTAAAAAAGATGATTAAAGACAGAAGTAAAGAATGATAGATGCAGGTGTGATAGAGACAGACCAAAATAATCTTGCAAAAAGAAGTCATCAACCTTTTGATAGAAACATTTGCCTGTGATATACTTAATAAAATCCCCTCCAGTGAATGTTACAGTTCAAAATACCATCGTGCTTGTCATCAGCATTAATGTTTACATAGGTTTAAAAATAGATGTATTTTAGAACAATGAAAGTAACTAATTTTAGTGTTGAGAGTCTATTTGTAGTTTAAAATAATTCTCTTTGGTGAACAGAAAATAAGTGATTTATAATGCATCACAGATAAATCTCCAAATAATTGGATAATATTGGAGTTACCAATTTTCAGAAAGTGTACATTGAAAAGTTAGTATATTACATTTTATCTGAGGGAATTTAGTTAATTTTTTTCCAAAGGATACTAGGACAAGTACTCTGATTTACAAGGCATTATCTAATCCAGATTGGAGAAACTAAGCAAAAGGCAATATACAATGTAGTGTGTATATAGCAGGAGTCTGGTTGATGATTCCATCATCTTGACAGAGCCACTAGCTGGGATTATTGCCTCAACCAGCAAAAGGTATTCATAGGCAAAACAGGAACAACACTCCCACTCCAACTGGTACTAGATTGAAGGTAAAGTCTCCATAACCACAGTGCAGTAGTTTAGGAAATCCTTGGAAGTCACTAGCAACTGGTGTGGTTGTGTGTGGAGCAGGGCTGATTGATCAGTTTGGCCCGAGACTGAGCTTAGCCTAATATTTGACATGGCAGGGCTAATAACCCTACTATGCACCATATTCTGCCACCTTTACTCACATTGAGTAGTACACCTTACTTCTTGAGGAGGACCATTGAAATGAATTGAAGTATTCAAGGAGAAAGGGACTAACCCTATGAAGGATGGCAGAATTTGATAAAAAGTGCTATTTGTCTAAAGAGAGGTTATATAGTACATGTAGTAACAAGAAACCAGGATAGCAGTATCTTACAGTAGTTATGCTAAGACTTTCAGAGTAATAGCTATATTAGCTTCTCACATTAAAGGATATACATTGCAGACAAAAGATATTGGAGTAGGGGATGGGGCTGATTGCTGGATCTTTTGTGACCCAGGTGTCTCACAGTTACTACTCAAAGAGTATATGGTCCTTTTGTGCTGTCCCGGTGGCACAAAGAGGGATCAGAAAGCTACCCTAACTTGACACCAAATCATGTCCCTGGTGTGCACAAATTCCTATTTGTTAGAGAGCAGGTGTAGGACTCTCCTCCAGCACAGGAATTATGTTGGTGGTGGGCCATGAAGGGAAAGTATTGCATGAGAGAGTTCCTGTGCTCCAATAATCTCTAACTGGCATAAAGGTCACCTGAAGGCCATTAACTGACCTATTTCAGTTAAAGTGTAAGAGTGGAATATAACCACGTTTTTCTTTCCCTTCCCTGGCAGCTTGGCCACCCCCAAGGATTGAGCGAGCCTTAGATGCTTTGGATTAACAGGTGGGGAGTATTCCTTACCTGAGAAACCACTGAATAGCAGTCAGTTTTCTTAGCAGCTAACTTCCTTTAGTTTTAACGTTAACTTTTCCATTAGTTCTATTTCCCTGATTTTTGCTATAACCAGACAGCTGTTAAACCTGGGGGAGGAAGTATGGGTCTTCTCCTTTAAACATTTAGCAGGTACTAGGTGGTGAGAAATTAAAGTGCAGTTCTACTCTGAAAAGTGACTGCAGAAATGACACCTTCTCACATAACAGCTCTGCTCCCTCTGTGTATTCAGTCATGGTTGCTGACTTTAATGACTAAAATACATTTTTACTGCTTTTACTTATTAGCCCTGAAGAACCAACACACCCAAGAGAGCTGGATTCTATGCCTTCTTAGACACCAACAGAATTGTTTACTAACTTCCAGAGACTATGAATTTCACATGTGTCACTGAGGGTATAATTTGCACTGCAGAACCTTAAGTAACTGGTGATAAAACAAGAGAATGAAAAACACAACTTAACATTCAGATCCCAGATAACCAACAAGAAACAGTAAACATGGAACCTTACCATGTCATTTTTTTCCAAACAACGTACAACACATTTTAATGCTTTTATGAAGCTTAAAGCTGGTTTATAATACTGGTAACCCCAATATAATTAATGCCAATCAACATGAGTTGATGGAAATGAGATCCTGTCAAACTAATTTGATATCTTTTTTTCTTTTTATGAGATTACCAGTTTGGTTGATAAGGGTGTTGATGTAATGTACTCAGACTTCTCTAAGGCATTCAACTTAGTACCACATGACATTTTGATTAAAAACTAAAAAGATACAAAATTAACCTGGCACACATTAAATGCTGGCTAATGATAGGACACTAAATGTAATTGTAAACAGGAAAGCATCATCAAATGGGTGTGTTTCTAGTAAGGTCCCATAGGGACTGGTTCTTGGCCCTACACTATTTAACATTTTTATCAGTGACTTGAAAGAAAACAAAATCACTGATAAATTTGCAGATGATACAAAAATTGAGCAAGTGGTAAATAATGAATAGGACGGATGACTGTTACAGAGCAATCTGGATTGCTTGGTATAAGCTGAGCCCAAATAACAATATGCATTTTAATGTGGCTAAATATACATTTATATCCCTAGAAACAAAGAATATAGGCCATATTTACAAGATGGGGGACTCTGTTCTGGGAAGCAGTGACTCTGGAAAATAGTTGGGGGTCATGGTGGATAATTAGCTGAACATGAGCTCCTAGTGCAACGCTGTGGCCAAAAGGGCTAATATGTATCTTTGGGTGTATAATAGAGGAATATCAAGTAGAAGTAGGGAGTTATATTACCTCTGTATTTGGCAACGGTGCAACTGCTGCAGGAATATTGTGCCCAGTTCTGGCATCCAGAATAAAAGAAGGGTGTTGATAAATTGGAGAGGTTTCAGAGAAGAACCACAAGAACAATTAAAGGATTAAAAAACGTGCCTTATAGTGATTGAGCTACTTGAGTCTATCTATTTAGCTTAACAAAGAGAAGGCTAAAGGGTGATTTGATAACCGTCTATTAGTACCTATATGGGGAACATCTGTTTAATAATGGGTTTTTCAATCTAGCAAAGAAAGGTATGGCACAATCCAATGGCTGGAAGTTGAAGCTAGACAAATTCAGATTGGAAACAAAGGTTTAAATTTTTAACAGTGAGGGTAATTACCCATTGGAACAACTTACTAAGGGTCATGGTAGATTTTCAATCAGTGACAACTTTTAAATTCAAGATTGGATGTTTTTCTAAAAGAGATGCTCTACAAATTCTTTTGGGCAAGTTCTATGTTCTGTGTTACACAGGAGGTCAGACTAGATGACCACAATTGTCCCTTCTGACCTTGCAATCTATGAATCTATGAAAGTTGTGATGAATGTAATATAAACACCCAAAACTAGAGGTCTAGGATGACAGATGAAAACAATTTTGCCATATGGAAAGAATCCTTCCAGACTGCAAAACTGGTAATGAGCCTAGCCTTTGGCATCACCAAAGATTCAGCATATTAGAATAAGGGTGGGAAGCATGAGCTAAAACAGGAAGCTCAAAATGGCTACTTGCCAAGGCAGCAACCAGTAGCAACCTCTCTTGCCCCCAGCTTCTCCAGGCAAAAGCCAATCACCAACCTCATTACCACCCCCATTTCCCAATGGCTTCTGATGGTGCGGGGGACAGACTCCAGTGCCTGACTGCAGCCTGCGACATCTTTCCCACCCCCCACCATGCCCTGCACTGCAGCACAAGTCAGGGGTGGAAGCATATGGAGCACTGTCCTAGCTTCTGCTTGAGATCTTATTCCTCCTTTCTGCCCACCCCCAGGGTGTCTCCACTGCTCTTGGCCCATTAGTGAGGTAAGCATTTTTCCCTTTGGTCCTTTGTTTCCCAGAGTGCTTAGATACTAGGCTGATGGGGAACGTGGGGACATGTGTACAGGTAGTTCTCAAAACCCCACATCATGCCACCTTCTTTAAACTTGAGATCAGCCAACACTTTTCAAAGCCAGCCAGTGCTGCTCCTTAATCAGGTGGAATGAACCACAGTTCAGCAGTGTTCAAGTATCTCCTTTCTCCAGAGCCTACATGACCTGTCAACAGAAATTCCAGGCCCAGTGGACAAAGGAGAAAGGGATTACCTGAGAAGTAAACCTATGTTTCACATGTGGTAATGCAGAGCAAGATCAGTAACAAACTGCACTAATACAGCAAAGCAATTATTTTATGTTTCAGAATAAATGAGAAGCCATTGTGAATTATGAAATTCTTGATAGCTAGTGACTTTAAATCTGTTGTTCTTCCTCGTCAAGGCACCTCGTGAAGGTTCAAATGCAAGCATTTAAAATGAAAATTCCACAAGGACTCAGTTATTCACAGGGAAAGGAGAATATCACAAACACAAAATTTCACATGGAATTGAATTCACAGATGTTGATAAAAATCATTATTTTCCACAAGGAAAACATGGTATAGATCCTTAGGAGCAGTCCTGGTGTACTCAGCTTTAAGCTACTGAACTGTAAGAAGTAGATTTTAATGAGATTTGGCCCAGATTCTCAGCCAGTGTAAATCAATTTCAGTGGAATGATGTTGAGGATCTGGCCCTTTAATTTTTAAGGATTTTTTTTTTCAGGTGCTTGTTGCCAGGAATCTGGGGGCATATCCACTTCTGTGACTAAGTTTTCCAAAAATGTCCACATTTTCCAGAGACTATCATTGTTACTGTATTGCTTGAGCAAATTATACCTCTTTAGACAGGGTTCCTACGTTCAGTTTATACCTTCTTTTCACATATTCTTATTCGAGTCATAACTACAGAGCTGTTACATCCTGTGCAGCTTGCCTTATGGCAAACTGTACATGAAAGTTGCACAAAGAATAGGCCTCATGTCTCAACTCAGGGGGGAAAAATATTGTTAAGTCTGGAAGAGCAAGAAATATTGTTTTTTAAATATGTGAAATATACCAACTTACAAGAGTTGATCTATTCTCTTTGCCTAGTTCCTAAATAGGTGAACTATATAAAGAAAGCATCCAGACTTCAAAATCCCAAAGGGAAATCTTGTCTTGTTTAAGACGTAATGAATTCAGTCTTCAGAGACCATGAAGTCTAGTGGTTTTTTAAAGCTCTGTGATGTTGACTGAATAATTATCTAATAAAAAGTGCATGTAGTTGAACTTGCTGTGATTCAGTTCCTTTCCTGTTATGAAATATAAGGTTGCTAACCTCTTGAGCAAAATACGTGAAGTCAGGGAACATCAGGTTTGTATAAACACTGTTTCCCACTTGTATCCTTCCTTTAAGTATTATTGATATTTGATAAAACAACTCAGTAATAACACTGCTATATAACACAGTTTTCTCTCCCAGTTGTATTTACAGACTAGTGGAGTGAAGTGTTAAAAAAAATAAAATGAAACACTTTGCCAGTGCATTATGTGCTAAATACACCATCTACCAAAAACCTTATGCTGAAGAAAACTGACATACTACTTTTAAAGCAAAAAGGTAGGTGGGAATTATTTGGGTCAAATTAAACATGGGGATTTTTAGGAAGCTAATCAACTACATTTTCTTTAATTTTGTAAACTTAATTAAAATTAGAGCATTAGTTAAGTTGTAAAGTAATTACATTTTTAATTTGATTACTCTAGATGTTTTCAGAATTTAAAATGTTTTAAATTCAGGAAATAAAATCTGGCAGTGTGGTCCAGTGGGTAGGGTTCCGGATTAATAATTACTCCAATCATTTGCTGTGCAAACACGAGCAAAGCCCATAATCTCACTGCCTACACCTCACTTCCTTCATAGGTAAAATAGAGTTGGTTGTGCTTACCCACTTTCATAAAGTGCTTTGAGGCATACAAATAAAGGGATCTGTAAAAGTGATTCTTATTACTATATATGAATATTCAAATACCAGTCACTGATTGCAAAAATAGCAGGTGGGACTGGCTCCTTGATTTAGAGATAGAATTAAAACTACCAATCCACAGGCTTGTATTTGGACCTTCAGAATTTATCTCCCATGGCCAAAGGAGCAATAGACAGAAGAGCTACAAAGGTGGTATTCTCAGATCCAGTAGAAAAGATGAGCCTCAAAGTTGCTCACGTGGCCAATCAGGAGTGGCATTAATAGTCTAAGCAAATAGGTCTGATCCAATGCCACTTCAAGTCTAAGGACTGATTCTCACTGATTCCAGTGGGCATTGGATTGGACTTTGTAAGAGGAAACAATAAGGCCTAGTGAAATTGCAGATATAGTTCTTGCTAACCTCTCTGTCAAAAAGTTCCAGATTTCACAGCCTACATTATTCTTTCTTATTGACTTGAAAGTGTTCCTAGTCTAGGGAGCTCAGTGTAGGTCTGTGAGGATTCATGACAAAACACCTCTGTATGGAACTGGGGGAATCAGTGCTGCTGGAGGAGGAGGAGGAGGGTGTGTGAACAAAAATAGAGGCAAACAACAACAAAGTAACAGGAGCACACAGGAACATTTGCAGGATCCCCACAAACACCTGCTACATTTTTATGTACTGAGGGTATTTTAGATGAGAGTGAAAAGATGAGCATTTAGATCAGATGTTAGGAAAGTTTCTTAATAGTATGGCAAATTGAGGCTATACCATTATAGTGGTTCAAAAATGGGCCTGATAGATATCTAGAGGGATCTGGGTGGTGGAAAATCGTACGTGATGCAATTGGTGGAATTAAATAATATGAGCTTTCTTTCCTACCCCTTCATCTGTGAATGTCTCTTTAGTTACCTTAAATTATAGTCTTGGTATCTCCCTTCCTTATGCTCTGCCTTCCCTTTTTCTCCCTCTTCCCACTGGCTCCACATTCTCCCAATGCATTTTCTTTTTTTATTCCTCTCCATATTCCAGATGGCAGCAGAATAAAACTGACCAGAACATTGCTTAAAAGTTTACTGTTCTAATTCAGCTTCACTTCATTGCCAGCAAATCACCAAAAGGAGAGACAAGACAATTGTAACGAACTAAAATTGCAAAGCATGAGGCACTGTCTGCCAACACATCACAGGTCACGATTTTAGTTGGCTTCACTGCTGCTTATCCAACATAAAAATGGGAAGCGCTGATACAAAATTATTGTATCACATTTGTTCATTTTCTTGTCTGGTGCTACTTTGTGTGTATTAACATGTGGCCTGATAGGAAATTTCTTTCTGAAATTATAGCTATCAATCTCACTGCAGAAGAGAGAAATGAACAGCATACACTTCAGCATTCTTAATACGCTAGTTCTGCATGGGATCCAAAGAAGAAACTTTAAACAATTTTTGTTTATTGTAAATCAAGGAGAAATTTTGACAAAATTCTGACTAGGCCCCAATTCAGGAAGGTATTTAAGCATATGCCTAATTTTAAATATGCGAGTAATACCACCGAAGTCAGTTGGGTTATTCACATGCGTATATTTAGGCATTTGTTTTAACTACTTTGTTGAATGTGACCCAAGAAGCTTACTGACTGTCTAAACCTTGTTCTTAAACCTGCTTACTCTATAAAAAGTTACACTAAATTATAATTAACAACTCCCCACTTACATGACCCAGAAGCACAATTTAGAAGTACAGGAAGAAAAAGATAGAACAAATGGAGAAAGATAAATGCTACCTGGGGTTAGATTCTAGTAACCTCACATTGAATAATATCTTATATCATGAGTAGCTCAATTAAGTTCAGCAAGACCACTTGTGTAATAAGGTGTTATTTGATGGGAATAGGGAGATCAGAATTTGGCCCTTAATGAGCAAGAAAAACACAACTAAGGCAAAAAAAGACAAACAAACAAAGCAGTAAGCACACAAAGAACATTTGGTTCAATCCATGCTCCAGAGTCCACCTGCAACATACTTAGAAGGGGCCCAAAGAAAAACAGTTCGGCTAAGCGGCTGGGTTTCTTGTAACCTTGTCCACCTGGGAACACATCTCCTGTATTCAACCTTATACAGACTTTGAGCATGGCACACTAAGAAGAGCAACTCAATTCCAAAATAAAGGCCAGATAAATAAATAAATGAAACATTCAATCAAAAATTCTACCTTATTCAATCAGGCTGAAAGGAAACAGATACAATCAAGCCAAAAGAATATGCTCTAGAAATTATTTCTGGGAAGTTCTCTGGCCTGTGTTATACAGGAGCTCAGAGGAGATGCAGTCTTCTGGCTTTGGAATCTATGAAGTATATACAATTTTTATGTAACTGTATACACTAGCATTTTTTTTATTATAAATAGAGAGTGCATTAGGGTTCAAATGTAGCACAGAAATTTTAAAATTCAATTCCTTACTGGAAATCCTATAAGATGGTACTCCAAGAGTTAAGTAAATTCGTGGTCCACAAGACTATCGTTACATAGAAAGAGTATATGTACATACATTCCTTCAAGCATATTGCCTCTTTAGGAATGGCCAGTCTCCAAAGGTAGGTTACAGCAGGGCTGCTAATGGCTCCAAAGAATTGAAAGTTGAGCTGGGGATAAGACACAGCACAAAGTTTCCCTGACTCTGCCTTCTTTCCTCTAGCCAGGGCCCCTATGGTGAAAGCAGTGTGATGGTGGTGTAGGAGCCTCTACATGCCTATATGCCATTGCAAGATCCTATACACCGACTGATCCTCCCAAGGATGGCCATACTGGCTTCTTGGCAGAATCCATTGAGAGGATGGCAAAAATCATCCACACTGAATCCCAGGATCTGGCCCAAAGAAAATACATGATGGTGAAATGTGGTCTAAAGGTTAACAGCATGAGCTTGGAGTGCCTGTTTTAACCACAAATGGAAAAGCCCTGAATGACTTATGCTGGTTATCCCAAGCAAATGCACCCCACACCATCCTGAGTTCTGTACGTCTCACAGGGTCCACTCACCACTAGGGCACCTCCTTCTGGCAGTTCTGGGGATTAGCTCCTATCAGGTGCTGAGCTGTCAATTCCTCCACCCGTCATCCTCTCTCACCCTGCAGCCCCTCTTGCTCCAGGAGCTGCAGCTTGTTCTTCATTGTGTGCCCTCTGGCCAGGTCACTATGGTCCTCCCCTTCCAGAGTATCAGAGTCATTCAGGGTGAACTGTCCCAGGAAGTTCATTCTCCACTGCCTGGTCTGTGCCACTTCCCCACTGGCTGATAGGGGAACCTGGGCCTGTTTTCCACTCTGGCTTCCAGCTCAGGACTCTCTTTTCAGCAGCCAAGGTCTACACCATACAATGCCTTGCTGCTTTTCCCCTGAGCCTTGACTACCTTTTTGACTCCCCCCAGTATGCCAGCTCAAACTCCCTCATTCCAGGCACACCTCCCTTCTCCCTGGAAGGGACTGCAGACTATTTCCCTGCAGCCTATATAACTGCCTTCAGCTCCTGGACTTTATACAAACCCCTCCCTGTTCCTGTCCAGCTGAGCCTCATCTAATTATTTCCTGTTCCCTGCCTTCTCCTCCTTCAGGTGCAGCCTGGGCAGTTAATAGGCCTACCTAGCCATCTTAACCCCTTCAGGCCTTGTGTGGGGTGGAACCCTCATTACAACATGCTCTATATTTTACTAGGAAAAACTAATTTAGGAATGTTCTAGAGTATTTTTAAAATGTATTGATGTTTTGTTTTTCCTATGTCTGAAAAGCCAGGCTACTTTTGAATGATGATTCCCAATGGCCTCAGAGTGAGGGAAAATTACTAACAGATTTGGGAACCTATGAAAGTAATCTAAAACAGTTTTACTATTCAGAATAATGTTGCAGTTTTAAGGTCCAATATCTTTCAATCTACCATGGCTAAAACAAATTACTTACCCCATTACAAACAAGGGATTTTTCTCTATCAAGTTTATTAGACTTTGTTCAGCACTGTTGTATTCAATCAACTTACAAGCACTCCTTCTGCCAATTTAATGGTGCAAGGCTCGTTTTTAACCCTGATGTATCAACAAACATCAGAAGTGCATCACATCACTGTCTGAATATCCCTTCCTTATGAAGCTCTGCCTTTCAGCATTTAAGCTTCCCTCGTTAGACTGACGTATCTGACTGGCACAATGATCACTACAGAAATAAATCCTTTTATATCGCTATGTTCAATGAAACAACTATGGACTTCAGTCTTAATTGAGTTCAAATACTGTACCATGGTCTTCATTTTTGTAGCTATTACCTTCATACTGCAGACCTCACTACATTGTTTTTGTAGAGTCAGAGAAATTAACAGCATTGAAGGAAAGGCATAATTTTTAAAATTAGCAAGTATATCTGGGGCTATTGCTGTTGGATTTCTAGCTCTACTATACAAGTGAAGCAGTTCATGATTGTGCAAATAAACCTGTTGATTTAGGCTCTATTTTATCTGGTTCAGCAGATAGTGAAGTCATCTTTCACTTAAATGGCTCTTACAGACCAAAGAGCAAGTATTTCTCAATGTACTAGTCTCTGTCTGAAAGCAATAAAGCTAGCGGTGCACTATTTTATTGCTTTAAAAAAACTGAGAATAGTGCTGCTTGTTACACTTTGCCTGTGTTGTGGGACACCACTAGCGCCTGGTGATTTTTAAAGGCATATTGATATATTAATATAGCCATTCTGGGGCATCCAACTCTAGGAAACCTTTTTCTTTTCTGCCTCTTTCCTCTGGTAAGGGGTTTTCCTTGATCTGAGAGGGGCTTGAGTGCATGCCACATCCATTTGAACGGACATAATGACTTCAGTATGGATCCTGTATCAGTAGAGAAGATCTTAAGAATTTAGTTTTCTGTCCAACCTATTATTTTTCTGTTGCCACTGGAAGTCTCTTCTAGATGCTCTCTGCACCTAGACATCCACCATATAACTTTTACAGTGTTTGCAGGGGTAAACTCAGCCCAAATAAAAATCTCTATTCCTAGGAGAAAAAACAGCTAAAACTAGAACTAAGATTGTAAAGACTTAACTTAAAGGCAGGGAAAAAAACCTCAACTGAACATGCTAAATTAAAAAAAAAAAAAAAAAAAAAAAAAAAAAAAGGACCAAAAATACCCAACCACAACCAAGAACATCTGAACACAAGGTTATGGAAAACTGAGATCTGCAACCAAAGTGCACCCAGACCCTCCTTCATATGAGTAAGTTATTTACCTTATAGTAACTGGAGATACTTTGAGATGTATGGTTCCTGTCTGTATTCCACTGTGGCTAAGCATGTGCTCTATGCACTCAGGGTTCGAGAATTTTTGGAGGCAGGATACATTAGTTTACACATTCACACTTGTTCTCCTCATGCCTCAAACCGAGAGTATAAAGGGAAGAATGGTCCAACTGCCTCTCCAGTTCCGTCTCTATTGCAAATCTAGGAATGAGCCGAAGCAGAGTGGAAGGAAAGTGGATAGTGGAATACAGATAGGCACCACATATCTTGAAGAACCTCTAGTTACTATAAAGTAAGTAACTTACTTTTCTTCTTTGATTGCTGGTCCCTATGTATATTCCATTGTGGGTAACTAATGAGTAGTACACTCAAATAGAGTGTGAGTATGAAGGTGGCAGAGCCATCTGAAGGACTGCTTCCAAAGGATGCATTGGTGGAGTAAGCCTGTACTACAGGATAAAGTCTCGTGAATGTGCAGTTGAAACGTCATGTAGCTGCCATGAAAATGTCAAGTAGAGATACTTCTTGAAGTGATGCCACTCCTATCACTTGTGCTCTTGTAGAATGAGCCCTTACCTCACGAGGGGGAGGGACGATGTGACAGCTGGTAGCAGAGAATGATACAACAGAGATCCATTGAGAGATCGTCAGGGAAGATATTCCTTGACTTTGGAGTCATTCTGCTATGGCTAGAAACAGGCTAGGTGATTTTCTGATTGTTTTTGTCCTTTGTAAATAAAAAGCCTATCAGTGGTTGAAGCTCTGCTAGAGTGTTCCTTGCTGGAACCAACTAACCCCAATGTTTTGTCTTGGGCAGTACTGGTAGACTCAGTGTTGCCAGTTTGGGATCCAATCCCAATAAAGCATTGGTTTTATGGGTTTTTGTGTCATGGCCGTGGGACTCAAGACATTTTAAGTCCTTGTGGGCTGAACAAGCAAGCTTGCTTTATTTAGGCATCACCTTTGAAGCAGACTTACAGGAAACCTGCTCTGATGCTTGTGAGTGTTCCATCTCCCCAAAGACACCCCAACTGAGAGTGTATGGGCATGGATTCTCTTGCACCAAAGTTTGACCTTGTGGTGGGAGGTGCACTCTATGTCAAGTCAGGATGATGTTCTGGGGTGGGAGTACTTTGGCCTGGTCTCATGGCCTTTTCAATGAAGTGATTTTGAAGCCAGAGTTCCTGTTCCACACAGGTGTGGCTAAGGAAAGAGCGGCAAATATTGCACCTAGCTATGACATGCGCCTCCCTGAGACAGTATGGGCAGCGTTGATGGTCATCGCTGACCAAGAAGGAATGAGGGTAGGAAACACCACATTTGAAGCCTAGAGTTCTGGGCATAGTCCAATACTTGTAATGGGATATGGGCAGGGAGGCAATCTAACTAGAAAAACAGTTAAACTATGAACTTATTAAAACTATTAAGAACTATGTACAAAATGCACTAAAGACCAACTCTGAAATATTTAAAGATTGAAGAATAATGACAAAGCAGCAGTTCTGGACAATGGAGGTTCCAGTTTCAGGCCATGTGGCGGTAAGAAGGAACTGGAAAGGCGGTCAGTCTGCTCTGCCCTTTTTACCAATGGACGCTGCTTGCAAGAATTCTCTGATTCCAAGCACATGGAGCACGAGCACATGCACACCCAGATAGAATACACGTAGGGACCACCACTCAAAGAAGTTAGACATCTCCCACACTGATATTCCAGCAGACAAATGCTTCTTGCATGTCTTCAAGCTGAAAAGGGGTTGAAGAATGTGATCAGAGAGGTGTCTACTTTCTTTTTCTTCTCACTCAGTTACTGAGATCTCTGGGCACTCTGAAGTTGCAAGTCCATGCAGCCCTCAGATCCATTCTTTGATTTCCCTTCAGGCTTCTGTAGTAAAGGAGTAAGATGTTTTTGGGGCTGAGACTTGGCCTGGTCCACCTCAGTAGCTCTACTAGCCTCTAACCCCTCTCTTAAAATAACACCCCTGTCATTTTGTGCCCCTACATTAGTTGGCACAAGCTGTGCAAGATTCCTGCATATACTTCTTGCTGAGATATAAGGCCCAACAGACAGGCTGTCCCAAAATACATCTGTCTTGGCAGCACACAGAGCATTCGAAGCCATCCTTCTTTTTAGTGTCATCCATTCTAATATGAAGTGTTGACACAGAAACTGAAAGGAGGGCTATGGAAAAAGGAGCTGATGCCTGAGACCTTGAAATGCCACTAAAACAACTATCAGCTACCTGAAATACTAAGAATAAAAATCATTTTAATGCTAAGGCTAGGAACCAGACTGAGAAAAATGACAAATGTAGACAAAAAGAAATTAAGAAAGAAAAAAGTTCCAATTCCACAACTTTGATGGTTGAAAAGAACTATCTTGGCAGATGCTTAGATGAATGTTCATATCTGAGAGGACACATACTCCGCCCCTAACACTCACTGCTTTCCAAAGTGTAGAGATCTTCTGAGCCAATGGATGTGCACATTCTAGAAGCTAACTCTACATGGACAATATTCAGAGAAAAATCAATGTACCCTGATTAGCAGATAAAACTTTACAACAAAGTTAGAGAACTATGCTGCAAGTCTCACAATGCCAAGACTTAGTGAAGGCTAGCTTGCATTTTTCTTCCGTATTAGAGAAGCCTGACAGAGATCCACCATGTTGTAGTTTCCTGACAAGAAATTCTGTCAGAAAATTTGAAAGGTCCATGTAAATAAATAAATGTGAGAACAACAAGGTAAAGAAACAATACTGAAAAAGAAAAACTAATGTACTAAATGATATGCTTCAAGTGAGAGTGCTCTAAAATGTAAACTGCTCTCAAAGTGAAAACAGAATTTTAGGTAGGTGACAGAGGTAATTCTAAGGGTTGGAAAGTTTGGCAAATGCCCTGCAGCCACTGCATAAACTATAGGATTTCAGCAGTGCTCAGGCTAGAAGACAGCTGGAAAGTAGCTGAGTTCCCAGCCAATTCTTCAGCTCCATTCTTTTTTCCTTTCCCAACATACTTTCTCCTTTTTTCTACTGGTAGCCAACACTTCTCCTTTCTTCTACTGGCAGTTTGAGAAGAGAGGCTTACCATGAGGAAACAGGTGACATCACCAATTCACAGCAGATGTGCTTTCTCTGTGTAGAAAGCTTAACGGGACAAACTACTGTGCTCAACAAACAGTTAGTTATACATCATAGAAACATTTAGAATTCATACTTCATGTAGAATATTTAGGACGTATTAATTTATAATTTGTTAAATCCTTCTGCCTGAAGGTTAACCTGAGGTTAATTCTTTAGATTTCAATTAGTACAAATAAGTCCTACCTGAGGACAAAACACTTGGAAGCAGAAACACATGCATGTTTATGAGACTGTATGAATTCCAGCTATTATACCACAGGTTATTTGTTTCTAGTCCAACTTACTTCTCAAAGATGATAAACTACCATACTGAAGCATTCTGTCTCTTGAATGTAAGCACTAGCTAGTGCACAGTAGAATAAAGCACACTCCACAAGCCACTCATAGAAGTATTTGTACTATAAGCAGCAGGACTGAGCTTCCAGCTGTATGGAGCAAGTTTGTAAAGAGGCAGTAGACTAAGGAAGTCGCTTTACTCTGAGTACAGTACCCCCCAAGAAGCAGGAAGCTAAGAATTATCTATCTTAGATGAAGGGGTTCTGATAAGAGGTGTTCACTGAAAATTCTACAGATAATAGCTATGCTTCATTGGATCCTTAGCCAAAAAAATACACCAAGATATGTAAATCACCATCCAAAGTATTGCATTAATTTAAAATTTATCCTAATAGACAGGGGGTTACAGTGTACAGTACATACAGTCTGAAAAGAGCACATCCTCTGCGGTGAGAGTGATCCACAGCATGACTATAATGGGGATTAATTAATTTATAATGGGGATAACGATAATTATCTCTTTGCGTTTTGAGAGTTATGGATGAAAAACGCCAAATAAGATCTATGTAGTAGTGTTACCGTAAGTTAATGGCAAGTTTGGCCAGTTCACTACAAAAGTTATGCACTACAACTTATTGATTTATTTCTGCTCCAACTGTTTTGTATTCAGACAGTTAACAGGATAATGTACATGAACAGTAAAAAGCTTCAAAACAATAACAAACAGAGCTCAAGACTCAACATGGTTCAAAGTCTCTGTATTACAGAAATACAAGTATATAATACTGTAGAATATCAAGAGACTAATAGTCCAACATTCAGAAGTGCAGAGCACCCACAAATCCCTTAGAAAATCAAGACATGTAAGATGTTAATTATAGCTTTTTTTGTTTAAAATATTAAACAATTATCTGGATAACAAACTCGAGCTTGCATAAGAAATGATTATTTAACAACCTTATACACTGCTATCAGCAGGTTGGCAGTAGTCTCAGTGTGAATATTCTATTTCAATTCTGCACATTTATTTTAACATGGAATTGTTTGTACCATATAACTCAAGACATTTATACCCTTATCATTTGCTTATCATTTAATGCTGAGGAAAATCATATCAATATCGCATCCTCAGCAACTAGAATTTGTGTGTATCTTTGTTTTAATCATGAACCATATATCTTAGCAGGAAATTAAAATATAACATGTAATAAGACCAAATTCATGCTTACAAAACGTATCGATAAAAATGCTGCTAATGTCTCTTCAGAAGATTTAACTTGACCATGTCACATTAATCACCTCTGAAGTATAGAAATGCATCAATTATTTTTCAGTATATGCAGACCTTGTGTTTACCTTTTCAGTTCCACAAGAAAGTCTAAGTCACTGACTATCATAAATCTCCATATTGATGTGGGTCATGAGTTTTATTCTCTTTATTCCATCTGACATTACACATTAATTATTTCCTTATGATAATCTGGTTAAATTTAGAGGAGTTTAAGCACCATATTTTCAACATTATATTTGTCTAGACAACTTTGCTCATATTAATCCTTAAAAAGAGGAAGAATAAGTTTATAAAACTGTACCATGCTCCTTGGGGTAACCCCATTACTTTTCAGCCAGATAACTGAGAACTACTGTGAACCAATACATACATAAATGGACCATTCACTGCTAACAAACAAAAAGAAAAAACAAAAGCAAAAAATTCTTATGTGATCAAGGAATCAGCAACAAATTGGTTTCTTAATAGACGTGCACAAGGCAGTAGCTCTATAAGCTCTATATATAGTAAGCTCTATATATTCACTTCTCTTTTAAGGTTCATGAAAGCAATGATCACTTCATCCATTCATTTTGAACCTGCTTGGGCCCAGATGGAGGACTGGTTTTGCAATAGCAAACCTCTTCTGTGAGGTAGAAATATCTGAAGAGCCAATGTTGGTTCAATCAAGCTCAAGTACCATAGTCCTTTCAGTCAGAAAGGCATAAATAGCATCACTGCCGCTCTTACATTCCTATCTTTTGTGTCATCCCGAGGACCAGTGGAAAAGGTAGAAAAGCCTATTGTGGAAATACTGTCCTACTTTGCAAGATATTCACCACCTCACATCCTGGTCCTGACACAGAAAAACCACAGGACACTTTATTTAACTGTTTCCAGTGGCAAAGACCAGATACACCAGGCAACCACATTGACTGAGGATGAATGCGATATTTTTGGGTGAAGGGGCCACTCTGCTAATCTGATTTCTGTCATATGAGTCAGTGTTCATTTCCTCAATGGTGGGCGGTGCACAAAGATAGGAAACTGTTCCATTCAGAATAGGAGAAGTCTCTCTGGATAGGGTCAAATACAATCATGTTCTTCCTAGTTATTATGAGAAGCCAGCAGAGACAATTACTGTAGTGACCAGATCAGGTCTGTTATCCATGGAAGGAGCAGTGCTCTGAGAGACCAATGAATTACTGTGTTCCAGATGGTGGATGCCATTCTCTCTCTCTTGCTAGAACCCATTCCCCGAGCTGAATTGAGAAGATCCCGTCAAAACAAAATCTGATTCTCCGCATTCATCAATTGAGGAGTGAAGAATATACAACTGGAACTAGATCTCCACCAAGGGGCGAGATGGGAGGGGATACCTGGATATGTATCATATGAAGTCTGGATCCCTGAAACATGCCTGTGTATGAGATCAGAATTTCCAACAGGTTCCAGTGAGAATGGGATTTTTTTTTCTGTGACACCTTCTTTTCCATTTTCATTATCTGTTAATATTCTCCTGGGATGAGACCTTGTACCTGGTAAGTATTCATCCTCAGTCCAGCCCATTTCATTTTGGTGTTTTGTGTCAGTCTTGAAGTTCAACATTTTTGCTTTCTGCCCCATAAAAAACAACATTGATTCAATATGTTTCAAGTGTACAATCTTTTCCTTTTAATAACCGCATTGAGAGTATCACATTCTATACTGCAAGGATGGTGCTATGTTACCAGCAATTAAAATATCCGTTCAGTAGATATGTTTGCCCAAAGACACCAGGCCTATTGTTTGTGATCTCTCTGGTGCCCTTTACTCACTCTTTCCTCTGTGAAGGCTGCTGTCCTCAAAATCTCTAATCTCCTCTAATCTTACAGCCACTGAAGAGTTCATACCTCTTGTTTGCAGTTTTGGAACAGCTGACAATATCCTTCCTAAAAACAAAGTGAGTTGGTGATCTGTTCTACAATATATGCCACAAATTAGGCACAAGGAGACCCAAATGCCAGCTACTCAAGGTATGCTGTTGGTAATACTTAAAACTCATGTTATCCACAAACTGAGATCTCAAGAGAATTTCTGACCAAATGCTGCACTGGGTGGTAATCAGGGCCACTAGAGGATTTGGAAGTGATAGTGCGAAGCCTTGTTCACAGAGTCCCTTAGGTGAAAAAAGGCACGTTAACATCTTGAATTTATATTTCTTTTCACTTCCTATTAGCCCAGAGTGGAAGATTCACTTACCTTTCCTATTATTAAGGTAAAGTATTGACAATGCATGTTTGTTTATTGCCAGTGACAGGCAAGAAGAGGACTTCTAGCCCTCTAACAGGATCAAGTCCTCATGGACTTCAATTCATCACACAATAATGTGAAAATATTATTAACTTAGACTTTTCACTCTATATCTTTTCACTCTATATCTTTACTTATATTAATAAAAGCAGACAATATTAGGAAAGAACAATGGATGGCTTTCAGGAATCTGGTTACATGACTAGTACAGTGTTCTTGATAATCTACTGTGGAGTACTTCATCCTCCTTTTTATACTCAGTGATTATTATTATTTCTTATCTGTACTACTGCAGTGCTAGTTAATCTCAATGTCAAGGGCAAATATTCAAATTAGTGACACTGTGATCATCAGGAACAAAAATAAACCAAATACAAATTAAATCAAATTAAATGACAACTCACTTTTTTCATTTTTCCTTTATTTATGTTGGCTGATTTGCAATAAACATTAGCTACTGTGTGTGTGGAATGGAAGGGGGGCAGGAATTCAAAGGGATGAGACAATTCTGTATTTTTGACTACTTCCACTAACATTATTACTTAAGTTTTATATTCTAACATCTTTGATACAGATTTTATTCCTGTATGTGAATTGCCATCACACATGTAATGAATCAAACACCACAGGTAATAAAACACAAAAGAACTATAAACCAACAGTGGTATTCTCTTTTTTTCTCAAGTAAAATTTTTCTTAACAAATGTTGTTGATTCAGAAAACAAAAGAAACTCAATCAGAAGCTCAGAAATCTCAACCATGATCTCCCTTGGCTAATGTTACTGGTCTAAGAGGAGATAAGCCGTTTAATTTTACAGGGAGCAA
The DNA here is from genome assembly GCF_026122565.2 of Emydura macquarii macquarii. Taxonomy (NCBI): domain Eukaryota; kingdom Metazoa; phylum Chordata; order Testudines; family Chelidae; genus Emydura; species Emydura macquarii. The sequence goes on from NW_027133034.1 coordinate 25,576,335, forward strand.
CCCATTGAATCCTTCAGCAACCACAGCTTGGCAATCTATCTTCAATTCAAAATAATGAGGTGGCAGGAGTGCGATGGAGAAACAAGTCTTCAAAAACATCATGTAAGGGAATCCAGCTGTGCTTGTATAGTCTCCAGCTATTTAAAGGAACAACAACAGAAAAGAATTCATATAAAACGTTGTGTAGAAACAGGCAAACGGACAAGAAATAACTGCATCTGCAACTATGGATATTAATCTATTCACATAGCAATAAAAATTCCTACTCATGAATATTTGTTTTTACATGAAGCTATTAGAATTCATTGCTGCAGTTTAAATATTCAAATTTTTAAAAAACAGTTGTCTAACTACTTCCTTTTTTACATGCACAGCTGTTTTGCTGTGAATTTCCAATGCATAATAACAAGGTATTCACTGTATGTAAGAGAGCAATATGACTGCTCAGAGCTCCAGTATGAAACTGGAGAAAAGCCTGTTAAGAGTCTCTGGGTTAAGTTTAGAGGCAAGAGCAACAAGGGTGATATCATGGTGTGCGTCTGCTATAGACCACCAGATCAGGAGGATAAGGTAGATGAGGCTTCCTCCATAAGCGCTAACTTTGGGGGTGCCCAGGGCCCCAGCACACACAGAAAAAAAATAGTGGGTACTCAGCACCCACTGGGATGGTTGGGATGATTAGCTGTTGGTGGAGTCTGCTGATCAGCTAATTCAATCACAGTCTCTGTGGCTTCAGTTTGTCTTGCCCCATCCATCTGGCCCCAGGGATTAGTTGTTTGATTTAATCAGGTTAAATCAATCAGCTGTGAATTGTTGTTTCCGTGGGTGGTGCTTCCTTGTTCCAGCAGGGGGCAGGGCTGAGTGAGTGACCCAGACCCCTAGGGACTGGGGCCTCTGCTCCAGCTTCTGGCAGCCTCAGGATGGTACCCAGCCAGGGAAGGGGACAGAGCCCAACTCTCAAGCCATGCCCCACCCTCCCAACTGTAACAAAAAAAAAATCCACTTTAAAGGATTAGGGTTAAGCTGGTCGCCATGCTGGACATTAGCATACAGTGCCACCTGCCCCTGTTGCTCACCTGGGGGTTGGGGCCACCCTGCCTCCTACCTGCATTAGTTTGTGCCTCCCTCAGTGAAGGCGTGTGCGTGGAAGCAGCTCCCAGCCAGGCTCCCTCCGATCCCAGGCAAGTTCTGGAGGAAGCTCGGCTTGGCTACGGTTAGGGCTGGGGAGGGGTGGTTTGTGGCCTCTGGCCCCAACCTGCTGCCTCCTGACTTTGGTACCCATGGCCTCCGCACACCCCCTGTAGTCCCAGTGGCAGCAGGGACAGGATCGGGACTGCTTGGCTGGGACTCGTGTCCCAGCACACCTTGCCACCTCCTGCCCCTGCACGACCCTGTGAGGGGGGTGGAGCCAGGGTAGGGCACTCACCGCAAAACAAAAAGTCAGCACCTATGCTTCAGACAACTAATGCAAATGTCTAGATCACAGGACCTGGTTCTCATGGGGGACTTCAATCACCCTGACATCTGCTGGGAGAGCAACAGAGCAGAGCACAGATAATCCAGGAAATTTTTGGAGGGTTTGGGGGACAATTTCCTGGTGCAAGTGCTGGACGAACTAACTCCTGTGCTTCTCTTAATCTTCTGCTCACAAACAGGGAAGAATTGGTTGGGGAAGTAGAAGTGGATGGCAACCTGGGCAGCAGTGACCATGAGATGGTCGAGATCAGGATCCTGACAAAAGGAAGGAAGGAGAGCAGCAGAATACAGATCCTGGACTTCAGAAAAGCAGACTTTGAATCCCTCAGGGAACTGATGGGCAGGATCTCTTGGGAGGCTAATATGAGAGGGAATGGAGTCCAAGAGAGCTGGCTGTATTTTAAAGAAACTTTACTGAGGGTGCAGGAACAAACTATCCCAATGTGCAGAAAGAACAGCAAATATGGCAGGCAACCAGCTTTGCTTAAGAGAGAAATCTTCAATGAGCTTAAACACCAAAAGGAAACTTAGAAAAAGTGGAAATTTGGACAGATGACTAGGGAGGAGTATAAAAATACTGCTCGGGCATGCAGGAGTGAAATCAGGAAGGCCAAAACACAATTGGAGCTGCAATTGCAAGGGACGTGTAGAGTAACAAGAAAGGTTTCTACAGATATATTAGCAACAAGAAGGAAGTCAGGGAAAGTGTGGGCCCCTTACTGAATGGGGGAGGCAACCTAGTGACAGATGATGTGGAAAAACTGAAGTACTCAATGCTTTTTTTTGCCTCTGTCGTCACAGACAAGATCAGCTCCCAGACTACTGCATTGGGCAGCACAATATGGGGAGGAGATGAGCAGGCCTCAGTGGTGAAAGAACAGGTTCAGGATTATTTAGAAAAGATGGACATGCATAAGTCCATGGGATCAGATCTGGGGGTGCTGAGGAAGTTGGTTGATGTGATTGCAGAGCCACTGGTCTTTATCTTTGAAAACTCGTGGTGATCGGGGGAGGTCCTGGACGATTGAAAAAAGGCAAATATGGTGCCCATCTTTAAAAAAAGGAACGAGGAGGATCCAGAGAACTACAGAACAGTCAAGCTCACCTCAAGTCCCTGGAAAAATCATGGAGCAGGTCTTCAAGGAATCCATTTTGAAGCAGTTGGAGTAAAGGAAGGTGGATCAGGATCAGTCAGAATGTATTCACCAAGGGCAAGTCATGCCTGACCAACCTGATTGCCTTCTATGATGAGATGACTGGCTCTGTGGATATGGGGCAAGTGGTGGATGTGATATACTTTGACTTTAGCAAAGCTTTTGATACGTTCTCCCACAGTATTTTTGCTAGCAAGTTACAAAAGTATGGGTTGGATGAATGGATTATAAGGTGGATAGCTGGCTGGATCGTCGGGTTCAACGGGTAGTGATCAAAGACTCAATGTCTAGTTGGCAGCCCCCGGTTATCAAGCAGAGTGCCCCAGGGATTGGTCCTGGGGCCAGTTTTGTTCAAATCTTCATTAATGATCTGGAGGATGGGGTGGATCAGCAAGTTTGCAGATGACACTAGGCTGGGAGAAGTGGTAGATATTCTGGAGGGTAGGGACAGGATATAGAGTGATCTAAACAAATTGAAGGATTGGGCCAAAAGAAATCTGATGAGGTTCAAGGAAAAATGCAGAGTCCTGCACTTAGGACAGAAGAATCCTATGCACTGCTACAGACTGGGGACTGACTAGCTAAGCAGCAGTTCTGCAGAAAAGGACCTGGAGGTTACAGTGGACAAGAAGCTGGATATGAGTCAACAGTGTGCCCTTATTGCCAAGAAGGCTATCGGCATATTGGGCTACATTAGTAAAAGCACTGTCAGCAGATCAAGGGAAGTGATTATTCCCCTCTATTCGGCATTGGTGAGGCCACATTTTTAATATTGTGTCCAGTTTTGGGCTCTCCACTACAGGAAGGATGTGGACAAATTGGAGAGGGTCGCAGCAGAGAGCAATGAAAATGATTTGGCGGCTGGAGCACATGACTTATGAAGAGAGGCTGAGGGAACTGGGCTTGTTTAGTCTGCAGAAGAGAAGAGTGACGGGGGATTTGATAGCAGCTTTCAACTACCTTAAAGGGAGTTCCAGGGAGGGTGGAGCTAGGCTGTTCTCAGTGGTGGCAGATGACAGAACAAGGAGCAATGATCTCAAGTTGCAGTGCGGGCGGTCTAGGTTGGATATTAGGAAAGTTTTTCACTAGGAGGGTGGTGAAGCACTGGAATGGGTTACCTAAGGAAGTGGTGGAATCTCCATCCTTAGAGGTTTTTAAGGCCCGGCTTGAAAAAGCCCTGGCTGGGAAGATTTAGTAGGGGTTGGTCCTGTTTTGAGCAGGGGGTTGGAGTAGATGACCTTCTGAAGTCCCTTCCAACCCTAACCTTCTATGATTCTAAGGTTAAAAAATAATAGAGTTTATTTTGACTGGATTATGAGCCTAGCATTTGGGCTGAAGACAACACACATTCAAAGACGCTCCTTTGATATCGCGCCTCACTGTTAGTCCTCAGCTCATCTTCTAGATTTAACAGCAAGATACATTTAAGAATGACCAAACCACTAGATTCAAATTTATTCTAACATTGAATGCAATCATGATTTTTGAAAATGCTTTATATGCGAACTCACAAATTCAATGGTTTAATTAAAATTGTTTCCATTTTCGTTCTGGTTTCATCAGATTTTATTCATATAGGCAATGATTCCTGCTGAGAAGCATAAGGTGTTTACAAAGGAAGTTAAGTGCAAGCATCTCTGTAATACAGGGAAACAGTGATTCAGGATAATGTAATAGGAGATTTATAAGCATGAAAGAGAGGTTATTAAAATATATTAGCAAATGGTAACTGTAAAAGGTAGACCTTGTTATAGAACTCAAACAGCTCCTGATGACTGAATTCCACAAACACTTTCTCCAGGTTCTGTGAAGAAAGAAGAAAAATGAAGGAATTAGTGTGTACAATGAATTTATTTTTATTTTGTTACTTTCCATTTATATCAGAATGCTTATTTCTCATTGGCTTTTGGATTTAATTTTAGCTGTATGGAATGTACAATACCTGCACCAATCATTCTAATTGTTTCCACAGATCACAACATTCTTAGTAAATACACATTACATTTTAGCAAAGAACTTAGGCCTACAATTACATCTGTTCTTCTGGAAGTGATTCCACAAATCAACAAACCATAATAAAATATATGCTAGGAATAGAATTATTTCATTATCTTTGTTTTTTATGTTGCAGATAAAATGGAAGATTATATTTCACTTTTCTCAGCATCCATTTGAGACCGAGTAAATACCATTACACAGAGACACTGGAGGCAGTGTATTTGATTGAACTTACACAGCCATTAAAGCAATACACCAGCACAGAGCTAATACCTCCATCATTAATCTAACAGTTATGATCTTAACATGCTGAGATTGCTATCGTCATTTAGGCACAGACTCAGCCAAAGTTAACAATTAACACAACAGCTTCAAAGTAGTGCTTAAACACTAAAAAAAAACAACACAACAGAGAGAAATTATTGTGGATAAAACAGATGGTAGGCAATAACCCTCTGCATGCATGTTCGGAAGGGAGTTAAACTGAAAAGTCTATCCTGTTTTACTTGCTTACATGAAACAGGTAGTTTAACGCTTGCTACTAATTTAAATTATATTACTGATCTATCAAATGTATTCCCACTTCATACAGTGTTATTTTGGTGTTTCAAAGAAAAATGGGAGTAGGCTGTGTGAAGAAATACCAAAATTGACTGCACAGTCTTATTAGCTATTTGCATTACTGCAGTACACACAGGTACCAATCAGGATTACAGCCCCAATGGGTTGAGGGCTGCACAACCATGAAATAGGAGGCGGTTGCTGCCCTGAAGCATTTACATCTAGATTTAAACAAAAGGAAAATGAGTGGCTGTGGCAGACAAAGGTAACAACAATGAGGACATAAGGTTGCACAGACGAGCTATGGGGGGAGAGTACGTGTGCACATATGCACATTTTAAAATAAATCAGAGATATTAATGATCTCTATACATCACTAAGTTTTTTCTGCTACCTCTGTTTACATTGAAGAGAGCCAAAACAAGGAGGGAAATATAAAAAGGAGGAAAAAATGAATTCATTTGCTTTTCTACAGGCTCTATAGCTTCTTATGTTTCTGTTATTTCCACTCCTATTTTTCCTAGTTCACCATGTCACTTTCTAATTTTCTTGTCACTGAATCTATAATCCATATAGTATATATTAGTGTTTGACTTTCCAGGACGTGCACATGTTCTTCAAGATAACAATGGCATTTCTAAAAAAAGCTTTCTAAGGCTCCGGATACAAACTGTGTCTAAGGTCTTGTGAATACACAAAAGTTGCACTGATTTAACAAAATGAGTTTAGAAACTAATCTAGTTAAAATGGTGCCAATTCCATGTGTGTACTCTCTTAAATTAGTTTAAGAGTGCCTTGTAACCGTGTATCTTAAGTTAGTGAGGAAACCTTTGCATGTACCAAGGACTATGGACCAAATTTTGTTCTTAGTTACAACGGTGTAAATCTGGAATTAACTCAATTTACACTGGTCCAATGATTTCATAGAAGTAGCTGGAGAGCTGAGCACTCAAGGTAAGCATTGCCTAATAGTTACTCCTATTTGAGATATTAAAAGCCATAAAATTACTGGGGCCAGCCTGTCTGCTCCATCGCCTCCTCCTCTCCTCTACAGAGAGGGCTTCTTTCCAATGATTTCAGGAAGGTTATAAAGGCCTAAAAATGGACCAGTAATTTGTATGAGAGACAAGTCTTCCCCCTGTGAGAGGGAACAAGGCAATTCTGGGAACAGGATGGTGAATTTAAAAAAAAAAAAAAAAAAAAATCAAAGTACTAGAACAGTGGTTCTTTTTGCCATGATTCCAGCTGATCCTCTCTCCAGATAGCATAATACACTGACAGGAAAGTAAAAGTGTTTGTAAGAAATTCTATCAGCTAAGAAGCCAAGAGAAAGAAAACAAGTGGTTTCTGCAGAAGCAAAAAGGGGGAAAAAAACCCAACCCCACACAATACGAAATGGATCCATCATTCAAGCCTTTGGGGTTGGCATTTGCCATTTCAGTGCTTTAAAAAATAAAAATAAAGTAACACAGAAACTATGAAAAGTAAAGGAGCAACGTAAAAGAAAGATATATTATTTGAAATTTATTAGTCATGTCAAATAAATTTGGGTCAGCTGGTGTAAGTATCAATCAAGATTTGGCATCCTCCGCTACCGTTCATAAATAACCAAATAATGAACACACAAAAGTTACACTGAAAATATTTTCTGTAATACTCTTCAAATACATATGTTAATAAAATGTTAGAGCTTAGACACACACTAATGAGAAAAAATTCTGAGTTGAGCTGCAAGTCTACTTAACTTAGTTTTGGTTTACATTACAAAAAACCCAACATGTTTTTTTTGTAAGCTGGCTGGGACCGCCTCCTTTATTATTTAATATTTACATTCTGATAGCACCCAGAGAGTTAAAAAAAACTAGGCTTCACTGAGCTAGGCAATGTATAAATATCTGTGAAGACCCCAAAGGCTTTACAATCTAAAAGCAAGCATGCAGTCTCGGAAAACTAACACTCTTTAGTTATATCAGGTGGGAATATTTTTGGGAGGGATGGGAGTAAAGGGGGTTAAACACAACACAATCAGAACCCATATCAACCATTGCGTGCACCTCCGCCAACTACTCTGCCTGAGCATACTTGCACTACAGCATTCTGGGAAAATGCAGGCAACTATGTTATACCGCCTTAGCAGAGAATAGTGTGACTAGCATACAGCAAAACACCAGACAATGCACAATTGCCCCATTACAGAGTGCTGAGAGGAAGAAGCAGCAGCCAGTCTGATTATAATGACACAGTTACAGGTCCGTCTGCACTGCAGAATAAGTGTCATAACCTGGTCATAAGAATACGACTCTATTGCCAGCCTAGGCTTCTGGCAAGGATGGCACATTAACAATTGCCATGGGATTACTATCTATTTATTATCCATATTCTGTGTGAATACAAACTATGCTTAGAGCCAACCACAATTAAACTATAACTGAGTCAGGGGATCATGTTACGACCAGCTGTCTAATGACCCAGCAGAATACAATTAAAATCTTAGAATGGATGGGACACGATTTTGGCCTAAAATTTAGGTTAAAACCTCGGCTTGTCCAAGGCTTTTGCTTAGGTACAGGGATACAACTAGGTCCCATCTACACTAAAAGTTCTACATGCTGTAACTGAGTCAAGGAACAAACACGTTGTAGCCATGACCTACTGATTTAGGTGCCGTCGTAGAGCATATAGCCTTGCTTGATCTGACTATGGCTTTTATTCATCCATTTATGTTATTATAAGAGTGCCCATCACCGTAATAACTGATAGCCTGCCAAAGTGCAAGTTCAGTGACCGCCTCTGAAGATAGCCCACCTGTCACGAGCAACTACTTGCTCAGAACGTTTTTCCCCTATAATCTAACTGTGAAGAGTGACGACCTTTCATCTACGACCAGCGACCACATTTTATTACTCTCATTCATAAAACAAACCTGTGGGAGAAACTGTTCTCCCTTACTTCTGCGTTGCTGCTGGCAGCTGCGCTGCCTCAGAGCTGGGTGCCCGGCCAGCAGTCGTCACTCTCCGGCTGCCCAGCTCTGAAGGTAGCTCCGCCATCAGCAGCGGTGCAGAAGTAAGGGTGGCAATACTTTACTAAATATTATGAAATGTGTGAGTTCACATACTTAGCCGCCTCATATTGCTGAATATATATTTAACTGCTTAATTTGAACCCTAACACTATTTTGCCTTTCTTCATACATCTCCATGAAATCTTATTTCATCCCAGCTTTCCTCCCATGCCAATATAATGTACCAATTTGAGAACTTCTGGACCATTCAAATAAGTCTCATTGATTAGGATTGTTTTCCCCACTTTAATTTCCCCATTACTCTCTAGTCTCATTTCTATAGCCACTAAATTCTCTCCAATCTCTGACATAACTGCTCTTGGGCTAAATTTTGTTTGGGAGGGTGGTAGGAGGGAAGGAGAAGGGATAATTCTTCCTGCTCCCAATCAATATTAATATACTGGGTTGTTCAGCCAGCAATTTTGGATGTTTCAGTAGTTCAATACAATGACCACAACTGCTCAATACATACTAAGCTTACATCCATTGGAAGAGAATTAGTACATTCTTTGCCTACTGTAACTGTTTCAGCATAAAAAGCAAAACTTCTACTACACAAAATGTATATCTAATTTTCCAGCTATTATGGTTACCCTGCAGCTCAGACTAGAAACTTATTTAAAACATGAATATTCCCTCCCTGCAAACATTTCTGTGGAAACTGTGCCAATTTAAAAAGTTGCAAGAATGTAGCAGACTATTTCTTGGTTAGTACTCAGGAAAAAAAACATTTTAAAAAATTGTTTTGCTCCAGATATCTTCTTGATGAAGGTTTACCAGCCTAACATAGTAATGCAAAATGCACTGGGGCCAATGCTTTAGGCTTGCAACTATACTAATTCTCCAACCTCTTTACACACACAACTATTCCCTCCCACAAAACACACAGTAACCAGACAATAACAAAATGTGAATTTCTGGGTTTGAAGCTAAATTGATTCTAAAGAAATTGTCATGGCTGTGATAGTTCTCAGTTACAACTATCTTTTCACAGAGATGTACTAACTTGAGCCTGGTCTGCACTACATAGGTCGACGCAAGGCAGCTTATGTCAACTTAGCTGTGCATATGCCTAAACTTACATTTGGCTCCTGCTGACGTAAGTGCCCCATTAAAGCAATTTAATAACACCACCTACTCAAGCAGCGTAGAGGCATGGTCTAATACACCTCAGTCGATGCAGTGTGACTGTAGACACTGCGTCACTTATGTCAACTCTAACTATCCCACAATGCTCCACACTGACCACTCTGGTCACCACTGTGAACTCCACTGCCCAGGGATCATGGAAACCAGAAGCCCCCCACTTCCTTTTAAAGCTCCACAAATTTTTGAAATTCCTTTCCCCGACTGCCCAGCTTGGCAAGGTCACCTAGCAGCTCTCCGTTGTTGAGTGCAACTGCCCAGCAGACCATGCCGGCTACTACACCAGGCAGGAACACATCTGGGGCATGAGAGGAGATACTGGATCTCCTGAGCCCGTGCGGAGAGGAGACTGTGCAGACACAGCTCTGAACCAGTTGTAGAAACATTGACATCTATGAACAGATTGCTCATGGGATGCAGGAAAAGGGGTATGACAGGGACCAGCAGCAGTGCTGCATGAAAGTCAAGGCACTGCAGCAGGCATACCAGAAGGCCAGGGAGGCCAACAACTGATCCAGTGCTGAGCTGCAGACCTTCCACATTTACAAAGAGCTGCATGCCATGCTGGGTTGAGACCCCACCATCATGCCCAGCAGCAAGCATCATGGATATCTCCAAGGAGCCTGAGTCACAGGCCCCTGCTGTGAACAGCGAGGAGGAGGTGGATGAGGAAGAGGATGGGGGACAGGTGACTGGGGGATCCAGCTGTGCAGCGAGCCAGGATCTGTTTCTGACTCCACCACAGTCACTCTAACCAGTTCTGCCAGTTGTGCACAGGCAAAACTACTGCAGGGGAAAGAACCTCAGGTAAGCATGTAGATAAATTTCAGTTACAGAAATGGCACTCCCAGAGTAGCAGACAAAAGTATCTTTGGTCTTTTCATTAATTTACTTGTGCTAGAAGAGGTAGTGGTACAACCAAGAGAAGTAGAGTTGCTGTCTATTCTTCATTCCCCTCTAGAGTTAGGCAGGAAGGGGGGCACGTGGAGCAGTTTGTTTATGTGCACAGGGATGTCCTCTGAATCCTCCAGAGAGATCTTGATTAAACTTTCATGGAGGTACTCTGCAATCTTCTGCTGAAGATTTCTATGGAGGGCTACTTTTATTCCTTCCCACATCACTCAGTGATAACTTCACTAGGCAAAATTGCAGTCCACAGCCTAACAGCATATGGGCGGTGGTGTTGGGACACCAGCAGCAGCTGTGCTTGCTTTTCCTTTCTTACCCTCAGGAATGAGAATCAGCTAAAATCACTGCCTGTGAAAAACGGTACCGGTATTCAGTGCCATTGCAATATACTACTAGAATTGTGTAACCGAGCAATTCCCCCCTCATATCCCCAACCCTTGGCGGGCCACACTCACCATGGCTGGTGCTGTGAATGGCGCCATGCACAAGCAACCCCAAGCAGAAGTGTCAATGTAGTGCTTAAAACTTTGGGATAGCATGGGGAGTGATTTCAGCCTCCTAAGTTTCGTTTTCCATTGTGAATACACTGACAACAATACCTATATGTATTTTATCTGAGTCTAGGGCTATGTCTACATATATGTCTACAAATCCATTTATCTGGATCGATTGAGCTGAAGTGGAGACCTGCTCAATTGACCCTGAAATCAACACTACTAATCCACTTCCACCAGGTGGGGTAACACAGCGTCGACGGGAGCACATTTCCCATCAGCGCAGTGAATTGAAGACATCGCGGGAAGTAGAAGTTAGGAAGTCGATGGGAGATATGTAAGCTACTCTATGTAGCTTGTGTATCTCCCGTTGACTGCTGCTGAATTTCGCAGCAAGTGTAGACATAGTTTAGATGAGTTTAAGTTCATGCACCTCATATTCTGAGAGTACACAGAAAAAAACTGCAGCATAGCAAGAAAAGCAGGAGGTATAAGGATGTGAAAGTTAAAGTAGACCAATCTGTACTTTCACCTCCATCTTTTTTCCCTAACTCTCTGAAGGGAAGTTACGCCCATTAAGACTCACTTATACTCAGGCATCAGAAAGTGAATGGAAGTAGATTAAATGGAGTGAACTGAGCAAAATGGAGTCCAACGGAATGCAAGAAGTTATAATTTACCCAACCTTACACATCACCACAAAATCTGATTGTTACTCTTCAGCTTTTTCCCAATTTTATAGCTCCTGGTGATACCAAATCATTTTTTTTAGAAAAATGCATGACTTTCATTGCCCAAATCTCTTGTATTAATACTGTACCCAGACTCATTGGGTCCTGATATGTGACCATTATAAAACAAAATCTAGAATGTGAAATGGAAAGAACATTTTTCATATGAAAATAACTCATTTTCCACATGTCTATTTTTATGTTTAGTTTGCAAGTAAATAAAATTCCTGTAATTTAAGGTATGTCCCCATTTAGGCAAATTTATAGTTAATGAAGTAGAATTCTTTATGGTCTTTAAAGAGATATCAGAGTCAGCAGAAACTCAGTGGTGTTTTTGCTCCACTCTGCAATGTACTAGTAGGGCTTTCCCTCCATCTGGAAGAGTTACTTTCTCTTTAACAAGTCTGCCCTGAAATGATGACTTCTGTGTTTATGAATAGTTTGGTTTTCAGATAGCTTTTATTTCTGAAAAATTAAAAATTGACGTTTCAAATGCTGATTGGCATGGAAATAGCTAGTCAGAAGATCCCAACATCATCTGTTTAAACATCAGGCAGGCAAAGACACCTTTGCAGAGATAGTGTAATTTTCCATTTACACGATTTGTGAAGTTTTTTTTCCTCTTGTAAGATTATTCCTAGAATTTCCTGATCCAAGTGAATACTCTGTTGGCAAAGAGATTGATTCCCACAGTTGATGAGTGCTTAAGTATCCTCAACAATATTTTGTCACATAGCCACACCCCCTGGTTGGGAAAGGAGGTTTCAAATTTTATGTTTCACTGACATTTTTAGTCAAGTCTTTCATTTCTGGTCACGTGAATCTCAGTTGCTGACTCATTAAAAATGGTACAGAAGTAGTAACAATGGTAACATTACCCCTAAATGCAAATAATAGTCTTCTACAGAATGAAGCTCATGTTAATTCATACACTTCATAAGACCTAACAGACATGCTCCTGAAAATAGGTGTGTTCAGAGATAGATGGAGCTAAGCCCACGACTACAGGTTCAGGTCCAACAGTGTGTGTATTCGCAGAGAATTTCCATTACAATCCATTGCCCTGTCAGATAAAGAATCCACAAACTTCCCAGAGACCTTCAGAAATGGCTAGGCTATTTTAAAAAATGCTGAATGTAAACAGCAAACTATTTGCAATTTTTGTCCCTGTATAAAGACTAGCTGAAGAGGTGCTCAGCTATGATAGTGACAAACGGTATAAATATCTCCACAGACTGATGAAATTAACAGGGCACTGGAGTAGGATAGGTCTGTCTTCACACTGAGATAACTATCTTGATGTAAAATCCTAGTGCAGAAAAGTCACTGTAGGTTTTACTTCAATGTAGCAAGCTGAGGTAACCCCCCCAGACGGGGTAGGGGGCAATGGTGGTGGGGATATATAGTCTCCAACTTGCTACATTGATGTAAAAATTACCTGTCTCTTGTCTCCACTAGGAATTTACCTTGAGAGAACTATCTCGAGTTAGCTATCTCAAAGTAAACACACACCTTTTTGCAGTGGAGACATAGCCCAGAAGATGAAGAAATCAAGAGTTGTCATGTTTGTGAAAAAAGACATCTAATGTAATCTATATGATTTTGTAAAAGGTGTGTTTAACAATGAACGAATAAGATGATCAATTAATGAGCTAACTGTATGAGTTAATACTTGAAATATTTTAACTGAAACAGCTTTCGCAGCAGATAAAGTGTCTTTCAAGGCAGGCCTGGAGGCAGGCCTCAGTGCTCCTTTTCCTGGGGTGAAGTGTAGCAGAACCACAAGGCCTCCACCAGCGGGCCTCAAAGGGCCTGGTACGTCCCATCACAGGAACCAATAAAAACTCTCCTGCATTATCCTTTAATTTATATCTTATTCCTATTACTGCAGTAAGTTCTCTTAAGACCCATCATCCTTGTTAAAGATTTAAAACAGCTATATTCCTCTTCCTACCAAAAGTACTGTATTATATGAAGCTAAAGGGTCTTATTGGGTTCCGGGATGTGGGCGGGCACAGCTAAAGGTCCCTCCCCCAGCCTAACAGGAGGGACTACTCAGCCCGGGACTCAACTAATTGTGGGGGATAACAAATGAAAAAACAGGAATGGGTGTGGGGGACAAAGGGTCAAACATAGGGAACCTGAAGGGGACACCGGACAGTGCCCACTGCTCCTTGAAGGCATCTAGGAAGCCAGCGGATGTGACCCAGAGGAACTCTGCCAGATGCATGAATGGAGGGAGGAACGGAAAGTCGCAGATTACCCCCTCAGCCAATATCCTCTCCCTGGTGTTGTGGATGGCCACTTTAGCTAGTGCTAGGAGGAGATTGACGAGGAGGTCTCACAACTTTGTGGGGCCATGGATGGGGAGTGCATATATCAGAAGGTGTGGAGAGAAGTGCAGCTAGAACCTTAGGAGCAGGCGGCATGCACATCTTTATCATTCCATATTGCTCACTCTCCAGGTGGACAGAGACAATAAGAATGTAAACGTCTCTTCTCCCTTTCTCAATCAGGATCGCTCTACTTCAGCCACAAAAACATTTTATTCAGAGATAGAAATGATCTTTTTTTGTTCTTTCAGACTACTGCATTACCTATTTTGCAAAGTAATTAAGTTATTCACAATGCAAGGGGCGAAGGCAGTTACAAACGTAAGTTTATGTTTAATTTATTTCCATCATGTGCTGCCATGCCAATCTTCAAAAATCAAGGACGTCAGTATGTGCACCTAAATGAGTGTTAATTTCTCAATTTAGTTACAATTTACACTTCAGATTACTACAGCTAATTGGAAGTGCTCTTCCTGTAAAATGAAAACGTGAAGAAACTACACACTTGACTTACCTTTCTGAAGCACAGATTCACTGAAGCTGGTACAGGGATGTTAAATTACATCTTTGCACTGGAAAGGAAAAAGTATTCACCCTCTCCATCCACACTCGCTAGAAGAGGGCAGTTTTAAAACCTGCCTACAGTAGTTTCCTAGGAATCCTGCTGCTGAAAGATGCTGAGGGGATACTCTGAAACATGGCTCACATTCATGCTCTCTCACCAGCTAACACTGTATATATATTTCAGGCTTTGATGGCCACCTACAGTTTCTTGAGTTTTTGCTTCTTTCCATCATCTCACTCCAATAAGTTTTCTGTTCGTGGTGTCTCTGAGTCTAGGCTGGCAGAAGCCAGCATAAATGCTAGGGCGAATTTAGCCAAATATCTGGAATCTGAAAATGCATGGCATATTAATCTATTAATTATTAAAAGGCAAATATTGCAGCTTGCAGAAGTGTCATGAAAGACAGATGGGTAGGTTCATTTCCCAATAACCATAAAACAGAAGGACACAGATATAATGTAGATCCAATGGCCAAAACTCCCTACCAACGTGAGTGTAAAGGGCTCCCTGGTTGCTCAGCTAACTAAGTAGGGAAAATTCTGTCTATACAGAACCTCACAAAGAATCCCTCTGCAAAGGCATCTTACAGCTGACACGGGTAACAATGTATTACAAATACTTTCATTGTTGGTATGTATAAATCAGAAATGGGCCTGATCCCATTTTTGAACATCCCTGAACTTTGATCCTGGTCCAAACCTGGTGCCTGCCAATCTATTCGGCTGCCCCCCAAAACTTTTAGGAAGGAAGTCTGGATCTGACCAGAAGTTGGTGGCTTGGGTCTTTCTCTAGCACATCTGCTTTGACACTAGTTTTACATGGAAGAGCCATCCAAATGAATGGAACATTAGGACATGTCTGAAAAATACGGCAGGCTTAGATGAATGGAGGAAGTTTAGATTTTTAGTGGCATTAATATTAAGAGTCTCTCTGGTTCAACAAGATACTGAAATAGTGTATTACTTCACAGCATAGAGGCCAGCTTTCTCTGCAATCAGAAGAGCAAGACATATTTTTTAGTAAAAGCTTGGATTTTGCAGACTATAATATGTGTGGGGGCAATTGAAATTGCCCCTTCTTGCTCATGTACAGCAGGGATAAAAATCTGGCCCCACTGAAGTCAATGGGAATTTTTTCACTGTCAATGGAGCCAGGATTTCATCTCTTGATTGTAACAATCACCTGCACTTTAGGGGAAGTTTAGGGAGCAAAAGCAAATGTATATGATCGGTAATAGAAGCGTAAGCCTTATCTGTACTACAAAAATTATCCATTTCTTATACCATGGGTATCAGCTTCCATGGATGGAAACTCAGCCTTACACATTCTCCCTGAGTTTGTTGGTTCCTGCAGGGCCACCTCAGCCTAAACTTATTCCCTGATCTGAGGGTATGTCTTCACTGCCGGGGCTGCATGGATCGATGCATCGATGCAGCAGGATCGAATGAACAGGCAGTGGAGACCCGCACAATTGATCCCGGAAGTGCTTTCCAGTCGACGCATTAAATCCACCCCCCCCCGAAAAGAGTAAGGCTGTGTCGACCAGAGGGCATCTCCCGTCGACGTAGCGCAGTAGAGATGCCGTGGTATGGCAACATCAGTAAGTCGATGGGAGATATGCAAGCTACATTATGTAGCTTGTGTATCTCCTGTCGACAGCCAGCAGCAGTGTAGACCAGGCCTTAGTTTTCTTCCTTCCCTGGCTTAATTGTGACAATAATGAATTCTCCATTTGAACAAAATTGACTAAACTTGTCCGAGCCAGCAGGCTCCACAGAAACAGACGCTTGTCAAAGGCCCACTGAAAAAGGACCTTTGCAAATGGCTGAAACAAAATTGGAGAGGTAGAGAAAAGTTCCAAGGAGCTGCGAATGGGAGTAAAATTATTTTGGGTTGGTGATGTGAAAATGTTCTAACAGAAAGACACCATGTAAATATGTAAATTATTTCTTTTCTTTCTGTCTCATATGGGTCATTCAGGATGTCAAAGCAGGACAATGGGCGGATCCGAGGAGACACTAGCGTGGCCCAAACTAGCATGCTAAAAATAGCAATCTGGACATTCTGCAGGGTCGACATGCTTAACTTTAAAATCTCTTTGGGTAACTCCAAAGCAGCAATCTGAGATGTTGCCTAAAGGTGCCTATGGTGGTCTTAGACCAGACAAAGAACATTTATTCACCTAATTTTAGAGCAATTACATCTAGGATTTCAGTCCCTAAACTTTGACCCGATAGATTGCATATGTTCTAATGACTGGAAATTAATCTGGATTTCCATTGGATAAAGTCAATGACATTTTAGTGATTTTTTTTCTTCTTTTATTGTTTTTGCTTTAAAGGCATGAATAAAAAAAGTGCTTTTATTGTATATATTAGAATTACTCTGTTTTTTGTGGATACTTTCTTCATCAAAGCATACATTCTTGCTATATAAAGTCCTGATCCTGGAAACACTCTCACAAGTAACATTAATTAGGTGAGTAGTGCCAAAGTAGTAAAATAGTCGTGCAATCTACTACTCTGAATCTGAAGGCTATACAATTTTATTTTAATGAACAGATGTGGTTTCTTTATTTAGTGCTACTATTTCAAGCTATTTTTGTGTGCATTTCTGAACTGAATCAGAAGAATAGTATTAATCAGTATGTTTATGACAGGTATGAATTTTATGGGGTGTTTTTTGAAAATACAGCTTTTAAAATGGCAGCAGTGGAACCTTGATGCACATGCTATGGGACTAAGTCAGGCAGCTCTGGAAAGTTGTGGACAAAAGAGTGAAAATTTTACTTGGCTTCAGCAATCAAATCTCATCTGCAAATTATATCCTAGGTCAAGTACCTACTATGATGGGTTTAACTCCACCTCAAAGACTTTGGTCCTTGAGGGCCACACAATGATTACCAAGTGCATAATTTTGTAAAAACGAAGGAGTAAGTTTATGCCCAGAATAAAGTGTTCAGACAGGTTCAGACCTGTCTGAGTTAGAAGCAAAAGAAAGAAATAGCTTACCAACCTAGAGAGCTATTCTATTAATTCGAACAAATTTGGACCCCATTTCTTAACACATTTGGTTAAAGAATGAGATAGCTCAAATAATTACAGATTTCCATTGCATCTGTCCTCTCTGTTTGTCCCCTCCCTCTTCCCATTCCCCATTCCCACCTGCCCTTCTTTGCTCATTTATATAAGCCTTTTTGTTTCTTATTGTTAACCCCAACCTAACATTTTATGTCTATGTAATATTGCCTGATTTTGTATTGTCTGGTCTTGCAGCTTTGACAAGTTATAAAATGGCATAATTTTATTGGATATCCTGTGAAATGTGCAGTATTTAGTAACATGTACTAGCTGTAATTTATTTTACCTTTTTGTATTTTTATTATTTGTTTCTTTATGAAAATTTAAAAAAAAAATAATCACAAAAATTGGCATCAATGACATGAAATGGTGATCATTTGAAAACTAGCTATTTTGTTTAGCAAAACTATTCTTGAGCATAAATATCCTTGTGGTTACTTTGAAATACCTGGATTATTTATTTTTAACTGTCAGATATAGGAAGTTTAAAGACAATTGCAACAACTAGAGCTGGGCACTGGAGAACTACACGGGATCAGAAAGAAGACTCTTCACCCATCAGGATGCCAAATGACAATGGAGGCTATTCTGCTGATGTTATGCCAGCCTGGTAACTAGAGAAATCTTTGCAGACTTAGGCCTTAATTCTAAAGCTCTGTTGTGCGCAGGAAGACCTCTGAAGTCAGTGGAGCTTTGCACTGGGCACAGGAGTCCCCCTGTACAGGATGTTTGCAGGATTGGGGCCCCAAGCTTAATGGAGGAAAAGGATCAGATAATTCATATTGTGCTGTTCTTGCCACCCTTTGTGCATTTCTATGCCCCCCCTTACATGTGCTTGTGCACTGCCTCATGCAGGAGGTACACATTCTGTGAGGCTTCCTATGTACTTCCCCTCCTTTCTGTAGTGAAATTATGCTTCTTAGTGCCAGAAGACTCTCTTCACACAGAGAAGTGAATAGGATTTTCCCCATGGCAGAATGAATTTGGGAAGCTTGAAAAAGAAGGGACGGTACCAAAAAAAATCTTCAGTTTCATGGATGCTCTTGCCTACTCGTTGTGTGACATGGTCAAAAGCCCATTCAGTAGAAACCAATTGGAAATATTTAGAGAAATAAGCATTTGCTATCTTTATTTACAATAAAGTAGCATATTACTTTGTTATTTTCCTGTAAATACCGGATATTACTGCAAAAAGTCTAATAAAGGGACCTGATCTTGTGTCCATGGAAATTTTATAATTGATTAATATGATATAGATCCAGGACCATAATACATGAACTATACGGAGTGAGGAAATATGGAAAATATTCTAAGTATGATATTATTGATTTCTCACACAATGAAAAATAATCACACAGTTCACTGGGAATGTTACTATTAAGATGGAGGATAAATATAGACATGTAACTAACATCTACCTGGGAGAGAAAAAATATTTTTGGCTAATGCAGGTAATTTGGGAAATAAACTTTTTTTAAATGACATTATTACATGGTCAATCTTGTCTCTGTCCTTATAGGAAGATTAACATTTTAAAATGAAAAACGTTTCAGAAACATATTTATATGTCAGACTTGTATTTTTAATGGAAAAATAAGGGTTTATGGGTCAGTTTGCAAAAGTCTATTTCATCTTTATGAGAGGAGGAAATGTGGTACCAGTTTTATGGAATTACCAGGCTGCTCAGCTTTATTGTACTATATCTTGGATATAGGGAGAAACTAAATTGCTTCTATGCCTGAAGTGGCTCAAATGATATTGAATCCATGTAATTGGTTTAATGTTTTGTCTATACAGATTATTAAAGCTGTTAAAAATGTAATGAATAAATCAGTCATTAATATTAGTTTTGTAACCTGGCAAGAAGTTAGAAACTTTAAAAAATAATCTAACAAATGTCCCCATTATGGATTCAATAATAATTCCAGGCTTCCAGAGAGTTTTAAAAATCCTCTCTTATTTATGGGAGAAGAGAAGTAAATGATATTAATGTCTTTTTCCATTTAAAAGGAAAATATAAAATTCCAGGAAGTATTTTAAAATATTTACCCTTAAAACATTACTTAAATGCTATAATTGGAAAGGAATCAATAGAACTTAGACATTTTGAAGGGAAACGTGACTATTAAGAGAGAATATGATATTTTATATATATATGTAGAGAGAGAGAGAGGTTGTTTTTATTTACAGGTCATGTAGGACTAAATGAGCGACAGATCAGTGGAATATAGAATTAGACTTGTATTCCAATCATCTGTTGATTAATGCAATATTTGGGTAGGTTAGAACCATATCAGTTAATACCAAAAATGGTTTTCATACAACTTCCAACACTGAATCTATTTAACTCCAAAATTATTACATTTTCCCCCTTTCAAATAAACAATGTATAATGTAAAAGTGATGTGGTAGAAGAAGGAACAGAAGGGGAAGTTATCAGAATGTTAAAATATTTCTACCCTGAAACGACTAACTGGACTGCTGCATATGCAATGCCTGTTTTATGTACATTACAGTGGGTTTTTTGCTTTTTGTCTTTGTTCAAACAAACAGAAGAAACTTTGTTATTGGTTAATAGACACTTAGGTACTGAATCAAAGATAGTATATATGACTGGCTTCAGAATGGTTAGCAGGACTGCAGCCTAAAATTCCTTTGGAAAATACAGTTATCATGGATCAAATTTTCTGACAGAACATTTGTGTGGAGTTCTGCAGGATTCTGTGTTGTCACCGCTTTTGTTCAATGTGCACATACATCTTCTAGGTAAGATAGTGAGAAGTTTTGGCCTGAAGCATCACCAGTCCACAAAACGACACTTAGATCTACACTGCCTTTTTAATGAGATGAGATTCTGTGGTTCTGTGTTTTTCCAGTGCCTGACAGACGTAGGGAAATGAATGAGATCAAACTGATTAAATTCAATTCAGACAAGATAGATTAGGAACCAGAGATTAAAAGCACAGACTGAACATCTGTAATTCTACCTCCTCATTTATCATGCCACTTTCTTTTAGTGCAAAGACATTGTCAAGGCACGTCATCCTTGTATTCTGCCACTCAGAGATTATCGCTACATCATCAAACAGCCCTCTGCCCCTTCCCTCAGAAGTAATAACATAGCAAATGTAGATACCCTGGAGCAGCACCATAATCAGAATTCTGACGTGCTATGACTGATATGATCAGAATTCTGACACACCACATACACTATGTAATGTATCATTAATCAGTGTGGGATTCCATAGTTTACTGAACCATTTCTCCTCTTAATAGAGCAAAACTTTATGACTCCGTAACAGACTGCTCAATTGACCAATAAAGAGATGGCTGTTGTTGAGCTGTTAATACTGCAAACTTACACTGGGATCTAAAAGTTATGCTTAGTACAGTGAAGAGGAAAACCATTTTTTCCCATCCTGCAAACGTTTTCAATATTTCAAAAATTTTCTCGGGATGAAACTGAGACCCTCTGAAGTGTTCTACGAAAAACAAGAGTGACACCCACCCCAGACCAGTGAGAATGGCGGAGTAGAGACTAGAAACTGGGTCTCCCACATCCCAAGTAAGTGCCCTGCTGAGTGGGCTACAGAATCACTCTCTCTTCCTCCCTCTTGGTTTTGACAAGAAAATCCATCCTGTACCTGAGAAACCTTTCCTGAGGAAAACTGGTATTTTCCCCTGAAAGAAAGTTTACAAAATCAACCTATTTTGACAACAACAACAACAAAATGTTTAGTCAGAAGATTTCCGACCAGCTCTAATGCTGAGCTTTTACTGACTCACGCATCACCTACAGTATAATGATACTGGAACTTAATTTTTTGCACAATGCACAAGTCAGAAATATTCTAGCTCATTCTCCTATAGCCATACTAGCTCTAAGCTTTACAGGAGTGGAAAATTATAATATGGGACTGAGTACCCACAAGGAACAGATCTGCTGGATAAGAAGATGCCATTTTTAGTAACTCATGACTATAACCACATCATGACTGCATGGCACATACTTGAAAGTGAAGCCATGCTGCTGCATTTAGTTTACTGAACTGTTTTAAAGTGTTTATGGATGAACTGAAAGAACTATTTACAGACTCGTATGTGATAATACCAGGCAAACAAGTACCAGTGATACTCTGGAACCAGGCAAATCACTTTGTTGAAAGCTGTTACATACCAAGAGGCTTCTTGGAACATTTCACCTCCCTGAAGCAAGACTACGGAGGACTGCACAGAGGGATATTTTGACATTAACAATAATATTTACTAGAAAACGTAAGTTAAATATGGAGATACAGCATTACAATATCTTCTTAACAGATGTACTTTCTTTTATACTGCTGCACATTTTACTGAAAATATCTAGCATAAAAAACAATGCTAGAAGCCCATTATGTACAGTTACATTATTTAAAAATAAAACTATGCACAAACTCCAGTTAGACACTATTTTCAATATCAATCTGCCGAAGTTAATGAAACTTTTAAAGAAGATAATAATTGGGTTATTCTATAAGATTTCAAATCCTGTGTTTGTCCGTGCACCTCATGGTCACTCAAAGATTTATATCTCCAGTGAATACCTACAGAGCTGACAATGTTAAGCACAGTTTTTAAAAATGAAAATTGACCATGGAGTAAATCCTGCCATCTTCACTATAACCACTAAGGGCCTAGAACGGCAGCACAGTTGGAAGGTGAGAGGACTGACATTCAGTTAGCCTGCACCCACACTGTGACATGGAGTGAATAGGGACATTATGGAAGGCGATAGAGCTGGTGGATCTAAAACTACCAATATCCACTGGGCATTCATCCTTTGAAGCTGGTAAAGGAACACAAAAGGAGAATCTGAGTAGTGCCCAAAGTATAGTTCTGCTGTCACTCCACAACCTAGGAGCTTGGAAAGAAGGGCATTCCTTCCCTACTGACCCATCAATTTCACATTACACAGCTCAGTTATTTGGTCTGTGACCTGTGATAAAGTTTTGGCCCTATGTAAATGATGTTTTTGTTAGCCTAGGTGATAGGAGGTGGGAATCTCAGTCCGGTTCCAGTAAAGAGGTATAAACAATCTCAAAGGCGCAATCAAAAATTAGCATATTTTGGTAGTTTAAGTGTGAAGATCATGACATGAATCAGCAAGACAATGAATTACCCTCTCACTCCTAGAAGTAATCATTCCAGAGTCCTGGACAGGGATATGAGTAATGCTGTTCCATGTGCTATGTCTGTTCTGTGAACAGTGTGCAAAGTCCTTTAGTGCTATTGATCCATAAACTACCATATGGTAAAATCCTCACAGCCCCATGCTCCCACCACCACATGGGAGTAGGGATACTAAGCACAGTAGAACTGCGGTGGTTCTAGTTTATGGGAAAGGGAGATTGCAGGCACACCTTGGAGTACTCTTGGAGCAGCTCTGCCCACCGTAAAGTGAGGGTGGGAATGTGGGCAAGACAGAAGGTAGGGAGCAGCCAGTAAACATAGTGGAGAGGGAACACTGATACAGTGGGGTACCGATGGGGGAGGGAAGGGGCCATGCCCCCGGGCACTGACCTGGGGGGGGCACTGGCTGGGCCTTCCTCATAGGAGGAGCTGTCCCCCGCTGTCACAGGTGGCCAGGGGCCTTTGACATCCCCTGCAGTCACACTGATCCCAGCTCAGGCCTGCTGGCAGCCTAGGACTCCAGCTGTGGGGGGAGCAAGCATCCTCCCAGCCCCTCCGCCCCCATGCTGGGCACAAAGAGGGAGCCGCAAGGACCGCAGCCATGCAGGGGCCAGGCAGCCAACCTAACAGCGGGACTCCGGGGCAGAGCCCATCATGCACCCCCGCCTTGACCCTGGGGCAACTGCCCCATCACTCCTGCTCCCTGCTGTACCCATAGCAGGGGCGGGGAGTGGGGGAGAGCAGGAAACAGGGCCGCAGACCCCCCACCCTCCGCGGGGCGCTGCTGCCGCTGCTGACAGGGGACACACAAATGCAAGTATTGTCCCCTGGGCACCGGAGACCCATGGTATGCCACTGTGTTGATAGTCTGTAGTCATGAAATAGAAGGGGAAAAGATTTTTCCCACAACCTCAGAGAGAATCCCTATTTAAAGCCAGGTTACTCAGACTCTGTGCACTGTGCAAAGACTTGGGCACAATGCTACATTAATCAAGTATACATGAAAACAAAGCTGAGATTTTTAAAAAATAATGCTTTTTGGAGTGGTAAAAGCCATTCTGCACCATCAGCCAGATAACCCCAGTAAGTGCCTTTCACTAAAAGTTTTGTAGGAATGCATATTTTTCTCAAAATGTCAGACTTTCTTGCAAATACAGCTACTTTTCAATGAACTACAATGAATTAGTACTTATTTGTGCATTCGGAGTGGTTTCATTTGTTTGTTTGTTTTTCTAAAGACCAGCCTATTTATCCAATTTCAGAAATCAATTGCGATGATATGCTTGGAAAACCTTATATCCATAGTAAAAACCCTTGTAAAATTTTGTGGTGAAATATCTGGTGCAGATTGGCAGCACCTTAAGCTGCTGTATCCTGGCCTTTTAAACTTCAATTTCAATTGAAGTTGTTTTTGAGCGATTCTTATAGGAAAAGGGGTATTTGAAATAAGTAAACTGCTTTTTAAATGGCTAGTAGGTATTTTATTTTTTACACGTAAAAAAACTCTGCTGGGTAGATACAATTCATGCCATGGTTTAGCTTAGAGCAAGTTTACTATGGTTAAGTTATTAGTCCCTGGTGGGGGGAAAAAAAAGGTTTATAATGGAAGTGCTGACAAAATCTTAGTAGCAGTAGAATAAAAGGTCCATGGTGATAAATGAAATGGTAGTTTATAAAAAAAAAGATGCAGTTGAGCTATCTGACACATTTAAGAATTCACCAAATACTTATTACCTCTGTTAGTATATTTCCACAGCCTCTATGATGTGAGAAAACATGAGAAAAGGCTGGCTTTATAGTGTAATACTTTCTTAATATCTTCCCAACCACAGTTGATATGTTTAGTTTTTATTTTCCTTGAAACACAAAATGTATTGCAATGTTTTCATGTTGTTTTTGGATTCCCTTTTTAGTCCCAATAATAAAAGGTAAAGTTTTAAAAACTTCCATTGCTGAAAAAGCTGGAGTGAATTTAAAAATGTTACCTTGTCCTGGATGAGCAGATAATGTCTTCACTGCATTTTATGTTATTTTAGTTTATATAGAGTAGTGTGGGTTTGTGAGAAGGGGCAGTAAACTGGGCTCTTACCTATGGCAGTGAGGGGCACTAACCACTAAGTTATTGGGACAATTTTTTTTTTTTAACTAAAGATGGATATAAGAGAGCCCCTGAACTTGAGCTTGTTAAAGTTTCTATATATAATATCAGAATTAGTTTTACACTCCCATATAAAACGTGTGAATCACATTGAAGACAAATTTTCTTACACTTTCACATATCTCACTCCTCGGAAAACGAAGTAATGTTTACAAAATGTAAGTGGTATTACAAAAAATTGAAGCCTGAAATCTCATTTGAAAAGCTATTCATTTTTCAAAAATCCAATTAACAAGCAGGTTTTAAACAAATCCATTTGTCCATTCCAACAGACTATTAATTTCTTTGCCTAGATTAGCAATTCCTCTTCATGGACACAGAAGGACTGACACTTAATTCACTCTGTACCATCCTGATATAGTCAAGATGTAGAGGAGTTCTTCTGTAAATCCTATTAAAATGTATGAGAATTTTTTTTTATTTTGGGGGGAAAAATGTTAATCCATAACCCTTAAATGTCATGGCACTTTATAAACCAACATGCATTCCAAACAAAAATAGGTCAGTACCAGACAGCATATATTAATGGTAATCAGGCTATTTGCATGAAATCAGAATGCAGGTCTTAACATGAATAGGTCACATGCTTGGAAAGCTTGTGAAGACTGACAATCTGAATTTTCTTAACATACCAACTCCCTCCCCTTAGAGTTTTCCACACTAACTGTGGTTATATCTCTTCATAGTGTCTCATGATAAAACAAATAAATGACATCACTCTAGACACACACTTTTATTTGTCATTGACCAGGAGGGAAAATTTCTGGCAGTCAAAAAAACCCACCAAAAATCAAAAGACGAGAAGGAGAGGGAATCCAGAAAATATTGAAATGCTACCTGCAATTACTTGCATCTTAGAAGATTTTAAAGACATTTTAAAACAAATATTATGCAAAAAAGGCACGCATGCCCTGTATGACTCTGGAAATCTGAGGGAGAACAACCTGTCAATGGCAAGCCTGTTACAATACCAACAAAATCAAAGGGTCCCAAACACAGTTGTGTATTTGTAATTAGACATGCGCAATATGCCCTCTCACACTGAACTAGAATTTATTGTGGACAGAAAAGCACATTAGATCAGTGATAATGGTGCTGATTGTCTGGGACATGTAGGCAAGGAGTTATACTTTTGGGAAAATACTAATACAAACATAATTAATAAGACATATGCCTTTCACATTTTGTATATATACTATTTGATGCTTTTTATTTGCTTTGTCTTTTTAGATTGCAACTCTCTCAGGAAAAGTCCCTATCTTCCTATGTGCTTGTAGGGAACCTAGTACAATGGTGCCCAGAAACTGAGTGGGTAGGACCACAGTACAAACAAATACATCACAATAAGTGATAAGAGCTTTTGGTTGTATGAAATTTGGTTTTCGTTCCCACCTGGTGGGCTGCCCCAGAGCCTGGGAGTCCAGGTTGCTGAGACACTCCGGACTCTCTTAGCTTCCAGGTTCCCAGCTCCCAATCAACCCAGATGGACTGTCACAGAGCTGAGAGCCAGGAAGCCTTTGCTCCCTTCTTAGCCCATCAGGTGGGCTGCTGAGGTGCTGAGAGAACAAGCAGGCAGAAAACCAGGTAAGGCTTCATCAGAAACCTGTATGGTTTCCATCAGAATTTTGTTAAAATTGAATGTTTTGATTTTGATAAATAGGCAAATTCTGACAAAAACATTTTGCCAAAAGTTTTCTGACCAGCTCAGATAATAATGCAAAAACCCAGGACCAGCAAAGCAGAAAACAACATATAAAACCAAAACTGATTATGGTCAAGTGAAGAGTAAACAGGTCTTCCTGAATTTTATGATTCATACAGGTACAGTCAGTGCAGTCAACACAGTGGTCCTTGGTTCCCAAACTTCAAATTGCCTTCATTTCTATCATGCCAGTAAGATTTTCCCTTTAAAGCATAGGAGAAGAAGATTTCTGTGCTGGAAAACCACCTGCCTTTCCTTTTCTCTCTCTCAGAATCTCACTGTGCTCATGTTTCTGGTACATTCAGTGTCCCTGACTGGCTATAGGTTGGATAGCAACTGCAACTCCTCACCACTTCCCATATACAAAGTGATGCTGAGCTAGTAAATACATGTAATCCTTCCCCTCGTGTTCATTCAACCTTCAATTGAGGTCTATTTGGGGTCAGGATGAAGACATGCCTCCATGACACACAGAAAGGACAACGCTGATAGGTTTGGTGATGGATCCCTCACTAAGCTCCATGCTCATGATCATCTTATTTGGGAGGTTGGGGTGTGGAGTGGAATTTCATCCCATAGTAAAATCAGAGCTATGAAGAACATTAATAATAAAACAAAAAATGAAGTCCTCAGTGACATTTAGTTGTTTAATGTTCATGAACTTGGCCTGAGAGTTTAAGGAACATCTGGGGTGTTTTGAATGAGCATTCCCCACATTCCCTAAGGTTCTGAAAAGAGATTTTTGGTATTGCTTAAAAAAAAATCCAGAGTTTGGTCTAGTTTCAAACTTGGTAGTTTAACTTTGTGTTCTAGATCCAAAGCTCAAGAACTATAAATGACAAACAACAAGAAATGTTAAACCCACTGCAGACTGAAATCACTTATCTCTTTATATTTTAAGTATTCTAACTGTTCTGTATTTAGAGTGGTTTGTTATCATTCTTTCAGTTCCCTGCGATGCTGTCTACTGAAACAGGGTGTTTGGTTTTCAGAAGGCATCAACAGAGACCCCATTTTAAAAAATTAAAACTACTATGAAGAAAACACACTTACCTATGTCTCTATTATTTAACAGTACACTAATACTATTATGTACTATAGTGTACAATAGTACCCTAATGTCCAAAGGGTTTGAATCAGTCAAGCCCGGTAATGACTGAAAATGGCTGCTGCATCTGTTCAATGGCTTATGTTAAATGCGGGGTGATTTCAGTCTATTTCCAAGCTGTCAGGTATGCACACCTCAAAAACAACACTAACAACTATTGGTAGTCTCAGCAAAGACCAACAAACTGCACTGAAATGGAGGCTGAAAAACCTTCTTGCCCGAAAACTGGGGATCTCAGAATACTGTTCTGTAAATGTAGGGTTGTAGTGTAAATAGATCCCATCCAGCTGACATTTTAAAGTAGGCTTTTTAAAACAAGACTTTTTTTTTTTTAAACGCCTGAGGGATGCTCAGAAAAAAGTGGAGTAGAGGTTGGAATAAATTTCTAGTATTGCTTACAGGTAGACGTTGACTTATCATAATAATTTTCTCTTGGCTAATCATTGCAATGCCTGTATATTGCTAAGTGTCAAGAAGAGAGTTATGTCCGCTCACCTAGACAATTAAATGGGGAAAAAAAAGTCAACCTACTGTACAATGCTTTCCCTTTTGAGATTTCCTCTATCAAGCCTGTAAGCAGAGTTTCTCTAAGATACAGTGATTGTCACTTTTCTAAAAGGCAGCAATTTTAACATAGTATTAGTAAATCCAAAGTCATAAGTATTTATAAAGAGTGAGGCAATATGGAGTATCTGCTATACTGACTACCAGCTTGTGATCAGATTTACTTCACTGCTATTCATGGTGGTGGTTTTTCCCCCCTTTTCACAAGACCTTACCATTTGCCAAAATTTTAACTCAGTACAATTTAAAGACAATTGGAAAGTCTATCTTTATTTCATACTTTTGGTTTGTATATAATGACAGACTAAGAAAAAAAAACCAATATTTAACCATACACACATTAACTGTGTAAACCCAGATTATCTCTCTTCCATTGCACCTTTTTCCCCCTTCGCAAGAGATATAATATGTATTATTAAAATCATACAGAAATGTTAACATAATTAAGAAGAGCAGAAAAGTTTTCTTCATCTTTAATCAAGTACTTACAGCTTGCAATATGTGATGTGTTAGTAACTACCACTGAGTTGTTATTTTATTAAAAAAGGCCACACAGCTTTTCTGTGGAAATTAATCTCATCACAGGCAATACTTATTATGTCCCAAAAGTGTTTAAGCAGAAATAACATGAGAATGTCCCATCTGTGGTCTTTCCAGCATGAATGTGCTTATAATATGCTAAGAAAGTGCAGCCTCATGGGATTTTGCGTCATGAAATAATGTCTAATATTTAAGTCTGATTTTTCAGAAAGAATAGCAGATTGTGTGGCTGGGAGAGAAAGAAGAAAAAAGCACATAATATAGATACTATAGAGAGAAAGAGTTAAAGGATATAGAAAGAAAATACTTCACAGTACATGCTACTGAGCTTTCCGAGTCAACATTTATACTTATTCAAGTACTAACATTAGAAAAAAATCTTTATATTAATATTGGCCTTCTTAATTGTGCCTGTCTGCACAGTCTAAAAAATTCTATAAAATGGCTGCATGGTATTAGAGACCTTCTTGTATCCCATTAGTTACAACTGCAGCAAGTCTAGTTGTAGATTGCAGAGACATGAACGGAATAGTTGTCAGTGTGAAGAAAAGTTTCCTAAAAAAGAGAGAGCTTCATAAACCTACAAATAAACAAAACAAAGACCTTGCTGAATATACTATACTTGTGTATACAAGTTTTTTAATATTAGGTAACTCATTCTGAAAATTTACTGGCATTTGTTCAGTGAAGAACTGCCTGAAGTTGGATGGCTTATGATCTTATATCTTGTCTGCAAAGTTAAAGCATAATACATTTTTCTGAGACTTCATCCCAATAAAAGCACTGAACATACAGCAATTGGTACTGATAGCACACCACATCTTCCTAGGAAAATTTAGCACAAAACTCTGAAAAGTAGAAGTATGTAGTCTTACTGCTGCACTGCATTCTACTGCAGAATTCCATTATAACAACTATTTAAAACATTTTATCAAGTTTCTCTCACATGGCTGGTCTCTGTGTATCCAGATCCCATATGTACAGAGGGAGACATAATCTCTGTGCAGCTACTGTGCAAAACAGAAGTTGTGCAGGGAGCCCAGCATAGGCCCTTTGCACTTACGTGCGTTCCAACCGTATTGGATGAAGGCCTCCTCCTGCAAAGTGTTGACCACATTATATTTAACACTATCTGATTGGAATAAACTTGTACGTGTAGCCTATAATTTCAAGAGGCACTGTGTATAACAGGAAGCACCCCCTGGCTTGAAGTGATTTCCATCATATACAGGGTTTACAGTTTTGTTCAATGGCTTTTAGTACCTCCAGTATAGAAGTTGTTCCAACGCCACCAAATGTGATTAGTGACTTGGGGTGCCCAACTTCAGAGATGCATAGATTCCAAGGCCAGAAGCGACTTACATGATTGTCTAGTCAGACCTCTTGTATAACACAGGCCATAGAACTTCCCCAAAATAATTCAGAGAGCAGATCTTTTAGAAAAACATCCAATCTTCATTTTAAAATTGTAGGTGATGGAGAATCCACCATGACCCTTGGAGATTGTTCGGAGGTTAATTACTCTCACTATTAAAAATGTATGCCTTATTTCCAGTCGGAATTTGTCTAGTTTCACCTTCCAGCCACTAGATCGTGTTATATGTTTCTCTGCTAGATTGACAGGCCCATTATTAAATATTTGTTCCCCATATACATACTTCTAGACTATAATTAAGTCAGCCTTTAACCTTCTCTTTGTTAAGCTAAACAGATTTTGAGCTCTTGGGCTATCACAATAAGGTTTGTTTTCTAATCCTTTAAGCATTCTCATGGCTCTTTGCTGAACCCTCTCCTATTTATCAGGATCCTTCCTGAATTGTGAGCAACAGAACTGGACAGGGTATTCGAGCAGCAGTCACACCAGTGCCAGATATAGAGATAAAATAACTTTAATCCTACACAAGATTCCCGTTTAAGTATCCCAGAATCACATTAGCTCTTTTGGCCACAGCATCCCACAGATTGGGAGCTCATGTTCAGCTGAGTATCCAACATGACCCCCAAAACCTTTTCAGAGCCACTGCTTCCTCGTATAGAGTCCACAACCCTATAAGCATGGCCTACATTCTTTGTTCCTCCATGTATAAATTTACATTTAGCCATATTAAAATGCATATTGTTTGCTTGCACGCAATTTACCAAGGGATCCATATCATTCTGAATTAGTGACTTGTCCTATTTGTTCATTACGGCTCCCCTAATTTTTGTGTCATCTGTAACTTTATCAGGGATTTGAAACACCTTAAATTAGCCTGGTTTTCTGAAGACGCCTTGTTCAATGTTTTCAAAAAATCAGGTTCCTTTAGGGTATCTCGAGTTGACACCCAAAGACAGAAGCACTCAAAATCCCTAGTTATTTTTGAAATTTAAGCCAGGATACCACCGTACAGCAACCTCCACAAGAGTAACATACATCGTACTTTTCTCTAACACTGCACACATAATTAACACAACCAAGAACTTTATATAGGGACAGTGCAGGTTGTATAAAGCCACAACATATCAACCTTACAAACGAGATCAGAACGTAAAGGAAGACTTTCCTACGTTCCCTTTTGTTTTTGGATTGTCTGCAATGCTATCAATAACACTCTAATGCTGCATAAGGCTTTTGTTTCCATTTCCAACAGATACTGACTAGTAATAAACCCCCTAAAGTCAAACTTGCACTCTGAGGCAAAACCTTAAAGGCAACTTCATATTCTCTTGCATAAACATATCAGCACATTTTAATATCATAGTCCATAATAAACTATTTTGCCTTAACATTTATGTCATGTGGGGAGATTTGAACTCATGGTGTCTGGGTTCTCAGCTCAATATAGTTTCTCGTAGTCTACAGAATATTGTGTAGGGTATTTTGAGAGTCTGCCTCTACCTCTCACTCCTACTCCTCTATCAAATATCCAAAGTTATGTGAGATTCAGTGATGACAGAAATTCCTCCCAGAAGACATTTTATGTCACCACACCACAGCATGATACTCTTAATGGAATTTTTTTCAGTTAATTTTTAGAAAGTGAAAAAATGGTAACATTCCCTATAATGTATCATGTTGTGGAGTAATTCCACGATTAGTTTACTCATCCACCATCTTTTGAGTTTTCTCAAGTAGATAGTTCAGAAATTGTCTCCAGAACTCAGAGATACAGTCAGGTTCAGCTTTCAGTCTCGCCGTTGACGGGATTCCCTAAAGGACCAATTATTAGGGTGCTGAAGGTGGGGAGTCTTTAATCCAGTTAAGAAGGATTTCTTTTCATCATAGAAAAAAATGACAGTTCTGGGGCAGGTCTTAACTGAAGGAGGAAGCTCTTGACCCACTGTAGTCTTTAGGCCTTCTTCCATGCTATCCTCTTAGGCCTGGAAGAGTCACCCGCTTATGCAACAAATGACCAAACCCCTCTTCATTCAAATTATTCCTTAAACACACAAGTCTGTAAAGTCTTCAGTGTTAGAGCTCTGGTGTTCTAAAACACAACATGAACAAATTTAAAAAATAACGAACACAGGTTTTGCTATTGGGCCTTCAATTTGCCAACTAGCCATCTTGCACTGTATTGTCTGTCTAATTTAGAGTATGTTTCCCTGTAGGCATTGTACAATGCAAAACACACTGACAGGTCATTGAGAAATGGTAGTTAATCTCTTAATTGACAAAGTAATTTTAGAGGGATATCACATATAAATTTTGATTTCTAAAAAAAGAAATGGATTTTAAAAGCTTGCATGTGGTTATGTCCAACCGTGAGTTAGAAGAGAGAGGAAAGAGAGAAATAAACAAATCAGTGATGGGGTTTTTTGTCTATTTCCTGTGGGAAATATATTTGCATGGTCACGTCCTGATGTCTAAGTGTAAGGATGTGGCAAAATTCACATTATAATTAAGTATATCAAGAAAGATGTACACTATGTAAAAATCTAACACAATAAAAACATTCAGATCATTAAGATTTACTTTTCTGTTCCTTGTGCACTGTTTATACAATGACCCAACGTATCTAATCAAATATTAAGTTAATAAGGCAACACACAAAGCTAAGCCCAGCAGTTGAATGATGCCACAGCATAGGATTCAGCTAAAAATGTTTTTTAAAAGAATGAAAAAGAGGGAGAGTGTTCTAATCACAATGCTTTAGAGCCCTTTTGAATATGACCTCACAAGTCACCAGCTATCACCAAAAGACAGTGAAATTTGCAAGAGAAGATGAAATGTCTGATGCAAATTGATGAAAAAAGATATAACTAGACACAGAGTGCAGTTCTGAAAACATGGATTCTCTAATAATGTGGAGCAACTTATTTTCCACACCGGACTTCAAAATTATCAACATATGACCACAATTTAAAGCTGTATGAACTAGGTCTCAAAATAACTGAGCAACAATTACCTCCTGCTTTAATAATGCAGTTGCTACCGAAGGATTTACAAAGTATAACAGATGAGAAAGTTGGTATTAGTAAGTTTGTACTTTAAACAACTGGACATTTAAAGAAATGTGAGGTACAGTATCCAATAATTCCAACTCACTGTTTGCATAAATCCATTTAAAACTCAAATATTACATATGACAGTGCAATGAATTACACGGTATTATAACCAGACTGGTATTTTATGGTGTATATTATACTGAAAGATTAAGAGACTAGTCCAAAATCTCAGAAGTGTGGGAGACCAGAGACCAGAACCCTGTTTTCCTTACTTCCAGTCCCCTGTTTTTACCACTAAACTGTCCTTCCCCTTTTGAATGGAGAATCAGCAGCTCAATAAATACTCATGCTGGATCTAAATACCCCAGTCTCAATTTTCAACTCTGATGGAATCTTCAGAAAGGGGACTAAACAAATGTCCATAATCTTTCATTTGACTTTTACAAACCCACTGCTGATTATCTTTCAGGACAAGCAATTAAGTTAATATCACAGAGAGAACTCAAGGTAGCCACTGACAAAAATTCAATCAAGGGTGGAAAATGATAATGGCTAGATTATGTCTAGCCCTGCACCTCTATAATTCTTAAATATACATTTTTAAATTATGTCACGAATGAATGGACAACATCTGTAATTAAAAGCATAAGCACGAATAATGCTTTAGACTTTAACTATCCACTACCATAGTGGAACAGGTCTTGGACGGCACACCATGTCCCAAACTGAACAGAGGCACAAGTCAAGTTGCTTGCTGGCACAAATAAAAATTTTGGAGTCCAATAAAAATTTGGATTAAAATTTGAATAGACTGGGCGGGAAATGCACAAACTGATAACTTCCAGGTTCCCATACTCAACAAGGAAGAATCACAAAACTTCTTACAAGGTTTTAAGCACTCTTGCACGAACCCAACACTAACTTTAGATTCTTTAAGAATATTTCCTTCAAAATTCACTTTTATATTACTTCAGCTATTATTGATCACATCAAAATATCCTGGCCACATAAACCCAATGATGGCCTTTTTTTGCCCCTCCACTTCCTTCCCCCCTAACCTCCCCATACAATTCTCGATGGGTTTCTGGGGGGCCAAGGCTACCTGGGCTGACACACTCACCAATCTGTGGAAGTGGACAGCATAGGGAGGAAGCTGAAAAATTCTGCTTTGGTCTTTCAGAAATGGAATTATTTCAGTTTTTCCTTCCCATGAGGGAAATTTTTAATTTTTGACCTTTCATCCCAGTTCAGGATGAATATTTTTTTCAAAAATTTGAACTGTTTCATGTGAAGGAAAGACTGTTTTCTGCTCTACTTACAGACATTCACCCCCAAAAACCCAAATGAATGGATCTTCACTAAGATTAAATGGAGGATATAAGTAGCTATTCTTTGTTGAAACAATTTAAACAATGAGGAACAACATACATGCTAAGCTGTTTCTAGTAATACTTCTTGTTTCTCCACTAACAGCAATGCACTGGTTTTACTCCTAGTGAAATCAAACTGCAATATAACGTCTTTAGCTCTTTTAGTGCTGCAGCTCTTTCTCACCACTTTAGCTGTTTGCCCCTCCTAAAGTGAACATCTTTGCTTTTCCTGGGTTCTGTAACTACTCTCAATGGTAGCTGTCGAACAGTGCACTTCTGGCACCTTGATTGCCTTCCCATGGAATCAACATAGGCCTTAAACTCTATTCTCACAGGTTACTTCCATGGCACTCTCTAAATCAAAGAACATTAACAAATCACTCTTTATCACTAAATCCACTGTCTCATATTGAGTCACATAATTGGGATGACAAACGCATATTCCCAAACTACTGACAGGCCCTTCACGGAGCTCATGCAAATATTCAACATAAAGGGATATACATCCCCCCAAAATTCATCATTTCCTGCTAGCTGTGTGACCCAATACATGAACAGCTATGGGTCATACTCTCTCACTCTGGCTGATGACTAGAATTTTTCACGAAGTGGAACTAAAACCTTTTGCTTTGGGGAGGCAATTTCAGAGCAGCGTAATGCATTCAGAAAGCCTCTTGACACCCCGTCTCCTCCATGAAGGTCACAGTAAGTACAGCTAAACACAATCTGTTATTATTTGGATTATCATAGAACCTAGTCATGCATCAGGACCCCAGTGAGCTAGGCACTGTACAAAGACAGAGCAAAAAGATGGTCCCTGACTCAAAGTGGAAAAAATAAAAACATTAAAGGACAAGACCTGAACCAACTTTTCCAATATCTCAGTAAGATCCTCAATCTTGCTTTCTCCGAGTCCTTTCCTGTTATGCCTGAACAAGGACTAGTCCCAATCACAGTCCTTGCACTTTCCGATGTGGGAGAGATACAGTCTACAGGCTTTTGCCGCAAAGGCAATATAAATGGCCTAACATGAGTTAAGATGAATAGTTATTCTATTCTTTTCAATAGGGAAATATTAGATGGAGGAAAGTATGGTAAAGTGTTCCCTCCTTCCAATTTTCTTTTTGTTAAAATCCATTTAACATGATGGATTTAGGGATTTTCCTCTTTCTAACTGAACGTGAAATCCTATCTGTGCAACATTCTAGGTTGTTTCATTACTGTGACATCACCAAAGAGAATCTACTGGTTAATCAAAACCTGGCTCTGAACAATCAGTTTCCAGACCAGAATCACATTCACGCTGTTGTTAACACACATTTGAAGCAGCAAAATGCAAAGGCACTTACGTAATAAATATATATGTCAAGAGACAATGTAAATAGAAATTTTGACCCATTCTGCATAAAATACCTAGCAACAGTTCCAGACTAAAATCTAACAATAAATTAACATAATATATTAAACAAATGACTCATTTAGATATGATTATATGAAATAGGATCATATAAGCTGAAAAAAAAATTAACAGTACAAGCATTACATCCTATGATAACAATAATGTTCTGTACATGGTTTCAAACACTAGTAAAATCCTTATTATCTGAGCACAACCAGTAAATCAGCAAAGATGTAGTGGCTTCTTAAGAAAAATAAGCTTTGAAATTAAGTAAAGGTACACAGCGCTGAAATGGATGAAGCTGATGAGCTAATGATACAGTTAAATAAACAATTTGGCAGGAATCTGCACTCATCTGCAAATAATGCATCAGATTTAGGAAAGCAGCCTTAGAAGTGTGAGGTGGCTAAAAGCTATACTAAATATTTTGGTAATGGTAAAACCCAAAGTTCCAAATCTGACTTCAATCTCTCTCCCCACCCTTCAGTCCACATACCCCAAGTCCATATGACTGGATGAGTGCACAGGGGAATTTCTCTCTCTTTTGAGCAAAAAAGGAATGGCACAAGTGGTAAAGCATAATGTAATCTTCATACAGTATTTATCCATATATACAATCTCCACCAGTGACAAATCACAGCACGGATTAGAATTCAGAGCAAACAAACAGTAGCTCCCATAATGCAGCTTTCACATACTGATCCCGCAGAACTCAGAGCTGAAACTTATGCGTCTTCTCTCCTGGTACCAATTTATACTCTTGGGAAACTGGAAAAGGGCACCTTTGGGAATCTTCAAATGCTAAAATCAATCCTAATCCCACTCAAAGAAAAAAAAATCCTTTCCCAGTAGAACTGAAATACCATTTTTCAGTATCCTGGCTGCCCAGCTTAAAGGCTCTTCTCCAATTTCACTTTCGCTACATGAAATTCAGGTCAGCTAGGGAACCATCATTTCAATTTTCCCAATGGAAAACAGAAATTTTGGGGGCAAAAAACAGTTTTCCCACAGAAAATTTTGATTTTTCCCAAAAGGGCATTTTCCATGGGAAAATCATTCCAATGAAAAATTCCCAACCAGCTCAACTTATGTTGCTAATTGTGCCTTGAGAGTCCACCAATATGTGTGCCTGGGACACAGTAAAAGGAGAAGTGGGAGGTGAAATAAGTTAAATGTGACTGATTAGAGAACACCAAATGACACCATTAACACATCTCTGCATGATTTCATGCGACAACAGTACAACGTAAGATCTTGTGAGGACAATACCACATCTTATAAAGAACATATCTTATACTATTGAGAACAAATAGTCTGGGATTTCCCTTTCATTATTCTGAAAAACAACTGTTTATTAAAGAGAAATAAAGCAAATGGAGAAGAAACCTGTACTCTGATAATGAAAAATAAAAATTGGCTCACATGTGGCAGAAAAGGGCAGAACAGTTAGTCTTTGTGAAACTTGATCCTTGTAATAATGCTGAAATTGGTGAGACTCAGGCAGTGTTTGTACTTGAAAGAATCAATGTAAGCTGTGCCCACTTTTCCAATCAACTCCAGCCTAACAGGTGTAGGCGGCTTTGTCTGGTTGGAAAGGAAACAGGGCAAGCCAGTCTCAGCAAAAAGTGTCTCAGCTAATCCCAATGGCAAGACAGAAGAAGTCTGAAAACTGTTCCTGCTCAAATGGTTTACACGTGGCTTGTCTGGCCAGACAAGCATAATAATTTAAAAAGTGTGTATTTAAAATTGTGTTCTTGAACACATCTACATTATTAGAAGCAAAGAATATTTTCAGGCACCATTTTAAAAAAGCCTGGTTAAATAATACTATTTATATGTCAGTGTAAAATGGACAACAGCAGAATGTTCAAAACACCAGAATCATCTCATTGCACAGGGTCCCTCCACTGCTGGTTAATTAAATGGCTGTATTTAAAAAGGAGTGTGAAGAACAAAAAAGGAAACAGAAATTAATACAATCTGAAGTAATGGGTACATAGATCATGAGTTAATTCCATTAAAAATATGAATAGGACTGTGTCAAAATGAAATATAGCACTGAATGCAGGCTTCCTTCGTCATCCTTGTTAAGTAAATTAAACTCTTTCTGATATATTTTCACTTGAGGCTAGAGCATCCATTAAAAGTGTCTAAATCAGGTCAGAACAATTTTTTCTGTGGTTGTTTCATATAATTTCTTCTTTTGAAATATCTCAGAAGCTGAGGAGAGGACACTAAAGGAGAAAAATACATCTGCCAAACAAAATATCCAGAATGTCATTTGCTGCGATACAATATATTTCTTAAAAGTAGTAAGATAAATAGTAGTAGTAAATAAAATTAGATTATTTCTGGGCCACAGGATAGCTATCCCAGCACACATCTGAAGAAAGGATATTTAAAAATCACTGTTTAATCAATTCATGTACGAATGAGAATCCTGGAACAAAGAGTTAATAGCAATGGCAAGACTCCATTCTCATACTATAACCTACCAAAATAATGTTGATAAAATAATACATTATGAAAGGTTTGCCCTCCACAGGTTTCTCAGAAGAGGGTTCAATCATTAAAGAAAGAGTAAACAGAGAAAGTATACTACGTTTTCAGGGAAGTACACAAACTATGAATTAGTGTCCAAACTTCACCCCTTCACGGGGTTTGGCTTTATTGATCACTCAAAAATCCTAACAACATAAAACTCAGCCTAAACTTTCTTTTTGAGGTTGGTTCCCCCTAGCATACCTCCAGGATCTTCTTCCTGAAGAACTACTCCTACCTATATTATAGCCTGTGTGGTATTGATGAGCCATTTCTGCCACAATGAACCAGCAGTATTTCAGTCTCCTGATCCCTGGGTTCTAACAGCTTTGTTCAGTGACCTACACAAGAGCCCTATTACCCCACTATGGGTAACTTTAATTATTTCCTACAACATATTACAGAAGACAAATTATTTCTCCAGATATTGAGTCTAAGATGTATTAAATGCTCCAACATTTTGTTAACACAGAGTCAAGGTTACCCAATAGTGCCTTGTGCTCTTCCAGAATGCGGAAAGTGGCAAAACTTCCTGGTTTTCAGAGATTTAAATGAAGAGCTACGGTACGCATCACTTCAGCAACACAACACTCTGTCCCCAGGGAGCTGGCAATAGTGACTGTGGATAATTAAATAATAAGGGTACAAAGATTAAACTCTCAACAGAAGTGATGGATTCTCCTGTCACGCGGGCTGCCTTGAGGGGGGAGGCGGAAGGGGGGGGGGGGGGACATTTAGTATATTATGTGACATCAGTATGGCAGAATCATAATATATCATGTCAGGTACTGTTAGAAGGGATATATCGTGCCGAGTAAGATAATAATACTCATGTTCATGTATTATATGTGAAATAGAAGTTATGAATGTATTTGATATTTCTGTATGTCAATTTGGGCTGGCTGGGATACACCCCAGACAGGAGAGGCGGCAGGATAATAGTCCGCTTAATGGCTCATCAAGACACTCACAGAGGCAAGGGGCCCAGGAAGAAACTAAAGGCATACCTCAAGAGTTACCAGGATTGGCCCATGTGACTCTGGACTCCATTTTAGTTCTTGTAACTTTCCACAGGCCGCATGGCCAGGGACAGAGGGTATATATAAGATCAAACCCCAGAAACCATTTGGCTCCTGAGCTTCAGCCACCTACCTACCTCTGGATCAAGTCATCTGCAACAGAAGCTGTGTAACAAAGGACTGAGGCCCACCCAGGTGCTGGATGTGTACCAGAGGAGACTAGACAAGCCTGCAACTCCACATTTCTTCTAGAAACCTGATGTATATGGACTTTCAATCATTTGTATGTATCTGATTTGCTTTGATCCTTTAACGTTTCTCTTATGGTTTCTTTCTTTCTTTTTACAATAAACCTTTAGTTTTAGTTACTAAATGATTGGCTGGCAGCATGGTATTTTAGGTAAGATCCAAACCTATATTGATCTGGTACTGTGGCTGACCCCTTGGGGTCAGAGGGAAACTTTTCAGTAAAGAGCACAGAGTTTAAATAACTGGTCTCTTTACTGGACCTAGTGCTGATTTGGGAGCCCGGAGTTGAAATGCAGTAAAGGGGGCTGTGTGCATTTGTATACTGGCTTCTGTGGGGATTCAGAAGTGCAGTTTGTGGCTGGTTGGGAAGTCTGGCTTCAGTGCCACCCACCAGTGCTGGGAGAATCTGCTCTCCATTTGCAGCCTGCCCTGACCTTGGCATTATCAGTTGGCTGCTCTGGGCATGGACGGGTCACATCTCCATCTCTTGATGTCTTCAAATCCAACTGCATGCTTTTCTGGAAGATGTTTTAGTCAAAAACAAGTTACTAGTTCAATACAAGAGTAACCGGGTGTAATTCTCTGGCCTGTGTTATCCAGAAGGTCAGACTAGATGATCTAATAGTCCCTTCTGACCTTAAAATCTATGACTCTATAATAAGCAAATATGAGGAAGGATTAGGACCGCTTACTTTTAATGCTATGTGCTTGTGCTACGTTCCACAGATTTGAATTTCAGAATTTATCTGCATACACTCTGGCTGCCTTCACTGTGTTAGGTATACCTGTACTGACCAATGGAGGAATTACATGGAGCAGCTTGGCAGAGTTGTGAAAATGTGATATGAAAAGTGTTGCATGTGTACCCTGAGGCATCTGGCTCACTTCAGCACTGAATTTTGTAGGTTGTTCCAACAGAAAAGCAAAAGTGTGCCGTCTGGCCATTAGGAACTGCCAGAAGTCTGGCGGCATATATAACAGTTCTCTCTCGGGTTTGAGGTATGTCTATACAGCAACCAGAAAGGCGCTTCCCAGTGTGGCTGGACAGACATACGCTAGTTCTATTTGAGCTAGCACGCTAAAAAGAGCAGGGTGGCCACCATGGTATGGGCAGTGGTTTGGGCTAGCTGCCTGAGTACAAACCCACCTGGGCTGCCACCCGTGCCACAACAGCCACACTGCTATTTTTAGCATGCTAGCACGTCTGTCTGTTTGCACTGGTAAGCACGCTCCCAGCTGATGTGCAGGTGTATCCATAGAAGGAAGGTCAGCCAAAAAAGTTTGTGGTTCTGGTTTAAAATGGGATGTGGATAGGACGTTGTCTTATTCAGTGCATCAGAAGGAATCCACAGGGCAAGGATAAAAGGGTGTGGTGTGTTGGGGGGAGGGAAGGGTGTTGTTTGTTTGTTTTTGCAAATCTAGGGTGGTTGGTGTGTAGAGGACTCAGTGTTTAACTGTCTGACCTAAACCAGAGTTTTGCCCTAGCAAAGACAAGGTGTTAGACTTTGTCCTACTTTGCTCCCATGCTCGGTAGCGTCTGTGAGGGCAGAATGCTAATGTGTGTGTTATTGGTACCTTAAGGCAGCACTCAAAGAGGGCAAAGTTAAGTTTGAGTTGCAGGGATGGCATGTGCTTTAACTCTTCATTTTCTGGTTTTCAGATGTTTACCTTTTGCCATCCTCCACATTCTGGAAGGATAAAAGGCATCACTGGGCAACCTGAACTCTGTATTATCTCAATACTCCTAAGTCCTACAGCTCA
This sequence comes from Emydura macquarii macquarii, assembly GCF_026122565.2. Lineage (NCBI taxonomy): Eukaryota > Metazoa > Chordata > Testudines > Chelidae > Emydura > Emydura macquarii. Next base: position 25,617,851 of record NW_027133034.1, read on the forward strand.
GCACTCCCTCTCCACTGTCTCTGGCTACATTGTAATGATTACCCCATCCACAGAATGTCATGGCAGTAGGTTTGTCCTTTCACTGCCCCATCGTCATCTCCCATCTCTGTCTCCCCATGGAGAGGCAGGCATTAGAATGGGACCTGCAGACTGAGAAGCTGGGCAGAAGACTCAGGAACAGTGCAGGGACTATCATGAATCAATGGGGCCATTTTTTGAAAGAGGGTAGCATGAGAGGAAGAATGATCCAGTGATTAGGACACTAACTTGGAAGACCTTGGGTCAGTTCCCTGCTCTGCCACTGATTTCCTGTGTGATCTTAGGCAAGTCACTTATACTGACTGGTACATTTAAACTACTATTGTTAGACCAGAATAAGTGTGTGAGAGAGAAATAAGAATAGCTTTTCAGGTTTGGCTTAACCCACTTCCAAAGCAACATAGGCTAAACCAGGAAAAGGCATTCTTACCAGAACAGAGTGTCCATACCAGTGGTGCATACCATTATAACAATAGTGTTATAAGTTCACTTATAACAAGTTGAAATTACCTTCAACTGGCATAACTTCCCCTTTAGACAAGCCCTTAGCCTCTGTGTGTGTGTTTCCTATCTGTAAAATGAGGATAATAATACTTCTCTCCCTCACATGGGGTGCTCTAAGAATGAACACATAAAAGATTATGAGGCATTCAGATCCTGCATTGAGAGGGCCATACATGAATCTATTCATTGATTGGCTGATGGATGTGAATTTGGGGGGGGGACGACTCAGAGATAAAGGTCCTCCCCAACATCACCCACTGAACAGCTCTGCCCCCTCCATTCCATCCCACTCTTCCCTGCACTCTTCCTTCACTCCACCTGACTGCTGACCCCTCCTGGTCTCTCCAGCTGCTCAGACTCCCCTACTACTTCTCCACCATGCCATTGCTCTGAACCCTCTCCCCACAGACGCACATTTATTGCTCTAAGGCCACACACACACCAACACAGCTTTGAATCCCACCACACACACCACCTCCCTTCACACTTCATGCCCCTGGTAAGATTGGAGGGACTACAGGGGTGGTGGTGCAGCTGTGAGGAGTTCTTGTACCCATTGTAGGCAAGAAGGGGCAGGGGACTGGAGATGCACAGTCCCTACCCTGTATCTGGTTGTAGTGTATGGGCATAGGGCTCTATACAACCATCTGCAGCACTGGAAGCTCAGAGAGGTGAGAAGTAGCCTATTCATCTCAAAATGTGATGTTCCCAGCTGAACAAGAGATGAATACATCCTGAAATAACAACTCTGAGATGTGTGAACTGCTCCATACATCTCAGTGGGTGATTTCATCCCCCCACTCACCCAGTGTCAGTGCTTGTGAGCTTGTGCCATGCACCAAGTATGTCAGCTGTCTGCTTCTAGCCCTGGTCCCAGCACTGCATATCGGGTGCATGATCAGAGTGTGCCAGTTTTCAGCTTCCTATTCAGAGGGGCAGTCCCCACACCCGTCTCACATGGGGGAAGTTCAGGGGCTCAGACCCCCAATTCTCGGCTCACACAAGGCAGAGAGAGGAGCTCAGACTCCACCAGAGAGTCAGGGCTCCCCCAGAGCCTGTCACATGGGGGAAGCCCCTCCGAGAGCTCACACATGTGAGATCCCAGCTCACACATGTGGGGACAGGGAGAAGGACTCAGGTGTTATGAGCAGCTCACATTAGGCAGGGGGGGTTGTATATCAGGAACCCCTGACCAAGTGAACCTGCAACTTGCTTGCCTTTGATCATACTCCGTTCCATTGTGCAGGAAACATGAGTGCACAATTCTATCTTTTATCTTCTCCCTATCTGGTCTTTGCTAACTTCCTTGATAATACTTCTAAGTAAAATCAGAGTCTGCATGCAGATTTTAGGGCACTTTAAAGTATCGCTCTTAAACCAGAAATGTTGGTCTTAGGCAAATCTTTCAAAGGAGCAGAATGCAGGCAGAGAACAAGGAACACTCAAGGCACATGCCAAGGACAGTATGCAGAGCAGTAGAACAGTTAGAAATAATTAAAGGGCCCTCTAAATTAGCTGTGCTATTCAAGGCTACTTTCCTACCAGTGTAAAACCTCCACCCCACAGACGGAAAAGTAGCATCTTGCCCAGCAATCACTCTCACATATCTGAGTAAAGAATGTATAATTTATTATCTTTAAGGAAATATTTACAGCCATTTCTAAAGTAGTTGTACTGATCAAGGGACATTTCCTCGGAGCAGAGACAGATAGCAGCAATACGCTCGACAATCATTCTCAGATGTCTGCCAAAGGCAGGGATTGAACTCCAAGTGCAGCTCAGGTTCAATGAGCACAGCATGGCCCTGTGAGCCACCCGGTCATTGTGACAACCACCTGCTTGGAAGACTTCTGGCTTCAATAGAGCCCTAGTCTTGCTGCACATGTGCACCTCATTCTTTGGTTCACCTACTGACACTCTGAGTTCCTACCAAATGTGGTTTGAGCTCTAGATGTGGGCAAAAAAATGTTTTAAAAAATGAGTTGATATTGTAAAATGCAGTATGTCAGGAACCCCTTGCTTACAGGAGACTGAATTTAGACCATTAACAGGATCCAAAACCCCCTGGGGAACAGCAAATTGCATGACACTCCCATTAAGCATGCAGATTTTAGAACACTTAGGGCTTGTCTACATGAACATTTAGTCTGCAACAAGCTAGGGGTAAGTTTATCCCACACTAAACTACCACGCACTAAGTGTCCATGTGGACCCTCTTATTGCTCACTACCAGTTCCCTAGTGCACTCAAAGTGGGGTAGATCGAAGCATGCCAGAGAACTGTTAGTGTACTGCAGCAGGATCCACATGGACATTTTCTGCACAGCAGGCTGGTGTGGGGTGGATTTACACTCCAGCTTGCTATAAACTAAACTACGTGTAGACAGACCCATAGGATAGTTGACCTTCAAACAGAAAGTGATGCTCAACCTTACCTATAGCAGAGCTGATGTTCTGCTACAATAATTATTGCAATGAGGTATAGACAAGTAGATTTAACAGCATGAAGACATGAATAAAAGAAATGCTTTCTTTTATAATTCTCATTACTGTTAGGTCTCATCACATCTAACTTTGCACCTATCATCTGATCAACTCACTTCGGGGCGAGGGGGAGAGATTAAAGATTTTCTGCTGCTGCTTTACCTCCAGAGTGGAGAATACTTACATTCTAACAATGACAGCAAAAACAACAGGAATCAGACCAAATGGAAGCACGAGTCGCAAACAGACACAATATATTGCATCAAGCTAATCTTGCTCAATTTTAACAAATAATCCATTGGGGGGGGGGGGGGGGAGCGAGAGAGGAGGAACGGGACGGACGGGACACACGACCAAAAGACAAAAAACCTAAAACCAACTCAGCTACTGTGTGCGGATATTATATTCTTCCTGTTTTGTATGGATTTATAATGTTTGGAAATCAATATGACTCTTGTAGTAACAAACAAGTACTGAAAATAGTAACACCCAATGGCTCAGCAGGATGCAACATCCTTGAACTTTCTACAGAGCCTCACATGAAAGGATTTTTCCTGTAAGATTTGGCACTTCTGTACAAACTACTACTTTAGTACTGTTTCCAGAAAATATTTATACTTACCATTATAAAATGGCATTGAGAAATCCTGCACTCCAGTTAGCCTGTGTAAGCAATACAATTGCTTGGCAATTAAAACTACACATAGGGACTTATTTTGTTTACTAAATCATATTCTTTGCTACTATCATTGCACTTCCACCACTTATAAAGTAGCTACTTACTAGTGGAAAACATAGATTTGTCTGAAGATTCATTCGTTTTTAAAAATTAAACTGTAATTATATTCTCCATCTCCCTCTAATTTTCATAAGATTTTAGGAATTTTTCTGCTCCAGTCATGTTTCTCTTCCACCTACCTGCTTCTCTTATCCTCCTACCTGCAATCCTCTTAACCCTCTATCACCTCTCAATGTCCTGTGATCTTCAGAAGTTTCCTACTTCACAAAAATGACTTCACATTTATTTTTAATCAAAAGTGGAGTGGACAGCAACATCTGCTTTTGATTTAGCTATACCGTTACGAAGAGAGAAGACAACATTCAGAAAACACGTGGCTGGAGGCCAAAGGATATGGACGTTTCTAAGATGAAATTGCGACATTTCCATGTAATCATTGACACTCGTGGCAGGGGCTTGGGAACTGCAGTGTGAGCAGGGGGTGGTGAGTATTCACAGGGGGCCCTGCTCCACCAAAGATGCAGAGGCAGGAAAAGTATTGCACACACGATGTTCTGTCTCCCCACACTGCTCTACCAGACCTGCCATCTTTCTAGTCAACACTGCTATAGGAGGTCCTGCTGCAATAAGCGAAGTCCTAGAGTGAACTGAACAAAGCAGCCTTAATGCATGATGGGTTTTCCACATAGAAATTTCTGGGCTGGGCAGGGGATGTTCCTGCTAAGAGTAGCTGTCCCTGTCTTCCACTTTTATTTTGTCTCCCTAAACCCACCTGACCTCCTTTCATACAGAACATCTGTGGAGGAACATCCATGGGCTCCAGGAGAGGATTGGGTGATACCATACACATCATTCCTTCTGCGCAGGTACATCCCCTTACACTTTGTATAAAGAAAGTGGATAATCTGTAACCATTTCTTTTTTGCCTCTCAGAACCAACAGGCCATATTTTTCAGCAATACATTTTAGTGGAACTTTATCCACTGCTCAGCCTGTTTCTGGTTCCTATGATATTACAAAACACAGCTGAGAAAGGGGCCCCACCTGATGCTCAATTCAGCATTAAACCAAATTTAAATAAAATGTAACCTCTCACCGCAGGCAGTGGGTGCCCTAAGCTGCCTGAGAAGCAGAAGTAGGTAGATGTCAGAGGCACTTAACATCAGCCATCAGAAACATAAGTAGCTTCATTCAAATGAAGCTTTATTTGTAGTCACCTGGGTCAGAATCTCAGTTGGCATAAAATGTTTTAGCTCCATTGACTTCAGTGAAGCTGAGGATTTACATTTGGCTGTTAACCATTTTCACCTCATTTTTATTTTTCTAATGCCTTCTTAATGTATGAAGCTACTTTAAGTGGCATCAGAATACTTTTTATCACAAATGTTTCACCATTTTATTTCCTTTTTAAATAACTGTACTATATTTGTGCACAGCTTTTTTCCCCCCCCCAATAAGACAAGGCACACATCCTGAGACTATGCTCCTGTTTTAGCAGCTGCAGTACTCTACTTTCAGCCTCATGATTAATAAACACTCACCCTCAGCCATGGCAGTATCCCAGCATGTCACAATCCCTGATGTGTCTGAATGCTTATCACTGAGATAGAATTCTTGTAAAACGATTGTTTGACATTTTCACCTCTGCTGTATTGCCTACACCATTTACTGTACATGTTTGCTTAACACTGAAAATAACCTCCTTTGTCTGTTCTTCAAGGCAATTGCTTTAGTCACATCTTATTAATAGTTCTGTTTTAATTAGTCTGGTCTTCTCATATATTTTAAGTGGATCTTTTACATTCTAATCTGTTTATAATTCTAAAACAACAAATTCACCTGTGTCACTCACTTACTCACTCACTGATAATTTTCAGTGGGAAAAAAAAATCTGTGTCTTGGGGATCTTATGAGTCAATGCACTCCATTCCACAGCTTAAAGTGCAAGAAATGTGTTGTGTGTAAAAATTTAACTTCAAGGTAAACTTTGAAGGCACAGTATGAAGTATTGGGGCTTTCCAGAAGTTTTCACTAAAATGTGCTGTAAGTGCTGTGCAAGGGCTCTAAAGACACAATTCCTGTTTCAGCAATACCATTATGAAGAAGTCAGAACCCTTAACAGCATCTCACTGTGTAACAATGCAGTTAGTAAATCATTTCTGTGATTGACAAATATTGATCTTTTTAACAGTGTCAACTGTTTAGAATAACAATTTGGCTGAACTTAAATTGCTTTGAATTTAGCCATTCAAGTCTTCTCTCTCAAGTATAAAAGTAATATCATCCTAAGTACCAACACATGGCATGAAGAAACTAATTAAAAAAAATGTGCGTGTGTGTGTATGCACACACACACACACACACACACACACAATTCTTCCCTAGAAGTGATCAATGAGTTACTTAACTCTCAGCTGTTTAATAAAGGGACTACAGAAGACTAAAACTGTTTAACAGTAAACCGAAATTCTCTCAATTTCCAGTCAAATGTAGAACATCATATCTTTTGTTTCAGATTATGGCCCTGATCCAACAAAACATTTAGAAACATGCTTAATTTTAAACATGTGAATAGTCCCATTGAGGTCAATGAGACTACTCTCATGCTTAAAGGTAAGCACATTCTTAACCCTAGCACAAGTATACATAACAATAAAACCTTTTTATTGCATTTTTGATTAACAGATGTTTTGTATTCAGCATGCCAATGTGTGCAGAAAAATTACTAAAAATGTGAACCAACTGTATAACCATGAAAAAAGTGTAGTTGTAAATATACTAAATTATTCTGGTCATCGATCAATTACAATAGTTTAAAAAAAACCCACTTAAATATTCCATCACTACCCTAAAACATTAACTGGGAGTAACTATAATTTCATTATCTGATTTGGCAACTAGTAAATCTGAATGCTAAATTAGAATTGCAATAATCTCAATGGGAGTTGGACAGGATCTTTAAAAAGGAAACTCGGACTTTAGTGAGTGATTGGAAAAATACCGAGAGTATTGTTTTTTTGTGGGGGAAGGGAAAAGTTAAAGGTTTACTCACATCCAGAAGCAAAATACAATTTTAGTGTTTCCACGCATCTCTCTGTAAAATGAGGCTTCAGAGCATGTACATGCAGCATTGAACAATGTTACGCAAATTTATGAGCTATTTTAAGTCTAATGAGTCAGTACATGTAAGCTACATATCCTGTATCTGTATATCATCCAACTCTCATGCACTGGGAGTCATGCAGTTTATTCAGAAAAACTGGACTAGTTCCTATACATCCGCTATTGAATAAGCTACTGTAAACTTTGAGAATGGAAAAAATAATATTTTCAGCAAAATGGCAATGCTTCACAAAAATGAAGCCACAAGAGTAGCAGCTGTCATAATAAAAATGAACATGGAATCCCTTAGCTTTCTGTTTCTGAGGATAATTACAAGCTTTCAAGTGTTCAACATTTGGATAGTAATCACATGGATTCTATTATACACTTCCAGTTACTCCCTTTCTTTACTTTGTGTGAAAGTTTCACTATTTTATAACAATGCTTTTATTTATTTGCATATGTTTGGCTGTGAAATAGCTGGTAACAAAATAACCAGTAACCAATAACTATAATATGGAAGTTAAATTTGTTTTCTGTAATTCCTGGTGACATCGTTTGTCCACATTACATATGATAGAGCATTTCATGCTATTATATAATACAATAAAAGGAGGACAAATAAATATTATGAGATATATCAATTACTGATAAACTGATAACAAGTATATACCTTTTCTTTGAGAATGTCCCGCTGGCTAAATTAATGTAGAATGCTGAATTTCTGATAAAAATTACTGGTTTCTGAGCTATGTTCAAGCCTCCAATAGACTCCTCTTTTGATGAAGTTCCATGTGAGGTGTTCTTTACAACTTTAAGACACTGCAATATGCCACATTTGTATTTCAGACCAAAAATATAATGGTCAAAATGTCACTCTGTTGCCAGCATTAGTGACGTGATGTAATCCTTCTCTCTTGATTTGCATACCAATTGTTGGCATGTATAAAAAAAAAGAGTAATTATAGAACTGCAACATCACTACCAGGAATAAAACTGTAACAAATCTCAAAGTTTGATAATGTAGCTTACTGTTTCAGATGTTACCACACAAGAAAGGTAGGTGTGTGTGTGTGTGCGTGCGCGCGCATGCACGCGCGGAGGAGGTGTACACACACGGTGAGCATAATTTGCAGACTGATGAGGTCTGCACTTTTAATTCATAAATTTAAATGATGGAGCGGAAACATGAGCAGCGGGCCATCCCATAATTCTCTTTATATGTTTCATATAACCCTTCAGGCCAGGACGCTTTTCATGGCCCTGAATGAATGAGCATGAACGTCTGAGACAGTTTTTCCTTAATAGCTTCTGAAAAGCACCACTTTAGCCATGTAATAACTGAAAACTTCCCAACCTTCTTTTAACTTTATGATAAATGAGTTAGAGCCCAAGAGACCTATAGATTTTCTGAATCGGATGCTGCATTCAATGTTGATTTTTAGAGCGCTCCTGGCATCAAGAGTATGCCAGAGGTGAGTGAGGCGTTTGTTATGTTTGGCGGGTTTCTTTAGTTTTATTTATTTTAAAGGATTTTTTGAATGCGAACAAAAAGAATGAAAGAAAACAAAAATTTTCTTGTAACCAAATTATTTTTGAACTAAAGGCTGTGTTAACTCTTAGTACAACTTTGCCTTCATGAGAGAGACAGTACTGCTGTTCCTTGGTAACCTCCAAAAACGCTCCTTTCCAAAGTAATTGCATCCAAAATGACAACCTTTAAAGATAGAGTCTAAGGGCACTTCTGACAAGAGATCAAAAGAATGCTTAACCAGGGGGTTTAGAACAAGAATTAGATCATTAAAGGGAATTTTCCTCATTTGTACAGAGCTGAGAAGCAAGCTATAACAAATCATATGTCTAGATAAGAGGACAATCTGAAATTTGCTTGCTATCTCCAGCAAACTTGAAATAGTTATCACTCGGATATTACTGTCTGAGTTTTCAGGTCTATATTAAGATGTTACTGTAAGATCTCCAAAAAAAAAGAAATGCTTTACACTTGTCTTGACTAGATCCATCTATACTAATGCCTTACCTATAGACCAGGGCCCTGAATATGTCCTTTTTGCAGAATATTTTCTCAAAGCTAGAGATACCACAAACACATTTAATAACTTATTTTAATTGGCACTTCTTCAATATTCTGTAGTTATATTATTTACTTTGGTCCTGGGTGTGGACTTTGGTCCTTGAGAGTGAAGTCTTCTTGTAGGGGTGGAATAATCAACTAGTGCCACCTGAATTGGATACAAGAAACCGGATTTCCTTTGACAACATGCGGCCTACTTTTTTGTTTAAGATGTCCTGAAGAACATTATGAACAGGCAAAGACAGTCATACTTTTGGCCATGGAAGAAAGTGCATGATCATAACCACGGACTATTGATTTTCTGGATGGAAAAGGTCAGTTGACAAAGGACAGCAGCCCAGGGTCTGATTCTCCATCTGAAGACCTTGGGAGGTATATTCCACTCTCCTGGATTTATCCTTTCCCTCTTTAACCAGCTGCTATGATGTTTATTACCTATTTACATGTAATGCTTGAGAATATAAATACCTCTTTCTCTTCCCGTGTCCTCTCCAATTCACATCCCCATTTTCCTCCTCCCTTCACCCAGGAAAAGAAAAATCTGGATTCTCATAGCAAGATTGAGAGAAGGTATCAGATCATCAATGAAAAAAACCACTGCAAATATGTTATTAGATATAAATACATCTTGGCTGATCAGAACTGGAATTATAGTTCTTAGGGCATAACTGATTACTCTGAGTTTGATCCAATTGATACTGTGTTGGAGGTCTGTTCTTCCATTAACTTTGGATGAAACAGTTCCCTGAATGAGCTTCCTGAACTTGAAGGTGGCATCAATTTGCTTCACCAACCCTCTCTAATGTTTATATATTGTGGCCCTCTGAGTACCCCTTGGCAACAAGACAAGGAAGGACACAGTTGATAGGTCCTGTGGACTCAAGAAATTAGGAAGCTTCTAGAAAGGCCTCACATGGAACCTCATTTAATAGTACACTGGTGTAATGGACCAACTGTCACAGGTTCACTGTCCCTTTTAAGGGGAGATATAGCACAGGTAGGGCTGGCTCCAATTAATTTGCTGCCTCTCAGCCTGAGGGGACAAGATTAAGTATGGTTGGGTGATAATTAAATGGACAGCTGGGCCTTATAAAAAGGCTGAGGGAGATCAGTCTAGAGAGTGGAACCATAGGGGGTGGACAGGCTTCTGTGGAAGACCCTGAGCCAAGGTCTGCAGAATGCTGGGTACTCCAAGGGAACTAGTCATCTATATAGAGCGGAAAGCCCTGAAGTAGGGTCAAGAGGACTCCAGGAAAGTAGCCTAGAAGTTAGCATTTCACCAGAGCAGAGAGATTTACAGGGAGTGCAGAAGGCAAGATGAGGAAAAGCCCAAGTGGGGCAAACTGTTGTTTGTTTGGACTTTTGTTACCCTAAAAGGGACTGAACTTTGGGGAATGACTTAGCCAGAGGGTTGAGCCACCTGAATCTGTGGGGGAGACAAAACCTGGGTGAGGGGAAATTGAGCTTGGGAGAGCCTGCAGTGCCACGCTCAGTCAGCAGAGGCGCTAGGGGACAGCCACACCCTACAACACCATTGTTCTAATCTGAGACATCAAAGGCCTGATAGATGTGACTGAACAACAAATTATATTGTGCCTTGTGGCCACCACCTTCTGAATTCTGTCCTGATAGAAACACTTCTGTGGAGATTGATAGCTAAAATAACTCTCAAATGATATCAAATGTATGGAATCATTTGGCTCTTGGTAGTGTTGACAAATCCATGTTATTCGAGAATACAACCTGGACTGCACAGGGGCTACTACGTGGGCCTTTTCCAGGGACGGTTCTTTGAAGAGGAGGTCATTTTAGAGTGAGTATACGTGAATTCTTTTCTGTCCAAGGAAAGCAAAATGTTAATTATTATTTTGGGAAGCACTCTTAGAGAGGCAGGTGGGCCAAAAGGTAAGGCAACATACTACAAACGTTGTCTGTTGCATGCGACAAAGAGATGTCTCCTATGGGAGGTTCATATTATAAATGAACAGACAAGTGTTCTCCAGATCCATTGACAGAGGGAGAAAAAATAATTCCTCTTTAGAAATGGTTGCTAAAGTGGAATTTAGGGTTTCCATCCTGAACTGTGACTTCCAGAGAAATCAGTTCAAGAACTTGAAGTTAGGCACCCCTCTGTCTTTGGAATGCTTTGGGCACTAGAAAGAAGATGGAGTAAATTCCTAAGCATTCTTGTTCTCTGTGAGATGAATTACTGCAGTTTGAAGATGATATATTGCAGTCTTCATACTCTGGAGTTTCATCTGATTGGAAGAAGGATGTCATTAACCTTGGTTTAGGAGTTGCATTTAAGCCTAAAGTGTGAGTCAGGCTAGATCTCTCTGTCTCAGATTTATATGTTCTGATATAGTAGTGACCCAACACTTCAAAGTCTTCTGCCACTTGTCCCCTTATTCAGGGAACTACATTATATAGTCAGACTGTAGTCATGCGTGCTTGAAGGATAGAGAAGGTTTCCTGTAGTATCTCTTCTCTCTCTCATGTCTCTTGGCATGTTCAATCAGCTAATGGATGTCCCTCCTATAATTGGCATCTGGATCAAAGAGTGTCAAGACCCACAGTAGAGTCTACATTTCCATTTGAGCTACAAGGCCTCCTTAGTTAATTAAAAAAAAAAAAAAAAAAAATCTAACTAACCAAAAGGAGGTTTCCAGGGCAGCACAAACTACTGAATCACCAAAGAGTCTGCCTCCTGGGATATTTAGCAGTAAATAGTACCTGATTTGCTTGCAAAATGGCTTTCCGTGGCCTTAAGTGGAGCTGGTGCTGTGATAGATGTATATATATATATCTTTGTTCTTATTGTAAATCTTAGGCTGTTAAGAGTGGAGGAAGGAGCATCTCCCACGACAGCCACTGCTAATAACATTTTTCTTAAAGCAGGCACCCCCTGCAGAAGGTTTTTCTGATCTTGAATGGCACAGCAGGCAATAGGGAATATAACCATTCCTGTATGGCTCTAGCACAAGACATGGAAGCAGCAGATGCACCAAGGGCTGCTGTGGTGGGTGGCTTTACTTCATTAAAATAATAATACCAAATACAAATAAACAAAGACTTTGGGAGAATATAAACCAGGAGACATTTACTTGTGGGTGGATTTACTCCTTTTTCAGGTTCACTCCCAGGTGACTCACTTTCTTGAAGGAGTCAAGGAGCTGCTCTTGGTGTTTTTCACAAACCCAGGTGGCTTGGAGCAGATTTAGCATCGTGACTGTGGCACTGTGCTCTGCTGCTTGGGTCAGAGCTCTGATCAAGATGTCATTTACGAAGGGACACAGGTGAGTGTTGGGAGACCAGCATCCTTGTAATGCACATAGTTTCAGACATCTGAGAGGGAGAAAAATTTTGCTGCATTTTTATCGTGTCCTGCTCAAAAGCCTGAATCCTAGAGCAACTCTTTCTCAGAGGGGGAGGAAATGTTTGAGTCAGAGGACGAATATGTTTTTTGTATTTTTCTTTTTGGATTTTTTGGCTTGCTTTGTAGGGGTCATTCCCCAGCTGCAATCTTTTTGGCTTGCTTTATGCAGCACTTGAGCCCTCTGGATATGTACACTTCAGCGTCTTCCCCTTTGGGGTCCCTCTCCCTTTAACTGGGTTAATGTGGTTTCGTTGTCAGAGTTCCCTAAATCGATTTGGGAAAAAGGTGAGCCAAATAAGAACTCTGCTTCTCTCCCCAGACAACTTAGGATCCATTTTAGTACTCGAGGGGAGAGGGGGCGACAGACACACACGCGCCCTGGTGTCCCTTAAGGGTTGTCTTTCTGGTCCTGTTCTGCCCCAGGATTGGATTAACTGGCTGAAGTCCTCCTCATCTTTGGAGTCTCTTCCTGTTCTGCTTTTCAGTTCCTGCTTGAGCTTTTCTATGTTGGAGTTGCAGCTCCTTGGGGCGGGGGCACCCAACATACCAGTCCGATTCAAAGCCTGTGCCCTAGCAGTGCCAGGTTCAACCGGCTGAAGACAGGGAGGGCATAATTTGCCCTTTGAAGATCCTGTGAAAGATGCTTCACAGATGCAAACACTGCCTGGTGTGTGCAAGACAGCTCTGCCATGCCTGGGGGTTGTGGAGCAGAGAAGTCTGGCAGTACCAGCTCTGAGCAACAGACCATCACACTCCTCAATGGGGGAGAGAAGAGGGACTAAAGAAAAATTATTCACCAGGCTCCCAAAAACAGACAAAAAAAAAAAAGAAAAACAAAAAATGTTGGCAAAGAAAAATCGGGAGCAAAGTGAACCACTATTTGACTGCTGCCATTGAGGCAGAAGATCTGGCAGCAAGCCAGAAAGGGGGACATGGCTAGCATGCGCTGTGCTATAGATTTGAACTGCAGACAGGAGGGGAAATGCCCATACATATGACCATTGTGGGAGATGCTGAGCTGCAGAAAAATTTGTATTATGGTGAATTTCCCTGCACCCCTTGTTCCTTGTTTTACTAGGAACACTGAGCCTGAGAAATTTCTCTCTGTGCAGGAGTGACCCCTGCAATCAAAATCTGTAGCGTCCTTCCCTGATGCCTTTTATTTTCTTTCCCAGTTTCTCAGATGGGGGGGAGGGGAGTAGGAAGGTATGGGGAAAGAAGAGAGAAATTAACCTCTTAGGACTCTCACACTGAGGGTACGCTAACCTTACAGGTGGCCTCCATGGTTTGAGACAAGATATTACAAAAGAGGGAATCTGACAGGAAATTTGTAGCAGCAGCATGTGTAGGGTCCAGTTGGCACAGCAGATAGGGCACGGCCAACCTACAATATGAGCAGGATCTGGTTAGCCCAGGCATTTTTGCACCCTTTTCTGCCAGCTTCTCTATTCCTCTGGCTGCTTATGAGGTGTTCCTGTCAGAGAGGCCCACTTGGACATGCTGCAGCAGCCAGTTATCTGGGTATCAGAAGCGGTGTGTCCAGCAAGCTTGCTAAATAAGCTTCTCAGGCTAAATAAGATCTCAGTAATGCTTAGACTCCATAAGCTGAATATTAAGATAAGGACAATCCCTTTTTGGTAGTTTTTGTTCGTTTTCTTGGGCTGAGCAGGGGTCTGGTAAATCCTTCCTGCAGTTGCTGGAGGCAGATTGGTCTCGCTGGGTTTTCTCAGATATGACCACTTCCGGTCTGCCAGGACCGGCAGGTCTGGTCCTGCCTCCAAGAAGCTGCAAGTAGGTTAAGACCCATTGTAATAGATCTATGTTCTTTCCCTGTGAAGAGGAATGACTGGATTCATTTAAATCATATGCAAAAGTTTTCTTTTATATACCATAATTTCAGGCCAGACTCTTATCACAAGAACTACCAATAGGTAAAAAGTAGAAAATATACTATCATAAGAATGCAATTTTTTAAAAGGCAAATAACATTTTCAACAATAAAATTTCTTCCCTCTCCCCACAAAAATCCAACGAGCAGCACTATCACAAGGTACACAGCCCTCTCACAACACTTTTCCCTCACTGAGGTAAATTCAAAAAGATCCAACACATAATCTACATATGATTTTAACTCCTTCAAGAGGCAGCAGTCATGTAGTTCAATTTATAATTACAGAAAGATACAGGGAAATTAGTACAAAGGTATTTCTTCTCGCCAAGGCGTGCTTCAGTCCTACCCCTTCTGAGGTGTTAAGGTCCAAAGCATATCAGGAACCAAAACAACCACACCTGAAACCAAGGCCATCCAAAAAACTCCACCCTTCTATGCAGGGCTTATCTACAAGCAGTCTGTGCTTCCACTGATTCACCTCCAAGGTCTGGTCATCTCTGGTAGTAGGGGCTTATCAAGCGGGCAAGCTACATCAACTTCTGGGAAGCAAACAGACTTCTCTCTGATCAAGAGCAGCAGAGATCTGCTTCTCTTCCCTGGTGACCCCTCCTGGAGGCTGGAGTCAGCTCCTTTTAACTCCCCTCTCCATGCCTGACATTTGCTGCAAATATAGCAGGGTGGGGCCATCTGGAGCCCCAACTTCTCCTTGCCGGTGTGGGGTCTATCTGCCTCATTAACGCCTTTGTTGCCAGTGTGGGGGCTATCTGCCCCATCACAGTGATTAAATAAATATTTAAACAAAAAGATTCTTTCCCAAAGCTATAGTGTGTGTCTGACCAAACTCAGTGCATGCTTCCACTGTCAGTAATTGTATTTTAGATGTCTTTACAAAGTAAAATGGACTTGTGAATTCACAGAAAAGAACGTCAAACAAACTAACTCTAAGCACTGGTTTGGAATACCAAAGAAAGGATGAGCAGCTGCAAATGCCGAGGTACAGAGTGCAGCAGTACAGGTAATAGTATGAGACAGGGTAAGTTACCCATACCGTATTTATGCCTTTTTATCTCTGCAGCCAGGAATCTCAAATCCTACTTTAAACCTGTGTCTCAAGCAATCCTAAATCCAGCCTTGGTTCTCCAGAAACCAATGGTGTTATGAACGCTCAAACAGTGAAACTGTGGAGTAGAAGGGGAGGAGTCATTACATTGTCATTTTATCACAAATGTGCAGAGATAATTTTAGAGAAAGATTTTGCTTCATCTGTAAACTTTTTTTGTTAATTATGGTTCTATAAAAGTTATTAAAATGAATGATGCAATAGTCATGCAATAAATAAATGAAAAGCAAATATATATATATATATATATATATATATATATATATATATATATATATATAACGGGAATGTTTATTAAGAACTTGTTTTATGCTTAAGGCAATATTTTACTCCTTGTACAGTCAAATCTAGTCATGGCACAAATTGAAAACTACTGTATAAAATGACTTTATGCAGAACTTGTAGACTGTCATTTAACTCCTCTGATAATTTCTCTAAGCAGTTTATTTACTAAGACAAAAAATAAATAAAAGACAAAATTCTAAGGCTGTGGCTACACTGAAGGCGGCAAAGTCGTCACTGTCAGATCAATTTTTCTGGATCGATTGAGCAGTCAGTGAAGACCCGCTCAGTCAATCCTGAAATCAACTTACTAAGACCACCTTCGCAAGTGGCGTAGCGCTGTGTCAATGGGAATGCGACTCCCGTCGGCACAGTGCAGTGAAGACGGCGCGCAGAAGAGGAGCCCAGAAGTCAATGGGAATTACGCGAGTTTTTTGCATAGCTTGCGTAACTCCCGTCGACTGCCGCCAAATCCCAGAGGTAAGTGTAGACAGGATCTAAGAGAAGCAGAGGGGTAAAAATGTTAAAAGGACCTAAGGAGTCTAAGTCCCATTTTCAAAAATTACTTAAGCACCTAAGACTCTTAAGCACCTATATCTCCATTGGAAATGTGACTTATACACTTTTGAAATTTTTCCTGAAATTATCAGCAAAAAATTATTGCCCAATGGATGTAAAAGTGATTTGCAGAGAAGTAAAACTCAGCTATAGGATGATAGCATTACTGTCCACTGGAGGTTACTCTGTCAGCCCAATGAATTATAGCTTTTCCCGTAAAATGCAAAATCTAGTCAATTCAGCCCTTAAGAGTGTCCTACAAATTATTTTTAAAAGCTCTTCCTTATGATGTATAAAGAGGGTTGAAATGGCAGGGGTTTATTTTTTGTTGTTGTTTTTACTCTGCTTGGTGTTTGTTTTGTTTTGTTTCTTACACTAGAAATATCAAGAATGTCAATTCTCGTCATCCTTGTATTTTTTGTGGAGGATGTGGGGATCTTGGAGTTTATACATTGCTAGCCCACACAACTTATTTTAAAGGGTGAGGATGCAGTAATGTAGCTATAATAGTGCAAAGTGCTGCAGTCATGTCAGGGTCCACAAGGTTATGGGGCCCAACCAGATGGAATGGTGCAACACCATTCACTCTAATGTGGCCCCACTGCCTCTTTGTTGGACAGAAAGGTGTTGGGGTGCTTAGATTTCAGAATGAGGAAGGGAGCCCTAACCTATTCTTGCATTAGAGCCCTTTGTGGCCCTGTTATGCCACTGCGAAAGTGCTGAGTTTTAACAAAGACATCCTGTTAGCTGCTGAAATAAAAAGACAAACAAATATACAACAAAAACAGACCAAGATTTTAAAAATGCATGCCTAAAGTTAGGCTCCTAAATCCATATTTAAATGAAGAGATAAATAAGTGGCCTGATTTTCAAACGTGTTGATCACCCAAATAGCTCTCACTGAAGTCATCCAAAGATGTAGCGTGAATACAGTGAGACATATCGAACATAATGTAAAAATCCTTATTATCGGTCATTAGACCTGAACATAGTCTTTTTAACAAGGCAGATGAATTGATACAAAATGATTAAGAAAAAATGCTTAACATGTATCTAAATATGCATTTCATAAACACAATCAGTATGACATTAACTGATAAGCAAATGGTCACACAGAGACCCATGGTGTATAATCATACGCAATGTTATAATAAGCCCAAGAGAAAAGGATAAAAATGTACCAGATCTTCATTCACATTCAAACAAGGATTTATACTCCTATGAAGTCATTTAATTAAAAATGAACCGTGCCTGTAGTGTATCTTTGGGTTTCAGTGAAGTTTAGAATAAAAAGAAAAGAAATCAAGCAATGGCCTATTAAACCATCTTCTGTAAGGTTACTTCCACTTATGTTAGTCATTCAGGGCACCTTTTAAACCCAGCCTTCCATGAATTCTGTATCATTTGATCCAATTCCCTATTTTCAGCTAAACGAAATTATGTATATCCTAAAAGACTGTAAAAAAATGTAAAATGTAAATGTAAAATATTTTCTTACTATTTTCTGTATTTATAAACGTGACCATCACTACAGTAGCGTGGCACTAGTTTATCTGAGTGGGCATTTAATCAAATCAACCTCAATTAACTGGAACTTGTAATAAAAATATTTTTCTCTTGTGACAGATGTGCAGTGTGGCAAAAAAGCACAAATTATTTGTATTTAGACATGAAGATTGAGGTTTTTACAAAACCAGGAGAAAAGACTTATGAGTCATGGATTGTACATGCCAGTGCATCTACACAGTTTTCTTCACTATTCATCATTATTTGTATTCAAGCAGCATCCACAATGTGTTCTCATCCACAGAAGAACACAGTCCCTGCCCCAAAGAACTTACAGTCTAATAATAAGCAACATACCAACAGTGTAGGAAAGAGGTATAGTCAATATCTATAATTTTCATATATACCTTAACATACATGGTTATTATAGGCAGGACTGAGAATGCCAAGCAAGGAGATTGGGACTGGGAATACAGTGGTGGGCCTAGCACTTGGCAGCCAAGGAGACTGGAACTGAGGTAAGAATTCTGAGAAATGGAAACTGGATCTAGATAGGTAAGGAGATTGGACCAGGAACAAGGAGCCAGGGGTGAAGAAGAGAGAACAGTCTAGATCAAGGAGAGGATGGGGCAGAACAGACTGACCACTTATGCACACTCCTCTTGAGACCCTGGAATAAAACGCAAAATCCCCGAGTCTCTTCATTCCCCTGCTGCCAGCAAACATTTGTGAAACCAAGAGGCAAGTATCCATAGAAAATGGCAACCTATAACTGCTATCAATTATTCCATTAGCAAAAGAGACAGTGATCCGTGCAGTCAATCTAAAATTTCTAAAACCTGCTGATGACCCATGTGGGTGTCAATGCGATGCCATATGATGGAATTTGTTTTTTTGTCAGTTTGCTTTTTTTTAAAAATCTAGGGAATTACACACCTGTGTACACAAACTATGTTAGTACATGACAGAACGAGGAGCAATGGTCTCAAGTTGCAGTGGGGGAGGTCTAGGTTGGATATTAGGAAAAACGTTTTTACTAGGAGGGTGGTGAAGCACTGGAATGGGTTACCTAGGGAGGTGGTGGAACTCCATCTTCAGAGGTTTTTAAGCTGAGGCTTGACAAAGCCCTGGCTGGGATGATTTAGCTGAGGTTAGTCTTGCTTTGAGAGGGGGTTGGACTAGATGACCTCCTGAGGTCCCTGCCAACTCTAATCTTCTATGATTCTAAAGAAGCAATATTAAGTTTTCAAAGTCAATAAGTTAAAAGTTAGGAAATCACAGAATTAAAGTTGCCTCTGCATATTGTAATGCATACCCTCGTGTACATGCATTATGATACTCCTCAATTACATGATCATATACTCATTTTTTCCATAGGACCCTTATGGCTTGCAATGTACAGGAGGCACCTGCTCTAGGGATGAATCAGAGTTTGTCATGAAGGAGACTTTTGTAGAACCATGCTTCATTTGTTGCAGAAGTTGGAAGGTGTGTAGTGAATGAGGCAGGGAATTGCAGTAAGAGACAGGATGGTCTCAGGGTTAAAGCAGCTGAGTGCTGCTCTGAGAAGTGGATTATATCTCTGCCTCTGCCACAGTTTCTATGTAGTGCTAGGCAAGTCTCTTAAATCCAACTTTCACAGGGGGTCACTAATTGTGAATTCCTCATTTCCTGGGTGCCTGAACTGTGTCACTAGTGTCTGATGTGCAGACACGCTGAGCATTCACAACTGCAACTGAAAGTCAATGGGAGCTGTGCTTTGAATGATAAGTTGCTATATAATGGTAAGTAT
The DNA here is from genome assembly GCF_026122565.2 of Emydura macquarii macquarii. Classification (NCBI taxonomy): domain Eukaryota; kingdom Metazoa; phylum Chordata; order Testudines; family Chelidae; genus Emydura; species Emydura macquarii. Next base: position 25,637,335 of record NW_027133034.1, read on the forward strand.
TTTGAAAAAGCAGGTCCTACATGTCTCAAATTAGGCACCCAAAATTGTGGACATTTCTGACCTTAATCTCTCTGTGCCTAAATTCCCCATCTATATATATGACAAAGTAGACAACTAAGAAAGCTTCTTGGACCTACAGGAAAACACATCTACAACTGTGTTACTGATAAAAACTTGTAAAGTCCATTAATGTATATGAGCATCTTTCAAATGACATTACAGTCTCCCCTGCCTTGCTAACATTTATAGAAAGAACTGGTTTGGATGAAATTACCATGGTGAAAAAGTATCTTCAGTTTGATAAGTAATTTTTCCCAGATATGATGTCTGGTTCCCAATTGTATGCAAGAATCAATATTGTTTGGTGAAAAAGACCAATTCTTTCTTCTTGTGCTTTGAGAGAAAAAAAGATATCCAATGCTGGACAAAAAACCTTCCTTTCTAAATTGAAAAGCAGTAGTAGTAGTGAAGACTCTGCTCTGAATCACCAATCAGCCTATTGAAATATGTGCTAATATGCTCTGATGAGCATGCATAATGCTGTACAAAATGTCACAAATGAGGCTACAAAATACGGGACAAACTAGTTTACATGCCTTAATATAAAAATGATAAATCTCTTTCAACTTGAAGCCTGTCATACCCTTATTTGATAACTAATCTGGTATCCTTGAGTCTAAATTTTCCAGACATGTTTAGACTGTAACCACAACAAAAATCTGCTGTTGCACTCAAAAAACAAGACAGTTTTATCAAGTCTTTTGCATTCAGGGTAAAAAAAAGTTAATATTAAAAATCTGGTAGTCAAGAAAGCTGTTGTAAAGGAGAGACTTATATAGACATTGTATAAAGATATCTATGTTATACATAAGTTACATAGACAAGCAGTAAAAGATTTTTAAAGGACTTTTAAGCCTTACAGGAATTGTAACAAAATTCTTAAGCCTCCTTTTAAAAACATCTTAATAAAAGATCATTTTAAAAAAAAAGTAACAGTTAGTATATGCGAAATAATGTAAATAAGATACTTCATAAAGTAATGAATTAAAAAACCATACCACTCACTACTGTCTCACTGTGCATAACTAAACAAGCCCATTTTCCAGGTAATAATTTAAAAACATACTTTCAAAACAGAGAAACTAAAAACAAAGCCTTAAAACCTCTCTTAAATTAAACATGGAGTTATTTTCAGGTATACTAAGCAATGAACCCAGCTAAAGTAATTAATTGTATGTATTTCTGTGACAAAAAAATGAAATTACATCACTAAAGTAGCACCAACTAGGTGCAGACTGTAATCCATGACTAATTTTACAGTACATTGCGGGATTAGTAAATAACACACAACTAGATTCAATGGAATATTTTAGTGAGCAGCTTGAAAGTTAGTCAGGTTTTTCTTCATCATTTGGAAGCAAGATGTTTATACAGGAATATTTAACAATGTCTGCAACTAGCAAAGTGTCTGAACACCTACAGTAATAATGAATGCTGAACCATATGGTCAGTTCAAAATTCATATATAAATGTAACTACAGCATATTAGCAGTAACTAAATATGAAATGTATTACAGCTAAACTCTTTTCTCTTTAAATCCTTCTCTGCACTAGTGAGTTTTTCTCTTCTCAGTACTGGATGAAATGTAGGGACTATTAAACTTGGATGAATTTAAACACACGCAAACACAGCCATTTTCTATTTTTTCCGCTTTTTCCATCTCTCTTTCTTAAATTTTCTCTTCTATATTTGGTCTGTCTCATTTCTGTGTATCTTTCTTATTCAGTTGGCTGAGGTGATTTCAGAGCCATTGGCTATTATCTTTGAAAGCTCATGGCAACAGGGGGAGGTCCCTGAGGATTGGAAAAAAGCAAATATAGTGCCCATCTTCAAAAAAGGGAGGAAAGAGGATCCAGGGAACTACAGACCGGTCAGCCTCACCTCAATCCCTGGAAAAATCATGGAGCAGGTCCTTAAGGAATCCATTTTAAGGCACTTGGAAGAGAGGAAGGTGATCAGGAACAGTCAACACGGATTCACCAAGGGAAAGTCATGCCTGACCAACCTGATTGCTTTCTATGATGAGGTTACTGGCTCTGTGGATGTAGGGAAGGCGGTGGACGTGATATACTTTGACTTTAGCAAAGCTTTTGATTCGGTCTCTCACAGTATTCTTATCAGCAAGTTAAAGAAGTATGGGTTGGATGAATGGACTATAAAATGGATAGAGAACTGGCTAGAGCATAGGGCTCAACGAGTAGTGATCAATGGCTCCATGTCTAGCTGGCAACCGGTCACAAGCGGAGTGCCCCAGGGGTCGGTCCTGGGGCCGGTATTGTTCAACATCTTTATTAATGATCTGGAGAATGGAGTAGATTGCACCCTCAGCAAGTTTGCAGATGACACTAAGCTGGGGGGAGTGGTAGATACCCTGCAAGGTAGGGATGGGATACAGAAGGACCTAGACAAACTGGAGGATTGGGCCAAAAGAAATCTGATGAGGTTCAACAAGGATAAGTGCAGAGTCCTCCACTTAGGAAGGAAGAATCCCATGCACAGCTATAGACTGGGGACCGACGAGCTGGGCAGCAGCTCTGCAGAAAAGGACCTGGGGGTAACAGTGGATAAGAGCTGGATATGAGTCAGCAGTGTGCCCTGCTTGTCAAAAAGGCTAATAGCATACTGGGCTGCATTAGGAGGGGCATTGCCAGCAGGTCACGGGAAGTGATTATTCCCCTCTATTCGGCATTGGTGAGGCCGCATTTAGAATATTGTGTCCAGTTTTGGGCCCCCCACTACAAAAAGGACGTGGACAAGCTGGAGAGAGTGCAGCGGAGGGCAACCAAAATGATTAGGGGGCTGGAGCACAGGACTTATGAGGAGAGGCTGAGGGAACTGGGCTTGTTTAGTCTGCAAAAGAGAAGAGTGAGGGGGGATTTGATAGCAGCCTTTAACTATCTGAAAGGGGCTTCCAGGGAGGATGGGGCTAGGCTGTTCTCGGTGGTGGCAGATGACAGAACAAGGAGCAACGGTCTCAAGTTGCAGGGCGAGAGGTCTAGGTTGGACATTAGGAAAAAGTTTTTTTATTAGGAGGGTGGTGAAGCACTGGAATGGGTTACCTAGGGAGGTGGTGGAATCTCCATCCTTAGAGGTTTTTAAGATGAGGCTTGACAAAGCCCTTGTTGGGATGATATAGCTGAGGTTAGTCCTGCTTTGAGCAAGGGGTTGGACTAGATGACCTCCTGAGGTCCCTTCCAACTCTAATATTCTATGATTCTATTATCTCTCTCCATTCTCATCCCATCTATTTCCCTCTTTCACTGGGTTTCATTTCTTTTCCTCTTCCAATTTATTTTTTTTTATGTTCCTCCTAGTTGCTCTCTGGCACATTCCTTGTTCCCTCACACCCATTTCCCTCCCTAAATACATTCTTCCCCTCCTCCAACTATCACACACAAACCCATTAAATGTTAGAAGTATTCCAAGATCTTCTGCCCTCCATTTCCAGAGATGTACTCTTGGGAGCTCAAACTTTCCAGTCCATTTTTTAGCCTAATGCCTCTTAAGATTATCTCATGTGGTTACGCCCTCTAGAACCTGTTCCAGTTTCTACCTCTTTGTTCCTGATCTTTCCCACTTGCAAATCCCCTTCCCCTCTCTCACTCACACTCTCCATTTATCCATGAGTCTTCTACTTTCATTCATTGCCTGATCTGTGATTAGCCTGAAGTGTCTCTTTCTAAGGTCTTCTGAGACAGGGGAAAGAAGAAGAGGGAAGGAGGATAGGATCGGTTGCTGCTGCACTCTCTCAGAAAGCAAATATACACAATTTCTGTTCTCTACTGAAAGTGAACGGTGGCTACAAGCTGGTAAGGAGTGAGCACAGTGGCCCGGATTTTTAAAGGTAATTAGGCATCGCTGTGCCCAGCATTGCTACAATAAATGTTTTAGGAGCCTAAGCCTCATTTTCAAAAGGGATTTAGCCACTTAGGAGCCTAAAGCCCATTGACCGTCTATGGGATTTTGGTTCCTAAGTGGCTAAATCCCTTTTGAAAATGAGGCTTAGCTGTTTGCAGCACTGAGCACAGCAAGCCTAAATCCCTGTGAAAATCTATGCCTGTGTCTTTTGCTGTCCAGACACAGCGAAGTCAAAATTTGCTTCAAGCATATCAGAACAAGGAAAAAAGTCAAATACAATCTTTGGAGGATTATTCTGGCACTCTCTGCAGCATTGTAGACTAGGTGACCTCCTAAGGCACCTATGCCTAATGCTACTACTAAACTTCTCATCTTTTCTTTTCCAGCTCAAAATCAAGGTGCATGGTTGCTAGAAAAACTGCACTACTTATCAATTTTCAGTGCTTCCAAATGAGAAGGAAGGCTCCTTCCTGCTCTCCATCCTTGTACAAAAGACAGTATAAACATGATGACACTCTTGCTATGGGAACTGGAATCTCATTTTGTCCTCTAGCTCTGGTTTCCGACACCACAGTGCTCATCACTGAATAGAGGTCTAATGTACAAAGGCTTGAATGTGCCAGTTTGAAAGCCTATTAAGGCGCATTGTCTGTAAAAGTTTATTGAAATAAATATTTCCAATCTAATTCATATTACAATTCTGCATGTTCCTATTAAATGAAATTTCAGGTTGAGTAGATTTCCAAATTAATCTATTAAAATTCAATTCAAATGGCTAAAGTTAACTTGTCTTAAGATATGGTCAGGTTGTCTCACTTCCTTCTGCACTTCGGAGTATTTTCATGAAAGCAGGGTTAGTAGTGGAAGTTAAATAGAGCTTGAATGCCCCAGAAAAGTGTTTGGCATCATCATAATGCCTTCCCTATTGTGTGCTGAGCCCACCATCCCATGAGAGGCTTAGAAGTTTTCTTTTATTTCATCTCTCTTTGGATTGAATTTTGTACTCACTGACTACTGCACTGAGGTATCATAGTCTGATCCTGGTGAATGGAGAAGATTCACAGCACAGTGCTATAATGGTCAGCTCTTGAAAAACCTACTGACACCAGGACAAACACTCTGCTTGAAGAGAGCTTTGCTTTTATAACATATATTTTCTTCATTTTTTCTACCCCAGTTTTTCATTGGGGAAACTGCCTACAAACTTAACCCCAGCCCCATATGGTTTTATATTCATCTGATATTATACAGGTATAAAGTCACCATCAGATATGTTATTGAGAAATGTTATATACATGTATGTTGTTGTAACATTTATAATTTTAAGTTTTTTTAATAAAATATTTGTTTATCAGGAATTTATCTGTTTCTGCTCCTAGATATTCATCTAAAGAAAGAATGTTTTCTTTGTTACATCAAAGTCATTTCCACAGCAACCAATTATGAGGTCACAAAAATAGCAATTACATTTAGTGAAGAAAACACATCAGGGATAAATGAACCCTTAGGGACATCCATGAAAACAGGATGTTGGTTTTCAATATCAAGAACAGGAGAGGAGAAATAAAGAAAATATAAAGTATATCTGAAGAATTGTTTCTATACTGAATGGTTTTCAAAAGCAATCCATGAGATATTAACATGCCTCTAAGAAAAAGAAAAATACCAAAAGGCAAGCAGAATGAAGATACCTTTTCACTCCAGAAAGGAAAAGCAGAATATATGAGGTGAGCTTGCACTGGCGAAGGAAACTCCACCACATATTCTATTTCTTCTCCTTTTACTCACTTCAATACCACCATAAGCAATGTCTAGTTGGGACCAGATGTCCCATACTTCAGACCCAGGCAAAATCCCTATTGACTTCAGTAGAAGTATTCACTGAAAAAATAATAGATTACTGGACACTGTTAGCGTAACAGCACAACATACATTTAACAGCTGTGGAACAATCAAAAGCAGGAAAGGTATTCTTCCACACAGTACAGAATTATCACTAATGAATAGGTTTTCTCTGTATTACCTCACACTTTCTCTTTAATACCACTGGATACCTAATATAGCCATGGGAGCAGAAGACACACACTTCCATCTACAGTTAATCTGACATTTTCACCCCATCTTTTCAGATGAAGAGCTGAATGTGGTTATTTATGCATACATGACCTCCATGCTAGATTACTGTAATTCATCACATCCAGGAATGAATCCATATATCTTGAAAAAAGTCCAATTCACACAAATTGCTGCAGCCCACCTGCTCAGCCAGCCCAGATCACACTGAGCTCATCATTCCTGCACTCCACTGCCTGCACTGGCTTTTTAATGCATTCAGAGCACTATTCAAAATCTCTACTCTACTATTCAAAACTCTCTGTGGGTCTGACCCTAAAAAGCGCCAGTCCTTCAACTTAGCTTTCCCTCTAAGTATCACAAACATGTAACTAGATCTCCAACAAGGTAGGAAGGTAGAAAGATTGTTTTTCCTACCTTTATATAGCTGGGAGGCACTCACCTACTACAGTGATGAAGGCTAGCAAGAAAGACACATAGGATCTATGACTCATAACCATGCTAAATAAAGCAGCAAGGCACAACTAAAGAGACTGCTCAGCAGACTGGAGCATGTGTCTTTTTTCTAAGGAAAACACACTTCAGTTCTGAACTAACTCTATTCTGTCAGGATATGCTGGAGTCCCACAGCTATCATCAGTTTTGGTTTTAAGTGCTTTTGAGTTTTGTTCTCATTTCAAGAAAAAAAAAAAAAGGTATGTTCTTCTGACAAATTTAACAAAACCATTTTTTTTCTTTTTCTCCCACAGCACACAACACCTGACTGAACCTAACTTAATTCTAATTGACCCTCTAAATTCATGTAAAAATCAAATATGCATAAAAATCAAATTGCAAGTTTTCAGTCATTTGCTTAAATCTTTAAAAAGTAGATCTAGACTTTTTCCTCACACGAGCAAATCATAAAAAAGCACATTTTTAAAACAGAGAAGTTCTGGAGCCAGATTCACAGACGCCTTTAAGAGCCAACCAAAACTCCTCGAGACACAGGAGGAATTCATCCTGAAGAAAGAGTTTCCAGAGCCACTTTCCTTTGGGGATCCAGTGAGGTCAAGCAGCTTGACTTGATGGCCAGGACGCTGATGGCAAGAGCTGCTGTTGGGATGCACTGAACAAGACCACATCTTGTTCACATCCCATTTGCAGCCAGCAACGCACACTTTTTCAGTGCCCTTCCCTCTATGGGTATGTGTGCACAGCTGGACGGGTGCTTTCTAGTACAGGAAAATAGACACGTTCTAGCTCTGCTCAAGCTAGCATGCTAAAAATAGCAGTGTGGCTGCAGTAGCACAAGCAACAGCTCAAGCTAGCCACCCAGGTACAATCCCACCCAATTCTTTGGGTACATACTTGGATAGCTGGCCCATATCACTGGGGCCACACTGCTATTTTTAGCAGACTAGCTCAAGCAGAGCTAATGCATATCTCTCTACCCATGTGGGGAAGCACAGTCCCAGCTGCTAAGCAGATGCTATGTTCCGCTGCCTTTTTCCCTTCCTCTTAAGGTACAAAAGAAGTTGTGATCACTTTCCCTGTAGCTTTCCCACCCTGAAGAACTGCCCACTGCAGCGTCCTCAATCAGAACTTACAACACTGACATTTAGGACTGCCAGGTGTCCAGCTGTCAACCAGACAGTCCGGCTGAAAAGGGAACCTGACAGTGTCCAGTTACCACGGACAGGGGGAGGTGGCAGGTCATCAATCTGCAGCAGCCATGGGAGTAGTTTGAATGGTGAGTGCCCGTGGCGGGGCAGGGCAAGGGAGTAGGATGGGGGAAAGAGACAGTGGGGCAAAAAGGGGCACGGGATAGAGCAGGAGAAAGAGAAGGGAATGGGGGAAATGGGGTAGGGAGAGGGAGTTGGGGGGGGGAGATTGGGCAAAGGACAGTGTGGAGAGGAAAGGGGATGGGGCAGAGGGAAGAGAAGAGAATAGGGTAGAGTTACCACCTGCCCAGGTTTTACACAGTCTGTTTTTTGGCTTCTGTGTCCAGGTGCCATTTAGAATTGCCAGGTGTCTGGTTTTCAGGAACTGGCAACCCTAAATGGCACTTGAACCACAAAATCTGGTTACCGCAGAGTGGGAAGAGGTGCCAGGTCACTAACCTGCGCTAGCCCTGCTCAGCAAGGACCGCTTCCTACCTGCAGGCAGGCGGGGGAGAGGCAGGGCAGGGGGAGAGGTCTCGGGGATCCTGTCACCAGCATTTAGAAAGGTGGAACCCTACTGACATTAGCTAGCATCACCAGTAGGAAAATTTGACCCAAGGTCTCTAACAGTAACTTTCTCAGATTCTTTGTACAATTCATCTCCTTGTGAAGAGATCATATGAAGGCTTAATATATATGACACTGTTCCTTATAATTAACCACTCTTCAAATTCTCACTCTTTTCACCTGTCCCTACTTTATAATCCCCAGGACAACTGGTAATAAACTGACAGCTGTTTCCTGCTGCAATTCTGAAACAAACTAAATCAACTAAGCCAGCATTTTTAACATTATATATTTAATATAAATTCCACACAAAACCACCATTTTACTTGTATTACTTATAAACAGACTCAATAATCACAGAAAAGAACTGCAGATGACTAACACTTTATTTAATACTGCATATTAAACAAAAACTCCAAGACACAAATAAGGTTGAAATTTTAAATTACAGCAAGTCAGTAATCTAAAAAACTAAGGTTCCCACTGAAATGTAAACTTAGCTAAATTGTACATGTAGAATATAGCAGTTTTGATCAATTTTAAATGTATGCTTTCATGTTTTTCTTTTCTCATTGAACTATCCTGGGTTTTTGTTATTTTTATAATGCTGAAAACACTCAAGGGATTCCCTGTGCTGTTATTTCAGCATTTAAGCACTGAAACAATCATTGGCATGGAATTAGTCTCATACTGAATTAAATACATTAAAGTGCTATATCTTAATGTCTAAATGTGATTTTAAAAAATCCAACACTTAAATAACAAGTCTTGAAAAAGAGAGAGAAGGAGGGGCATCTCAAATCCTCAGCTCTCTCAGTTTTGCTGATTATTTGCCAGCAAAAACCTGAAAGTACTCTAGCAAGGGAATAGTCACCACAGCAATTAGAAGAAATATAATCTAATTTTATTACCCTATAAAATTGTGCAGAGCAAGGCCTCTTGACAGTGAGACCTACTTATTGGTCTTGTTTATGGAATTTTGGACCAGTGGTAGAGCAAAATATGGAAGGTCCTCTTTTTCACAGCTTATATACTATATGGTAGTAAAGTTAAGTTCTATTTCTTGTAATTGCTGTGATGATTAATCCTGTGTAAGAATGGGCTCTTACTACATGTTAATTTCATGTCCAATCACTGAAAAATTCAACTGTAGTTACTTCTAGTGTGCACACTTCCAAATATATTTCGATGTGCATATAAATAGAATAGTGCATTTGACTCACACATGGTATCTGCTAAAGGAAATTAATATAATGCAACACACACAGTATGTCATTTTAAAAGGCTTTGAATTCCCCCCCCAGTTTTACCAAAACACGTTTTCTCATTCACTGCTAGCAAATATGGCAAATTTGCAATATTTAAGAGAAACCAGCATTGATGTCCTACGGGTGCAGCCACTACCATCAGACACTGTGATGACATATCGAATGGTTATTTCTTGTCGTGTAACCCTACAGAATGTAGGAAACTCATCATCTTGTAAACCCAGAGCACTCGGGTAAAAGTCACCTTTAGCGGCACGAGCTCTTCACACACACAATATGCAGCTAGAACAGGGAGCATCACTCCCCACCTCAGTTCCTTTTTATCACTCAAGCAGATAGGACTAATCTGGATTTATCAACTGATGAATGAATAGCATGCTGTGCCACCTTCTCTCTCAACTATCAAGTTCATTTAATCATAGAATCTAAATGTATTTTATTGTGTTCCATTTATTGGTCTATTAACATAGTTAGAAGTAGACAGTAATTCAGTAAGTGACATTTTCCCCTTCAACTCTGTACTGAACTAATGAACTAATCACCAAGCTTTGTATTTGGAAGACGTGCTGCTGGAGTTGTCAACTTTCCAGTGAGAAGAGAAACACAGAGGTCCTAGCCATTTGTGTTTATGGAAGACCCAATGGTATTTTTCACAAGTATTCTGTCCAAATTCTGACTTGGGTAATTACAGTCGGTGTACTTAAATTCCCTTGTTATTCACTCTTAATTAAATTGACTCAAATGCTGGTAAATCACACCTTGCCCTCTGCACCATTTGTGTCTTAGGTAAAAGGGCTTTAGTGAGGTGAATTTCACTCTTCTTGAATAAAATGTTGTACCAGGTTACAATTAATATGCATTTCAGGAGTGGATGAAGTGTGTGTACAGCATAAATAAAGACACATTAAATGAATATGAGCGAGAGAAAAAACCTTACTGTATATTCCTTTGGAATCCTTCAGGATGAAAGGCACTATATAAATGCAAGATGATTTCATAGCAAAGAACTGCTACATTGCTTGTAAGGGAAGGGTTCTAAAGACATCTTCTTGAAAAATGGTTTTATATCTCATATTTTAGGAATAGGTACAGTTGCAACTATATGCATGGATTGTACTGATTTAGAGATATTCTTTACATAATAGCCAACTGTAACGCTGCAATTACATTGAGAGGCATCGTTTTGAGATTCTACGGGTATACAGCTCTCCATATAAAATTTACACGTTCAATGTCTATGACAGTGATCTCACGCTTTTTCACCTACCACTGGAAGTAAAATTTATTCTTTGCTTAAACATTTCTGCAGTTTCCCTTTAAAAGTTAGAGGGAATAATCTCAGTCATCCTTGTAATGTTTTAACTAATTCACAAATCACTATTCCTACAAAATAATCTGCTGATTGTTGGGTATATTTGATATACAAAGTGGCATCATGAGGGGTTGTGTAACAGCAACTCAGAATTTATAAAAAAAAGAAATCAATGGCTATTTTAAGTAACATTATTTCTAAAACATCAACATTTTAAAATTAGAAAAAGATCAGAAACCTTTAGATGACAGCATTGATTTTCTTTTTACTGAAAGATTTTGTTTGCCAGAGTTGGGCTGGAGAGGAAGGATATCATTGCTGAAGTAAGTTTGACAAAATGTTAGATGAACCTAGAGCTGTGTTTTTACTGAGTACAGTGTAGAAGAATAATTTTTCACATGGCAACCAATGCTTAAAGCCTTTTAGGGAAATTGTTAAAGTAAAGTAAAGAATTAAAGTAAGCCAGAGCTGCACACACTTGTAAAAGGCAGGCACAGAGATAAGAAGCTAAAGTGTGTTGATAAACCTGTCTGAAAGGGGGTTTTCTTTTCTGAAAGGATTTTCCTTTTTCTACAGTAGGTAATTTTTTCACACACTGAAGGCTTGCACTGTGATAAAAAGCCAGGTTGAACAGATTTTAAAACAGGAACATTTTAAAATTCAACATTTTATCCTTCAAGTTGCTATTTTGAGAGATGAAGGTAAAATAGAGTACAATATAGAGTGTAGTACAGTATTATCATTTGTATCACAGTAGCTCCAAGGCCTCAAATGAAGACTGGGCCCCTTTGAACTTGGTATTGTACAAACACACAGGTAGAGATAGCCCCTGCCCAAAACAGCTTGCAAACCAAGATCCCACTTCTGCTATATACAATGTGCAAATGGACTGGGGCCTCTGCAGCAGGGCCTAACTGAAGTCGATAGTGTAAATGCAGCAGTCTTCCTAAACTTCCTGCAAAGACTTATCTTCAAGCCCATGTAATCCTGTTGATGTTAAACTTATGCCAAGTCTTTGCAAGACTGAGGTCTCAAAGACAAAATCAGAGTGCAACAAACACTAGGAAAGAAAGGGGCAAGGATAGCTAATACATTTGTTCAGTTAGAATGGTTAGCTATCTATATTCTTGTGGGAGTGTGATTTTTTAATACCTCTGTTTCTGCTTTTTTAAATGTTAATACTTCTGGGGGGGTTGGGTTTTTTTCATTATTATTTATTTTACATTGAAAGTTTGTTTTGTCCATTTTAAAAATGTGTTTCTTTTTAAACGATAGCACTATCCTAATGCAACATATATTTATGAATGGAACATCTATACTGTAAACTATTTTATTTGAAACTGAAAATGAAAGTAAATAAACAATTAAGTAATTCCATGCCAGGTCTGTATGAAAAAAGTTTCAGGGTGTCAATACTGCCCAAATTATATTTTAATAAGTGTCTTCCCCATTTTTCAAATATCATAGACCTGAAAACTTCACAAATATTCTCATTTTATATATATATATATATATATATATATATATATATAAAAAACCTGTCTCTGTAGGCACTGGAGTATAGTACAGTATTCTCATTGTATCAGATGTGAACACCAGATCTGAGCTTTACCATCTTTAGATAAGTTGAACAGAATTCTGGACCAGATATCATGGTTCAAACCCATTAGATTCTGTATCTTCCTGCAAAAGCATTTTATTACTCTCTGGCATAGCACTGTTTCTCAGTGACCTCTTCAGTGTTTACCAATCTGGACCTCAATTAGGCACATATCTGAGACAACCAAGCAGATTCTCCCATTTTGGTTTAATAGCCAAAGCAAGTCCTATCATTTTCTACTGCGTGTTACTGAGGGCCACCTGGGGCCCATTCCAGCAAATCACTTAAGTATATGCTTAAATATAAGCACAAGCTGTTTGAAGTTTATTACGTTAAATAAGTTAAATACATTAAGTTAAATAAGTACAGTATTGCCAACTCCAAACATTTAAAAATCATGAATCAGACCTGCAATAGATTATGACATCAGCTGTAGTGCCCACACTGGCTTTTAAAAAAAAATTTAGGTTCTTTTTATTTGCATTCTGGTTTCTGAGCCTTTATAGGGCTCTCATGTGTTCTCAAGCATTTCTCCACCACCATATGGGCGAGGCACCTTTTTCTGGGAAAGCTGAGGGGCTTCCAGAAAAAAAAACAAAAAAACCACAAAATATTGTGAAACTCGCAATAAAATTGCGAGAGTTGGCAACACTAAGCATTTGACTGCTTTGCTGGATCAAGGTCTTAATGGACTACTGTCTTTACTTTGCAGCTGGTTGGCCCCTTTTCAAATTCTCTGAGGTGTGCTCAGCTGGTTTTCTCACTTGTCTTTTCTTTGGAGGTGCAGGAAGCAATGCAGACTTGGTTCTCCTGTGAATCTCAAACAGGACATGAGGTTGAAGAATTTCCCCATAAGGCAATGCATTACAAAGCATCTCTTAGGCCCAAAGCAAAGTAAAGGTCACCTTCATTTTGCAATTAATAGTATTTATATATTTATGTGCTAAAATTTAATATTCTTAACTTTTGCCATGTAAAACTTACTTAAATTTAGCAAGACCACCAAAGGATTTATTCTGCTCAGCATAATGAATTTAAAGCAGAGTCTTTTCATCTTAATTCATAGCTGTATGTAAAGACAGTCTATTTGCTGGGTTCTTAAATTTAGTTTCACATTATTTTTTTCTTCCAAAAGATCCTCAAGTAAGTGTTATTGCCTGTAATAAAATCAGCAACTGTGAAGAAGCCATATGTAAATTTGGCCTCTTTATCTTGAAATTCATTGCTTCTTTAGGTTCATTTAATTACAGCTAAGAAATTTCTTAAGGGTGCACAATGGAGACATTTGACATTTATGATGACGGAAAATGGTAGGGGGATTGTAGTGGCTTATGACCTTAAGTGGGTGTTCAGTAATGAATGATGTTCTACAATGCTAGCAGATCCGTTGACTGCTGCCACATTGTTAATAAGGTATTTTACATACTTCCTAGAAAAAAAACACCTTAAAACCCCAGTGATAATTAAAGACAACCTCTGATTTAGAAACCAGTCCTATTTTTAAAAGTTTAACATTTTCAGTTTGGTATCTCTAGACTATTAGGAATTTGGAATGGACTCTTATCAGAGCGGGCACAGTCAATCTGGTTCACCAAACACACACACAAAATCATTTGCTTAAATTGGCTCCCCTTGCAGATGTGAAAGTAGGGATAAATGATTATTCAGAAAATTAATCTGATCTAGTAGGAGACTAATAAAAAAAACAAAAAACGTTTATTTCTTTTGAAGGAATTACTATAATAGTGACATACTTCACAGAATCAACAATTTAGCAGTTTGGGGTAATTATTCTATCAGTGAGTCAAACTGCATTCAGACTCATAGTGACATTTTAATGTAAGAATCTTGATGGAACACACCCAGATGAAGAGCCTTCTCATGTTTTATACCCTGAACCAGGGGTAGTCAATTATTGTTTTGTCAAGGTCCACATTTTTTGGTCAAGCTATAGTCAAGGTCCTGACTCCAGAGAAAATAATGATAATAATAAGTGAACAAAAAGATGTCGGGATCTGTTCAAAAGCATGTGGTGGCCCGGATTTGGCTAACGGTTCACCTATTGACCACTCTTGCACTGAATAATTCCTTACCACATCTTCTGCCTCTGGTTTCATCTGATAGACTTGTTAGCCCTGACAGATGTAACAGCATAGCTAAATGCTCCATATGCAGCAAATGTTGTCCCAAAGATGAGGGCACAATCAATTTTTCATCATCTGGATAACTTCCGTTTTGCATGCATCCCTTCAACCTTTCTTTCTAGAGTTACAATCCAAGTTTCTTGTTCTTTTAGCAGTCCTAAAGAATATGATCCTACTTCTTAATGGTCAAAATTCACCTTGGTTTAGAAGTCAGCATAAGATTCTCTTAACTGATTATGGTCCACATCAGTCTGATGTAGGAGGTCCATGAAAACAATGATCATATAGAGAGGAACTCCACATCCTTTGCATACCATGAAGGGGAATTCCTACTGGCTTCCAGTTAGTGAAGGTGCCTTCCCATAGATCTCGGGTGAATTTCATTACTGTCCCTGCTTAGCTGCCTGCACAAAGCCAGATTATTTGGGGTTTGTGTGGGAAGAAGTATCTGAAGTGATTTGAGAATTCCAGATAAGTTTTATACATCCAGAGGGAGAAAACAATCTCAGAAGACAAAGCATTAAACTTGCAAAATAAAGCTCATTTTATAAAGAGTTCATAATTGAGTCTCACAAACCAAATGCCATTCAACAAGCAATTATTAAAACCTAAACAAATAACTAGTTCAGATAAAAAATGCAGAACACAAGAGAAAAACTGAAAATCCATAAGAATGGAATTCATAATTAGTTTCTCAATAGAATCAGATTTACTATGTCATCATCATGTTTTGCTTAACCTCAAGGACATAATAATACAAATTGTTTAGCCTCAAAGTCATAAGAGTATATTTCAGCAAATTCCATACCAGAATAAAGCTTTTCTGTGGTATTTTCAGCACATCAGGAGGTTACAGAGACATTTCAGAAAGGATTTCTTTTTTAAACTCAAGTTTATAAAATTAATTTTTGTTCTGACCACCCACCACTTCTGCCAGCATGTTTAAGGCAGGTATGCAGTATGTAAATCTAGGATTTATTCAATCTTTACTTTTGCTGTGTAGTGGGTGCAGGTTTAACAAAAAAACATGAGCCTAGGGCCCTGAATCAATTTTACTAAAAAGACCTAAGTGAGGAAATGCAAGGAAATATTCTCCTTTTATTTTTTAAAAGAGCATATTTTCCCTCTAACAATATAATAAACAGAACACTTAATTTTCAGAAAATACTGAAGATTTGATAAATTACACAGCAGACACTTTTTTGTGTGCTGGTCTTGGATGCTTATGTGAGCACTGCAGGGCACCCATATGGCAGCAGCCATTGGAACAGCAAAGTTTCATCTAGCAATGTAGTAATTTCAAGAAGTTCAAAGAAATTCTGATCACCAGAAATTTTAGAAATACTAATCAACCTCAGTATCATTCAATTTACAACCAGGTGCCACAGACCACTATCTTCAATCATTATCCCAGATAAGGCTCTACATGCCAGCCTGTAAACTTAAGACTCCTATCTATTAGGGGGAGGCTGGAGACCTAGCTTTCCCCCATCCTCTTGGCATGGCCCTGAAGCCACTTAAATCAATAGGAATATTTTCACCGAATTCAATGGTCTCTGAATCAAGCCATTTTGACTTACACCAGACTTGCTGCTTTCGGTTTCCATAAGGTTTTTTTTTTTTTTTTTAAAGTATCACTGAATTTCCTGACCTTAGAACTTAAAAACATAAGTCCTATGTTCCAATCATGGTGTTATAAATTAAGAGATTGCTTAGAAATATAATCCCACTGGTTTGTTTTGTTTTGTGTTGGTTGGTGTGGTGTGGTATGGTGGGTTGTTTGTTTGCTTGCTTGTTTTGGGGGTAGGGGAGAGAGAAGAAAAAATGTTATGGTTACCAAACATTCATGTAAACAGAGAAATGCCAGGGAAATCATGGAGTTCATAACTGAAAGAAAACAATTTATAAAAGTCATTTTGGTGTTGGGAGGCGGAGGGGAGGTCAAACAAGCATTCCCTTAGTCTTAAACCATGAAAGCAGCAAATAGGTCAGCATGTTCTTAAAGAATGTTTGACTGGCACTTCAGCACTGCTCTTTGGAGGATGCTGCACTAGGCAGCACAAAGCGTTACTAAGAACTAGCCGTTGCCCATACAGAAAGTGGAGATAGCTATCACATAGTGTGTTCTTGTTGTCTAAGATAAAGCATGGTGGAAAAATTCATTTTATTTTATTGTAACAATATTAAAAGAGTCCATTGCAACAGGGCCACTTTAATCTTTTTCTTTCTTAACTTGACTCACCCTAAAATTCAATTCTTTTGATTTGATTTTCCTGGAGTTATTCTTCAGTCCCATTGGAGCCCTGAGGCTGTCTCTTCCTTCACTCAAGTTCTTTGTTTTATTGTACATATTGGTTTATGGATTTAAACGTTTTAGAGAACATGGGGGGTTGGACTGAATAAATAAATAATAGTCATGACCTGTCCCTCTGTGTTGCTTAATGAAGTAAAAAAAATAAATCTGCCACAGTTAGGCAGCCTCCCTGCCTGTGAAGTTTCTTTAAACAAGAGATGGCATGTTTTATTGTTCACCTTTGACTACCACATTCACAAAACAAACAGAAGGTTTACCACGGGAGGTAGAGAGAAATCAGACAATGTCCTAAATTCACTAATCCAGTAAAACAGCATGGAGTTACTACAATTACTATGGGAATATGAGAGCTCATCAGAATCATAGTTCTAGGTGAATATGTTCTTTAACCTTTTATGCTACTGTCTCAAGGAAAAACAGGTGGTGTGCTGTTTGTGCCCACAGCCAGTAAAACTAAATATCAATTGGGAAACAGTAACATGATAAAATATTTGAAATGTAATCTTTGTCCCTAAATTGCAGCATTTGATTAAGGAAAGAAAGTCTCTATGTGTGTTCTCTGGCATTGCATTTCAGTTGATTTTAACACATTCTGTAATTGCAGCTGAAAAGAAGAGAGCCAACAGTGAAGGGGTAAACAAGAGACAACTGTTTTCCTTTGAGTCAATGTGGCTTGTAATTTATTCTGCTCAATGGACTGCTTATTGTCTTAGAGAAAAGTACAGTTATCTTTGGGTATGTTTATTGTGTATATAAATAGTATTCTTGTCTCATTGCTTTTTATTGTCTTTCGATAATGAAAAAGGACTTTCACAGACAGAAAACTTTCAAATCCATCACACCTTAAAACTTAATCCAATAGTCATGTTTTCCTTAACCATTTAGGCAAATTTCAGAAGTATTCATTAAAACAAGCATTTGCTCCCTCATTTTATGATTATCAGGTTTTAAAGTTTGTCCTCCAGGATAGAGTGAAGAAGAAGTTTCACAAGGCAGCATTGTGTCAGCTCTAAAAATAATATAGGACAGTTGCAGACTCCTGTAGGATAGTCCATCATATACACCAACTCTGGACCATTTGCTTCTCCATCATAATCCCACAGAAAAATCAAACTACATTTTTGACATTACCCCCATTTCCATGATCAAAACACTGACGTCACAAGCACAGGATGGCCACTTCACATTGGATTATAAATAAAGCAGCTGGGCTGTGAGGATAAAAGTAGGATGGAAAAAAAAGATCAAAAACCTACAACAGCAAGAGGAAACCAAAATGATTGGCTAACTATACTGAGATTCTCTATCTGTTTCTGTTGATCATTTGCACTAGTATGAATGTCTTTCTTTAAAGTAATCTCAGAGGACAGCATGAGATGTTTATAACTTTACCAAGGCTGTGGACATCATTACCTCGATTTAATAAAATAGCCCAATGTAGTGTGGTTAAACACTGGAGATGAATTACGCCATTTACAATATAGATGTTATTAGTTAAAAAAAAATTAGCAGCTTTTTTCTGGCAATGAACAGGCCAAAAGGCATATAAAAACCTGATTATATTGATAAAAGAAAGTATCATGAGCTTGTTAAATGTAAGAGTTCCATTTTGGGTCCTTGGCAAATGTATAAACAACTAAAACTGAGGATATAAAAATAAAAATATAGGTAGCTTCCTGCAGTTAGTTGGAATTTATTTAACAAATACTTTCATACCCTAGATATCCTGATTCTCTATTTTGAAGTAATTTACAATAATAAGTGAGACATCTCCAGATTATGAAACAGATATTTGGGGTTTAATGAGAGACACTAAAAGGCAGGAGTATTATACTTCGTAAAATTTCTATAGGGACATGTTTACCCATTCATCTGTATTATAGCAAAATCATGTTTTGATTATATCAACCTTTAGATCTAGGATAATTCATTTCTGAAATGTATCCTGTTTGGGCCCACTTAAATCAGCTTTCATTGTAACTTCATTGTAAAATAATATATGGTTGGACAGATGCAAATCTGAATATGGTTTCATTTATACTGTTTTTAAAGCTCAGTTTAAATGTACACCATAGATAATATCAGAATCCAAAAGCCAGTTGCCCACCCACCAGTCTGTTGTGTGTGCCTTTTGTGTCAGAATAAGTATTGCCATATGCCTTTCATTCAGATCATTTTTCATTACAGTGTGTGGATTCAACTTTTTAGGTTTATTCGCCTTCTTTTTATACCCACATCCTCTCCTTTTTCGTAATCACTCAGCCTGCCCTTCAAAAGGCCTACAAGTTATGACATACTTAAAAATAAAACATTAAAGGCTAAGAACAAAAGTTCAGTATAGAAATGCATAATTTAAGCCAGTATTAACAAAAATGCAAGAAATCAGGGTAAATTTCTGGCTGTGAGTGAATGGTGAAGTTTCAGACTTACATTAGCAGGAGGAATACCATACAATACCAGAAAACAAAATTAGTAAATATGTACCTCCTATTATGTCACCTATTCCAACACCAGTATGAATGTCAAAAAATATTAACAGTGTTAGGTGGAAAATCAGAAAAGGAATGAACTTTTTGCCACTTATTGCTTCTCACACCCCTCACCTTTATCAAAAGGCAACAACCAACCAAATATTCACATGCACATTAAAATACTACAGTATTTGCTTATAACAGAGTGTGTCACTATTCTAGCTTTAATTTACCAGAATTAAGTTATTTTGCACAATGGTCTAGTGGATGGGGTTTAGCTGTATTCCTGGGTCTGTCACTGACTTTCTGTATGACCTTAAGCAAGTCATTTCACTCCCATGTGCATCAGTTTCTCTCACTGTAAAGCAGGTATAGATATACTTCTCTTCCTTTGTAAAGCACTTTGTAATCTACAGATGAAACTGTCTGTATACGAACTAAGAATGATTACTACCTCCAACAAATTTATTTTAAAAAGGTACTTTCACCTACTAAATCAGAGCTCCTTCCTTTTGTATACATGGTTTGTCCTGATAAACTCATCTTGCCCTTGAGATCAGCTAAAAATAAAAGGTCTGTTTCAGGTCTCTGCTTCAGTGCAATACTACTACTCCAATATGTTTAGGAAAAGGCAAGCTCCCATTTCTGGGCACATTTTTCCAAAGATTCAATCAAAATGCAAGAGAGTATAAAATACACCTCACTCTCTGAAAAAGAGTACTGAAAGCAGGAAGGGGACATTTCACAGCATGATTTAAAATTTTTTTTTTTAAAAAGCATAATTTTGAAGCTAAATGATCTACAAATGAGGAAGAATTCAAGTGTCAGTACTAGTACAGTTATATTCTGCAATGATCATAATGCAGTTAGTTATACCAATGCTGAAGGTAAGGATGCAGTTTCACATGAAACCGGGCAGTACCTAGCACTGGCAGAATACAATTGTGTAAAATGCCACTGGGTTAGTAAAGCTCAGTGGCCAGGTGTGGTTTTCTAGTAAATGATTAATACAGATTTTAACTTTTTAAATGTTTATAAAATGTTATTTTATCTCCCAGATATTTTCCTTTTTCTTCCTCAAATATATTGAAAACTAAATATGATTCCAGTCCAATAGTGTATCTATATTTGGATTTTTATAAGCTCTTAATATTTGAACATTTAAAAAACACCATCCACACAAGCCCACAATACTTCCTTCAATTGCCAAATGAGTCAACAACAGCTTCACCCTCCCAGAAGTGCAACCATCCTACTACTTCAGCTTGCCCTGGCACTCAATTCTATTCTAAAGATTCTTATTCCACTCTCAGAACCATATTCTCTGAATGCCTCACATCCCAACCCTTCTCTGGCCACCAGCTGTACCTCTTTCAACAGTTCCAACCTTCCCACCAACTCCAGCCACTCCTCCCCATCTCTGTTCTCTCTCTCTCCTGCCCCTAAAGCCCTTCCACTTTTCTTCCTTCCGTCCCCTTATCCACCAGAGCATCTATTCCTCCATTTAATGCCCTCATAGTGTGCCCTCGTCATTGGCCCCCAGATTCTTCCTTTTTGCTGCATCTCTCCCTTGCAGAGACCCTCCTCTGCTTCACCCTCCTTTCCACACTCATGGTCTCTCCACCCATTTACAGGAATGAGGGAGAAGCCGCATGCAGTGGATGGGGATATACCATATGTGAGAGATGGAGGGGAGGAGGAGGAGAAACAGAGTGCAGTCTTGGCAGAGAGTGTACTTAAAAACTGAGTGGGGTCTGCTGCCTTCCTAAGAGTGGCAGAAATGCACAGAGCCCAGGCAAAATGCAGAGTGGTCCAGTTCCATTTACATAGAACTGCAGTTCTCCTCTATGAAGTGTAAGCACTGCATTGAGACTAATAGCTAAGGAAAGCATTACAAAATTATGGAACGTTTTCAGTAACAGACTAAAGTATTAATATGATTGTGGTATGAAAGTCAAAGACAAGAATTGCAGCTCTGACACTGTAATGAATAGTTTCGGGTAGCCATTTGCAATTGTGGCAGGGAAGAGCACTTCTTCAATAAAGCAAAATAGATTTTGGCTGAAGGGAATTTATACTTTGTAACCTTGTTCCAATATTAGCTACTTGAAGCAACAAGTTAAAGAAAGTCTCTCCTCTACTGATTTCACGTCTTCTTAGGGGAAATTATTTATAACATTTTCCTATTATCACAATATATTTCACAAATACAGATACTGCACATTCCTTCTGTCATGGTACAAACAAATTAAGTTCAGCATGTAAAATAAAAAACTTTTCAAAGAGATGTACTATTAATTGATTTTAATATATAGCATATATCTTCTTCGGTTTACCAAACTTGAAAGTCTGTTTCTGTGAACCAATAAAATGGAGGAGGGATGGATTAGTGACAAGTAGAGGAAGCTGAATTATATATTTTAAAAGTCTCTTTGAAATTCTATTCTGTTCACTAGGCCTGATTCTCATCTGATTTACAGGGTGTAAATAAGGGGTACCTCTATTAAAGTAAATGGAGTTAAATATGAAACTGGTAAAGGAACAGAATCCAGGCTTACCTACATAGTAAATCTATACAAACATAAGGCAACCACAAATTCTAATTTATGCGTACATGCTATTTTAATAACAGGTGTAAAAGTGTAATTCCACAAAACAAATACATCATGAACAGGGATATTATTGCCATCTGATCCTTTGTACTTTTCATTACAATTATCTGGCTTTAGTACTTTTACTTCTACATCTCTGTCAAATAGATCCTTCTTATTCTGTAGGTATCACATAATGAATAAAATACCAGGTTACACAAAGTACTGTGATTCTTTTTAACACCTACCATAGGTCTAGATCTACAAAGTGCTGAACAACTCATCATTTTATATTAACTTGTGGAGGTGCTGAGTGTCTTTAACGAGAGCTGGTTAGTTCCACATCGTGCTCCTAGTGCTGTAGTACCTTTTAGCATCTAATGTGCTACTGATGATTGCTCACTAGGACAGCTTAACATAACGTCCCAGAAGGAAAAAGTGTGACAAGCTGGCTAAAAAGTCTTAAACTTGCAAGGTTTGTAGAAAATGTGGAAATACTTTATGATTCTAGCAGAAAATGTAAGTGTAATTCTGTCTAAAAAAAAGTTATTTTCTGTCTTTAATGTCTATAATTCTATAGTTTCCTTCTTCTTTTCTTTCTTAAAGTCTGTCCTTATGTTTGATTCTTTTTAGCGTGTGGGCATCTCCTTGCTCCCCAAGGAAGTGAAACGTTTTTTAAAAAAAAGAAAAATTAATCAAACAACAAAGAACAGACCACACACAAAGATTGTGAGCTCCTTGGGACAGAGACTGTATACTCCTTTATGTTTCTGTAAGACTAAGCATGCTAATGGCACTGAATAAATAACAATAAAAGGCTGAAGATGATCAAATATCCTATAAACACATCAGAAAAAAATTGCAGACAAAACTCCTGCTTTCAAAACTTTTAGGAATTCCTGAAATATTTAATTCTCAGCTGATTCTCTCCTTCTGCTGTAGACTCCATTAACAAGAGATTTATACTATATTGATATTAAGGGGCACTTTTCTCTCTGCCTCTGAATGCTGATTTTATGTTCATAACCTTACTATAATCCATATGAATTTATTATTAGCTGATGACATCAATTCTTCTAAAAGCCCCAGATGTTTATATAGTAGATCCTTGTTTTTTTCCTTAAGTTGTCTTCAGACCAATGTGCTTGTCTTGAGACTTCCACTAGAATCTACAGAGAAAGGAGAGCCACCACCTTTGAAAGCATGACTGCAATGCTTTATAAAAAGAAACTGGCATCTTCTAGATTAGCAGCCTAGATTTAAATGCATGCCTGAACAACAGTAAGGGTGGTGGGATTCCCCTACCCAAGAGAGCTGTTAATGTAGTCATTGACTGATTGATTGTTTTTGTGTTTTATCTTGAATTTCAGTTTTGCCTCGCTAAAGAAGCCTCTCTGAGATGTTTTAACCCTTTGACAAATTCTTGATATATATATTTCATTCAGAGACAAAAACTGAAAGTTGATTGACATTAAGGTTGATATTACATATCAGTGACTTAAGGGTAAATATCCTTACAAAAATTCTGTCATTAGTTTAAGAAAAAACACACACACTATTAAAAACCATGAAATTCAATCCCATATAACTCTATCAAGTGCAGCCTGCTTTATCGCTCCCAATTCCTCCCTTCAGCACTGGCCTCCATTCTGCTTGGACGTTCCACGTACCTTTCTCCACTGACTCCCAGGCTCATACAGTCAGCAACCATGGTAATGTAACTTTAAGAGAAACAGGTTACTGTACTTACTGGTCACACATGTACGCCCTCACTAGAACTTTTTTAATGGTTATTTTTGTTGGGTTAAAATTAGGGTTTTATTAATCTTCATATAATCACAGAATTTGTTGGAAGAGTCCTGTTGGTCATCTGATCCATCTCTTCACCAGTGCATGATTGCTCCCTAATGTATTTTCTAATACTTTGTCCATGCCATTTTTTCAAGTTTTACTACTTCACATTGACAGCGTCTCATTAAATCCTGTAAATCAGGAAAGACCAGTATTCAAGTTACCTATACAACCTTTTTTCTGCTCCCTTGTGTGTACGCATTATGATTATAGGATAACATTTTCAGAAGTACCTAAGTGATCTAGTAACCTCACTCCCAATGATTTTCAAAGTGCCTAAGTCACATTTGAAAACTGAGCTTCGACTGTTAACCTATTTGGCAACTTTAAAAAATTTTACCCAGTCTTCAATTATGTGATCTCATATGATTCTTCCCACAGTACCCCTGTCTTACTTAGTGCTAGGATACATGGTGCTCAGATAATGAGGCAGATGTTCACTATTTCCTTTTACTCTTATCATTCAATGGGAGACCCCTGTCTTATCTACTGCACACCCTCCAAATGCTACACTGAATATTGAATTATTCATTTCTTCATGATCTTTCCTAGGGAGCTCAGCTCTGCAATATTCTAGTGACTCACAAATATTAATGAATTTATCTCCCCTGTGAGATAAGGGTATCATCATCACCATCTGTAAAATTGGGAAAACAGACAGACTTGTTTGGGCCACACATTAAATGAGTAGCAGTCAGTATTAGAACTCAGGACCTTCTAACTCCTAACCTTGTGCTCACTCCTGCAGACCACACTGCATTACTATCAGAAGGGCTGAGCATCCACGGCTCTCATTTACTTTCACTGCCATTCTGAGCAGTCAGAAAATTAGGCCCCCAGTAGTCTCACCATTAGTGGTCATCTGCCAAAATTTTGGTTTAAGTGTCCTGATCAACTACACCAAGCGAAGAGACAGGAACAGAACTGAGTCCTCCAGTGTAATATTCAACTGCCTTGCCACAGGACCCTTTTTTGAAATCCTTTGCCTTCTTCTCTACACACCTTCTAACTTCTACAGCAAGTGAGACAGTAATGTTACAAAATGTATTTTTCAATACACAGCCCTGATTTAGTCTTTGAACACCCTCCATTCTATGCAGTGAATAAGGTGGGGGTTACCTGGCAAAACAGGTGATCATGTAACTAAAGAATGTATCATAATACATTCACTCAATGGGACATAACCAAGGCTTCAAGAGCAAAATAAATTCTGTTATTTCCTTACTTTTTAGTGTTTGACCTTGCAATCTAAAAATATTCTTTTAATAAAGGATATTATATACGAAAAACTAAGAAATGGTACAAAAATTCTATTATGTGCAACTGTAACAAGCCCCCATCATCAGCAGGATTTGAACCCTAAATATTTAGCAATAATGCAGCACAGCTTGAGCTATAGGATTAACTACATCAGTTGGCAGCAGGAGAAGGATGTTATCCCATTTGAGAGGAGTAAGAGCTGCTGAAGCCATTTGCTGGGTCTGGAATTGGTTACGGGGAGCCCAGCCCAGCTCCTTCCACCTACAAGAGATGGCAAGCTCCAATCTCTTGTGACACCCCTAGAGGGGAGGGAAGATGGTCAGCTAGTTAAATGCGCTGTATCCAGAAGGTGGTCAGGGTAACTCAGCCCAGCTCTCTCCCTCCCCCAGCTACATTTGCTCCAGCAGCAACCAGCCTCTGTGCTCCCCAGGATTCCCAGTGCAATATCATCTGCTGCTGCTTTAGAGACCAAGTGCCTTAGAGAAAAATGTGAACATTGATTTATTAATTTAGCATGCTGCCAAAATATTGCCAACAAAGCAACTGGCAAAAAGGAAATGATTATTTTAATAGTTTAAACTTCAGCTAAACCTGAATGGAATGTCATGGAATAAAGACAAGGCAGTTCTTTAGCCCAAAGACTTCCCCCTGCCAAATTTCAAACAACTTCTGTGTACAAAGTAGAGGTTAGAACTGCTCCCAAAAATGGTCACAAGAATCTTTTATAGTGGAGTGTATTCAGGGCAATGAAATATAGGTGTCGCTACCAGCTCCCCCTATGATTAACCTAGGAGTACCTGTAATAGTTATTTAGACAAAAAAATCAGAGATGGATTGGGGGCAACCATGTATAACTATATTTTAAAGAAATTTCCTTTAGCTTGAAATAATTCAGCACATTTTTCCACAGAACCAAATCCAAAAGTAAATTATTTTTCCTACCTATAAAGTAGTATGAAGACAACAATGTTATGTTGATTCAGTAGCAAAAAATTAATTTAAAACTGTTCCAGATCTCTTCATGGAACACTATATTACTAAGTATTTTTTTCCAGTAGCAATAATAACCTGCAGTCATTGTAACAATACCCCATTTAACAAGGTCTTGTGAAAGAATAAAACAAATGCATGCCACAGCTATATAATTCTTGAACCGTGGAACATTTACAAAAATGGTTATAGTTCAGAAGATGTATGAAATTAGTACTAGATTCTTCTTCTCAGTTGCAAGGCTCTCTCTGCAATTTCACAAGCTAACTCATGTTTGGTCCTTTATTCCCCCCTTTTTTTTAAGATGCACTAAAGCTAAAAGTATAGTCCTGAAGTTCTTCAGAAAATACTGGAAAAAACTTGCGTTCAAAGCAATAATAATAAAAACAAGGGACAATTTTTGAAGCTGCATTGCTGATAAAAAGCCAGTAATTGTCTTTCATGTTTTCAAATCTTTGCAGCATTCTAAAAATAGTCCTATTAAACAAACAAAAAAATGTAAACTACTTCAAACTGTTGTATTGTGCTGGCTTGGAAGCTTTTTTAAGCTAATACTTTACTGAAAAAATCAGAATGAGACAAAAATGTCTTGATTAAAGATCTAAATGTTTCCTTTTCATACTTTAGCTACAGAAACTTCCACCTCTTCTAATGGGTTAAAAACCAAGGGTGATGTCATGATTAGTGTCAACTACAGCTCATCTAACAAGAAGGCAGATGAGGCTTTTTTTAAACAACTAACAAAATCATCCAAAACACAGGACTTGGTAGCAATGGGGGATTTCAACTACCCAGACAAGTGTTGGGAAAATAGTACAACAGGTAACAAACTATCCAACACATTCTTGGAAAGCATCAGATACAACTTTTTAGTATAGAAGTTGGAGAAAGCGACTAGGGGACAAGCTATTCTAAATTTGATTTTGACAAACAGGGAGAAACTAGCTGAGAATTTGAAGGTGATCATGAAATGATAGAGTTCATAATTCTAAGGAAGGGCAGCAGGGAAAACAGAGAATAAAGACAATAGATTTCAAGAAGGCAGGCTTTAGCAAACACAGATAATTGGTAAGTAAGATCCCATGGGAAGCAGAGAAATAAGTTCAGGAGAACTAGCAATTCATAGGAAGTATGGTAAGAACCACTCCTCTCCCCCTTTTCCCTCCCCCGGCTTAACCAGGAGACCCATCAATGACCTGAGACTCAAAAAATAGTTATACAAAAAGTGGAAAATCGGTCAAATTACGAATGATGAATATGCAAAAACACAACGGAAGCATGTAGGCACAAAATTAAAAAGGCCAAAGCAAAAAAAAGATTAAACTAGCTAGAGACATAAAGGGTAACAATATTTTACAACTATACGAAATGCAAGAAGACGACCACGGTCAGGTTAGGCCTATTACTCAATGAGGAGGGAAAGACAATAACAAAAAATGCAGCAATGGCCAAAGTGTTAAATGTTAAACATTTTTGTGTCAGTTCTCACCAAAAAAGAAAGCAGTGACTGGACAACTAACACAGTGAACATCAGCGTAAACGGGTAACATCTAAGACTATGTCTACACTACCACTTAAGTCAGCAAAACCTGTGTCACTCAGGGATGTGAATATTCTGCCCCCTTGAGCGACATAAGTTACAGCATCATAACCACCAGTGTGGACAGCGCTATGTCAGCAGGAGAACTTCTCCTGCTGACAGCTCCCGCTGCTCGTTGGGAGTGGATAAATTATGCTAATGGGAGAGCTCTCTCCTGTCGACTTAAAGCTGTTACACTAGAGATCTTCCAGCAGCATAGCTGCATTGATTCAGCTGCACCGTTGTAAACTCTCTAGTGTAGACATAGCTGAGACTAAAACAGGAAAAGAACAAGTTAATAATCATTTACACAAGTTAAATGCCTTCATATCTGGAGGCCCTGGAAAAATACATCCTAGAATACTTAAGGAGCTGGCTGAAGAGATCTGTGAGCCATTAGTGATTATCTTTGAGTACTCACGGAAGATGGCAGAGATCCCAGAGGACTGGAAAAGAGCAAATACAGTACGTATCTATAAAAAGGGGAATAAGGACAATCCAAGAAACTAGTGACCAATCAGCTTAACTTTGGAAAGATAATGGCACAAATAATCAATTTGTAAGCACCTAGAAGAAAATAAGCTGATAAGTAACAGTCATCATGGATTTACCAAGAACTTATGTCAAACCAACCCACTGTCCTTCTTCAACAAGCCTTGTGGATGGGGGGAAGTAGATGATGTGGTGTATCTCGACTTTAGAAAGGCTTTTTGATACTATCTCACAGGACCTTCTCATAAACAAACTAGAGAAACACAACCTAGATGAATCTACTATAACATGGGTGAACAACTGGTTGGAAAAGCATACTCAGAGTGGTTATCAATAGTTCACAATCAAGCAGGAAGGGCATATCATGTGGGATTCCACAAGATTCTGTTCGGAGTCCAGTTCTGTTCAATATCTTCATTAATGATTTGGATAATGGCAGAGAATACACACTTAAGTTTGTAGATGACATCAAGTCGGGACAGGTTGCAATCACTTTGGAGGACAAAATTAGAATTCAAAATAATTTGGACAAACTGGAGAAATAGACTGAAATAAATACCATGATAATTCAATAAGGACAAATGCAAAATACTACACTTAGGAAGGTATAATCAACTGCACAAATACAAAATGGGAAATGACTGCCTAGGAAGAAGTACTGCAGAAAAGGATCTGGAGGTTACAGGGGATCACAAACGAAATATGAGTCAACAAAGTAATACTGTTGCAAAAAAAGCAAACATAATTCTGGGATGTGTTAGCAGGAGTGTCCTAAGCAAGACACAAGAAGTAACTCTTTCACTCTATTCAGCACCGATAAGGCATCAGCTGGAGTCCTGTGTCAAGTTCTGAGCACCACATTTCAGGAAAGATGTGGACAAATTGGAGAAAATCCAGAGGAGAGCAACAAAAATGATTACAGGTCTAGAAAACAGGACCTACAAGGAAAGACTGAAAAAATTGGGTTTGTTTAATCTGAGAAGAAAGACTGAAGGGAGACATGATAACAGTCTTCACATATGTAAAAGGTTGTTACAAAGAGGAGGGTAGTAATTGTTCTCCTTAACCACTCAGGACTGGACAAGAAATAAATGGTTTTAAATTACAGCAAGGGAGATTTCAGTTAGACATTAGGTAAAACTTCCTGACTATCAGGGTAGTTAAGCACTGGAACAAATTACCTAGGGAAGCTGTGCAATCTCCATCACTGGAAGATTTTAAAAACAGATTAGAGTGACAAACACCTGTCAGCAATGGTGTCGATAACATTCAGTCCTGCCTCAGTGCAGGGGACTGACTAGATGACCTGTTAAGGTCCCTTCCAGTTCTACATGTCTATGGCACTATGATTCTCCTTATACTGGCAGAAATATTTTGTTTTTCCACCTTTTTTCAAGATGCTAAATTTATGTATGATTTGTTTGTTTGTTTGTTTTTTTAAATAAAAACCATTTTCTTTTTTTCCCCACAGGTATCTTTGAAGTATATGCTGTAGGTGTTTGCTTTGCTCTTTGATTGCTTGCTTGCCTCAACCTGACATTTGTCAAGGGTCTCCTCTTCAAAGAGCACTAAAACAACACATGTTCTTTGTCCCAGACATCTTAGATTACAATGCTGCTCATTTTAAAGTGAACAATGGCTCCAAGTTGTTTGTAGTTCCCTCAAGCCTACAGCAGTTTATATTGGGCTTAACAAAATGCTAAAGTGAATTTTAAAATAACCCCACTAGTGATTACCAGAGCTTTACAGCTTCAAGATTGTGCTACTCTTGAACTCACAAGAGCTAGAGGAATTTTTCAGAATGAGTCAAGTTCTGACAGAGCTAGTTGACAGGCTGAAAGAAACCAAACGGATAATTCTTAACAACAATTATCTTCCTATATATTAATCTCAATTTTTTTCCTAGCCTACAAGATAAGTATCTCTAGTAGGAAAGCCTCAACTACCTCCATGTAGAACATTTCATTGCCTTTTCATTGCTGTTAGTTGCCTTTACTGACTTTTTCCTGATTTAGTTGCAGGCACTTCTATTCCTTGTTATGATGGTCTGAATCAAAAATCACCAGGCAGCTTAAATGAATTTGCCTTGCTACAGTACGTTTGGCAAAGCCAATACATTCCAGTGGAGAATCTCTTTTGCCACTGCTACCATGGGAAAGCAGCTCTTTTAAGCCCTTAGTGATAATTGTACCTTCCTCCTATTTTATATTGTCTGTGAAATAAGTGTACATTAATAGAGACATTTAATGGTGCTGATCCCAATACTGACCTCTAGGGCAGCAGCTGACCTCTCCTAATATCCACAACTGAATTTGGTCTTCAAATCAGTGGGATCAATTTTTTTTAACTGAAATAATCTTGATGTAGGTTCCTGGTGAGTAAGGCCAAGTCTACACTACAAAGTTCTGCCAACATAGCTATTTCAGTTAGGAGTATGAAAAAATACACCCATAAACACCACATCTCTGCTGATCAAAGCCCCTTCCCCCCACCCCTGTAAATGCAGCTTATACCAGCAAAAGTCCTTCTGCAACCACAGCCTCTCACCCCTACCCCAGTGTAAGTTAGAGCAGCCTTTGGGGCTATACTAACGTACGGCTGCCTCTTTACAGCTGCCAATGGGCAGCTTCAAAACCCAGCACTGCTCCAAAGTCCAGGATAGCTATAGTACAAAGAAATATGGCTACTTCCCCTTCCATAGAATACTCCTATGCCATGGTTTCCAGGTTGGGAAGCACAGGACCATTTATGTTGACCCTACACTGCTCCGCACCAACACAGCCCCTTTAAGGCCCCTGTACATTGCCAAAGCAACTCACCTGGACCAGAAACTGGCCCTTAACAAAACTAAACAATTGTGTACCTGTCCACTTCCATCAGTCTCACCTTCCCCCCCTTTTTTAAATTCTTCTTTAGCAGTTTGCCTTGCTTCACTTCCCTTCACTCACTCCACCCCCCCTCCTTTTCTTTTCTTTTTTGCGGGGGGGGGGGGGGGCCTCTGTTGATGATAGTGGGGAGGGAAAGGAAAGAGAAACAATATAACATTGTTACCCCTTCTTAAACATTTCTGCATTCACTCTTGAATTTCACAGCATTTTTCTTGCAGCTGCTGATTTGGAGTTCTCTAACAAGTCTTGATCAGACATCACTGAAAAACCCCACACTAACCCACATATCTAGCTAAGCAAAGAACCACTTGGAAACCTGCATTTACAAAGCCGTGCTTGTACTACTTCGATGATATTTAGTGCACTGCAGTGTGTTTTGTTCCTTTAGGAAAAGACAGCAGCAACCGCAACAAGACAGCACTGTGCTGCAATTTATTTTTCATCTCAACCCATCTGGGTGGTTCCTTCTCACACTAGAGAGCAATAGCTTTAACTCTCTGACTGCAAGGTCATACTCTAAAGATGGCTGGAGTCTTGAAATATGTTTCTCAAGAGGTCAGAAAAAGAAAGTGTTATGGTAGCTTATTCCTATCTAAACATGACAAGAGAGGAGAATGTTTCTGCTTTTGCTTTTATATTGTTTCTGTATTGCCCTTGTAGTAACAAAAGGGTTCAGAATGTATTCTTAGTAACACTATCTGATTCATTAAGCAAAGCTGAAAAAAATCGCATGTTTTCTTTTCCTTGAAGTCTCTTTCTATTACTGTCTTAGCAGGGCGTTCTTAGAAAGATGCATGTGTTATTTCATTAGTAGTGATTTTACACAATTGTACTTCAGCAAGATTTGCTCAGGGGCTGTACATTATGCTACATTAGTGGTGTTCTCTGTAAGTAAGAGAGGTCATTTTTCATGTATTTACCATTGGAAAAGGTTGCTTGTCATTGCTGCTGTTAAACTTAGCTAAGTGTTAATGCAAGCCAAGTGGCACAAACTTAGATGCCACAGTAACTGCAGATTACAGGTTCTTGACTATTATAAATCACAGGAAATGGGATGGATAAAAACTGCTGGGCTTGTAACTGATTAGGAAGAAGGTGGTACAGGTGAGCATCTCAAAGTAAGACCGTGGAGGGTACCACAACATTGTTACAGACACCTGTTCAGTGTCAAATGTACACAGTATTGCTAATGTTTGACAGCATATACCATATACTCAATGCCTCAAGCAGAACAGATACTAACAAACTGTAATCTTTGTAATCTTTTTGTAGTCTTTCAAGGATATGTATTAATTCTTCAGGAAACCTGGTCTGGTGAGTCTGAAAAGTTTCATGTTGATAAAAATTCAACATTCTCATCAGGCATAAATAACAAGAAAGTAAGTCTAGTGATTTTGTAAAATGGCCAGAAAAAGATTTAGAACAGTCAGAATTTTTTTAGAAGTCAGAAACATACCATTATCACGCATGCTGTCTTAGGTTTGACATTTTTAATCTCTGGGAAATTACGCTTTCACTTATAATTCTGAATTGAAATGGACAATGATTTGTCCAAAGTACAGAAGAGAAAAGAAGAAATAGTGACAAAGGAATAGCACAAACTGTCATTTCACAAATGTAACGATAAACTGCAGGTTATGTGGGCATTCTGGATTAATTATTCTAACCAATCTTAATGCACTCTGGCTCATACATAATATCCAATTAGTCTATAATGGCACTGGTAATATAGATCAATTACTTGTACTTTAGGCTCACAGTAGAAACATAGCAAGGCTAAAAATGGCATTCCTTTCTAAGCCTCCCCATTTTCAATTGTGAATATCTTTCTAAAAGTACTCGGAGGATTCAAATTTAATGTTTGGTCTTACATTGATGGTGAATTCTTTCAAGAAGTCTGAACAAAAAACATCACTCAGGCGTAATTGCTTTGCTACGTTTGAAAGAATGAGTAAAATTTAAAATAAAAGAAAATTTGATGGCAAACACACTCCAATTTCCTATAACACATTTCCAATTAACCATCCTCCCATTGAAGTGGACATGGGAACAATGACACACAGCCATACTATGGTTAAATACAGAAACTGCAATTTTGAGATTATGAACCAACAAGACTCCTTTCCTCTCAAACCACTGAGCAAGACTGGTGCAGTGTGGAATTCAGCTGGGCACCAATGGCTCCAGGTTCTACAAATATGAGGGTGCATATGAGGGCAATGCACCCTCTACACTCTCAGGCCTACCTAGGGACCCCATCTCAAAGCCAAACTTCCAACCTCTTCCCCTCCTCCATGTGAGGGGGGGAAGAAGAGGAGGGTAGAAGATCTGAGATGAGGGGAACCATACTGCATGAGACATGGGGGCATACCCCCTCACCACGCAACGTCGTGCTTGGAGCTAATGCCCAAGCAGCCTATTGGGTTACAGGGACCTCATCTCAGATCCTTTCTTAACCCACCAAAGTTGTGACAAATGTAATTCAAATCCCAAAACTAGAATGCCAAGATGGAAGATGAAAAAACTCACATAGCAGTTTGCCTATTTTGCCAAATGGGAAAGATCCCTTCCAAACCCCAAACAAAAGACTGGTGAGATCAGCCTAGCCCCCAGTGCCACAGGAGTCCAGAATACTAGGTAAGGGCAGGAAAAAGCAGGGCTGGAACAGAGAGCCCAAAAGGGCTACTCAGCTCAACAGCAAATGGTAGCCATCCCATCCCACCCCCCCTACTCCAGCAGGTGAGAACCAATTAGCTGGCCCATCTCACGCTCCAATGCCTGGATCCAGCATGAGATGGCCTGCAACCATCTGCACAAAACGTAGAAAGAGGGAAGGGTAAAAAAAAGAAGCATAGACACACACACGTGCTGCAGGCCATTGGGAGAGGGAGCCCGAGAAGGGTGGGTAGCACTGCCTTATCTGCTCCTGGCTGAGATCCTCCAAGGAAAGGGGTGTCTCTGTTGCTCCTAGCCCCATCAAAGGTGCAACCCAATCAGCAAGTTATGGAGACTATCCTAAATTCACATCCTATAAATACATTTGAGACCCTCCCAACTTCTCCATGTAAAAAGATTACTTATGGAAATAAAGACATATGTGAATATTATGGCACATATGCTAGGATGAGTAAGGGGACTGGAGGATTTGCAGTGGGAGGAGACCAATCACAGGCACTACCTCCCAGAATATATTGGTAAACTAGGAGTTCAGAGGAAAGCAACAACGTTGATTAGATTGCTGGAAGAGTTCATTTAAGAGGACATATTAAATGGAATAAATACGTATAATTTAGTAAAATGACAGTTGAGAAAAAGTGACTTACTCCTCATGATGAGTGACTCAGGTAAAATAGGATGTGACAAACAAGGAATGGAAAGATCAATGAAGAAGCCTGGGTTGGGAATCCTTAACTAAAACGGTGAGAGACTCATTGTACTGTGCTTGGCATCCAATCTAGTTCTTCCAAGCCCTCGATTCCCTCACAAAGACACACACAAAGAAACATGGCCTTTGCCAAAGAGCAAAATGAAAAACCACATTAACCACATTAGCATTCGCTTGAAATTCAGGTCATCTGTCCAAGACGCAGGGGCATATCGAACAGCAAATGTCAGCAGCAATCACAATCTTTGCATTGCTAAACCTGAAACTAAAATTGAGAAAGATCTTTGAACAGAAAGCGGTAAAGAATATCAACAGTGCAGACTGAATACACAAGAGTACTGCAAGGAATTCTGACCTGAACAGATTTGAAGGGCTGCCAGAGGCAAAGGAAGGCGAGACACACACTGGACCTGAAGGAAAATGGGCAGTACTTATTGGCATGGGCATGTGACTCAAGCTGCAGCAGTCACAGTTGGATATCAACACAGAAAGAGCAATAATTGGATAAGTCAAAAGATATGGTGTCTCATCAAGGAAAGAAAAGTACTGAAAGGAAAATTCCTGAAAGCTAAGACCAACAACATATTGGGAAAAGCAAAGGAGGAGTGCAAGAAAACAGAAAAAGCAATGAAAAGCGATGCAAGGAAAGACAAACGGAGATATGTTGAAGACCTAGCAACTGAAGCTGCTGCTATGCTAGGAAACAACAGAGCCATGTGACTAAAATCCAGTGTGTAAATTTCAAAACAAGGAATGGGCCAATAAAAAGCAAAGATGAAAAAAATGCTTACAACTGAGGTAGAACAGAACAACAGATGGGCAGAGCATTTCTAAGAAGCCCTCAACAGACCCAGACCCACTTGAGCACCAGATTTCACTGAAACATGTGAACCTGATCAACTTGACATTCACATCCGTCCATAGAAACGCCAGAAGTACAGGCTGCAATCAAGCAATAGAAAAACAACAAAGTGGCAGGAGATGACCAAATCACAGCAGAAATGCTAAACACGTTTGATACCAGCATCCTAATGAAACTGACAGAGTTGTTCTATGCAGTTTGGGAAAAACAGATCCCTCCTGACCAGTGGAAACATGGAATCATTGTCAGAAAACCCCAGAAGGATATCTTGCTGACTGCAATAACTGGAGAAGAGCTATATTACTCTCTGTTGTAGGGAAGGAAGGAAGGCCTTCCGCAGTGTGCCATTACACAAAATGAAAAAGGCAGTGGATGCAAAGCTGGAAAGAGAAGGACAAGCTGGATTCAGGCCCCAAGAGAGCTTGTGTACATCAGATATTCACATTAAAGAAGAATGTCTATAATAGAAGAATGTATATAATGGCGAGCTCCCCTCATCATCAGTTTTATTGATTTTTCAAAAGGCATTTGACAGCCTGCACAGATATACATTATGGAATATTCTTCAGCCCTATGGAATCCCAGTTAAAGTCATCAATATCATCAAGGCCACATACAGAGATGCAAAGTACTCTATATAAGGGTGAACAGACAACAGAGTGGTTCAATATAGACACTGACAAGAAACAGGACTGCATTTTACCTCCGCTCTCATTTGGCATTGCTACATACTGGATAACGAAGTAGTGTATTAACACCACAAATGCTGGTATAGCATGAGTTGATGGCAGATGCCTAGAGGACCTAAACTTTGCTGATAACGTGCTACTTAGCGACATCCCTGAAAAGTTACAAGCAAAGACAGAAAACCTGACAAGAACAGTAGGCCAAGCAGGGCTCAAAATTAGTTATGCTAAAACAATCATCCGTGAAACCCAGATGTCAAGCAGTATCACGTTAGAAGGCAAAAATATCAAGAAAGTAGAACAGTTCATCTGCCTGGGCAGCATTATATTGAGACCTCATAAAAGGAGGGACATCAAAGTTAGGAAAGGCATTTACTAAGCTTAATAACATATACAAATCAAAGATGCACAGCAGTAGAACAAAACAGACTTTTCTATTCAAATGTAATCTTAGTGCTACCATATGGCTGCAAGATCTACCAAAACGTTAGACAGAAAACTAGACAGTTTTTAAAATAAGTACCTACGAAAGATTCTGGGCACTGTTTGTGAAGACTTTATTTCCAATTAAGAGATCAAAGAAATCACCATCCAGCAGCTCACTTCCACTAGAATCAGAAAGCAGTTGTGGACGTATTTTGGGCATGGCTAAATATGAATGCCAACACATAAGTTCCCACATGAAACTGTCAAGCAGCATGAGGAAGTGAGGGTGCCCAAAAGAAACCTTAAGAAGAATCCTCAGATTGGAGGGCAGAACAGTTGATCTCAACAGGACAGAGCAGATGGAAGCAGCAGCAAATGACAGAGAAGAATGGAAGAGACAAGCCTCTGCCCTGTGCATCAACATTGCCATGGGAAGGATGCATGTAGGTATACATACAAAACAAATATTTGTATATTAGTGTAAAAATCAAGGAAAGAGAGGGTGTTCCAAAGGACTGAAATTAATCATGGAAAAACTGGAATAAATTCCAGGAAAAAGTGGCAAGATCTAGTACTGTGCAACATTCTCATGAGAGAAGTGATGAAAGCTGCATCACAGAACAAGTTATTAACTAAATTGCAGGGAACAACCCTGCTCTGGCAGGACAATGAATGAGATGACTTATTATAGTAAATCTTATCCATATCTAACTTATCTTGTTTTATGACACACTTCGTATTGATTTCTTTAAACCAAAATAAATGCACACAAAGAATTTAGAGGGTTTTATAAACCAAAACCATGTAAATGAAACATTAAGGGTGTAAATGCAAACACACTGATAATAAGAAACAAAAAGTTACCCTTCCAATACTAATGCTAACATAGCCATGTTGTTGCACACGCATACTAAGTCATATATTTAACATTACAATCAGTAAGCTAAAATACTAAAACTATGTCATGTGTGCAATGGTGCAGAGTTAACATTTCTGTTGGAACCTTAACTTTTGAGTTGCTGATATACTAAAAGTGTTCACATTTACTACCTTAATGCTGCATTAATATTTTTTCCACTGAATACGAAAATACTGTTTTAGAGAAAATGCTGAAAGCTCACTTCACAATGAAAGCTCACTTCAAAATTCTGCTGTGCAGCATTCCAAAGATGAGATGACCCAAACTAATGAAAAGGTTGCAGACTGCTTGGATACACTGGTTCAGGCAAACTATTTTGCTATTAAAAACTGAATGACTATTTCCCCATGTTTCTATCAGAATATAGAATGATTTCATAAGGTAAAACATGAAAGCACACTTTGTGAGACAAAAAGTCATTCTCCAAATCAGGCTGCTTCTTTACATTTTCTAAGTACAGTTAGTAAATAGAATACTATCAATATGGTGCCATGAAATAGAAGGAAATGCCCCCAAAATTCCATTTTTGAGAATGTTATCTGTAGTGTTGAAGTATTCATGTTGACCTAGCATTTTCTTCAAGCCATGTAAAGATAGTGAACCCACCACACTTCTATTTTCTATCAATGTGTTCTCTGCCTCTCCTGATTTTATTTTGAGATCTTAAAACTAAGAAACACTGTAACTGGAGCTTGTTTGCTTTTCTACACATTTTTAAACAATTAATACTTTCTTTCCCCTATGTACAAAGAACCAAATTCTGCCATCAGTTTCACTGGTGTAGTCCCCATTCACATCACTCTAGCCTAGTAGTAGTGAGAGACCTAACTTTTTGGTACTAACCAGTCCTGAGATCAATTGCAGTTAAAGATCACATCATCATGGATAGAACTGACCCCTCAATATTTTGACAGCTTGTCCCTCACCCTTCCCTAAAATCTTGAGGGAAACCTTAATAGAGTTTCACAGACACTGACCAAGTTTTTGACAGAGTATTACTAAAATGCCTTTGATTCTTCATTCCTCTCTTCTAGCCAACTTTTGTATAACATCACAAAAATTCTATCAATCACTTTTCACTATTTTACTTTCTTTTCTTCTACTTAGTATCCAGTGGCAATTGCAACACAGACAGAATGTAGTGATTTAAAAACACATACATTGAATGGAGTTCTGCAATTTATGATGTCAGTCTGAATGTGTGTAGGCAGATATCACACACAATTTTAATCTTTTCAGGGCTTTAGTGGAAATCTCCCAGCATACAGCTGGATGTGTCCAAATTGGTACTGCTCAGATTTTGTCATGTCGGATAACATGTCCATTTCCCTGAAAATTTAGTTAACATCCAAATTCAATATTTAAAAAAATTTCACAAGTACAAAAAAACCAAATCTGAACAACTAGGTCCACCACAATCATTAGACTTCTGTCTAACTAAGTCTCTCTGGTACTATCTTAAATGTTAGAAAAAAAGATATTGAAGCAACATAACCTACTTTAAGGATAATGTCCAAAAAAGTATCTGATGTGCAAGAGGCAGTGATAAGCCAACAGTTATTCAGGCCAAGCTGACATGGTAAGTGAGGATACGGATATATTACATTTTAGGGATTTTTTTTTTTTAAATGATGGTTAACAATGTTTTCAGCCAATTTTCCTGTATGAATCTTCTCCACTTTACTTGAATAGTTAAGCAAAAGAAACCAAATGTACTATATTTTAGAATTCATTAATATGAGTCATGTTGGACTCCTACTGTACATTGCAGTTTATGTGAAGACCACATAGGGTGACCATATTTCCCTAAACTGAAAACGGGACGAGCAGGGCTGCCCCGAGCCACCTAGCATTGCTGCGTTGTCTTCTGCGCCCCCGTGAACGTTCCTCCGTGCCCCCAATTCAACCAAGTAGCAGAGATGAGAGCAGGCTGGAGGAGGAATGGATTTGAGCTAGGATCTGGGCAGCAAAGCAGGGTGTGCGTGTGCGAGCACTTTTGGGCTTGGAGCCAGGAGGTGAAGCTACTGGATTATGATCCAGTTAGCAGTGTGATGCCATTTGGGGGCTGGAGGCTCCGGATAGCAGGCAGGTTGCTCCCAGATGGTGAGGGGAGGAGAGAGAGGAGCAAGCAACAGGAGAAGGGTTGCTCCCGGTTGATGGTATGAAACTCGGGAGGAGAGGGGGCACGTGCCGCCCATCACCCTCCCTAAATGGTGCCCTTGCAGGGAGGTGGCAGAAGTGGGCAAGTGGAGGCAGACTGGGGAAGGAAAGAAGCCGGTTGCGATGGAAGGGAGGGCTGGAGAGGGCTCAGGGGACTGGCCCTGAAGGATGATGGGTGGGGAGGACATGAGGCAAGGGTGGGTGCTCTGGGGACCGCTCAGGGGGTTGCCAGAGAGGCTGTGCCATGCTCAGTGCCCCAGCACAAGTGGATGCTGCGAGACCCGGTCAGAGACCTGGTTGGGCACTGACCAGCCAGGTTGCCCAGTAGGGCTCGGGGCCCACAAGTCATGGCTCCATGGTTGGAGAAAAGTTTGAATTAGGGCCCTGACTGTGCTGCCCTCCGATTGGACTGAAGAGTGAGCACATGATACCCCATCGCTCCCTGACTGGAGGGACAATGCATGATGGAAACACACCAGCCAGGCTCCTGTTCCCCCCTCCTCCAAACATCAACGTTTGTCCCCCTGAACATTCCTCTGTGCCCCCATAAGGGGGCACGCTCCCCATTTTTGGCCAAACTGGGCATTTGTCTTGTTTGCTCTTGCCAACTGAACAGAACATAAGCCCAGTTTGGCCAAAAAAGTCAGAATGTCAGGGACAGGGCTTAGAAAGGGAACTGTCCCAGCCAAAACGGGATGTATTGTCACCCTAAGACTACAAAAGCTGACATCATGAGGTGAGGGTCACAACAGAGAGTCAGAATCTAATGAAAAAATAAGTTAACTGGTAGCTATAAAGTCCTGCTGTAACTTTACAGAGAAACATCAACTTGACAGGCAGATTTCTTTTAAAACAGCACAACGACGTGCACAAAACCCTCTCAACCAATCCATACTTACAAGTGAAAAGGCATGCTACGTTGCTTATATACCTTCCCCTCTCCCTTGCAATTGGTTAGAAAACTATCTACCTTTTCAAAGAAACTGACACAACAACATAGTTCCCAGACTAAGCAATCCACCTATAATTCCAAGGTGCTAGATGCAGGGCTCAGGCAGGGCAGAAAAAAAGAAAAGTGAATATACTCTTCTACAAACTCTACCCACAGGACAAGATCTGCCCGTGAGATGCTAAAACAAGAGGAGACTGTCACAGTCCTGCTCAGGCTGCGAGGATGTGCACTTAATCCCTTAAATGCACTTAGTCACTTAATCCCTCATGTATGCTAAGCTTCCTGGGTCTCAGAAAGCTGTAGTACTTTTTCTTCCTTGGCACCTCTGACATATTTCCTTGGCCCTGACTCTGTCTGCTGCCTCTTCATGGAAATGGAGCCCCACAGCCCTTCTACCTTAGGCCCCTAGGACCAGCACTAACCCCCAAGATACCCCAGTAGCTTAAACACACACACATTCTCAAGATCCCACCTTCTGCATTGCATGGTAGGTATAGCATATAATACACATATGCTTTACATGGAATTCTAACACATTACTGCTCTTTACTTAAGTACAAGAAATATACAGAGTACAGATCACACAGAAAACAAACATCCTAATCACAATACCATTCTTTAGCTCACCCTGCCCCTGGGAGTCCCTAGGGGACCATCTGTGTCCATATAGGCAGGGGGTCCTACCCAGCTATTAGTATTTGTCTGCATTTCTTTTTCCTCACAGTAATAATTGTGTTTGTTCTGTTTATATGGGGAGACAGATCAGAATCCAGCAGAGCCCATCAAAGAGCCGTTGAGGAACACCATTAAGTGTATTTGACTTAGCAGCACAACTCAGAGCCAAAAGGCAGAAAATACTCTCTGCCAGATCCTGATTGTATTTCCTGATCACCCTGCAACATTACGGGGGACAACCAACTGAAAAAAACAGAAACAGGCATGAGGGTTACAGGATCATAAGTAGGAAACCGAAGTGGGACACTGATCAGAGAACCTGGACAGCGCCCATCAATCCTCAAAGATATCTAGGGATTCAGCGGATGTGGCCCAGAGGAACTCTGTCCAGCTACATGAGCCAAGTGAGAACGGAAATAGGCCCCACGGTTGCAGAGCACTTCCCCCTCTAGCATCGTCCTCCCTGTGTTATAGATGGCCACCTTAACCAGAGCAGGAGGAGATTGACGAAGAAGTCTCGCAACTTTGTGGGGCCACAAATGGGGTGTGTATAAATGAAAAAGATGTCGGGAAAAGTGCAGCCAGAACCTTAGAAGAAGGTTCTGGAGGAGCCAGAAAAGGGGCAACTGCAGAAGCAGAATCTAGTGGCAGGCAGGGGAAGAAGATATGGAAGATTTTTTTTTTAAATCTTGCAGGCAACCAGAAAGCAAGGAAGTTGTGCAAGGAGTGACCGGTGTGTAAGAGTCTCAGTGCAGCAGTCAGATCAGGTGGGTCTGCACATCATCTTCCCCTGCCCCTTCCACTTTGCCAATTCTGAGAGTTTTTGTTAGACTCAAATCATCTCTTTGTCTGCTTTTCCCACAACTGCTTTCTTCCACTCCATGGAGCTTCCTACACATGGGGGGCTCTTTGAACTGATGCCTCAAGTTAGGCCACTACCCTGTCTTCCTTGAAATCCCTACTTGAAACTTATTGCTAATGTGACATCTAGAAGAAGCTAGCCAACTAATTATAGAGATGGATAGCTGACATTTATAATTAAAAACCCTATATAACTATGTTTTTATCCCTCCCATTTCATAAGTTGCTCATCTTCTTAGACTC
This sequence comes from Emydura macquarii macquarii, assembly GCF_026122565.2. NCBI lineage: Eukaryota > Metazoa > Chordata > Testudines > Chelidae > Emydura > Emydura macquarii. The sequence goes on from NW_027133034.1 coordinate 25,679,466, forward strand.
ACTGCGGAGTGGAACTGTATCTTCACATACATTTTGGACAGACCTAGCACCTTGTGAGTGCTACCAGAATACAAATTATCGGAATAAAAACTCACTATGAATGTTCCTAGTTCTAAGACTACCATAGTGCAAGGCAAAGCTCTGATTGCTCCCAAGCGGCTCTGCAGCGGCTGCTACTGGAGTAATAAGGAGCCCAACAACTGGTTCTCAAGCAGCTGCCTTTCCCCACAGTACAGCTCCTAAATGAGGCTCTGTTACCTACTCCATGATACCATGGCATCATGTCCTAACATGGGGACTGAGTAGAAGAAAATATGGCCATCGCTGATTTTTTGTGGTGAAATACTTTCTTCCTTCACCATCATATCCCACTCCAGGTCTACTATAAAGAATGGCAAGTGGAAGCAGCACTACATCACAGTAGCCCATAGAAAAGCATGAAGAGTTCCCCTCACCAGAGTTGTGCCTCGTTGGGGCTAGGTCTGGGAATTAGCTTGTGCCCTGTCAGGTACCCCCTTCCTTTGCTTGCTTGTACTGTAGCCCCCCCCTCTCTCGCCGGGACTCAGAGTGCTCCCTCTTCATGACTCAGCCTTCTGGCCCGGTCACTATAAAGCCCTCCCCTTCCAGGGTAACAAAGTTCTATAGGACTAGCTGTCTGAATGCCGTTTCAGGCAGTCTTCCATTTCAACTCCAGGTCCTGTGCAACTTTCCCCAGCAGCTGACAGGAAAGTGTAGAAGACCCAGGGACCCTATGACTAGCAACCTTGGTCAGCTCAGTCTCAGACCCTGTTGCTATTTCCCCAGGTTCCTTCCTATTCCATCTCCTTACTTATTTACGGATTTACCACCAGAGTTTCCTCAGCTCCCCATGCCTACATCACCTCGCTCTATGGGGAGAAAAGGTGGAGGCGTTGCACTGTATGTAAGAGAGCAATATGATTGCTCAGAGCTCCAGTATGAAACTGGATGAAAGTCTGTTTAACTTCTCTGGGGTAAGTTTAGAAGCGAGAGCAACAAGGGTGATGTCCTGGTGGGCGTCTGTTATAGATCACCAGACAAAGAGGATGAGGTAGACAAGGATTTCTTCAGACAACTAGTGAAAGTTTCTAGATCATAGGACCTGGTTCTCATGGGGGACCTTCAATCACCCTGACATCTGCTGAGACAGCAATACAGCAGAGCACAGACAAGCCAGGAAGGTTTTGGAGAGTGTTGCAGACAACTTTCTGGTGCAAGTGCTGGAGGAACCTACTAGGGGCCATGCTCCTCTTGACCTGCTGCTCACAAACCAGGAAGAATTGGTAAGGGAAGAAGAAGTGGGTGGTAACCTGGGCAGCAGTGACCATGAGATGATAGAGTTCAGGATCCTGACAAAAGGAAGAAAGGAGAACAACAGGATACAGACTCTGTACTTCAGAAAGGCAGACTTTGACTTCCTCAGGGAGTTAATGGGCAGGATCCCCTGAGAGGCTAACATAAGGGGGAAAGGAGTCCAAGATAGCTGGCTGTATTTTAAAGAAACCTTATTGAGGGTGCAGGAACAAACCATCCCGATGTGCAGAAAGAACAGCAAATATGAGCAGGTCAGCTTGACTTAACAAAAGTCTTTGGTGAGCTTAAACACAAAAAGGAAGCTTACAAGAAATGGAAGCTTGGTCAGATGACTAAGGTCAGCTCCCAGACTACTTCACTAGACAGCACAGAATGGGGAGGAGGTGAGCAGCCCTCAGTGCTAAAAGAACAGGTTCAGGACTATTTAGAAAGGCTGAACATGCACAAGTCCATGGGGCCAGATGCAATGCATCCAAGAGTGCTGAGGGAATTGGCTGATGTGATTGCTGAGCCATTGGCCAGTATCTTTGAAAACTCGTGGCAACTGGGGGAGGTCCTGGATGACTGGAAAAAGACAAATATAGTGCTCATCTTCAAAAACGGGGAGGAGGAGGAGGAACCGGGGAATTACAGACCAGTCAGCCTCACTTCAGTCCCTGGAAAAATCATGCAGCAGGCCTCAAGGAATCCATTTCAAGGCACTTGGAAGAGAGGAAAGTGATCAGGAACAGTCAGCATGGATTCTCCAAGGGCAAGTCATGCCTAACCAACCTGATTGCTTTCTACGATGAGATGACTGGCTCTGTGGATGTGGGGAAAGCAGTGAACATGATATACCTTGACTTTAGCAAAGCTTTTGATACAGTCTCCGACAGTATTCTTATTAGCAATTTAAAGAAGTATGGGTTGGATGAATGGACTATAAGATTAACTGAAAGCTGGCTAGATCATCAGGCTCAACGGGTAGTGATCAACTGTTTCATGTCTAGTTGGCAGCCGGTAACAAGTGGAGTGCCCCAGGGGCTGAGGCTGGTTTTGTTCAACATCTTCATTAATGATCTGGAGGATGGGGTGGATTGCACCCTCAGCAAGTTTGCAGATGACACTAAGCTGGGGAAAGTGGTAGATACACTGCAGGGCTGGGATAGGATACAGTGTGACCTAGACAAATTGGATGATTGGGCCAAAACAAATCTGATGAGATTGAACAAGGACAAATGCAGAGTCCTGCACTTAGGATGGAAGAACCCTGTGCACTGCTACAGACTCAGGACCGACTGGCTAGGCAGCAGTTCAGCAGATAAGGACCTGGGGGTTACAGTGGACAAGAAGCTGGATATGAGTCAACCGTGTGCCCATGTTGCCAAGAAGGCTAGCAGCATATTGGGCTCCATTAGTAGGAGCATCCCCAGCAGATCGAGGGAAGTGATTATTCCCCTCTATTCTGCACTGGTGAGGCCTCATTTGGAGTATTGTGTCCGGTTTTGGGCCCTCCACTACAGAAAGGATGTGGACAAATTGGAGAGAGTCCAGAAGAGGGCAACAAAAATGATTAGGAGGCTGAAGCACATGACTTATGAGGAGAGGCTGGGGAACTAGTCTTGTTTAATCTCCAGAAGAGAAGAATGGGGGGGATTTGATAGCAGCCTTTAACTACTTGAAAGGGGATTCCAGGGAGGATGGAGCTAGGCTGTTCTGAGTGGTACTAGATGACAGAACAAGGAGCAATGGTCTCAAGTTGCAGTGGGGGAGGTCTAGGTTGGATATTAGGAAAAACTTTTTCACTAGGAGGGTGGTGAAGCACTGGAATGGGTTACCTAGAGAGGTGGTGGAATCTCCATCCTCAGAAGTTTTTAAGGTGCAGCTTGACAAAGCCCTGGCTGGGATGATTTAGTTGGAGTTTGTCCTGCTTTGAGCAGGGGGTTGGACTAGATGACCTTCTGAGATCCCTTCCAACCCTAATCTTCTATGATTCTATGCTTCTTGTAAGACTCTCTAGTCCAGGATGGGACAGGACAGGCTCCCAGGGCTTATTCTTCCCTGGATCTCCTACCTGTCCCAGACCAACTCCTTTCACTCTAGGGAGTGACTGCAGACTTCTTCCCTGCAGTCCCCTTCCTGCTGTCACTTCCTGGCTTTATACTCCTATACCAGTTTCTCCCCTGAGCTGGATTTCATCTGCCTTCAGGTCTTATCAACCCTCGGTTCCTCTCCAGGTGCAGCATCTATGGTTAATTGGCCCCTCTTGGCTCACATTAATTCATTCAGGGCTTGTGTGGGTGGATACCCCATCACAGAAAGCAATCCCATCACCCCGTAATAAGATAGACAGTCACAAGTGAGGATCTAGAATGTGCCAAGTTTTAGAGAAAGGAAGTTGTGTTCCTGTAGATAAAATATTAATGAATCAGCTCTTAAAGATTTAAAACAACTCCAAGCCAGAATTTACTAGAAAAGAAACTTCTAAAAATAAAATATGAATTATGAATAATAAAAATATGTTTAAAAGAAAGCCACTTTAAAAATCCAAACCCCCAAAAGGTCCTTCTCCATTAGAACCAAGCAAAGAGATAACAGATTAATGGACACTGCAACTCTTACTGAGAGTGAAAACCTCTAAATTGTGAATGGCAGACACTAGCAAATTAAACAAGTCTTTTAGTTATCACAAATCACACACCACACCACCAAATTATTATCATGAATATACATATGGAAGTATCAAATTCTACTGTTAAAATATTCAAAATAATCTCTTTCATACATGAAATAGATGTTATGACTCCTCCAAACAGTTTACCTCACTAAAGCCCTACACCAACACCCACTCAAGTCAAAGCAAAGTCTCCCATTGACTTCAATGGAGCAGGATCTAAGAGAATAGCAGAGTTTACAAAAAATGCAACGTTTTCTTGAATTAGTGCATGTTAACTTGTTGGTATAACTCCATGTACTCAGTGAAGATATGTATCATCTAAAATAATACTTAGTATTTATTTAGTACTTTTTATATAAGGGTCACTTTACAAAAATGTATAAATATATCCATTTTACAGATGGGGAAATTGACTCACAAAGAGGGTAAGTGACTTGCCCAATGTTCCACAGCAAACTATTAGTACAGCCAAGAAGAAAATCCAGGTCTCCTGACTTACAGTCTTCTGCACAGTCTTCTGGCAAGACCAACCTTGCCTCTTCACAACATTTTTTATCTTTTGTGTGGATATGTATGATGGTCTAGGTTCCAATTACCTGAGGGATCTACTCTCCTTCTGTATATCTCATCCTGGTAGCTAATATCTGATTAGAGAGAATGGGATGTGGGTGTCACTCCTGCTGTTAGTTATTCCACCACTATCGTCTAAGACTGGCAGTGGACCATATTCAGTCGAAGATTGTTAGCTAGCAAAGACACAGAGATAATGGACTTCAGAGCACAATGGTTGGGCCTTCCAAATTGGATTTTATGAAATATGGTATAATATACATAGTAAATTGCTCCAAACCATGCACAAAAATGATAGCTTAATTAATAAACTCCAAGATCAGTTGAACTGTGCACATATATTTACACATTGGTTGTACCAATATAAAATATATATGCACATATGGATGACATGGGCAAATCACTTAACATATTTGTGGGAGTTACCCCATCTGTTAAATAAATTACATACACACACACACAGCTGTAATTGCATGTAGTTACTGAGGTATTTGTCAATTAAAAAAACATTCAGTTGTCATCCAGTAGAAGGAATTAACACAACTATTTCATGAACTTCTGAAAAATAACAGAGTATATTTGCTCCTGCCAGTGTGCCATCCAGTAACTAACAACACTTAGAGAAACATAAATGTTAGGACTAAAAACCTGACAACCAATTGTCCACTGGAATGGAAAATCTCCTGAATTCTAATTTCCTTGAAAACAAAAATAAACAAAATCACAACATATATTGCTTAGGAATTTACACTTTTGTTTTTGGCCATACAAAAACAAGGTTGTGCCATGAATGAGAGCTCAATTACAAGAAGAGTGGAGTATGCAATAGGAGTTGGATGGTGCTCAGCACATCCATGGAAATGCTGAGCAGGCACATTGAGGTTTGGACCCTAAAAACCTGCTCCTGTTCCCACTGACACCAATGGAAAGCTTGCCATGAACTTCAGTGAGTTCAGAATCAGGACCTAAACCACTGCACTAACAAAAGATAAAGAACTACACTACGGGAATGGTAGATGACACACCAAGTAGCTCTGGCATAACACGGTGCTATGTAAATATAGTAGTTTATTAAACAAAGACAGCTGAATTCAGCTCCAACAAAAATGTGGGAAGAAATCAACATTTGCCAAATGGAGGGACAAAATGAAACACAAAAGAACCAAATAAACTTCTAGGTAAATATTAAACAAAGAAAAATAATATATAGTGCCAACTACTTCTGTGATGTGCAGCCAGCAGACATGAGTGCCAATACACCTGGTAACAGCTCTGAAATGGAAAAATGGGGAGCAGACTGTACCTGCAGAGTAGGTACTATTTGAGCACAAATCTCCAGAACAAAATGACAAATGCACTTATTCAATTTTGCAGTTTTTACCTGATTTTATGGGAAAGCTAAGACGACAGACAAGAAAGAAGAGACAAGAGAAGGCGCACGATAGAGGGGAGGAGAAAATAAATTAACCAAATAGCACACAGAGACAGAGTAATAGAGGTCAAGGTCAGAAGGGACAGCTAGATCATCTAGCTCAAACCACCCCAAGGGAAGTAGGGATCAAAATTAAGACTACTGATCTACTGTGATTTTGGATATCATCCACTGGGAGGTGCTCAGATACCATATTGCTATATTCCATTATTAGGACAGATGCACAGGGGATGAATTTATATCCTTCACTTCCTATCATGAAACTTCTGTGTAGCGTTAGTGTGTACAGTTGAATACTTGCAGCATTTCATAACAGAGGAAATTCTGTATTTCCATGGGTTATGTACATGTAACCCATGCCTGCTTGGTGTGGCACTCTGTCCCCCTCCAGTGGCACCTAGCCCAACTACAGATTGATAAATCTGCTTTTAGCTCATGAAGTAGAGCAGTGATTCCCAAGCTCTACCACATTGCGTACCACCAACATAAAACGCCACCACCTGTAGTACCACCACCAGTCGGGGTTGGGGGAAGGGGCAGGGCCAGGAGGGGGGAGCAGGCACCACACTGCTTGGGGGCAGGGCCAGTGCTGGAGTGCCTCCTGGCCAGCCCCCCAGCAGCAGGTGGACACGCACCACTGGGAGGTGGCCTGCATACCACAGTTTGGGAACCACTGCAGTAGAGGCTTGTACACTAAAGTTTTAGAGGTCCCAGGTTCAATCCTGCCTGCCAACAACCGGGCTTTGTCACTGACTGACTGACTGACACTCTCTCTCTCTCTCTCTCTCTCACACACACACACACACACACACACACACACACACACACACACACACACACACACACACACACACACACACACACACAGTCTAATTCTGTAAATTGTCTTGATGTTAGCAAAAGGTGATTTCATATTCTATTTTACAAACAGCATATTCCACTTCTTCTCCAGTTGCTTCTGAATCACAAAATAATATTGTATTTATGACAGCCATTCTTCCTTGACTCTTGCTGTTGTTAAATTTATTGTTAGTTTTTGTGAAACAGGAGTGGTGCTCACGTATATTGGTAATTAAAAGGTGGTTTACACCACCCATCCACATTTTTTTAATAGGGGCAGAGCTAATAGTATTTTTTTTAAATTAGTATTTAGTCTGAGACTCTTAGTCCATGCTCCACTTCCTGAAAGAGGGAGCTAGTGTATGTAGTACAGAAGAGCTCAGCTCACAACTAATATCCTTGCTGTTAAGGGTAGGATACAGCAACTGAACATTTTCTCTCTTTCTCCTCCTCCCAACCTCCATCATCTCCTTCTTCTTTAAGGAGTCAGCATGGGGGTAAGGTGAGAGGAATTTCCTACAGTCCTAATAGATCTGCAAGAGGAGCACATAAATTGCTTGCTAATTGAAAGGGAACCACGCCAACAAAGTAAATGGGAGATAAGGAAGGAGGGGAGTGCTGAGACAGAGAGAGGTACTATTGACAGGCCAGGGGAGGAAGCAGGCTAATGTCCCAGTGAGAGTTTGGGGAAATAAAAACCAAAAAAAACAGCTCCTGGTAATGGACCCAGGCTGGGATGAAAATCCTCCTCTCCCATCACTCTGTGCAGTTCCTGAAAAGTTGCCAGCACTAGCTAGTCAGCAGTTACCCTCCCCCCTAAATATCCCACCATTCATAGCCTCAGTATGCAGCCATGTTCAACTCCCTCAGCAATCAGATTTTAGGCTCTGTCCCCATTCCAAATATGGCTGCTGGCCTTGTAGTAACCCTGTTCCCATTGCCTCCAATATACAAGCATAAAATATCATGGCTCAAATTAAAAAAAAGGAGGAGTTGTATTTATACACTTATTACCAAGTGCTCCAATATTATCAATGGGGCAAAATAAATGCATTGGTTCAGCCAACTGAATAGGTACCAGTTAATGGGTGCAACATCTTTTTTATAAATTGAAAGCATTATTAAAAATAGATAAAAACACCAAGGCATATAAATTCACCCCTCAACATGGATGTATTTGCCTATCCTGTTTGTGTTAACAAGAATTTGCATATAATGAAGATGAAAACAGAATAGTGAGAGTACCATTAACATTTAATTTAGATTCTAGAGGTGAAGCATTTTTCAATTATCCTTCACAAGGTATGTCAAACAGAATTTAAAAGAACTTGATATGCTGACATGACAAAAAAAACATTTGGGTTTCCAGTTCTATTACATCTCATACTGGTCATATAATTGGAAACAGAATCTTGATTTCACTTGACAGCATAGTTTTATTCCAGTACACACAATATTACTATGTATAGCCATTGCTGTATTTGGACACTGAAGAGAGAGAGAAAGAAAGGGCTTTTTAGCAGCAAAATACACACTTTTCTTATACTTTTTTATGAAAACGTCTCAAAATACTATCCCTGCTTATTTAATACTGAACTGCATATTCCATCCTTGTGAAACTATTACTTTGGTTCACCAAATCCTGTTCCCATTGAAATCACTAGCAAAACTCCCATTCATTTCCACAGGAGCTGATGAGCCATTTTTAGCAATTTCATAAACCTTACAGCAGAATAGTACAATATATAATTTCTGTACCAATGAATTAGACTGCCTAGAGTTATCATCAATGACTGGTAAAAAAAGTTTTATGGGCTAAAAGAAGGAATAAAAGGGAATTTACAGTAAAAGTCTGCAATATACCACTAATTTAGAATGAAGGCAACTGTAATTTTGTTCAGAAACAGAAAGAATGACAAAAAACCCTCAAAGGATCTAATACTCATGGGCATCCTTATCTGCCCAGGTATTTATCCTAAGACTAATACAGCAACACAGCTCTTGGAGCGTGTTGAACATTGCTGCCCATGATTCAAAAATTATTTGCAATGAGTCCGTTTTGGATGTGAAACCCACCCCCGTAGTCCTTTCCCAGACAAAATGCCCATTAATTTATTTTGACGTAATTACAGTTTTACCAAAGTAAAGAATCCAGGGTCAAACCTACAATATTAGCTAAGAGCAAATTTTCAAACAAACTATAGCAGAAAGGAAAGGCTCACATATATACACACCTTGAATCAGAATACGGTATTTCAAAAATACCAGGACATTTGAAAGTCAGGAAATCTGGAGATACTAAGCCTTAAGGCCTTAAATTTCCAGGAACAAATTTAACTCTGTCCACACATCAATACCCAGTGAATCACTGACTAAAATAATCTAAGTATTTCACCTATTTTTCTAATTACTGAAATTAACAAGGGGAAAAATATGTGCAGAGCTCAGTTCACCTTTGTGTGAAAGAGACAAGGTTATAACATTTCTAAGGAAAATGAGCATCTCTCTCCCTATTTAGGAGGGAAATGGCCAGGGTGGAGTGGATATTGGGTGGGGGTGAGCAGTTTAACGTTTGCATTCTGTTTGCTCCTGATGAGAGCTCCTCTGTTTTAATTGCCCTCTTTTTGAAGGAGCTGGAAGCACAATTTATTCTTCTTAGTAAGGGCATTTTGAGAAAACAATAACCAGCTACAGCCCTGCTCCCTGACAACTGAGGAAGCACTATGCTCTTGAGAGGAATGGGAGGTTACCTCAGCCATAAATTTGTTCAGCCCTGCTTCCTGAACCCCACCTGCTCAATTCTCTGGAGGGGAGAGAAGAGCCATCCTAGCTTCAAAGGCCATCACCCTTGGCCACTGTTTCCTACTGTTAAGCCCAAACTTCAGTCAAAAACCCCTTCAGAGGAAGAATGAAAAGGGAAACTTGATAAAAATCATGTATATTTTCCCTTAAAGATCCATAGTGCGCTGGACAGAAGGTCACGTCTGCATGCCATCGAGGCAGAACAGAAACTCCATTCTCAGCTGGTAGTCAGCAGATAGCTTAGCTCAACGAGAAGGAAAGCACTATTTCTCTTGGTCTGCTCTGCCTTGCAGTTAAAAATGGAAGGAAATGCCCAGAAAGATGAACCTGATGAACAGAAAAGCATACTTTGTGAAGATAAGAGATCCAGTAGACAGGATCGAAGCTGTTAAAATCAGGGATGGGGGGGAGCAATTGGGCTGTCAGTAAAAAAATAAATAAATAAAAAGGCTGTTAAAAATACAAATTTTAGACCTTTATGGACCTTTGTTTTCATGTTCCTGTGTGATGATGCCTTGCATTTCTGCTTTGGTTTCAGTATAGTGAGACTGTTTATTGATTTTAAAGAAGTGATTAAAGAAAATCTATTTAAAATATTTCTATTGCTAACTTCTTCCCTTTTAAAAAAGTCAATGATGTTATTAAAGTTGTCTGATAAAAATGGCATAAGCATGAAAATAAACCTGCTATAGTAAAGTTATATTTTAATATGATCTGACAGAAAAAGAATTGGGTATTTATGAAAAATTGGTATCTTGTCAGTTTAGTTTTGTTTTGTACTGGCAACTCTGTCATTGTGATACTGTCAGTATCACCTGTGACAAGTACTGGGAAATAACCTGAAGACTGCAATACACTCGGAGATATTATCACATTAATATTACAGATAGCAATTCTACTACAAAAGAAAAACATGAGCAAAAAGAAAGAAGGCCAATGTAGCCACACAAAGAAGTACTTAAGGAGCCGAAGATTAAAAAGAAGTTGTACCTGAAATGGAGACGGGGAGAAAGCAACAAGAAAGGGGCAAAAATAAGTCAGTGGAATAAGATTTAATTTAGATAACTACAAGATAATACATTTGGAGAAAAATAATACCAAGCAGAATACAAAATTGGAGAATGCTAGATAGGAAATGAGGATTTTCAGGTATTATACAGACAACATATGTTCAAACTCACAATAAATCAGGAGTATCCTTTTCTTCCATTTTGCATTGTCTGCTCCTAATGGTACGGTGTGACAGGAATGACCAATTGCACTACAAAGGCCATGATCCCTGTAGAGTAAGAGGGAGCCAAGATTGACCAGCCTCTAAACCCTTCCAGGAGTTCAAACACACTCACCCTTTGGGAAACAGTTGGTACAAACATTAAGGCGATATCCTGAAGTCCTCATCAACTTTTCTACGAGCTTCCCCACCCAAGTGTCTGGGATGGCCCCAAGGGATTCAGAGGACAATCCTGAGCGATTATAGAGGTTAGACTGAGATGGTTTACGGAGATTTGTCATTTGCGATTTAGACATAACTGATGCCAGAGTCTCAGAAAATATAATACTGTACCACCTTATTTTCTACATACATAAATTATTATTGATACACTATGAAAATGCATTTGTCTAGATAGGTATAAAATAAACATAGGACTTTTTCTTTTGATTACTTCTTTGTTTGTGTCATTTGTTCTTTGTTATCATACCTGGCAGCACTACTATTGGAATAAGAATTATTAACTTGTATTCCCTCCCCTGGTTAACTGGCTCTATGACCATAAAGACAATAATACACTAATCACTTTTCTACAATTTCTCAAAAAGGTCAGAGTGGTAGCTTTAAGGTTGGTGGGGAAAAAGTAGCAACATATTAAAACTAATCAAATATTCTCAATCAAATTATGCCACTCTTTCAGTGCCTTTTTAACAAGAAAAAAAATTAAAATCACACACAAGACATTTAACAGCACCATTATTAAGAAACGTTATAGTAAACGTACATAAGAAATCCTTTCTTAGGTCATTTTCCATAAGATTTAGAAATGTAATTTCACAATTTTGATCTTCAAACTGTATCAGCAGGTTTTACTTTGACTCCAAGTTAAAATTTCCTTTCCATAAATAAAGCACCATCTGTAATCAGACTCCAATCCAATTTACCATAAGCTAAATGATGTTTTTGTTGTCAAGGTGATTTCATACCAGCTCCCCAGGAAAAGACAGATGAAATGTAACACAAGGAATGGATAAGTGAAGAATGAAGCTTGTAGCAAACGAGGATACAAATTTTCCAAAATTCAGATAATCTTATCTTAATTATTGCTCGTTTTAGACAGCTTTCCCTGGCAATTTAGATGCTGCAACTAATAATATAAATTAACAGAAAGAGTCCAAACAGAATATTGGCTTGTTTTTTTCATGGTGTAATACAAGTATTATAACCTGGCAAGTAATTTTATGCCTGCCAAAAATTACTGCACCAAATACAAATCTGAGGTATTGTGTACCCTTCAACTCTTATTACCTTTAACTCATAACTGTGGAACAATACCAAGAAGCATCCAAGGGTTTGATTTTCCTCCCTGAAGAAACAATTTTAAGTACCAATTTTCAACATTAGATTCTAACAAAGGAGTTCATGTTTGAATGAGCTTTAATTTAGTTAGTTGTAGTAAACATAAATGTACTAGTATGATCACATACAATTAGCAAAAATGAAAATAATGGCAAATTTTGCTCTGCATATTTTTGATTAATAAGCAATTTTGTAAACGGGTGCAACAGAACTCTACTGTTATATACAGATTAGAAATGTAAACACTTAGCATTTCCCACAACTACTGACTTCACAATTGATTTTGAATGTTATTTCAAGAAACAGTCCAAGTGCCAGAGAAGTGTAATGAAGGTAAAGAGCACTACTGCCCCCTAATGAGCTAATCTCAAAAGAATTTATAATAAATCATCATTTCAATCTCTCTCCTTCATGGACCAACACCAGGCCATTACTTTCAGGAGTGAAAGATAAATGGCAAATATAAACAATTAGCTATTATGAAATAGTAACTGGGATACATACCAAAATTCTGTGTAAGAGGCTGAAATTACTTCTATGTATAAATTTAGGGAGAAAATGAAAAAAGCTATATAACATTTAGGATGCTGAGAGAAATACTTGGCATTTTGTGTATGCAGAACTTTGATGATGAAAAGTACTTTACAAACATTAACTAATTAAGCCTCAACACTTTTGTGAAGTAGGTAGATAAGTGCCTTTCTGTCTTAAAGCCTGTCCTATACTGGGATGCGATCAATAAGTCGCAAGCCAGTTGTGGTTATTCTTCAGGTCAAGCTAGATTTCTAAATTTCAGTGTCCAAAATGTGACAGCATTTGTATGCTTTTATTGTTGCACCACCATTCCATCTACTAAGCACCAATTTCAGAGTTGTTCTTTAAGGCGCATAGTAATTGCAAGAAAATCCAATTCCATCTGATTGCACCAATAAAAAGAAGCAGAATGAATCAACAGAAAGAGTTTAGGAACTGGAGTTGTGTTTATAAAGGAAATGCGTGCAAGTGATATGAACAAAATAAACTGTCTTCTGATTAAAAACACACGATATATGAGTAACTGACAATATGTCACTACGTGGCCAGTCCAGGGGAGGAAAGGGGGAGGAAGCCACTTTAGATACCTATGGCTTGAGCTTTCAACAGATACATCAACAGGCAGACTGGTACCACAGGAATCGAATGTCAATGAACAACCCAATGGATAAGGATATTGTCTCTATATTTTTACATCCGGAAACCGAGGCAAAGGAATCAAATGACTTGTCTAATGCCAAAAATATGAAAGCCGGGATTAGAGCTTGAATTTTCTATTTAAAACCCTGAAAATCCTGTATACAGACTACAAAAAAGCCAAAATGACTCCACTGTACACATGGGAAAAAAACTATCAGCTGGGCCTCTGCTTCTGTATGTCCATGCACAAAATTGTACATGCACATACCTGCTCCTGAACTTCACAGGTGGAAATACTGGGCACAACACTGCAAAAATATGAACATCTGCATAGGAGCACTTTTAACAAGTCTTAACTATTAGCCAATACATGTATGTTAGGTGTAGGGCATACTATATTAATAATGTATTATACCCAGCATGAGGGCAGTTATGCTAACCTAATTATATTAAGTCTTTCCTAAAATTCTGTTCACTTTGCTCACTTATGTCAAATCATATATATCCCACAACACTCTGCAAAGCTAAATGTATCTTTCGGCAGTAGTGAATATAATACTCTCAAAGGCAAGATAAATTGGCTCTGTCTCCTAATACAGGGTAGAAGGTATCCTGGCGTGGAATGTAGTATCCAAAACAGAGATAAAGAAAAGGAGATCATGGTACCAGAAAAACAAAGTAAAAACTGATTGGTGAATTTTAGTCTAGGGTGACATATACAGTGCTTTCTAAGTTATACACAGGTCTGGCATAAAGAGAGGTAGTTTTGGGGGCCTGGTTTTGAAGCATACTTACTCTGTAAAGTGAGCTAGCTATATGCTGTGAAAAACAGCTCCCTGAAGGGAGTGGTATGTATACCTCCTTATCATATTGTGCTATTTTGTCTTCAGGCAATACATTTGCTAAGCTTGGTTCTTTGGTCTCCTGAACATTTTTAATATCAAACCACAAGCTATACATTTTAATCACTATAACACTAATAACTGATAGCCTAACTATATAATCACTTTGGTCATCACTGAATTGCAGCCAATAGGGCAGCTGAACACATTAGTTACAACACATTTTAGGACAAGAGGTGAAAAAGAATACAATATCCAGTTTCTTCTGGAGGAATTTAAAGAGGAAGAATATAATTATGCAAGTCTGAATTTGGCCAAGACACAGCCTTATCACCCTATTCTTGTGATAAGTGCTATGGGATCTTTAATGACTACAAATAGGACCCTGGTTTTATAACACATCCAAAAACCAGCATATCCAGAAATCAGCATATTCAATGGAAGAGTGCTCCACTAAAACCAAGGAGACACATTGGTTCTTAACATCCTCAAAAAGATCACCACCTCTTAGAAGAAGATCTATTAATGAAGATTCTCGATATCCTAGTAAGGAGGAGAGACTGGAAGATGATAAAATACAGATAGGATCTGATGAGAAACAGTCAAATGAATAAGAATCCCATTCAATTACATCACATAATGGCAGAGAGCTAAAAAGTGACAATTTTTTAAAGTGCTTATATACAAATGCTAGAAATCTAAATACTAAGATGGATGAACTTGAGTGCCTTGTATTAAATGAGGACATTGATAGGCACAATGAGGCATCATATAAACTTCATGGAATGGGGATAATCAGTGGGACCCAGTAATACCACGATACATAATGTATTGGAAGGACAGAATAGGTCGTACTGGTGGGGAAGTGGCACTATATGTTAAAGAAAGCATAGACTCAAATGAAGTAAAAATTTTATATGAACCAAACCGTACCACTGATTCTCTATAGGCCAGTAATCCCGTTCTTGAATAGTAAGAATATAGCAGTTGGAATATACTACCAATCACCTGACCAGGATGGTGATAGTGACTGTGAAATGATCAGGGAGATTAGAGGAGCTATACAAATAAAAAACTCAATCACGGGGCATTTCAACTAACCCTATTGACTGGGTGGGTATATGTCACCTCAGGATGGGATGCAGAGATAAAGTTTCTGGACACCTTAAATGACTGCTTCTTGGAGCAGATCATCCTGGAACTCACAAGAGGAGAGGCAATTCTTGATTTAGTCCTAAGTGGAGCACAGAATTTGGTCCAAGAGGTGAATATAGCTGAACCATTTGGTAATAGTGACCATAACATAATAAAATTTAACATCCCTGGATGACACCAAAGCAGCCCCCCTTTTCAGAAAGAGGAATTACACAAAAATGAAGAAGTTAATAAAACAGAAATTAAAATGTATAGTGCCAAAAGCAAAATCCCTGCACGTTGCATGGAAACTTTTTAAAAACACCATAAAACAGGCTCAATTTAAATGTATACCTCAAATTATAAAACATAGCAAGAGGACCAAAAAAGGGCCACTGTGTAGCCACAACAAAGTAAAAGAAGCAGTTAAAGGCAAAAAGGCATCCTTTAAAAAATGGATGTTAAATGCTATTGAGGAAAATAGAAAGGAGCATAAACTCTGGCAAGTGAAGTATAAAAATATAATTAGGAAGGCCAAAAAAGACTTTGAAGAATAGCTAGCCCAAGGCTCAAAAAAGTAACAGCAAAAAATTTTAAGTACATCAGAAGCAGGAAGCCTGCTAAACAATCAGTGGGGTCACTGGATGGTCAAAATGCTAACGGAGTATTCAAGGAAGGTAAGGCTATTGCGGAGAAACTAAATGAATTCTTTGCATTGGTCTTCATGGCTGAGGATGTGAGGAAGATTTCCAGACCTGAGCCATTCTTTTTAGGTGACAAATCTGAGGAACTGTCCCAGATTGAGGTGTCATTAGAGGAGGTTTTGGAATAAACTGATAAATTAAATAATAAGTCACCAGGACCAGATGATATTCACCAAAGAGCTCAAATGTGAAATTGCGGAATTACTAACTGTGGTATGTAACATTTCCTTTAAATCACCTTCTGTATCAGATGACTGGAGTATAGCTAATGCGATGCCAATTTTTTAAAAAGGCTCCAGAGGCAATCCCAGCAATTACAGACCAGTAAGCCTAACTTCAGTACCAGGCAAATTGGTTGAAACTATGGTAAAGAATAGAATTATCAGACACATAGATGAACATGATTTGTTGGGGAAGAGTTGACATGATTTTTGTAAAAGGAAATCATGTGTCACCAATCTACCAGAGTTCTTTGAGGGGGCCAACAAGCACGTGGACAAGGGTGATCCAGTAAATATAGTGTACTTAGATTTTCAGAAAGCCTTTGACAAGGTCCCTTCCCAAAGGCTCTTAAGCAAAGTAAGCTATCATGGGATCAGAGGGATGGTCCTCTCCTGGATCAGTAACTGGTTAAAAGATATGAAAGAAAGGGTGGGAATAAATGGTCAGTTTTCAGAATGGAAAGAGGTAAATAGTGATGTTCCACGGAGCTCTGTACTGGCACCAGTATTGTTCAACATATTCATAAATGATCTGGAAAAAGGAGTTAACAGTGAGGTGGCAAAATCTGCAGATGAGACAAAACTACTCAAGATAGCAGTCTGCTTTGGACTTGACTAAGACTTATAAAGGGATCTCACAAAACTGGGTGACTGGGCAACAAAATGGCAGTAATGCACATTGGAAAACATAATCCCAACTATACATACAAAATGATGGAGTCTAAATTAGCTGTTACCACTCAAGGAAGATCTTGGAGTCATTGCGGATAGTTCTCTGAAAACATCCAATCAATGTGCAGCGGTAGTCAAAACAGCTAACTGAATGTTGGGAATCATTAGGAAAGGGATAGATAATAAGACAGAAAATACCGTATTGCCTCTTTATAAATCCACGATATGCCCACATCTTGAATACTACATGCAGATCTTGTCACCCCATCTCAAAAAAGATGTACTGGAATTAGAAACGGTACATAAAAGGGCACCTAAAATGATTTGGGATATGGAACAGCTTCCATATGAGGATAGATTAAAAAGACTGGGACTTTTCAGCTTGGAAAAGAGATAACTAAGGGGGGATATGATCGAGAGCTATAAAATCACGACTGGTGTCGAGAAAGTAAATAAGGAAACATTATTTACTCCTTCTCATAACACAAGAGCTAGGGGTCACCAAATGAAATTAATAAGCAGCAGGTTTAAAACGAACAAAAGGAAATGTTTCTTCACACACCGTAGTCAACCTCTGGAACTCTTTGCCAGATGTTGTTGTGAAGGCCAAGACTATAACGGGGTTCAAATAAGAACTAGATAAGTTCATGGAGGATAGATCCATCAATGGCTATTAGCCATGTTGAAGTAAACTGTGCAGGCCTTAAACTTTGGTCAAGAAAAGTATGTCTTATGGGTAAGGGAGGGGCTAGAACAAAGAGCAAGAATGTGCTAAGAAATGTCTCTCTTTAAAGCGCTAATGCTTAAATTGCAGTTTTGTATGTGTCTGTAACCTTGACTGATGATAAAAAAAAGTGAATGCTGTAATTCTAACACTGCTGTAAATATATGTTAAAATCTGCCTGAAGGCGGAGACCCTTTACTGACCAGAGAAAACTCTGTCAGTGGCTCTCTCCCTGCAATTGCTTATACTTAATAAAAGTGTCTCTAACAAGCCTCAACTAACTAAACGCAGAGTGAAGCTTTATTTCTTCCACAAAGGATGGGCAGAGATGCAACACCATGCTCTGAAGTGTCCCTAGCCTCTGTTTGCCAGGGGCTGGGAATGGGTGACAGAGGATGGGATCACTTGATGATTGCCTATTCTGTTCATTTCCTCTGAAGCACCTGGCATTGGCCACTATTGGAAGACAGAATACTGGGCTAGATGGACCATTGGACCACCATTCTTATATCCCAAAACCTATTTAAAGCAAATGATAATAAGTCAATTCTTTATTAATTCTAGTTGCTTAAATTACTTCCAAAAAAAAAAAAAAACAAGTGAAAACACTGGTGTGAGATTAGTGACAACCAGTAGAGCTAGCTATAGCCTTCGAACCTGAAAATAGTTAAAAAAAAAAAAAATCAAATCTGCCAGACAGTGGCTTTCCTACCTTTGAATCTTCATTGCTCACTCCAAGTTCTAAAACAGCTTGAGGAGATTTCAGTTTCGCTTGGGTGGACTGAGCCATCTGAAGGTTAAGCTGCCATCCAATTGTCTCAAGCTATAAAACACAAGTTTAAATTAGAATTAGATGCTGCAGAAACACTAAGGAGGAGAGCTTTCAACATTTTAGTAGTCTGTATCAATGAATATGGATGGCCAGGTTCTACGGGGACATCAGTGTTCCCAGGCCAAGCACATTCTGCAAATTCTCCCTCAACTATAGAATGTAGCTTGTTTCAAATTAATTTGCAGAAACTCCCTTTAAATACTGTTTACTCTATGATAATTGTGGCAGCCTTAAGGATAAAGCTCTGGTATGTTCAAATAAATCACTGTGTTCCAAAAATTACAGAGAACAGAAACTTACATTGCTTCCCAAGTCTGATGAAATTAACGTATAAAACAGAACTAAACAAGATGAAAAGATAACACAATTTTCAAAGGTGCTGACCGCCTGAGGTTCCCACTTACATTCTGTTTTATATTTACATTTCCTTTCCAAAAACAGAATCTTAACAAAAAAAGTGGTCTGCTTTGGAAAGTGACTCAATAAAAAAAGGCAACTTCTCAATCAGTAGATCTGCTCCCTGCATGCACTGTCAATATTCATGACAAAAGTTATTTTATACTACTTTCCACTACTGTTAGCACTGCAGAAACATAACAGCTAAGAGCGTGACCTGAAAAGTCTGTTCCTTCTTCAATTACAAACAAAATGCACACAAAAGGAAACCGCACACAAAACACACTCTATATCACTTTTCAGTCAAGGACCTGATATGATTTACAAACGTTTGTGAATTATGCATCACAATAACCCCTGTAAGGCAGGTATTACTATATATGAGCCAGAACTAGGGGGCTTGCAGGAAACAATTTCTCATGCTACAGGAGAAGAGAAGAAAACTGAAGGGGCTGTTACCTGCTTCAACTTAGTTTTATAAAGTTTTAAAATGGTATTTTTGGAATTTATTTACATTTTTCATAGGAATGCATTTTAAATTGGTTATGTAACTAAAAGACAAAAATATTAGTTAATGAGCAAAGTTAAGGTTGTGCCAAGATAGCTTGTGCCCTTCCAAATGTTGAATTCAGCAAAACTCAAACCTCTGAAAAAAGGAAATACAGACTTAAGGGAAACGCCCATGCAACCTTAACTCTACCCACTCCCTCCTCTGCAGCTAGCAACAGCTACTGGGAATTGTCTGCATGCAGTCCAGATACATTCACATTTAGGCATAGCTGTATTGAATGGGGGATGAATTAGTTGGAGCATCTTGGAAGAACTGTGATTGTGACATAAGATCACGGTCTGAGTCCCCCCTGTGCGCATAATCAAAAGAAAGAGGTGTATCAAAAGAAAAGTGTTATCAAAAGGAAGTATCCAATCTGCATCAGTTCAATACACAATTGGATAGGGTTGTATCAACAGCAGGGTTCTGGGGTCTTCTGGGCCTTGCGTATTGTCAGTAGTGAAGTGGGATATTAGAGCAGTCTGTGGATTTCATGATGGGCAAGTGAAAGTATAGGTTTAGGTGGTATCCTGTGCGCTAGTGTGAAGAGGATGTAAGTGGCTGTTAAATTTTACAAGTGCTCAGCATAAGGTAAGTGCAGTTAGTGCCCATCCATTCAAGTGGAAAAAACAGAATGGGAGTATGTGTGTTATAGGCATTGTGGGACATTGCTCAAAGAATGCACAGTTAAGGTTGCATGGAAGTTACCCTAGCTCTGTATTTCCTGATTTTCAGAAGTTTGAGTGTTGCTGAATTTGATGTTCTGGACAGCAAAGCTATCACCTGGCAACCTGCATTAACCTGACATAGCTATCACCTGGCAACCTGCATTAACCAAGTTTTTTGTCATTTAATTGTCTAGCTTTTTACACAGAAAGAAAAACGTTTGTTGGTAGGAGCTAATGGTCATTTAGACAGTTGTATTTCTCACCTAGGTTAAAATTCCAAAGGGGCAGCATGTTAGTCTGTATACAGCAAAAACGAGAGTCCTGTAGCACTTTAAAGACTAACAAATTTAATTTCTGCAGGCATAAGCTTTCGTGGGCCACGAAAGCTTATGCCTGCAGAAATTAAATTTGTTAGTCTTTAAAGTGCTACAGGACTCTCGTTGTTTTCACCTAGGGTTGCAGTTGATATACTACAATGGCTAGGTAATAATGAAAAGACCCAGCTTTTTATACAGTGCTTTTCATCAGTAGATCTCAAAGTATTTTACATCATCATCCCCATTTTACAGATGGGAAACTATGGCACAGAGAAGTGAAGTGATTTGCCCAAGGTCACCCAGCAAGCCAGTGGCAGAGCTAGGAATAGTCCCAATCTAGTACTGTTTTCAGTAGGCCGCATGGTCACTATGAAAGCTATTTTTCCGGGTGGGAACCCCTAGGTCCACCAGCCCCAAATTCCACAAGCTAACAGAACCGCATAGCCCCATGAAGCTTACCAAATTTCAAGGCAATCCAAGTAATAGAGGGTATAGCTCACTTAGGAAAGCCAAGTTTTAAACAGAAAACTGGTCTTAACCTTAACTATAGCAAAGCTGTCACTCCACTATAATGAAAGGATCTATGAATATATACAAAGAGGTACACCATGAGGAAAGTTGGGCACCCTATTCTAATAGTTAGTGAGCTCAAATTGGGGAGTTGATCAGAGATGATAAACGGGCTGATTGAAAAGTCACAGAAGTCAATAGAAAGACTCTTACTGATTTAGGGATAGTCTATGCAAAATTTAAAAACCAATTTAAGTCAATTTAGAAGACAAATTAATTAAATTAGTACAACTCCCTGAAGCAGATACTTGTTTTACATCAAAGAGTGCTCTATTTCAATTTTGCTTAAGTTGATTCCTCAGTGACCTAAGAAAAAACAAAACAGGGTACTCAGTCCAAAATAAGAATGTTCACACCAAAGAGTTGCACAGATTTAACTAGATAAATTTCTAAACCACATTAGTTAAAATTGGTGCTCACAATGTTTGTAAACAAGGCGTTAAGAGTCCCTGCTCTCAAACCTATTTGAATATTTTATTTTAAACAGGATTAACCTAAATCAAAATAAGCCACTCAAATTGAAATATCTGTCTGCACACAAATTTGAACCAGTTTAACTAAATTGGATTAAAAAACACACCACTATTAAAACTGGTGCAATCTGCAATATCTGCTTTCCTCTGCACTCTGAGTCCAGGAAGAGAGGCTCCAAACCAGACTACTGGACTGCATTGGGTAAATTAATTCATTATATTGGTCAAGAGCAACAGACCCGAGTGAGTGGTGGTAGACTGGACCGGAGATGGCAGCAGCAGAACTGTCAGAGTGGACATCAGCAGACCAAAGCAATGAACAGCAGATAGTACCAGCTCTTTTGGTGAAAACCAAGGGAAACCCATGCACCGAGCTGATGACTGCAGGGTCAAACCTGAGGTTTGTATATGGTTTCCATTGAACAAGAGTCTAAGACCCCAAAGAGCTGGCCTACAGGTACTAACAGCAACTCTGAAGTCTGCCAAATCTCCAGTACATGTATTACATTTGAGAAAAGGAAAAACCTCTTATTAAAGTAATAGTTGCTTTACCAGATTCTCCAAGGAGTCCACGTTTGCTGAATGGGGAAGCAACAACATTAAGGGAGTCCAGAGTTTTGGTTTAAATTTCTATGAACTATAAGTGTCAATAAGATTTTAGGTGGAGGCTTGAGTCAAATGTTTTATTTTGAAAGGGACCTCTAGTAGTAACCTAAACATCAAATTATATTAGAAATTCAGATTTATGGATTTTACTGCACTCCTAATTCACATTTATCCTGGAATATTGCAGATGTCTTAGAACAAACACAATATATACTGCAACACAATGGTCTGAGCTAACAGTGCAATAAAAGCCCTAACTTTTCTTATATTGGTTTACCTTAAAATTACTTTGGTTTTGGTAAGATTCATGTCTTTTAATTTGTCATTTTAATATAGTTGTATGAGAACAATTTTTGATTAATGTACTGTATGCTGTCTGAGGCTTCAAAGTTTGCCTATTTATTTTCTTGAAAAGGTGATGGAACATATATTTTGCCATGGCTTTGTTTATTTGGAAGATACTCCAAATTCTGAAATAGTAATTAACCTTTTGTGAATGGTAACAAGATTTCTATACAGTATTTATGTCAGGGTCACAGTACTTGTCAGCAATTAAGTGATACAAGTTTTAGGGTTAATTTTTCCAAAGGATAAAAATACATTTAAATTATTTTCATTTCTGATGTAATGTTTACTATGACACAAAATGGTTAGAATGATTTTTCAGTATCCACAATCTACCGTTATGTTTTAATGTAATCTCAGAGGTTCCTTGGATTTAAAAAATATATATATATTCCTCTTAATTTATTAAAATAAATACATGCTTCAGTTACTGCAGACTTTTGGCATCTTTTCACAGTTCCTCATCAGCATACCTATATATATTTATATACAGCATGAAGAAAAGCTACCTTAACTCTCTCAGATTTGAAGATAAATATGGTTGATGTATTATTTAGCTATGTAACATCTTACTGGTAGCACTGACATTTGTCTATCTTGTTTTAACTCAACATTTTTATTTTTATTAAAAAAATCACACACAGTCTTTCAACTGTCTGTAACCTAATGACAATGAGGTATAACTATAGAATAGGCAGTTGATAATACTAATACAAGTTAGCATTTATGAAACATCTTTAGGTTCCATTCCTTCAATACTACTGAGAATGACTCAAATCAACTCAGAAGTGGGGAACCTTTAAACTAACTTTGCAATCCCCTGATCCTGGGGTCACTTTGCATCACCTTGGTTCCCCAGGAGATCATCATGGTAACAGAGGACAAGCAAACTTAAGGGAACGCAACCACATCCCCTACACACCAGCTGAATGGATAGCCTGCCTATGTGCAACTTAAATGCCATTTAAGTCCTATTTTCAGAGCTTAAGTGGTGCACAGGCCTTGTGGGGGTTCTCTGTCCAGGCACCTATTTTACCCACTGTAAACAATATCCACAAAGTTAATGTTTGCAGTCTTTTGTATACTGTTACCACCACAGCATAAATTAACTTGTAAAATTACTCTGTATCAGGAAAGACACTCCAGTTCAACTAACTTGTTTGTACTATGATTTAATGCAAGATAAACTGAAGGAGTGTTGCATGAAAATCTAATAAAGCTGGAGATAGTTGTTTTGGTTACATGACAGATTCATAATGAACTTGACAAACAGCACAGCTACTAATAGAAAAGAAATATCCATCTCAAATTCAAACATGTTCAGAAGCCCAATCTAAATCATAATGCAAAGATGGCATTGACGAAAAAGTCATCTTAGCAGAAGCGTACATACTATTCAGTTCCAGAGGGGTAGCCGTGTTAGTCTGTTTTTAGCAAAACAACAAGAGTTCTGTGGCACCTTAAAGACTAAATATATTTAGGCATAAGCTTTCGTGGGCAGAAACCCATCCAATGAATTGGGTTTCTGCCCACGAAAGCTTATGCCCAAATAAATGTGTTAGTCTTTAAGGTGCTACAGGACTCTCGCTGTTATACTGTTCAGTGGATATCATGTAACATCTTCAGAGGCTGGCAGCTGGAAACCTATTACCATTTCATCAGTTGCCGCAATAAACTGTGCTTACCTTCAGCAACAGGCTCCCTTCTCTAACAGACTCCTGATCTACTCCCACTGGATTCCCTGTCCCCAACATATCGGCAGAATGGCTGGGATGCCTGAACTGAATTTTCATTGTCCAGATAACCTTATTTTGAATTAAACTGAAACTGAAAACAATAGAATCATAGAAATGCAGAACTGGAAGGGACCTTGATAGGTCATCTAGTCCAGCCCCCTACACTAAGGCAAGACTGAGTATTACCTAGACCATTCCCAAAAGGTGTTCGTCTATCTGTTCTTAAAAACTCCAATCGTGGAGATTCTACAACCTCCCTAGGTAATTTGTTCCAGTGCTTAACTACCCATAGGAAGTTTTTCCTAAAGTCTAACCAAAATCTCCCTTGCTGCAATTTAACTCATTGCTTCTGCTTATCCACTGTGGACAGGACAAGAACAATTTATCACCCTCCTCTTTATAACACCATTTTACATACTTGAAGACTGTTTTCCTGTCCCCTTCAGTCTTCTCTTCTCCAGATTAAACAAACCCTATTTTTTCAATCTCTCCACGTAGGTGATGTTTTCTAGACCTTTCATTATTTTTGTTGCTCTCCTCTGGACTTTCTCCAATTGGCCTACATCTCTCCCAGACTGTGGTGCCCAGAAATGGACACAATACTTTAATTGAGGCCTTATCGGTGCTGAGTAGAGTGGAAGAATTACACTTCTTGTGTCTTGCTTACAACACACCTGCTAAAACATCCTAGAATGTTTACTTTTTTGTAATAGCATTACATTGTCGACTCATATTTAGTTTGTGAGCCACTGTATTGTCCAGATCCTTTTCTGCAGTACTCCTTCCTAGGCAGCCATTTCCCATTTTGTGTTTGTGCTATTGATTATTCCTTTGCATTTGTCCTTACTGAATATCCTCCTCCTTGTTTCAGGCTATTTCTCCAGTTTGTCAAGATCATTTTTAATTCTAATGGTCTTCCAAAGCTTGCTATTATCTCCAAACTTTATAATGTACTCTCTATGCCATTATCTGAATCATTTATGAAGATATTGAATAGAATTGGACCCAGGAAAGATCCATGGGAAACCCTTCTAGATATGCCTTTCCAGCTTGATTGTGAACCATTAATCACTGCTTCCTAAATATGCTTTTCCAACCAATTGTGCACCCACCTTATAGTAGCTCATCTAGGCTACATTTCTCTGGCACGTTTATGAGAAGATCATGTGAGACAGTATCAAAAGCCTTACTAAAGTCAAGATATATCACATCACCTGCCTGCCCCCCTCTTGTTAACATGTCAAAGGAGGATATTAGGTTTCTTTAATATGATTAGTTCATTACAAATTCATGTTGACTGTTATTTATCACCTTATTTTCTTCTAGGTACTTACAAATTGATTGTCTGATTATTTGCTCCATTTTCTTTCCAGGTACCTAAATTAAGTTGATTGGTCTCTAATTTCTGAGGTTGTTCTTATTCCCCTTTTTATAGATAGATACTATATTTACCCTTTTCCAGTCCTCTGGGATCTCTCCCATCCTCCAAGACATTCTATATTGTGTTCTGAATAGAAAGTGCTGTTGTTTTTATTATATTTTTGAGTGAATGGTTTTGAGAGGGCTAAAGAAAATCAAAAAGCTTTTCTGGCCCAGCAATCCAGGCTAGAATGGAAATCCATGAAAGAGAAAATAATCCTTATCCTAACTATACTTCCCCTCACACCTGTACTCAGCCCCTGTTGCATTGCATCTATATTAGACAAATTATTTGGGGCAGAGATTTATCATTTCATATTTGTCTGTAAAGCATTATGCACAATAGCAGCAATGTAAAATGAGAATATGAAATGATTTCTCTCCAAGCTCCTCTCCCATTACAGACACTACCTATGATGATAGGACAGATGATTTAAATGAACAGATGAGCCTGAGACACCAGCCAAATATAGGCAAGGCTCTGCCACAATCTGCCGAGGAAGGAGTGAGAGGACTGGGAAAGATGCTGAACTTGAGAGTGGGGGAACACTGGAGATCCATGACTGAGACGAACTCAGGGTTGCAGCTCCGAGTGCAGAGTGCCAAACAGAAACTGAGCTGGAGACAAAAGCAGGCAAATTATTGGTAAGGAGTGCAATTTGAGTGAGAGAGGACGGGTATTAAGGCAGAAGAAAGAACTGCACATGTGAGCAGACATTCAAAGCAGGGAGTGAAATATCTTATGTCCCTTCCCAGTATTGCTGTGACAGTCCATACCCCTATGTTCACGCGCTCTACAAAACTACGTTAAATTCTGTACAAATCATACTGCGTAAGGTATCAATTGAAAACTCATGATTTGCTGGTCACTATTGCCATGGTAAAACGTGTGTGGCAACACTGTATGTAAAGATATAACATTCCACTGTATAATGTTACCAAAACATGTTTCAACATGTTCTGGAAGGCAGTTACAAACAAGTTCCCCAGAAACAAAAGGCCAGCCAACACCTCAGCCAGGGATTAACAAAATCAAACAGACCATTACCTGATTAAGTGGACTCTCTTCCGCAGTAGAGAGGTGTGGGGAAAAAATATATCTACATTTTGACAAAGAAGCGGCTTAAACTGTCTGTCTCCTGAACATCAGTTGCAGAAGATTTTTGTGCAAGAGAAAGGGCTATAAGCGGAGAGGACAGATGCCTCAAATCATCTCTCTCTTGCTCTCATCAACACCTGAAGAACAAAGGAAGCAGCACTGGACTGTGTGTATGGGGGGATGGGGAGGGGGGAGAGAGAGAGGAGATCCTGACTGAAAGAGGTTCAGCCAGTAAGACTGATAGAATATGTGGTGAGAGAAACCTTCGCTTTCTATTCACTTAGCTTGTTAAGTTAGGCAGTAGTTGCGTTTTGCCTTTTATTTCCTTGTAACCAACTGATTTATATGCCTCATTACTTGTAGTCACTTAAAACCTATCTTTCTATAATAAATGTATTCTGTTGTTTTAACTAGACCAGTGTGTTTGGACTGAAGTGTTTGGGAAACTCCATTCAGGATAACAAGATTTGTGCATATCATTTTCTATTAATAAATGACCAACTTTCTGTGAGCTTGTATTGTCCAGGAGAATGCTGGGCAGTACACGATGCACTTTTCTGGGGGAAAGTCTGAGACTGGGAGTTTGCTGGTGTCGCCCTGTAATATAATTTATGAGTGGCTGGCTAGAGCACTCATAGTATAACTAGGGGTGATTTACATGCTGGAGACTGTGTGTAAACAGACCAGGAGTGGTTGATCTCATAGCGAAGCAGGGTAAAAGACACCCCAGGTTGGAGAATTGAGGGAACACAGCTGTCCACCAGTCTAGATTATACCCTGGGTAATGTCACAATCGCCAACGCCAACTGCTCCCCAAAAAAAAGGCGGGGGGCAAAATTCTGGGACCTGATATAGGCTTAAAAATCATGAGATTTAAATATAAAAATGTTGGGATGAGGGGTGTTGCCTTCTGGTTTCTGAGCTTTTAGAGTGCAGTCTGGTCACATGTTCAAGCTTTTCTCCATCACCATGGAGGCTAAAAATGTACTTTAAAAAAAAAAAAAAACCCTGAAATCTGGGTTTATCATCAAATCACCTGCCTCCAGGAGCTGGGACTTTAATTGTCATAAAAATCACAAGAGTTGGCGATACTGCCCTCCACACTTAGCCGAGTTGAGGTCAAGTAGACAATTTACATATTTCTTCAGCATGAGTAGCAATTGGACATCTAACATAGTGCCAGTGAAAATGAGGTCGGATCATAGGCTAAAATAGGGAAAGAACACGTTAAAAATTATTTAGACAAATTAGATGTCTTCAAGTCACCAGGGCCTAGAAAGTACACTTATAAAGTTTGTGGACAATACCAAGCTGGGAGGGGTTTCAAGTGCTTTGGAGGATACGATTAAAATTCAGTGCCATCTGGACAAACTGGAGTAATGGTCTGAAATAAATAGGATGAAATTCAATAAGGACAAATGCAACATACTCCATTTAGGAAGGAAAAAAAATGGTTACCTACCTTTCATAACTGTTGTTCTTTGAAATGTGTAGCTCATGTCCATTCCAAGTAGACGTGGGCATGCTCTGGGCACAGTTATCGGAAGGTTTTTCCCTTAGCAGAACCTGTTGGGTCAGCACAGGTGCCCTCTGGAGTGGCATCTCCATGGCGTTATATATAGCACCCTGCCGACCCACTGCCTCTTCAGTTCCTTCTTGCCAGCTGGCTCTGACAAAGGGGGAGATGGGCGGGTCTTGGAACGGACATGAGCAGCACATCTCAAAGAACAACAGCTACGAAAAGTAGGTAAACGTTTTTATTTCTTCGAATGCTTGCTCATGTTGATTCCAAGAAGGTGACTCCCAAGCTGATCATAAGTGGAGGGGTTGGAGCTCACGGAATCACGGAGTGAAGCACTGCTCTGCCAATTGTTGCATTGTCCCTGGCCTGTTGGGTGATGGCATAATGTGAGGTGAACGTGTAGATTGATGACCATGTTGCAGCCCTGCAGATCTCCTGTGTAGGGACGTGCACCAGGAACACTGCCGAGGCGGCCTGCACCCTCATGGAGTGCATTGTCAGTTCCGGAGTGCCAGTGCCAGTTTTAGCCATGAAGCTTCCATGCTGTGAGGTGGAGAGACTCAAGGTTGAGAGGCGGCTGTAGTCCTGGGTGATTACGCCCAGCACCAATGGTAGGGCGATTGGAGCAGCCACCAACAGTTCCTGTAGCTTGTACCAGTGTTGTCGGGGCCAGGCTGGGGCTATCACTATGACGGATGCTCTCTCCCTCCTGACCTTGAGCAGGACCTTGTGAACAAGTGGGAAGAGCAGGAATGCATAGAGCAGGTGGTCTCTTGGTGTATGGAGTGAACTATGCAGAAATCCCACTACTATAGGGCTTCGTGGCATAAGGGAGAGGAGCATGCTCCACCCTGTCTGTTTAAATAAAACTTGGTTGTTGTGTTGTCCGCCATAGCTGATATATATATTTACCTTTCAGATGGAGATGGAAAGCTTGGCAGGCTAAGCAAACTGCTTTCAGCTCCCTGACATTGATGTGAAGTGAGAGCTCTGTTCGGGACCAGAGGCCTTGAGTCCTGAGGGTCCCTAAATGTACTCCCCATCCCAATGCTGATGCATTTGTGACTAGAGACATCAAGGCCCGGGCCTGGAAAAGGGTACTCCTGCGCATACTGATAAGAGCAAGCACTCAAAGAAGAACAATCAGTAGCACACATACAAAATGGGAAATGACCGCCTAGAAAGGAGTACTGCAGAAAGGGATCGGGGGGGTCAGAGTGGATCACAACCTAAATATGAATTAACAGTGTAACGCTGTTGTAAAAAAGCTAACATCATTCTGGAATGTATTAGCAGAAGTGTTGTAAGCAAGACACGAGAAGTAATTCTTCCATACTATTCTGTTCTGATTAGACCTCAACTGGAGTATTGTGTCCAGTTCTGGGCGCCACATTTCAGGAAAGATGTGGACAAACTGGAGAAAGTCAAGAGAAGACTTAACAAAAATGAGTAAAGGTCTAGAAGACATGATCTATGAGGAAAGATTGAAAAAATTGGATTTGTTTAGTCTGGAAAAGAGACGACTAAAAGGGGGCACGATAACAATTTTCAAATACATAAAAGGTTGTTACAAGGAGGAGGAGAAAAAATTTCTCTTTAACCTCTGAGGATAGGCCATGAGGCAATGGGCTTAAATTGCAGCAAAGGTGGTTTAGGTTGGACATTAGGAAAAACTTCCCAACTGTCAGGGTAGTTAAGCACTGAATAAATTGCCTAGGGAGGTGTAATCTCCATCACTGGAGATTTTTAAGAGCAGGTTAGACAAATGCCTGTCAAAAATGGTCTAGATAATACACTTAGTCCTGCAAAGAACTGAATTACATGACCTCTTGAGGTCTCTTCCAGTCCTATGATTCTATGATCAGCTAAATCACCCATTGTTTCTCCTCCCCAGATTTTCCACACTTTAGAACCTATTTGCAGAGCAGGGGGTGTCAGCCGCATTTATCACAGAGAAAGCAGTGAAGATAGGAGTGACAATAAATAAGCAGCACTGCTTAAATTGTAACAAAGGCTGCACGTTGTAAGAGTGGCTGAAATCAACATTATCAAAATTTCTACAAAAGCAAGAAGCTTAGATAATTATGTGCCAGCCAATCAGCTAAAGCCTTAGTATCAAAATAAGATGAATACCCTGGTTATTACATTCAGATCCTTGTGGCTTCTTTGAAAAGATGTACTACATTTACAATTACTAGCTTTTCACTAAAATATAATACAAATTGCATCTTCCATTTGTGCAAGATTCCCAGATGTGTGGCATTTAAAATTACTAGCTTTTCACAAAAAGGTAATACAAATTGCACCTTTTATTTGTGCATGATTACATAATCTATGTAATAATTGTTAAAATATATTTATTAAAATATCTAAAATTCAAGACTTTGATATTATCTGATATAGTTCCGAATACATATATACAAGCACAATTAAACCATATTACGCCTGTAACAGTGCTTTATATTCATAGAGGACCTAGGCACATGAATGATGTTGAATATCTTGTCATAGCCATCATTAGAGCTCTGCATAAACAAATGCTACTCCTGATTACATATTAAAGGATTTGAATGCTGACTGGCTTTGTCCTGGTGTGACAAAGTAGAACATTAATTTACATTTATCTCAGATAAATACACTGCATTTTTATCTTAATTACAAAATCAGAAAAGCATAGCCTCCTGGACTGAATACTTGGTTAGGAAGTCTGAGGGTGGAGGCTGAACTAGTGGTAAATTGAGAGTGCGTGTTCTATAATTTCCTATACATAGAAAAACAAGTTTAAGAAAGCCCAGTGTAAGAAAGTAACATTTAGATCATACAAACACTACTATGCTTAAAGTATACACGAATGAATACTCCCAACAAAGTCAAGGGGATTACTTACACTAGTGTGCACTAACCATGGAAGTATCTGAAGATCAGGAGCATATTAAATCAGTATAAGTTTTCGGATAAGTTAGAAGATATTTGGTGGGAGTGGGACTAGAATGGTATTTTAATTTAGCATCGAGCTAAATTTAGCATAGAATATAATGCTGCTTCATCAGAAACTTAAAATTAAATTACAGTTGTGGCCAAAACCACAGGCATCTTTTGTAGTTTCCTTTGAAACAGCTAGATTACACGGTACTATTGCAATTAGGGAGAAGAAAAATGTGCACCAAGGAAAACATGTACTGAGCCCTGGCAGGCACCTCCCGTGTGGCAGAAGCCCCGAGACCCCCCCTCCCTGCAGTGCTGAAGCCCCGGCAGGCACGCCCCATGGAGCAGAAGCCCTGAGCCCTTACAGGTGCCTCTAGCAGGGCAGAAGCCCCTAGCTCCACCACCCCATCACGGGGCTGAAGCCCCAAACTCCCCCCCCCGCAATCTGGTAGGCGGAGAATGGGGGAGTGTAGAGGGCTCCGCAAGCTGCACTTCAGCTGTAAGAGACCCACATGGGGCTCCCGAGCCACAGTTTGGCGAGCCCTGGTCTAGTTGAACAACTTTCTGTATAGCTTTCAGTAACGATACATTAGAAATAAATAAATGTCAAAAATGTCTTCGCTGACTCACTTCTTGTGAGTGTCATGGAAGAAGTGAGTCTGAAAAAGGGATTTGAACACCTGGGAGAATAGTAGCCTGACAACTAAACTGTTTTAACTAAGCAGCTGTAAACTGCACCGGAGCTGAGGCACAACCAGGGAGCCATAATTAGCTCCGGACAGCACCCTTCTAAAGAAACCAGTGTAAGCTGCACACAACAGAGACTTTAACCCAGATTCATCTAGCACTATCTGCAATGCCCACTCATGGGACAACTCAACACACACTCTCTTTCTTATAGACTATAAAATGAATTTGTGCCTGATTAACTTAGAAAAGGCTTAGTCCTGTTCCTGACAGTTACAAGCGCTGACAAAAAGAAAATAGAAACATTGGCTTTAAAAAGTTAGGGTTTGTTTTAGCTATGTTTCTTTAAAGGAACATATATCCATTTACTCAACTGAAGTTTACGACAGTCCAAAGATAAGAAACATTTCTCACAAAAAATATCTGAAAGAAGAACGGTTTCTTATATTTGAATAGAACTGCAGTATAACTATCATTCTGAGTTCAATGTAAGGAAACTCTTTCAAGGATGGTAGGATCTAAATTTACTCTACCGCTTTATAACAGTTTACAAAATTCAGAGGGTATCTATGCACCCAGCATGCTTCCCAGCTCAGGCAGACAAACCCACGATAACTCTGCTCAAGCTAATGTACTAAAAACAGCAGCATAGCTGGGGGCAGCATGCCTGGTGGCTTGGGCTAACCCCCCAAATACATATCCAGAGGGTCTATGTAGGTTTGTATGCAAATGGTTAGCCCAAGCTGTTGCCCGTACTACATTGCTATTTTTAGCATGCTAGCTCAAACGGAACTAACATGTGTATGTCTATCCCAGCTGAGACGCATGCTCCCAGTTAAAGTGTAGACACAGATCTTATACTTAAAGATCAAAGAAAGGGCTACACAATATTTTGATCAAAAAACTCTAATGATACAAAATCAACATGGCACACATTAAATGGATTGAAAATTGATTAACTGACAGGTTTCAAAATGTAACTGTAAATAGGGAATTGTCATTAAACGGATACGTTTCTAGAAGGGTCCTTCAAGGACAGATTCTTGGCCCTATTGCTATTTAACATTTTTTTACAATAACCTGGAAGAAAATAGTCATTACTGATAATGTTTATGGACAATACAAAGATTGAGGGAGTGGTATATTGAAAAAAAGGACAAGTCACAGATGCACAGCTATCTGGAATGTATGGTAAGCTAAGCACAAGTGACAATATGTGTTTCAATGTGGCCAAATATAGATACATACATTTAGGAACAAAGAACATAAGGCATACTTACAGGATGGGGGATTCAATCTTGAGATGCAGTGACTTTGGGAAAAGCTTGGGGGTCATGATGTATAATCAGTTGAAAATCAGCTCCCAATGCAACACTATGGCCAAAATATCAAGTAGGAGTAGTGAAGTTATCCTCTGTATTTGGCACTGGTACAAACTGATACGGATACTGGAATATTGTGTCCAGAATGCAAAAAGGATGTTGATAAATTGGAGAGGGTTCAGAGAGGAGCCATGAGAATGATTAAAGTATTGGAAAACATGCCTTAAAGTGATAGATTGAACTCCTTGAGTCTATTTAGCATAACAAAGAGCAGGTTAAGGGGTTATTTGAACAGTTTATGAGTACTTACATGGAAAATTAAAATTTGACCACAGGTTCTTCAGTCTAGCAGAGAAAGGTATAAGATCCAGTGGCTCAAAATTTACACTAGACAAATTCTGACTGAAAGTGAGATGCAAATTTTTAATATTGAAGTCATGAATCACTGCAAAAATTTACCAAGGGCTGTAATATATTCTCTAATCACTGGCCATTTTTAAATCAAGATTGGATATTTTTCTAAAATACACACTAGTTCAAACAAGAATTAATTAAATGAAGTCCTATGTTATACAGGAATGATCACAATAGTCCCTTCTGTCTTTGTAGTCTACAATCTATGAAAAGCTTAAGTGCTTTAAAAAAAAAAATACTGACAGCCCAGCATTTATGAACTACTCTCTACATGAACTACTCAGCTTTCATGAACTACTCTCTATTCAGTGTTTTTCAACTGGGGGTCTGTGGACCCCTAGGTCTAAAGGATCCACGAAAGGATGTCATTACCATGGAACAGACCCCCTGAAGGTCCGCAGACTATGGCTAAGATTTCCAAAGGGATTTGCACTTCTATTTGAAATTGTTTAGGGGTCTGCAAAGGAAAAAAGGTTGAAAACCACTGCTCTACAATAGTAACACAGCATATGCATTTCAAATGGGAAAAGTTTTCAACAAGGAAACAGAATAATAGTGCTGAATAACCACTGACTCTGCCCTGAGAATTCACAATTTAGGGCCTCACCTCTGCTTTCTATTAACCACAGTCAGGCCTACTTCAAGGGGACTCTGTGCAGACGAAGGAGTTGACCTATATGCAAGGCATTAAAGAATCAGGACCTAAGTTAGATATGGCATATCATGCTTCCCTAGGTCATATCATTGGACAGGGAAAAGGAAATTTACATATATCATTAATTTATTTTCTAAATTGCTGTTATTGATTTATATTTTATTAGGCTGGTGTGGGAGCATGGGTCATTGCTGAAAAATTGCAGGCAGGAAACAGGATTTAAAACCAGGAGACGGATCTTGTGTAGCACACACCAAGATATTGTAACTTCTTTTAGCAGGTCTCACTAAAATAGCTGATTCTTCTATAGAATAAAAGAGAACCTGCAGTGTAATAACCTTTTTAGTTTACTTGAGAGGATATCATGTCACATTACCAGTCCTAGGGGATATGTAGTGGCTGTCTATTATATAAAAGACAGATTTTAAAACATTCTTGTATGTTTCACCAGATTCTCTTCTGAGTGCTATAAACACCCATTTTCCCAGTCAGTTTTCCTCTAATCATTACACATTGAAATGACAAATGCCTTTGAGCTAGATATTAAAAGTATACGCTCAAGAAAAAAAGGAGACAAGGAATTTATGTGCAGGTTTGGAAAGTGACTGCAAAAAAAAAAAAAAAAAAAAAAGAGAACTGGCAAGCCTCAATAATAATGATTTTACACGTGCATGCATGCACACGCAGATAAAACCACATTGTGTTTGTTCAATGAGAAGCTGACTAAGGACAAGAAAGGCTAGTGATGGTTACAGGAAAAGTGATTACAGTATTTGTTTATGCCAGAAAGAAGAGACAAAACAGCAACTATTCATGACATTAAAGGAGAAAGTTATTTAGGAGGAACAATAAACTGATTATTCTTCAGACTCAAAAAAAAATTTAAAAAAAAACAAAAAAAACCACCCAGGTTATTTACAAGTTAACTAATATGTAAAAGTCATTTGTTCAGTCCCAAACACCACAACCCGTGTCACCTAATTCCTTTAGAAATTATCCTCTAGATCATACTTTTTATTGACCAATTTTAAAAAACAAGATTCTGATGTTACAACCTTGGCTAAACTCCGCATTTGGATAGTTACCAGACTGCTGTATTAAACCCAGCAGTGGATTCCATATGTTTTTAAGCTTACTGAGACTGAGTAACATCCAGACATTGGCTCCGTGTTTAGTCTTTCAGAGCGCAGATTCCTATGCTGGTACCCCTTCACACATTGTGGAACCCCCACAGTGGAGGCTACACTTCTATTTTTAGTGCACTAGCTCAGTCAAAGCTGATGCAGGTATGTCTGCCTAAAACTGAAAATCACACCTCCTGCTCCAGTGCAGACATATCCTATGAGTCAGGCTGTTTTCTCCTCCTCCTCCGCCTTGGTGCCAGCTACAGGGACACAGAGAGCACACGGGAGAGTGTCTCCCGCACGCTCTCAGTTCTGTTGCCCAGAGCAACAGCAGACCATCAGGGCCAGGAGGAGCAATTGCAGGAACAGCCCTTCTCAGGCCCTGCATGCTCACTCTAGGGGATGGAACATCTGCAGTTCCGTTGGTATGTAGGAGTTGTGAGGGGATGGAGTGTAATCAGTGCAGCCAAAAATCTTCAGAAGAGATAGCTGCCCAAACTCTGAGAAACCTCTGCTGAGTATGTACAAACAGATTTTTCAGGGGCTTATAACTTGGCCAAATTTGGCCCAATTCTCACAGGGATGGAAAAAGGTATGCCCCTGACACAAAGGCCATCCCCGTGTCAAATTTCAAGGCCCTACTCATAGAGAAACTAGAGCTTCTCAACAAAACAGATGAATTTTTTAATACATACAGAACAACATATTTTTCCCTAAACTCATTTGCAGAAATAGCTGAGCTGTTTTAGCTGAATCTTTCCCTCCTGCCCCCCCCAAAAAAAATTACCCTGAGGTAGCTCCCCCCATCATGTAAAATTTCAGCCCAAACACTTTAAGTTTGACAAAGTTATTATCAGTTGAAAACATGGTCTATTGTGAAAAGTGTCAGGCAACCTTAAATGCAGGCATCACTATCTGTGCCACCTGTAATAAAGTGGATTGTTTGAGTAATTGCAGATATTCCCTATCAAGCACCTGGACAATGTTGAATCTAATTAGGCATATCCAGTGCTGAGTGTAAGAGTTCTTCATTTAAAAACAATCCATAAGCTGAAAAGATTCATGAATATGAAGAAATCCAAAAGTGGGGAAAAAACATGTTTAATGAAAGAGTAGTTAACTAGTGCAACAAAAGCGCATCTATCAAGAGAACACTATCCAGGATATGGGGAAAACAGAACAAAGAAGGCAGATGGTAGTGACTAAGATTTAATTTTCAGAAACATACAAAGTGCATGAGGGTGTGTAGCAGACACACACACCCTCATGTTTTATTGCCTCTGGAGAGAGACTACCATAACTGGACAAACTCTTGGCAGAAGCTGAACTGGAGCCAATTATTTTGATGTGTATACAAGAAACAATGACAGCAATGGAACAGAGGTCTTAAAATTAAGGTAAGAAGTAATTTCTTTAGAAAGTATCCACAAAGTTTAAAAAATATTTATCAGTGTCAGTATTTCATACACTGAATGATACAGAGTAATCTGGAGAAACTTCATTTTCCTCATTATCATCTTGCAAGACATTACAACGGCAATCCATTGAGGCTGAATGGCCAGCTCCCACTTGGTGAGATATTTCAGCAAGCACTCTGCTGGGGTGACAACCAGTATTAGAGTGTGCTGGAAATTGAAGCCTATCTGGAGAAGGTAACTTCAAAATTACTATTACTATAGTAACAAAATTAATATAACAAAGTCATCTTTGGTGAGCTTAAACACAAAAAAAGCTTTCAAGAAGTGGAAGCTTGGTCAGATGACTAGGGACAATTATAAAAATACTGTTCTAACATGCAGGAATGAAATCAGAAAGGCCAAAGCGCAATTGGAGTTGCAATTAGTAAGGGATGTGAAGGGGAACAAGAAGGGTTTCTACAGGTATGTTACCAACAAGAGGAAGATTAGGGAAAGCGTGGGCCCCTTACAGAATGGGGGAGGCAACCTAGTGATAGAGAATGTGGAGAAAGCTGAGGTACTCCATGACTTTTTTGCCTCTGTCTTCACAGACAAGGGCAGCTCCCAGACTACTGCACTGGGCAGCACAGAAGGGGGAGGAGATGAACATCCCTCAGTGCTGAAGGAACAGGTTCAGAACTATTTAGAAAGATTGGACATACACAAGTTCAGTGGGCCAGATGCAATGCATCTGAGGGTGCTGAGGGAGTTGGCTGATGTGATTTTAGAGCCATTGGTTTGTGGCAATTGGGCGAGGTCCCTGATGATTGGAAAAAGGCAAATATAGTGCTTATCTTCAAAAAAGGGAAGAAAGGATCCAGGGAACTACAGACTGGTCAGCCTCACCTCAATCCCTGGAAAAATCATGGAGCAGGCCTCAAGGAATCCATTTTAAGGCACTTGGAAGAGGGGAAGGTGATCAGGAACAGTCAACATGGATTCACCAAGGGCAAGTAATGCCTGACCAATCTGATTGCCTTTTATGAAGAGGTGACTGGCTCTGTGGATGTGGGGAAAGCAGTGGACTGGATATAATTTGACTTTAGCAAAGCTTTTGATACAGTCTCCCACAGTATTCTTATTAGCAAGTTAAAGAAGTATGGGTGGGATGAATGGACTATAAAATGGATAGGGAGCTAGCTAGACCATCGGGCTCATCGGGTAGTGATCAACGGCTCGAAGTCTAGCTGGCAGCTGGTAACAAGAAGAGTGCTCCAGGGGTCTGTTTTGTTCAACATCTTCATGAATGATCTGGAGGATGGGGTAGATTGCACCCTCAGCAAGTTTGCAGATGACATTAAGCTATGGGGGGTGGTAGATACCCTGGAAGGTAGGGATAGGATACAGAGTGACCTAGACTAATTGGAGGATTGGGCCAAAATAAATCTGATGGGTTTCAGCAAGGACAAGTGCAGAGTCCTGCACTTAGGATGGAAGAATCCCATGCCCAGCTACAAACTGGGGATCGACAGGCTAGGCAGCAGTTCTGCAGAAAAGGACCTGAGGGTTACAGTGGATAAGAAGCTGGATATGAGTCAGCAGCGTGCCCTGGTTGCCAAGAAGGCTAATGACATATTGGGCTGCATTAGTAGGAGCATTACCAGCAGATCAAGGGAAGTGATTATTCCTCTCTATTTGACATTGGTGAGGCATTTGAAGTATTGTGTCCAGTTTTGGGCCCTCCACTACAAAAAGGATGTGGACAAATTGGAGAGAGTCCAGTGGAGGGCAACTAAAATGATTAGGGAGCTGGAGCACAAGACTTATGAGGAGAGGCAGAGGGAATTAGGCTTGTTTAGTCTACAAAAGAGAAGAATGAGGGGGGAGTTGATAGCAGCCTTTAACTGCCTGAAAGGGGGTTCCAGGGAGGATGGGGCTAGGCTGTTCTCGGTGGTGGCAGATGACAGAACAAGGAGCAACGGTCTCAAGTGGCAGGGTGAGAGGTCTAGGTTGGATATTAGGAAAATGTTTTTCACTAGGAGGGTGATGAAGCACTGGAATGGGTTATCTAGGGAGGTGGTGGAATCTGCATCTTTAGAGGTTTTTAAACTGAGGCTTGACAAAGCCCTGGTTGGGATGATATAGCTGAGGTTAGTCCTGCTTTGAGCAGGGGGTTGGAGTAGATGATCTCCTGAGGTCCCTTCCAACTCTAATATTCTATGATTCTATGATTATGATCATCTAGTCTGACCTTCTGCACAATGCAGGCTACAGAACCTTACCCACCCACTCCTGTAATAGATCCTTAACCTAAGACTGAGTTATTGAAGTCCTCAAATAATGATTTAAGGACTTCCAGGTACAGAAAATCCACCTGCAAGTGACCCGTGCTCCATGCTGTAGAGGAAAGCAAAAAACCCCTATAGCCTACGCCAATCTCCCCTGGGGGAAAATTCCTTCCCGACCCCAAATATGGTGATCAGCTAAACCCTGAGGATGTGATCAAGACTCACTAGCTAGCCATCCCAAAAGAATTCTCTGTAGTAACTCTGAGGTAACTCAGAAATCACCCCATCTAACACCGCATCACAGGCCATTGGGCATATTTATCCTTCCAAAATATCTTTCTTACCCCTAGCATGCAAGGGGCAGCAGCCAGCTGGTGCCTCCCTTCTCCTCCCATCGTGGAGCAGACTACTTCACTCTCCTCTCCTTCTGGTTTTCCCTGCTGGCTGAACATCTGTCCCACAGCTGTTAGGCAGCTTCCAGCAGGAAGAGCCAGGAACAACTTTTTAAGTTCAAATGGCTTTTCTGGTGCTTACAAAAATCAACAGGTGGTTCTGCCTATTGATGCTTAGAACATTCCCTGAAACTTTGGAATTGATTGGATGCACTGTTTGAAAGGATTACATCCAGACACGCAGAAAAATTACATCAAGGTGAGTGCAGTGTCCTGCTTTGCTAGGCCAAAAGGGATGTTAAAAAAGTGACCTGCACAGATGTAGTGTAAATTCCAGCAACTTCAAGACTCAAGATACAACAGTTAACAGAATTCAGAAAAAATGCAGTATTATGAAATTACTTTAAGAATACATAAATAAATAATGAAAAGGTTAGATGAAAGAATTTACACAGATTTGCTGAACTCATATGAAACCAATAATATAAAGAAACCATAAGTAAAGTCTTGCATACTTATCCTATTTTGATTTTTAAATTCTTTCTATTTCTGAGGGGACAGTAGCTAGTTCTGCATTTTTAAGGTCTTAAGCAGGGAAAACTCCTATTAACTTCAAGAGAAGATTTTTCCTGAGTAAGATCTGCAGAACTGAGTCCTTAAAGATTTCTGAAGCAAGGAGCAAGACTAAATTCATAATACTATCCCAATATTCAACCTCAAGAGCTACATCTTGTTCCTTATAGTTCTACACTCAGCTCTCTATGCAGGTCTGAGTAAAGTATCATACAACATCCTGACAACATAGAAGTTGCCCTACAGAAAAATGGTAATTTAAACAGAAGCCTAGACTCACAAGTTAAAGCCATATTTGTTTTGATAAAAAAAAAACTTAAGGTGAGTGCAACATTCCACTATTGCACTGAAAGAAAGTAGTTCTACTGGAAGATTATTAACTATGGACCATTTTCAGAATTTGCATGTATTGGGAGGCTTGAGTGTAACACACTGGACACAATGTGCTTCCACTACATGAGATGAAGACAAAGCCATGAAGAATCTCCAAAAAGGGAGTCAAGATGAAATAGCTGATGCAAGTCTCCAAAGGCAAACACAAAGGAGAGGGAGTAAAGGCACATCACCCACAAACAAGGCCACGCTTAGCACACACAGAGCAAGATTCAGCAGGGCCACAAATCCCAAACAGTGGAGGGACAAAAGATCTCATGTCTGTTAAATTCCCACATGCCCAACAGTAGCCAGCAGCAAGCCAGCTCCCAATATGTAGTTGCGTGCTATGGATGAAGAGAACTCTCAAACATGCTGTTCCATAGCGTATTTTAGGATCAGCAAAACCTTTTCATTCTGGTTTTATCCATTGTTTCAGGATCACATTTCATTTTATAGTTTTTGTATTCTAAGAAGGGTACTTTGGTAACTCACTTCATTTGATACACAAGTGACTCTGCTGTTGTTAAAGGCAAAGTGTCACTACTCTAGATTCTTAACTGACTTCTAGCATTTCAGTGTATGAAATCTGAACATCTGCGTGTTTGTAAACATATTGTTTTCAAAAGAGGGGAAGCCCCATGTGCAAATCTGATATTTATGTACTCAAACTATCAATTATTTGCCTCATTGGATATCTGAGTGCACAAATATTTGATTTGCACACACAATCACAGTAACTACATAAAGTACTTAATGAAGTACACAAACTGTGCACAAGCCTGAGTTTCTGACGTTTAGAAAACTGGGCCCTTCATACAGCTCTAAGTTTCTCCGCTCTCTTCCATGCACCAATCCTTTTGTCCCAAAATTTGGATTTAATTATAACAGGAAATTTAAACAAATATATTAATTTTCTGTCAGTATATTAAGTATTTTTTCTGTATTAGTTTTGTGTACTATATATTTTTTACTTCCATACCAATAAAAACAGAATACAATTAGCAGATAATGATTATCCTAAGACAAAGCACAGAAGAAGGACTAGTTTTCTCCAATACTGTCCAGCCATTTTACTGTACAAATCAAGGCATCTTGTAGTATAAGGGCACAGTCCCATATATACTTACTACTGGGCAAAATGCTTTCTATTGTAAGAAGTTATTTTAAAGTCAACAGTAGTATGAATTACACCTGATAAAAAGTATTTGTAGGATCAGACCCTAACTTAGAGATAGTGGAACAATAGGTAACACATGCAGCACTAAAAAAGCTCCCTTTTTTAATAGGTGGGAAGAAGCACACACTTTTAAAACTAGTATCCTATACTCTACTTAAATTATACAACATATGGTGTAAGGAGCCATATATTGTGTATTTGATCTACTGCCACACGTCATTCATTCATTGCTTCATATACATTGTTGTAGGATATATTCAATCAGATACTTGGTTGGTGAGCTGCATTATCTTCAGTGGAGTTATGCTGTTTTCTGATTTACACCAGTTTACAAGATACTGTGTGTAATTTAAGTAGAGTACAGGATTTTCAAGTGTCAAACCTATTACACTCATTATAAATAAAAAATTTGTATTGATTTTTTAATTTCTTGGCTGGTCAATAGAATTTGTCCTTACAGAACAAAAAAGGAATATTTGTGTCCTAATAATTTTTGTTCCATCTACTAATTCGACTTAAACTAGAACAATTGCTACCTTTTGAGGGGCCAAAATCCTCTGCCTGAACTTTTCAATTGTATCTTGACCTGCAGCAGTCCACGCACTGACAAATGCTTCTGTTTTGTCTTGATCAAGGTGAATGCTCTCCAGCTGCTGTTGCAGAATAGCTGGTTTCAGATTATGATAGACTGCCTGTATAGCAGAAAAAGAGAGTTACGTCTATTTTGCGACATGCAATTTAAGTACTCGATTAAGAAAAGCACTTTACCATGTGCTTAAAGTTAAGCTTGTGCTTAAGAACTTTTCTGAATAGGGATGCTCTTCTCTAGAAAAGTCTAAATGCTTTGTGTTTTCAGCCCAAAATAAAATACTCTATTAATGCAAAACAAAAACATGTATTACATGATTACTGTGACCCAGGAAGTCCCTCTATGCCAGCCAACAAACTATAGTGTATCTCACATCACTCATTACACCCCTTTTTGACATTTTCTATTTCCCAAACTGATTTTTTCCTACCATTTTATTGTTTTTTATTTGAGTAAAGCACAGAAGCATGTAGACTGAATTCATTTACTGACAAAAATATTCACACCTTCTATAAGAACAATGTTAAACACTTAGAGACAGACTTTAGTCAAACCAGGATTACATTTTTAAAAGTACGCAAAATAAAACTGAACCAAACTGCAGGCTCAAGCCTGCATATTTTTACTCACAAAAGTAGTCGCATTGAGTGAAATGGGATTACTCGTGTGAATAAAGACTACTCACATAAATAGAGGCTTACATGATTGATATCTTAAGTAATAAAGTTACTGCAGAGTAACTTTGTACAATATTATGAAACATTTATCTAAAACAATCAGCAGGGAGGAAATGTTTATTCCAGTTTTACAAGTGGGTTCTGTTGTTGTTTAAAACACTGTATGTGCATTTTAAAGTATGTTTATATATTTAGCAGAGGCTGGCTTAGGTGTTTTGCTACCCACAACAGCAAATGTTGCTGGCACCCTCCCAAGCAGCTGAGTTTACCAAAAAAAAAAAAAAAAAAAAAAAAAAAGCTTCAAGTGACGTGGCATATCCCCAGAAGTTGAGGCCCAGGGCTCTTAAGACTAGCACTAGTACTTAAAGGCAGATTCTGATACTCTTGATGCATAGCACCTTTCCATGAGTAGTCCCAGTGACTTCAACAGAAACAGGGTTCTGCCTGTGAGGTTTCGTTCTGCTCCGTGAGAGAGAGGCTCACAACCTGGTGCTCAGAGATGTGTTGATAGGCACTACAAACTGAAGGCCAGCTTCTACCACCTTTACTCACATTAAGTAGAACTTTGCTGCTCAAGTACAACCCTGATTTCAATGAGATTATTTGCCAAGTAATATACTATGCAACATGAGTAAAGGAGACAGGATCAATCCTTAAATAAATAAATAACATGACTGCAATATTTGTTTTCAGGAAGTTTATTTTAACTTGTTCTGTAGAATCAGGGCCCCCACATGTGGGAAGGAAAGGGTACACTTTACCGGGGCCCAGCCCAAGCTCCAACTCCATGGGTATGTGTGTGGGAGGGGGCCTGTATTACAAGTTTGTACTGGGCACAAAAAAATTATGCTTGGGCCCTGTGTATAATAATTTTTCTATCAAACAAGCAATATGTTTCAAATGTGTAACAATTTATACTGATAAAAATGGTACCTGTTCCAAAATAAACGATATAGTTTCAAGGACTAGATGAAGATCTTGCTTCTCCACTGAAAAAGCAGCCTGAAGTTTTTCCTCCTCCTCTTCACTGAAACTGCTCTCAGCCTGAAGTACAAA
Organism: Emydura macquarii macquarii; assembly: GCF_026122565.2. Classification (NCBI taxonomy): domain Eukaryota; kingdom Metazoa; phylum Chordata; order Testudines; family Chelidae; genus Emydura; species Emydura macquarii. The sequence goes on from NW_027133034.1 coordinate 25,723,321, forward strand.
AATGGGTTTATTCCTAGTATTCTAGCTGCCATCCAGAACTCAATCTCCCAAAGACAAGTTTAGTTAAAACATTAGAGAGACAGGGTTTGTGTTTGCTTGTTTTTAAAATTGGAGAGGAAAATGAAATCTTGTCTGATGAAAAAAATATATCAGGATACCAAAACATGATCCAAAATCCACTGACTTCTGTGGGAGCTTCCCACTGTTTTCGATGATCAGGCCTTTATAAAAAGTGCATCACATGTGCACACCTTTTTCTCCCTGTATTTTGAAAAATATGCTTGAAATTACTATGCAAAAAACTCATCTTTTGACCACACTTGATGATATGCATTATGTGGAAAAATTACACATTTATACTGACAATACAAAACAATGACAATGGTGTAATGCACAATGGATGATCTAGAAATAAAAGCACCAAAGAGAAGGCAAAGTTGTAGTGAAGATATATATGCTTCTCTTAGTTTTGCTATTGACATTTCCCTGGTCTGAACAGTCTATTTTCTTTTAGAAGACATAATAATAAAGATCTATTTTGGGAAATTTAGAAAGGCAAATATAGAAAGTCAAAAATCCACAACATGTTGTATTAAAAATCACTGAATTCAAAATCTGACTGAACTAATGGACTGTATGTTTAAACATAATGCAGATATTGTCATCTTTTAAAACAGAATGTTCTATCTTTTAGACATCAAACAACATATTTAGGATACATAGCAATCCAGTAACTGCACAAAAAAAGCAACTGAGCTGCCAAAGCGAAGTTTAACAAATAATGTAATTATAAGAAGACCTAGATGGTCAAAACGTTTGTATCTCTAACAAGAATGCAAAAATGAAATGTCAGTTTAATCTTTGTTTGCAGCGGTGTTGTAGACATGCTGGTCCCAGGATATTAGAGAGACAAGATGGGTGAGGTACTGTCTTTTATTGGACCAACTTCTCTTGGTGAGAGGGACAAGCTTTTGAACTTACACAGAAGAAGAGCTCTGTGTAAGGTCAAAAGCTTGCCTCAGTTTAATCCTTAGCTTTTAGAAGGAAATAGGCAGCTTTAAGTGGCTTTGCTAACACAAGGAAATTTATTTAAAATTTCCACCAATTCAGTGCACCCTAGAGTTAGAACTCATGGCTCATGCAATACAGAGTCTTTCAACTCTAGCTCAATCATTCAAATCCAGTGCAGGTCAATAGTGACCAAAAATTATTATTCTATACAAGTGTAATTTAGTCACTTAATTTCACCTAAGTTAGTGGCTCTTTCCACCTGCTAGTGGGTGAATATCTTAGGGTATGTCTATACTGACGGCAGCAAAGTCGCCACCGCCATATCGATCTTTCTGGATCGATTGAGCGGTCAGTGTAGACCCACTCAATCGATCAGGAAGTCAGCTGAGTAAAACCATCCCCTCAAGCAGCGTAGCGCTGCATCAGCGGGTACACAGTTTCCCGTCAGCGCAGTGCAGTGAAGACAGCGCGCAGAAGGGAAGCAGAGCAGTCGACGGGAGTTACGCAAGCTACTCTGCGTAGTTTGCGCAACTCTCATCGACTGCCGCCGAATCTCCAGGTAAGTGTAGACCAGGGCTTACATATATACGAGTTACTATTCTGGTATCCTTGTAAGCAATTTCAGCAGAAAAATCAATACCTGAATCAAAGAGGTGGGACAATCCTGACATTTCTAGAGGTGGTCCCACTAGAGCACAGCTGGGACAACAAAAGTACGTTTGTTTGGTTTTTTTCCCATGCTGTGCCTGTCCTATGACTAGAGGACTTCAATTTCCAGTGCTATCAGTTTGGCACCTTCTATAACACTAAATTCTCTTTCAAAGAATAAATACAAGTTTGCATCCATCAAACATGGATACAAGGACTAAGGAAAGTTAGAAACAAGTGAGCAAATATGTACCCATGCACTTCATGGGCAAGACCAAGTTTACTGTTCTCACGATTATATATTATGCTTGTCTGTTCTGTTAGAACAAAATTCAATAGAAAACGTGCCACTAATCTAATTAGTCCAGCTACTAGTCTTCCTTTTCCATTTGATGGAGGCTACGAACGCAGGTTGGACATAGGCCTGACTCTATTCAATTGTAGGCTTGATTCTATTCAGTCTGACCAATCTAGATCCATGCATTCCTAGTACGCACACAGAGGCTCATTTTTGACTGAACAGGTGAATGTACAAAACCTAACTTAGGATCAAAAGAAATATTTAATAAAGTCAAAAGAAAACTTCAAACAAAAGCAGCTTTTGTTTGGATTTAAACGTTTTCCTCTAGCTTCCACTGGAACTCTTTTCTGATTTAGTTGTGCCACAAAGTCAAGCTATCACCAGAATACAAACAAAAGTGACTACGACTGACGATTCATTCTATTTTCATTGCCCAAACTGAGAGAAATGAAATACAGGCAGCCAGCATAAATGGTGAATAATTAATTATGGGCCTTATTTGCGCCTCTGACTCCATAAGGACAGAAGAGAGGAGAGCCTGCTCCATCCTTCCTCTCAAACCAATGGAAGCCCCTCTGTGGAAGCTCCTCAATAGGCCACATCCACAAATAAACAAGGAGACAGAGTCAAGATGGGGCTTAGGGCAGCAGAATCAACATTCACTCAAATTCCTCAGGCAACCTTGTGGAATCTACAGTATTTTGTGGTTCTCAGGGAAGGCAGAGAGTTGGTGGGAGGCATTCCTCTTGCCTCTGGCAGATTCCTCAGGATTCACATGTTTTAACCCGTGGCCTTTACCCTGGAGGGGTAAGGGTAAAGTATGAGATAGAAATAAAACTTGTGCCTCCAAACAGAAGAAATCCAATGAAAGAGTTTTATCACATGGCATTTTCACCCTCCTATGCAAGACTAACATGTGTAGAGGAAAGCCTGGATACAAATTTTTAAAAAATCCTGTGTGTTAACACAGGTGAGAAACATTGTTCATTAAATATAATTTTAAATATGATATTCCCTTTGAAAATATGCTGCATTGACATCTCTTGCTTGACAATATTTCATAACTTTTTGGAAGGGTGAGGATCACAATTGCTCAGTTTTGCTTCATAATGCTTACAGGGAATACACAAGTTGTTGACACATTTGTCAAACAAAAAACATGACAATCTCTATTATACAGAATAGCAAAATAACAATCATGACATCCTTTGTAAATAAAAAGCAGCAGAAGAGTTTCTACATATTATTGTATTATAGAGCTGATCAATATCATGGCCTGTAATGATTACTTGTTCATTAGTTGGCAGATTTCCGTGGTTTCATCTGTGATATTATACAGGGTCTGTAAATATTGATATGATTTACACATATGAATAAGTGCTGCAGTCAAATTAAATTTTATAGATTTTTGGTGTAATTTATTAGTTGTAAATTATGGTCTGTAGCAATTACATGTTTAGATAAACACTGGATCTTATGGGCTCTTTGTGCCCAGTCTTTCCTTTATGCTTCTACCAAACAAAGGTACTATTTTCTTAGATCTTTGGGTTCACCTTACATGTTTAACATGCAAGTTATTTCAAATCATAAAATAAATACATTTATTTCCCCCCAAAGAAGAAGTGCTTTATTTTTTTCCTTTACCACGAATATGATACTAACTGACACACAGAACTGGATGCATTTCTGTGGAGAAAAAAGGGTGTACTTTTTCTGTGATTTGAAATAATGTGTATGTGTAAACATGCAAGACAAAACCTAAGGATATAAGAAAATAATATTTTAAGATGATTAAAAAAAAGCATAAAATACATAAACTGGTACAATATATGCATTCCAGAGTTTAAAATTGTATTAAAAGGCAAGGACTTAGTGGTTATTGTCATTATATTATACAAACCTTTAGATGAAGCTTTTGAAGGATGCGGGAGAGTAATCGAGGAAACTTTCCGGTGTCTATCATGTTAATGAGCAACACTGCTTTTTTGATGCTATATAAAATGAGAGAAATTGGGTAAGTCTCCTAAATTAAAACATTGGCTTTAAACAACGTAGTGCAAATATTTTTGTCGTCCAATGTTTCACACACCCGCACGCACACTAGCTCTACTGGCTTCGGATTAACAGATTTACTTGATACTGTAAACACAATTTATAAAATTTATTTAAAAATTCACAGTGAGAGTAACAGACCCTGTGTCCAAGTATGGATCAAGATAGGAACAGTCCCACCCAAGCCAATTAAACCTGGCCTCAGAGTCAGCAGCTTCCCATCTGGCTGGGTGATACTGACATGGGGGAGAAACCCACATGCCAGGGAAACTGAGAGGTGCAGTACAGCTCTGACCCACCGGTGACACAGGCCTGGTGACCCTGGCACGCTGGGGAACTGGGGTCCCAGCCCTGTTGTCGCAGAGTTTGGGGGGTGTCACTGCCCTAGTGTCCACTGCACAGTGAGGAATTGGGGGTGTCCCAGGCACACTGAGAAGGGGAGGGCTGGGTCCCAGCCCTGTTGTCCCAGGATTTGGGGTCCCCGCCGGTCCGTACCTGCCGCTCTCCGGGATGATGGGCGCCGCCATCCTGGCCGCCCGGCGCCCGCTTCCGCCGCAGTCAGTCGACACGGTCTGACTCACCCGGCGGCAGTTGAGGGGTAGGCGGGGCGGACGGGAGGCTCAGCTGGCCCCGCCCCGCCCCGGCCAGTGAGTGTCCCGGTTCCCGCGCTGCCCCGGCCGGGTGCGGCGCGCAGGGAGCAGGGGCCCGTGTGGGGCTTGGGCCTGGCCCTGGGCCCTGCTCCGGGACCCGCTCGGCCTCTGCCGCGCTGCGGATCCCGGGGGCGCCGGCGGGGTTTTCTGCAGCCCGGGGGCGCCGCTGGCCGGCTCTGGGGAGGGAAACCAGGGAGCTGGGCCCGGAGCGGGGCCGTGGACCGGGGAGCCAGGGCAGCCTCTGCGCCGCCGCGGGGAGCACAGGGCCCGCAGCCTCTTTATCCGACCCGCCGTGATCAAAATAAACGGCCCCCAGAATCGTTCCCCTGCCACCGAAAAGCGAGGGCCGGGCCCGGGCCCTTCTGTGAGAGGTTCCCGGCCCGGGGTCCTGGGCTTAAACAGCCGCTGTGAACGGAGCTCTGCGGCCCGCGCTGTGCGCTTGGCCGGGGGGTTGTTTTCCGAGCAAGCGAGCACAGAGGTCGGTCAAGGCGAACCGTGCGGTCGCTGTTCCAGAAACTAAAGGCAGAAGGAAGCGATCCAGGGCGTTTAAAAACCCCATGGAAATCTGGTATTCAAACAGCTAGGCGCTGTTTTCAAGTCTTGGCAACCCACTGATAACCTGAAAAAGAAAACCAATAGAAACCACAGGGAAATGGACTCCAATGGCTTTCATTGTCCAGTCTGGGGGAAATGACCACAGAAACAAATAGCATCCGCTCAGACATTTTAAAAAGACTAAGGGATTTTTAAAAATGTTTTTACAGATACATCATCTAAGGCCTTGTTTAGGTTAGGATTTAAAGGTGCGTTGTTAGAACATGTTAGCTAACAGGTTCTAACTAAACACTTGAAAAGTCTAGACTCTCCTCTACCTTGGGCTGGTCTAAGCTACAGAGTTGTTTTTTGACAAAACAATGGAGGTGTACCCACTGAAATGCTCCTTCCACCAGCCTGACTCCCCTGTTATGCCAATATAATAAAACCAGCTCAGTAGGGCTTATGTCAGTGTAGTAAGGGCAAGGCAGTGTCCCTGTAGACACTGCTTTCCTTGCATCAGCTGTTGGCTGTCTTTTTTGTCAATTTCGGAGCCATGAAATTGACAAGAAAGCTAGGCAGCTAAAGCCCAACCGCCCCTCTTGCTCCCCTAAAGAGGTGGTGTGAAGCCCGGGCGGCTTCTCCTGTCAAGAAACAAGGAGGGGAGATGCCTCTGGTGGCTTTCCCCAGGTCCAGGAGGGGAACAGGGAATGGGGAGGGGCAGCCTGTTGGGAGCCCAGGAGCCTGTGAGGTAGCCCGGCTCCTGGTAGGGAGCTGCAAGTGGAGCTGAGAGACCAGGCCCTCAGATCCCCATACTGCCCCTCTTACATCAGTGGAAGCGCTCCTGGTGAGGATGTCCACCACGGACTTCAGGAGAATAGTGTGGACAACAGCCACCTCAGTAATTAATGTGGTGGCTGTAAGTCAACCTAACATAGGTAGACTTATCTTTCCAATGTAAACAAGGCCTTTAACTCAGCCGGCTTCATGTTAAAGTACACACTGCCTTACCTATGCTAGACTTTTCAAATGTGTTAGTTAAATAAAACATTCTAACACCCTTTTATTCTAATCTAGATACAACCAAATTCACTACCCCAGCGTGGGTGTGAGGAAGTGTCTGAGTCATCATGCTTGAAATCCTCCCATTAAAAAAGCCTCCCACAATTAAGTGCTTCTGAGGTGGCAACTTGAAGGACATCAGAGGAGAGAAATAGACGATCACTCTCTTCTCCGTTGGTAACTACAATCCTGTCCTTGTATCATCTCATCCCATTTCTGTACCATGCTCAACTCTTGAAGTTTGAGGCTGATGTGGAACTTTCTGTGTGATGGCTGCACAGGCCCTCCAATCCCCAGTGATCACACCAGCGCTACACCATTCTCAGTCATTACCTTACTCCAGAGCTCAAGTCAGCAGGGAGATAAGCTTCAATGAACCTAGTACTTACCACCCTACAATGTCCATTGCAGCACCGCTCCCAACAATAGCAACTTCAACACCTTTCATTAGCAACAATCCCTGCACAGCACCCCACATCACCATTGTGCCCCACCCAGAAGCACACATCCCACCATCGAAGCAGTACTTCCCAACCCACTAGCACTAAATGGATGTATATATTTTTATTTTAGATTTATAAAAGAGGCAACTGTAAAGTTTGAGTGCATTTACTATAATAAAAAAATGAAAAAGCTGCAAAGAACTGTTAAATGTGGTTGAAAAGGTTTGTTGAGATGTAGCCAGAAAGGACTGGCGAGCAGACTGTAGAGACAGTGATTCGAGAAAGAAAGCTGAAGTGGTTTGGACATGCTGTACAGGTGCCAAGAAACTGTACTACTAGATAAGCCCTAGATTGGTCCCCGCTGGTGGAAGACAGAAAAGAGAAGGACAACAGATGCCACATAAAAAAACCATTGAAAAAGATGCTGCTGTCATGGAAACAGACTATAAGAGAGCAAGGAACATACCATTAGACAAATGGAGGTGGAAAGATTGGCTTGCTTTGTGTCAGAAAGCATGAGAGCATCTAATAAATAATAAATAACGGATTATGGAATTGGGGTCATGGCAAGAAACCATGGCAGGTGCTGGAATCTGATGGAGAGAGGTTGAGAACCTTTGATCAAAGGTATTATTAATAATAAAGAAACTTGTCATAAACACAGTGAAATCCTAGCCATATTGAAGTCAATAGTAATTTTGCCATTGACTTCACTAGGGCCAAGATTTCATCCATTATTTTTAAAATGATAGTGGCTATTTAAGTAAATGTTTTGTTCTGAACAGAATTCATTATATATTGCACCCCAGAAAAAACTCTGAATAAAACCACTGATCTTACCTCAACAGGAGAATTGAATTCTAAAGTAGAGGATTCCAAAGTGAAGGAATAACAGAATTCCTACCAAATATATTAGCAGGATTTGAATCCACAATCTCCTTTGTGAAAGCCACTATTTTTTTCAAGCTGTCCCATAAAAGATAATTAAATACAAATGTTGCATTTATTTTTATGCATTTTCATGCAACCACCAGAAGATGTACAATCCCTTGAATAGAGTAAAAGCATATTAAAGTTGGCAAAAGAAGTTAAGATTTCACACTAGGGTAAAAGAATTTAAACATCTTATGCCTTGGTGTTTGGGAAACTACATGCATGAAGAATCTCACAAAAATCAACCATTTAAAAGGACAAAGTGGACTGGAGATCCAGATAATTTTTTTAAACAGGATTTAAATCTAGTTCAGGTATTACATTTGCCCCCACAATCTCCCTGCCAGTTCTGGGATTCACTCAGTACTCATTTTAGGTATTATATGTAGCAGTAATAGATTAAAAAGTTCATACATAAGTGGGATATTTTAAGTTGACAGTGTCCTTTGACTATGGTGGTTATTTTTCTTGGGTTGAAAAACATGATAAAATGCACACCTATTAAAATGATTTATTCATGCAATATGATTAACAGGTCTTTTCAAAACTGCCCAAAAGCTAACGTTCCACCATTTAATATTATATCAATTCCCTAAATTATCTAGCTTTGTTGCTAAGGGCAACTGCTGTAGACTTGGAAATGAATTGGATATGGTGAGGCATTTTAATCCAATCTTTTGTAGGATCAGGGCCCCTAGACATTATAGCTGAGAGTGTAGGAAATTTAGCTGAATTTAGCTACTAATGGACGTTGGGCTTCTAAATCCCTTGAGCAGCATTTTTTTTTTATAATGACCACTTACACCTTATTCATGACCACCTCCACGGCCTCCTATGCCTTATCCTTTCCAAGAGTAGAATCATATATTCTGCTTTATTGTAGGCTGGAATGCACAAGTACCAATAGACCCTTAAATACTGGGTTTTGTACAATTTACATGGAAATGTTTTACCAGATAGTTCTCATCACTCAACTTTTCAGTTAGAATTCATGTAAGAATTTCCTTTGTGATTTTTAATTTTTTAAAATATTCCTACAGAAGACAGTAGAAATGATACATAATTAAAGAATACATTGAAGGTGTCCATATTCAACCCCTATTTCCAGCTCCAAGGTCTCTTTTGCATCTGCCTTTCTCCTAATTTGTTCTCCTCATTGTCAGTCTGTACTCTCTCACTCCTTCTCTTTTCTACCCCTTCATTCATCTTTCATCACTTGCCCTCCACTGGCATTTTTCCTTATTTCTAAAGCACACTCTTGTATCCCTTATCTTGAACAAACTATATATCTCCAGTAAATTCTTGTGTGTACATTCAGAACCATGAATTACTTAAACATTTTTCTCAAGATTCAATTTGTACAATGCACCTGATCCTAAATGTTGACTGTGTAATCATTCTGCTACTAAATGAAAATAAAATAATGTTTCACATGAACGTTCTCTGACCAACTAATTATGTAGCAAGTGGTATAGCAAGCCTCTAGAAAAATATAAAATTATGAAACAAGGGGTGAAACTGAAAATAGCTACTAGGACTACTATGTATTATTATTGTTATGGAACACATCCAATCTTATATATTTGGAGTTCAAAATCTAGCTGAAAAAAAAACCTCTCTCATTAAATAGATCTTAAATATATTCTCATTCTGGCTGTGTACCTCATAAACATTGCCATTGTTGGTTTCTGCTGATGAAATATATATTATGTATGTTGTTATGAGCTAGATTCTACTACCCTTATGTTGAGTTGTACCCTACTCTCTGAGTAATTCCACTGAAATCAATTAGACTACTTGCAGAGTAAGATACTATGCAACATGTACAAGGGTGCTAGAATGTGTCCTTATGTAAATAATCATTGTGGATTTCTAGTACTAGGTTGTGCAACTTTTACTCATGCTGGTGGACACTTTCTCACATGAGTAGTCCATTTGAAATCAATAGGACTACCCAAATGAGTCACTGCTTCACAACATAAGGGATGCACAATCTAACTTTGTATAATCAAGAGTTGTATCTGCAGACAGTAATTGATTCGTTCATAATGTGAACATACATGCAAGGGACCAAGTTCCATACACTCCCACCTGAATGGAGGTGGAGGAAGCTCAGTACCTTGCAGGATCTGGCCCTTAGAGAACAATAAAATTACTCTTGTAGATGGAAAGAAAGGGTAAAAACTTTTCCAAGTTTCTTGCCAAAGTCAAAATCAGAGTTGATGAAGTCCCAGTATTACATTGTAACACATGTACAAAGGTTGCTGTTAGCCTATATTCCACACATCTGCTTTCCAAGTGGAATGAGATCAGATATGGGTTACTGAAGCATGCATAATTTATTTGAAAATGCTTAAGATCATGTCTAATGTGCCAAAGTGAGAATCTACAGCCTAAGCATTGTCTTTGTTACAAGATAAGAAATTCAACAGAACTAGGACATTATGATTCTGGTGAAACTATTTATCTGGGGCATGTCTCAAGATCTACCAGTTTTGAAGCTGGAGGCCTTAATCAGATTTCTATTCTGGTTTGGAAATAGTGCTTGAGTTCAGTTTTGCTTTGTTAAAGGGTGTTAAAGGGATCAAGAGAGTTGCCTGAAAAAGGCTTCAAAGCATAGTATTTTTCCTTTCTTTTCTTTTCTCTTTTTTTATTGCAGAGACTGGTGAACATTAACTATAGAGTTCTTTTCTCAACAGATGCTGACATGTATAAGGTCAATAACAGGACAGATTCATTTTCCTCTAAATGATGGAGTGGATCTGACTGGCTTCTAGCCAATACAGCGAAGTTTATTTTAAACCAGAAGGAATGGGTTAGTGGTCCAAGCATAGGGTTGAAATATCTAGGCTCTCTGGAGCCACAGATTTGAATTCTCTCAAAATTGACAGTCCTTCCTACTTCTAAAGTGCTGTAAATAAATTAAGTGCCGTACAGTTTCCTGGGGAAGAATCTGTTGAACAAGACTGCAAAATTAGGCTTCATGTGGATAAGATCCTATGACATTTTTCAGAAAAAGAGGGGGTTCTTTGTTTGCTGTTTTACGGTATGCTTTAGGCCATTTGGCTGCTACCCTCCAATCCAGAAGTGCTGGTGTATGTACAAACTGTAGTTTAAAATATGTGGGGATGCTTTGAGTGGAAGGTGTTATCTAAATAATACAACTGAGCTCTGATAAATAACTTTTCATCCAGATATCGTGAAGTGTTTTAAAAATAAAGATAAATATCATTATCTCCATTTTACAGATGGGAAAACTGAAGCACAGAGAGGTGAAGTGACTTGCCCAGAGTCATATAGTAAGTCAGTGGCGTTTTTACATGAGCTATCATGAGCGCACTTTTTTTTTTTTGGTCTGATTGTCATTTTAGACATGACCGTAGTTATAAAGTTCAATGTTCGGGATCTTCAGCTAGTGTAAGTCATAGCTCCATTGATTATAGTGGAGTTACAATGATTTATTCTACAGATTGGGACATGTGATTAAATAGCAGTTATCTTCAGTTGCTAGCTCTCCTCTAGTAAAATATGATGGAGTACTAAATTGAGACCCAAATAGAAATTGAATCATACAGTGGCTCTATTTTATTCTCCCAGTTTTCAAAAACATAAAGGGTGGAAGTTGTTCAGCAGGTCTTTGTGGTCAAATGGAGTGTAGACAACACCATGACCAAGCAAATGGGAAGTTAAAGGATACAAAGTCTGATGTGGCTGACAAAAATCCAGGAAGCACAACTTCACTGGTTTGGAGAGAAAGAACGAAGGGGATCTGGTGAAAATAGCCTGGCAGAAGAAGGTGGTAGGAAAAAGAACCTATGGAAAGCTGAGGAAGCAATGGATGGCTGGTTGGATCACATCAAAAAAGATGGTAAGCAGAAGGATCGTAGTGGTGTCTCTGACAGACAAAAATGGTGGATGCTTGCCAGTGATCCAACCCCAGTTGATGGGATAAGGGGAAAAGAAAGAAAGAAAGTGTGATGGTATCTTATCTTAACCAGTCTATAGTTTTTAATGTATCTGGGTTTTCAGTTTACTTTAGCCATAATGAGAACACTTTGAGGCACTAGGAACTGTCAGAAAAGCTGCTGTGTGTGTATGGAATAGATATGCTAAATATAATGACAATATAACACACTGTTTAATTTGTATAAGTTGAAGAGTGTGGTGGGTGGGTGAGTGGGTGTAGGTGCAGTGCTGGTCCAGGCAGTGGCATACCGTGTGTCTTCAGCGCCCAGGGGCCAAGCCTACATTTGCATCCCCTTCGCCTCACGCACCCCCCGCACAGGGAAGAAGGGGCACTGGCGCTGCCCACCAGCTGCCCCGGGGAGGAAGGGGTCTGTACCTGCAGAGTGGGCATAAATGCAGGCTTGGTTCCGCCATCCCCCCCTTCATTTATCCTCCATGCAGCGCCTGCCTCTCCCGCTCCAGCCCCGCAGCCCGGCACCAGCTCGGACTGGGACAGTCTCACCCCCTGGCCTGGGAGGGAAGGGAGACTGGGCCAGTCCTTCACAATGCATGGGGGACAGGGGGGCGCTGGAGAGGCTGGCACCCCCGTCCCCTGTGTGTCATGAAGGGCTGGCCCGGCGCCTCCCCCACAAGCCGGCACCCAAGGGCCTGAGCCCCACCGACCCTCCCTCGGTACGCCACTGAATCCAGGGGTCTCTCCCCCTGTATTTTTTTAATTAGCCTTCTAGAACAAAGTTATTCCAAAAGGCAAAATATTTGTTTTTAAACATATTTTTATGATGATTTAGCACTATCACGAGAAACAGTATTTTGTAGGAGGCAGAAAAATCATCCCAGCCTTCCCTTTAAGTTGATGTCAGATTTTAACTAAAGATCACCTGGCAAGTCACCCCAACACAGCACTGAATATTTGACATTTAACTATACAAAGCCAATAGACAAGTGTCTAGGTTTTGTTTCACTTTTGTTACGGCTTGTTTCTTACATAAATCAGTCATTGAGTTTCACGATCACTAAATAATATATGCTTGACATTGTGTAGTTTTGTTTTCTGCAACTGTGCTCATGTGAATTAAACTTGCGCACTGACAGCTGCTCATTCTGCACACAGGAAATAGTTAAGGGAACATTGTTTGAAACTACGAAGAACCATCTTCAAATTGTGCCATAGTTCCCTATGTACCATGATCTTATTTTTATTATCCTTTTCCTCCACCTCCCTTCCCTCTTTTTATTTCTTACAATCACTTGCTGCATCTTCAAATTAGACTACAGGCTCTTCAGAGCAGGAGCTGTCTTTTACTCTGTGTTTGTATACACCCAGCAGAATGGAGTCAAAATCCATTTCAGGATCTCAAAGTGCTACCAGAAGACAAATAATGGGTCTGTAAATTGATTTCTTTGTAGATTTACATTATTTTGGTTTTTAATCACTTGCTTTAGGGATTTGTTTATGAAGATCAATCTGTGTCTAGCTGAATCTGTCCAAGAGAATGTTCATTTTCTTCCATGGCTCTGGGGCAGCCCTGCCATGTAGACTGCCCCAGGACTGAAAACTCCAGGTTTCCAGGATCCCCAGCTCAGGGGCAACCCAGCCGGGGGACTAATAGCTGCAATGAAACTGACAAGAATCATCTCAATTTTAGTCAGCAGCAGCTGGGGTCAGAGGGAGCATATTTCATTTCAGTAGCACCATGTGTTGGTGTTTCCAAAATACATTTTTTTAGAATTTCCAGTTCATGGGAAATTTCCAAAAATGTTGTTTTATTCCAAATTGAACCAAAACCAAATTGCAAAATTTCCCACAAACTGGAAATTCCCAGCTTTGGCCAGCTCATATTATATGACCCCAACATTGTAATATATGGCCACAGTTATATGACCATCAACAAAGTATTAAAAATAAAAACAACAATTATCTCTGTTCCCCCACATCCTGTAGAAGAAACAGCTTGATTAGTTTAGAAACAGCCTGATTATATTAGGGATTTTACCCTCCAGTAACTGTGGTCTTTGAGATATGTTGTCCATATACATTCCAGTTCTGGTGCACCTGTGCCCCATGCATTCGAGATTGGAATTTTTTTGAAAGCAGGGTCTGTTGGGACCATGCCTGCACTCTGCATGTTCTCAAGCATCCCGTAACCCTGGGCATAAAGGACCATTCAGTTATTTCTGTAAAACAGAATCCAAATGATATAGACCTCCATAGTAGTGTAGAAGGAGGACATGTAATGGAATACATGTGGACATCAGATCTGGAAGACACACAGTTACTGTAGGGTAAATATCCACGCCTTCTTCGAGTGATTATCTACATCTATTGTCCGTCTGGTGACCCACAAGCAGTAATCCAAACTCTTGGAGGCAGGTCATGAGAGTCTACTAAATGAATAATTGTAAGACAGCTCTTACAGGCATCATTTCTGGCACCCTCTACCAAGAAGTAGAGTTGGTCAACACAGAGCTGGTCAAAGATGTGAACTGAACTCCGGGGTGATGATCCACAAATCTTCAGAACTGGAATCCCTCTTAGTGACGCTCAGAAGCTGCTTGAGCTCTGATCTGTGTAGAGTGGTCCAAGTGTCCAAGGTATGAAGAATATGTCCAATAAGAGCCTGTGCTGGATCCCCTTCTGGAGCACAACATTTGGCACTTTTTGTTTTGTTCTGTGGCAAACAGGTCTATCCTTGGGTGTCCCCATTTGGGGAAGATGTCATGTAGAATTGAGTCTTTTACTGACCACTCATGATTGTCTGAGTATTGTCTGCTGAGTTGATGTACTAGGGTATTTTGCAATCCTCAAAGATGTAGGGTCATTCATATGATGTGATGACTGATGCACCACTGCCAGAGATTGCTTTCTGGAAGACAGGTGACAACTGTGTTCCTCACAGCAAAATACTGCATCAGTATGTGAACTACTGTTCCTTAGCATATGGATAGGAAGGCTATGCATTCTAGGACCAGCTCCAGGTTGTTTACATGAAGATTCGCTTCTTGGAGGACCAAAGACCATGCGTCTGATGGTCCAGATGAGCTCCCCATCCAAGAGTGGATGCATCTGTCACCAGCGTTTTATTTGGTAGAATGGAACTTTATTGCATACATGTAGAGGGTCCTTCCACCAATCTAACCAGGAGAAAACTTATTGAGGAATTGTGTCTGTAAAGTGTCTGCTGGGTAGATTCACTGATCTCAGCCACACTGGCTTAGAACATAGATGAAGTCTGGCAAACTACGTCATTGAAGGTGCAAGAGACCATGTGTCCCATAAGCCTCAGACACATCCCGATTGATGTCTTTGGGTAAGCCTAAAGTCTATTTTTAGGACACAGAATGGTGAGGAACCTGTCCTGTGGTAGGTAAGCCTTTTGCCACGGTGGAGTCCAATATTGCTCATATGAACTCTATACTTTGAGTCGGGGGTAAGAGTGGATTCTTCTCTGTTGTCTCTGAGACCTGAAGAGACAAAGATCTCCAGAGCTGTTTGGACAGAGATGTTCGCTTGTTGAGGGGAATGTTTCCAAATTAGCCAGTTGTTAAGGTATGGGTCCTGTGGTTCTTAGTGATTCTTGATCACACCTTCAAACCTGCAGCACAAAGTGAAAGCTGAATGTGTAGCCATGGAGGAAGGGGAAAGGGAAGGAGTAGGTCTCCTCTGGAAACTCTGCCTCTTTCTTGGAGTTTCCAATGATTGTTAGTGGCCATAATAGTAGGAGTAAGATTGCCTCTGTCTCAGATAATTCTGAGGCCTATACTACTTCATCCTGGAGCCCATGGTGTACACTACCAGAGAGCATAAGTTGGCCCTGGGATTCTTTAATATGTGCAGGGCTTCATTAGTGTGCTTATTGAAAGCCCTCAAACACAATACAACACAAATCCCCCTCAACACAAATACACACATTAAAGTAACCAATATTGTAATATCATACAATAGGAATAACAGCTTTAAGTAATTACATTCTACATGTGGTGATTAATCACATGCAGGATGCTGGCAGCACATTCTTATCTACACATTAAAACAGTACACATAACAAACATCCAGCTTTATTAACCCAGGCATATACAACCATTTGTTACAATTTGTTGTTTACACTAGAATCGTCATGTTTACTTTTCTGCTGTCTTCCTTCCCTCAGATCCACTTAAGTCCTTCTGATCTGTCACAGATGTCACTATTGCCAAAATCTCTACTGCTCCGCTTTTTTCCTTCTCCCTTTGTGATTTCAGCTCTTAATATCTTGATCTTCTCCTGATGATTCTTCTACTGCACACACACACCACACCGGTACCTTGTACTCACACTGACTGAAGCCTGTCAGCTCTCTGACTTATGTACTACAGATTTTGACCTTTTCTGATTGGTTGCTTTTTCAATCCTATGCCTATCCACCAATCACTTTAAGCTTTTCCTGATTGTCCATTCTTATGGACTAATTGCAGCCGCTAAACTCATCTGTCAATCAAGCTGGATCTATTTGATAACCCATGCTTGTTCCTGACGGATCCCTCCCTTCAGGTTTTGAAGTGACCTTTAATTTACCCCAGCCTGCCTCCTTGCTATAGCTCATATTATTTAGGACCACCATTTTGGTGTTTCTGTCTGTGACTGCTTGTGACCGCCATCTTGTTTTTCCTGGCCACAACTGCTAAAAACTATCTTTATTAACTGCTATTGAAACCTTTAAAACTATAAACAATTACACCTCTGTGTGCATTCTAATATTATGATTCACTGTTGCCATTCCAATTACGCTAATTCAAATAAGTTTAATATTCATCTTTTTGCCTTCTTCAGATAATGGTGGCAAGGCAAATGCTCTCAGTGCTGTATTCCTAACATAAAATGGAACAACTGAAAAATCTCTTGTATCACTCTCCTCCGCCATCTCAACACCTGGAAGATCATCTGAAAGACAAAGACTTTGAACTGGGGAGATTGGTCCCAGGCTGAGAGGGAATACAGTCTGTGTATTAAGAACTGTGAGCTGCCTGTAACATCTACCAGGGTGAGAAACTGCTTGATTCAAATCTTGCTTAGTCTGTAGAATCTAGACTGCAGTATTATTCTTATTTCTTATGTAACCAACCTTGAGTCCTATGCCTGCTACTTACACTCACTTAAAATCTATCTTGCTGTAGTTAATAAATCTGTTTTATATTTTACCTAAAACAGTGGGTTTTTTTGGTTGAAGTGCTTAGAGAATCCCAGCTCAGGTTAACAAGGTCTGTTAAATGTCCACTTTGTTGGAGTGGTGAACTAATTAATGAGCTTGCACTGTTCAGGGGAGTTTTGAGCAGCGTAAGACGGTATATTTCTGGGGTGCAAGGCTAGGGTGATTGGCTGATGCCTCTCTCTGTGTAATTCATGAGTGGTTTGGAGAGCCATCATGCATTTTAGCTGGGTGTGGGTCTCCACCTGCTGATGGCTGAGTGTTCACAGTGCCTGAAGGGGTTTGCTGCTCATTACAGGCATAGCATTGTGAGAGATTGCCCATGCCAGAGAGTTAAGGGGCACAGTGGTCCCACAGTTCCAGGTTGTACCCCAGGGATCCTGTCACAACTATCTCTACTGGAATTCCCAGGGTATCAGCTATCTGCTGTAAGAGTTCTTGGAAGATGCAGTAGTCATCAGGCTGGGCTGGAACAGCTGGAGTAACAGTTTCATCCGGTGAAGATGATTATATCACCAAAGTGATAGGTTGGCCCTCTGCTTCTTGCATATCATGCTGCTCGGCATCTTGGTCTTGGAATTGTAAATGCTGAGTTAATTGATCTTCCTGGAATTTATGAGGGAAGAGAGACTTAGGTCTCGAGGCAGGAGCAATAGATGGAGTCCTTCTGCTGGGATGAACTCCTCATTGAGCCTAGAACAGCCATGATTGCAGGACAGGGATAATGTGCTGTGGGCTATGGGAGTTTTCCTCTCGAGTATCCCAATGCCCTTTCATAAAGTACCTTGCCCTGGACTCCCTATCAAAATAGCTTGGTTCATAGGATGGTGAATGTAGCAAATACATGAGCAACATCTACCCACTTTTCTCAGATGCAGAGGAGGAGAAAGAATATATCTCTTTGATAGGTGGAACTGTTCTTTCAGGAATTTTGGACATCCCAGAGCATCTTAGAATGGAACTGAAGTGTAAGTTGTGGACTTTTCTGGAGCCAACAGCTTTTTTGTGGAGGCTAATAATGGTGACTCTGGCTGGTTGGTTACTGCTAGATCATCTGATATCATGAATCTCCTGGGTACCAAGAAGGTTGGTTCCAAAATTGTTTCATCTGAATCCAGGAGTGTGATAGGGACCATAGAGGATGGTGTGTAGGGATCTAGTGTCAGCACCAGATGTTTTGGTCTGGTGCATTGGTATTGGTAGGGAAGCCAAGAAGCTTCTCTGAATGTTACCAAGGTCATCTTGAGACCATTAGGTGCCAACGCATCAGCAGGGCCCATGTTGGGCCTGGAACTGCCTCCTGGTTTGAATCTACTCAGTGCTGGAAAGGGAGATCTGTGAGTCCAGTCACCCTGAGAACAGTGCTCCTTCCTTCTTCTATCATCAGAGGACAGGGGAGAGACGCTCTTGCTGACTGCAGTCAAGGGAGTTTGAGGAGTGAGACTTTCTCACCACCAAAGGAGCCTTGGAGCACAGGGTGGATATCCAGCTTACCAGAGCAATCACTGAGATGGTTTGGTCAGACTAGGTGGTCTTCTCCTCTTCGGAAACCAAAGATGTCTTCGTAGATCTCTCTAAGAGAAAGCGCTTCAGATGGTATTCCTTCACTTTTGGGGGACTTTTCAAAAAGGAGCAACATCTAGAGCACTTGTGCAGTATATGTGCTTTACCAAGGCAGAAGATGACTTAGAGTGTCCATCATTGATGGGAATAGCTGCCTTACAGAAGGGACAGAATTTGAATCCTGGAGATTTCGAATCAACCATGTCCCAGGATGTTCAGTGCCAGAGTGCCTTCTGAACATGAAGACTTCTTTTTTTTTTTTTGCCACAGGCTTAAAAGTAGAAATGTAACTGTACTAACTATACCTAGAACACTAACTTCAACTAGCTGCTAATAAATAAACAAGGAAAGAATCACACAGTGAGCAGAAACACGGACACTGCAGGGGTTCTGTCTCACAACCTCAAACAGTAAGAAGGAATTGAAGGGCAGTTGTGGCTGCACTGCTATCAGCTATAAGGCACCATAGAGCATGCAAGGTGCAAGTGCATCCCCAATGGACATTGCTACTCGCCTGGAAGGGGTGCTTGCACACCAGAAGTGGCATACATGTGGACAATCACTCAAAGAAGAATGGATGTTTCATATGTCTGTATGGGTACATGTGTGAAAACATTATTGAGGGAAAACGGAATCAAAGTAATGTGATCCTGCTTTCCAGAGTAAAAAAGTGTCTGACCACAGCATTCCTGACACCCGTAATTTTAGAAAGTAAAAATTTCGGAAGACCTTATTAGCTGTCTCACCTGAGATAACCAGGATTAGAGAGAATGAAATACATACTTGTCCCTAATTGGAGGGTTAAGGCACATCAGTGAGGCAGAGAAAGGAGCATGAGCGCCACCAACAGGTATTTTAGCAAAGTCAATCCAGCCACTTTCACATAAACCAAAATTCATTTTAATAAAAGGTTAAAAATTAAAAAAAAGAATGAAAAGAGAAACATTGCTCAGTCCCAAAAGCTTGCAGAAACACATCATTCAGGGACAAAAAATGGTAATATGCTGATCACATCACCAGCTTCAGTCTCAATTCTGTCATAAACCCATTTTCTATTACAGCGGCACTCGGGTCCACATTTGTTCGAATTGCACTTAGGGCACGGATAGAAGCAACCCAGGCAGTTCTTCTCCAGGCAGTCACACAAATCCATGTTATTACAAAGCAGCTTGCCATGTTTGTCGTACTTCTTCATAGTTCTGTTAGATAAAAAACAGTGGCCCTCAGAAAATATTTCAAATATGCTCAGTGACTGAGGTAAGCTAATGAGGAGAAATCTACATAGAAGCAAGTACTTTCTTTTGCACACACTTGAGAAATATCAAGATTAGATTCTGATAATAATAGATATGGTTATTAAATGTCAAGTAATATGTGTGCCACAAATATAAGTCCAACTACCGTTAAACTCAACAGAGAAAGTCTATTTACTCTGCTAAACATTCAAATTTTAACAAGGTCTAGGAACTATGAAAATATTAATTTGTTTTTTAATTTTGTATATATTGAGTAAACAATTACATCTCAGCTTCAAAAGACCTATATAATAAATATACCATCTTACTTGTGTTTGTAAAAAAAATCTTGGTTCATCTTTGACATACGCTCTTTCTTCTTCTGCTCTCTAGTTTCAGGGTTGAAGTCAGCTACCTGAGGTCCTGGGTTTTGAAATGCTAAGCATTTTAGTTGCCGCTCTATTTGTTGCTATGAATGAACAAACAAAGGAAAGCTTATAAACACCACAGCTAGACAGAATTTTTTTATTTACTGCCATATATGTTTGCTAGTTTACTACAACAATTAATAATCTTCATAATCAAAATATAAAAGGACATAGTGAATGGCATGTAAGGCAAAAACCTGACTTAGTGTGACAACAGTCCCATTTAAAAATAGTTCATCCATCTATTCATTTTTTAATCACTTATGCCGTAGGCCCATTTTGTCAGCTGACGGGGGGGGGCATAGCCAGAAATCTCCAATTTTATGCAGGTGTGAATGCAGAGGAAGGAGCTGGGTAAGCATGACATGACAGCCCCTATGTTTGAGAGCCCAACCTGCAACCTAAGCTGCAATGTCCCCACTGCTATTTTTAGTGTGCTAGATCGAGCCCCACTAGTGTGAGGCTGTCTACCAGGCCTGGGAGGCTCACTCCCCGCTGCAGTGTAGACATACCCAGAGAGCTCAGGTTCTAGTACCTCACCACAAAAATTACATTTCTTTGTTTTAGTCTTGGCCTTTTCAGTTTCTGAAACATTGCCACCTTGTACAACAGAAACACGCCCTTCTTGTAAAGGCCTCGCTAGGGTGAATTCAAGAACAGGCAAGCGGGAGCTCAGCACTTGCGATGGTCGCTGTCTGTCAGAGAGCCTGGAACACATCATAAATGCCATCTAACTAAGAAAGCAGATGCTGCATTTTCTAAAATATTTTGCTGCTACATACTATTGCCATTATGTGTTTTCCTTTGAATCAGAATGAGTTGCAAAACCGAAGTTCTAACAGAACAGAGCTGTTGAAAGGTTATTTGACTTCTGCCTCTCAGTAATACACCCTTTCAAACTTTCATAGCCCATTCGCCATGCTTCCTGGAGCCTTTTGGCTCTGTCCCTAGTTTATATCTATGTTGCCCAATCCCTACCAACTACCCATAGGTTCTTCCCTGTGTTGAGCTAGTCTTTCTGACTGGTCCAGGTCCTCGTCTGTGATATATTAGCTTTTCTCCAAATTATCGCATTGAACCCAATTTTGCGTTCTTCAAGTCAGTTTCTTAGACAGTTCTTACAATATGAATCTATAGCTCAGTGTGTCTGAAAAAAACCCTTTAATAAGGACGTTGCATCATTTTCAATTATTCTGACTACTAAAGGAAAATATTATTTCAACATTACAAAATAAAATGAAGGTCCACGAACGTACACAATGTGCCTTTAAGGTAATAATTCAGTAGCCTCCAATGTAAAAGAAAATACTGTCACCATTTTAATCTCAGCTAGATCATTCCTTCTGTTCTCTTACCGCCTCTGTTCCCTCAGCTCCCTATGGCCTATTCTCCAAGAAGAATCTGAGGGCAAGGAGAAGGTATGGAAGATTATTAATGCAGGAAAGAAGTCACAGGACTGAAGTGTATGAAGAAAGGCCTGGAGAATAGTGGAGGAGCCAAAGCAAACAATTCATAGAGAGGGACAGTATTTTGGGAGGGTTATTTTATTGTATTTTTGCTGGAAATCTGGATTTACAATTGGATGAAACTGTTTGGGGGGGGGAGGAGGGTGTTAAAAAGAACGGGCCTTTTTCTCCAGTGTCCTACACCTTGGCTTGTCATTTATACCTGTACAACGCAACTTGTGAGTGAGCATAAAATGTTACCAGTCAGATCAGTAGCATTTACACCTACTTTTCACTCACTACACAAGGTGCAAAGTGGTAACATTTGTTTGGAATTCTCCAGATTTCTGTAAAAGTAGATTATTTTATTTATAAATTGATCTTATCTTCTCATACATAAATTGATGTGAGTCAGCTTCCATCATCTTCACTGCAGATTCCATCATGTTGTTTCATTCACAGTCTGTGTTAATTTTTTAACAATAATATGCTTCCAGGTGAGGGTTCCAGTCACTCCACACTGGTGGTAGCAGTGGGCGCCCAAGCAGACTCTCTGTTGTTGTGGCACATGCTCAATTAGCCAACTGAAGGCCTTTTATTTGCGAGCTGACTGACATCAAGTACTGAAAATCAAAGCCTTCTGATAAGCAGTGGGACAACCTCATCAGCGGGGCACATGTAGACATTCAAATGTTGTGTATAGAATTTGGGTTTTACTCTTAAAATACAGCCTACAAAAATTAAATTTGTTAGTCTTTCAAGTGCCACTGAACTTTCGTTGGTTTTCCCTATTCATAGGTTACAAACATTCCAACTGGAAACAAATAATAGACAACAACGGAGACAACACAAGGAATCCCTCCCTTCCAGACATGGGCGGTTGGTATTAAAGACGGGGGAAGGCTGAGCCTCCTCTGAGGGGCCGTGGTGGCCCTGCCTCTTTCCCTGCCCTCCCTGCTGGGAAGGCAGAAGTTTTTATGCTCCATGCAGGTTCCCTTTAGTCGCCAGGGAACTTGCCTGCCTGGAGCGTATAAAGCTCAGCGCGCCAGGCACTCAGGCAGCGTGAGACTGCCTCCAGCTTTCTAACTTCTCTTCTCTGGTCTCAGTTTCAATTTCACTTCACTCTCCACCTGTGGCTGTCTACCCGGCTGGGCTCGGGCAGTGCTACAGTCTGAATCTGTTCTCAGCCTGCCCGCCCCTAGTCTGAGTGGACTCTCCTGCTTGCCAGACCAGTTCCTCTTCCCCCCTCACCCCAGTAGCCTGTTCAGTAATCAATTAGGAGTCCCTTCAAAGACACTCATTTGTTTTCCAGCTAAGGGAAAAGGAACGTAAAATTGAAGGGACGAGGCAGCATGGCTTGGTGTTGAAAGCAGAGCTAGGAATGTGACGATTTGGGGTTTTAGAATGGCCCCGTCACAAACTTGCAATGTGACATTGGACCACCTGTCATTTCAGGCTTAATCTCAAGGACAGTCTTTCTACTGATTTAAAAAGGCAGTGGATACAGGGGACTTAATCAGCTTCAGTTTCTCCATCCAAAAAAGAGGGATAAGAATACTTGCCTGCCTCAGAGGAGTATTGTGTAGCTTAACACATTGGTTTTGGTTAGGTGCTTTGAGGTCATCAGATGGAAAGTGCTTTAGAAGTGCTCAGTGTTTTCACAATTAACCTTTCATGCACAGGCACTCCTCCTGGATCACAGGAGATTGGGATTTTATGGGAGGACTCCTCCTGCTGATGCCGGAGAAAATTGCCAGAGCACAAGACTGTGTCTGTGGGGGAGGGGAAGGGAGGCCAGCAGGGCCCCGCTCCCATCATCACTTTTCAAAATGGGAGGCGAGAGAGCTAGACAAGACAAGATGCCACCAGGCCAGCCTTCTGCTCTGTGCAGAGGGTGGGCCATTTCCTTCCCTCCCTTCCAAGCCACTGCAGGGCTGGCCTGGAGCCCTGGTCTGACTTGTGTGCTGCTGCAGCAGCCCCTCCGGCACAGCAGGGCAGGGGTGTGTGCGAGCTCTCCCCTCCCCCATCTCACATTTTCATTCTGTCCCCAGTCCTGGCAAACTCCAGACACCTTCCAGCGCTGGGAGTGCCCCAAAACACACTGCCCCTCCCGCCAAGCCCAGCCAGCCTCCCCAGTGCTGCTACCCTCCCCGTAAAAACCTCACCCCTTTCCACCATGCCCCCAAACTGCTGGCCTCGCCCACACCCTGGCCACTGTACGGTTCTCAAAAGCCCTCGCACCCTGTGCCACCCCAGCTGTGTTGTGTCCCCAAATGCTGCTCTACCCGAGAAACCACCACACCCCACCAGTCTGAAAAATGGCAGCCAAGGCCATGCTGCACCAGGCAGGCCCAAAAAACACTGCCCCTTTTTTAACCCCCGCAGTCCCCTGGCCACATGTGCAGTGTCCCCTCCCCACTCGGCCCCCCTCCTCTTCACACACCCTCTTTCCCCGAGGCCTGACCACTCTCCGCCGCTGAGCTGAGAGCTCTGCCCGCCACTTGAACAAGTAAAAAAACTTGCAGGGGTAGGGGGGGCATCCGCTGCTCCCGCGTGCCCCTCATTGCCGCCAGCCCGCTGTTTACCTCGTGGGAACGCTCAGTCGGGCTCTGGGCCAGGTGGAGGGGACCCGTTCCTCCTGGCCATTTCTTGCTCAGCTACCCAACCCACTGGCCCTGAGGACCGGACAGCGTAGCGGTGCCTGCCCCTGCCACACACTGAGCGATCCAGTTTCAGAGCAGCACCACAGCAGGAAGGCGTGTGAGCATTTGGCATCAGCTTAGGAGGGAGGAAGCTTGCCCAGCCAGCCAGATCCTTCTGCTGTGATATGGAGCCTTCTCTCTCCCCCAGCTCACCCCCTCTCGCATCGCTGTCTGCACCCCTCCTTCCTCCTGCCCGGCCTTCCTGCATCTCCCCCAAGCTCCCAAGGGGTTTGTTTAATGTACCCCTCCCGTTATCAATGTTTGGGTCTGTTTGGTAACTTCCCACTGCCCCCATCTCAGCCAGGGAGGGAGGAACAGGCTGAGACATCTTAGGGCAACCGGCTCCCATCCCACGCGCACCCAGTCACCTACAGACTGGTGCACAGCGGCTTATGCTGGCCTGGGAGGCAGCAGAGATGAGGGATTCACAGCGCATGGCGGTGAGCAGGGGAGGGGACTGGGTCGGGGCCTAGGGTGGAGCAGGGGTGGGGTGTGGGCGGGGCCTGGGGGTGGAAGAGACGGGACGGAGCTAGCCTTCCCTAGGGGTAGCTTAACCAGCAGCCCATGCTTCCATAGCTCTGGGTAAAATTAATTACAAAGATAACTTCCGGTTGAGAGGACTGTCCCATTTCCCTGCACCCTCCCTTGCTAGAACTCTGAAGGGCTCTAAACACGCTATTAAGTACCTGCACATGATTGACTGTATTCCTGTCATTTCACTGTTTGCCTTTATTTATATTTGCACATTTGCTCCAGCACCCTGATCAGTAACACAGTACTTCAGAAGTCATACCAGTTGCTTCTGTGCTATCTGACAATCCTTAGCAGCAGCGGCATGTGCTTCTGCAGGTTCCTCCTGGGCAGAAATGCTTTTCTCAGTACAGTTTTCTTCCAAATGATCACTCATTTCAAGACACTAAAAAAATGAAACATCAAAAACTGAGCACGTTGAAAAGATATATACAGGTGTGAGAACCACAGACTTATTACAGGGACCTGGTCCAACTTTTACATTAACCAGCTGGTATCCATCTCAGCCCCTCAAAGGTTCTGGACCCACATTGTTTACTGAAAGAAATATGAGTCAGTATTAGTTTCTATTTTAGAAATTTTATTAAAACTCTGAAACTAATATAAAACCTAGAAATGTATCACCAAAAGTAAGCTATTGTTAATAAACTAAACTAAAAATAAAACACTGCCTAATCACAATCAAACAAAGATCAAATCAAGCAAGTTAGTCTAAATATTGGATTGGAGTAAGATCATCAAAATTAATGCCAAAAGCAATCAATCCTTATATAAATTCTAAGACGTCTGAGAATGTGGCTGTCCACTTGGGTATATATCCCAACTAAAGAATTTTACCATGGTCAATCAAATCTATAATTTGAATCTGGTTAAAAAGCCTAATATTGAAATCAAACTATTACCTAATGTCTGAACCTCAATCTCAGAAGCTATAAGTCAGCTGCCTTTTAGACTTTTATTTTATTTAGTTAAATAAATATGGCTATAAGTGCTTAATTTTAGACACCAACGTTTGAATAGTTTGACCTTAGTTTATTTCAATAAATAAAAGGTAAAGTAACTAAGAAAGCTATTCTGCAGGGCAAGAATAATATTCCTCAAAAAATCCTTAGGGCATAGTTCTGGGCTCACATTTTTTAAATGAGTCCTGAATTGCCAATGGTCATTTACATTTTTGCTATGTAAAATATTTAAGCAGGACCCTATTTTAATAGGATTATGCAGCTGCATAAATGATCACATAATTCTGCATTCTTTTGAAATTTCAGGTGAATTAAACTCCAGAGCTGAACATTTGACTTAAAATCATAAAAAATCTGCAGCTCAATTTGGTCATGAAGAAAACCTTCAAGATGTGAACCAGCTACTACAGATGGAGTGCCTTCTGCCTTAGTCTGTAGCGTTGAAAGAAGATTCTGCTTCATCACAATGAGGTGATGATTCTGAAGCCTAGTGATGACAATTTAAATGACAACACTATTAACTGTTTCCTGCTACCCTTTAAAGCAGAAAGATCAAGCTAATGTGCTTGCATCCATTGTTGCAGGACGTGGTGGCAAATTTGGGGGTCAGCATATAGACCGGCAACTAGCTGAAGAGATGAGGGACAAGGAATTCAAACCCCTCTTCCAAATTTAAAGTCATTTCCCTTGTACCCAAAAGGAGGAAAGTATGAAGAGATACTTTCCCCTTGCAGCACTCAAAGCCTCAACTGCCTCCTGGATGCCAAAACCCAAAACTGCTTCTTATATATTCCTGTGTGCCAACAGCCCCAAATGTCCCCTCCCCACCTGCAAAACCTCCGGCTTCCTCTCCGACAACTTGTACAATGCAATTAAGCACAGCAATACCAAAATGTGCAGCACATTGAAATTTGGGTGCAGAATAAAATAGGTTTAATTCAGTATCAAATTTAATAAATAAATAACATCATGGCATATTTTACTGGCTGGATGACTGCTGAAGGGGTAATGAGGAAGAGAGAACTCGAAGGCAGTGCTGCGTAATTCCAGTGTCTCTGCTGCATAATTTTATTAAATACTCAAACCCTGTTTCATCTTTTTGCTATTAAGGAGTGAGAATGTTACAATACAACCACACCACATATTTTCAAGTGCAAAATGATTACCTCCAGATAATTTAACATATTTTGGGTAAATCATTACATGAAGGCATCCAAGAATAATCATTTTATAGAATTGTCACGAAGCTACTGAAACTGTAAATTACTCTCTGGAATATAAAAATAGTGACCAACTTTTTCACAAAGCAAATAGAGCCATCTATGAAATCCAACGGATGTGGAGAACACATGTACAGGCTGTTCACTTAACATGCCATTAGGTGTCACTGTTGTTCTACACTAGTAATATAAGTCATGTTCAAGCAGTTTTTTAAAGCTTTCATTGATGTAAAGCAAATTAGCTGGTTTGGGTGCTATAGTTTGTCATATTTTCCTAGCCACCCAAAGAATCCAGAGGCACACTAATATATACCACAATTCTACCATTCCAGACAGCACCACAATTTCATTTACCAATGGACTGGAAACTCCAAAGTATAGGTGCGGTGAAAAGTCTTTGCCTGTTAAACTCAAACCTTTGCTTATACATGGAGTCTAGTTTTATAATTAACATGAAAGACGCATCACTTCCTCTGATGGTAAAACACCAAGAAACACCTATGGACTCACTCACATATTCAGCCAACCAACACATTCACTTATTATCTCCCCACTCCTCCATCGCTCACTATCACGCAACTCTCCCCCAGAAGGATAAAGGGAGGAAAAATTGCACAGGACACATGCTGGTCTTGTCACTTACTGCACCTCTGGAAAGCGTTTAGATATCAGGGCGAAGGTCTCAGTGTAAGAACCTGAATACAATAGAGTCACCCATGTGACACACATTTTGCACCCACCATTCATTATTCCCCATCAAACACACATTCATTCCTCCACCCCCTGCCTTTTGGGGAACATCTTGTGTTCTCTCCAATCTGCTGCGGCTCTCTGCCCCTTCACGTCCCCACAGGTGCATCTCCCAGGGCCTTCTCCCTTCTGGGGCTTTTAGAGCCCTCCTCACTCTGCATGTGGATCTCCCAGAATGCCACACACTAGGGGTCTCTGACACTTCACTCCTACATGGAGGGTTTTTAAGTCTTCCATTTGGGGTCTCTCGGGTCATTTCCTTCTGGTGGTGGGCAGTCTCAGATTTCCCCCAATCCTGCTGCAATTGTCTCTCAAGGACCCCCCTCTGTGGAGTGGTCGTCTCCACACTACTTAAGCCCCTCCCCTGCAGGGAATGGGATATTTCTTGGGACCCTTCTCTGGGAGGCAGGGATGCTTGTACTTTACCAGCATTATTGTTTTCCTGCAGGGAGGAAGGGAGCTGAAAGAACCAACAAAGAAAGCAGATGCCTTCAGTGTCCTTACTTATAGCACCCCCTGCAGGGCAAGAGGAAGAAGCTGAGACATATCAGGAAAAGGACTGGAGAAGCTGCCTTGTATTGGGGTTAAAGGGAGGCCAGGAAAGGGAGGGGAGAAGAACAAAAGAATAAAAGATCTCCTTAACCAGATCTCTAAATCAATGCTTCTAATTTCAGGCTTTTCCATACTGGAACCCTCTTTCCCCTCCCTCAGGACATACCTCTAATCTAGCCAGGCCTTTGCCCATTCCCAGTATGGGATATGTAGAATACTTTCAACTCCTTGACATCTGTTCACACCCCCATGCAGTCTAGATCAAAGAGAAGCTCAGCCCTTTGCTCACATTAGGGCTGGGATTCCCAGTCAGAACTCACCACGCCTTCCCCTGAATTCCACCCTTGCATCCAGAGCACTTTACAAAAGTAGATAAGCATTATTCTCCCTATTTTATGGGGCATGCTGAGCTTAAGGCCAAAATTTTCA
Source organism: Emydura macquarii macquarii (assembly GCF_026122565.2). Classification (NCBI taxonomy): domain Eukaryota; kingdom Metazoa; phylum Chordata; order Testudines; family Chelidae; genus Emydura; species Emydura macquarii. Next base: position 25,751,921 of record NW_027133034.1, read on the forward strand.
TAAATGGCCATTCATTTTGGGTGCCCCACTTGAGATACTGTGGGTCTGATTTACAAAGGCATTAAGCATGCAGAGTTCCCACTGACTTCAACTGGAGTTGTAGGGGTTCAGCACCTCTGAAAACAAGGCCCTAATTGTTTCTACTCATGCACCCAAAATCGGTGGCCACTTTTTAAAACCTTGGCCTAAGTTGAACAAGATGGCGATTTCCCACTCTGCCACTGACCTGCTAGGTGACTTTGGGTTATTTGGGAATTACCATCTCATTCCATAAAGAAATGTATTTCAATATTTTTTCACATCTCTGAGAAAATATCTTTTATAGAAAACATACAAATCCTCTGCCCCCTATTAATTTTAAAAGTAACGTGCCAAATTGTACTGGGCAGATATTCACAGAAGAGGCTCAGAGGGACCAGGCAACTCTGCCACATTCATAGTCTGCAAGATTACTGCACTGAGTTTCCCTCAGATCATCCACTAAAAGTGGGGCAAGGGAGGTTATGAGGCCCATGTAAGGCAGAGGAGCTATACTCTAAGAATGCATGGACAGGGAATCCTAGTCCTGCTGGAGTATTTGTCTTGCTGCTGTGAAGGTCCCTCTCCCTCTGCATGCCGTAGACTCCTCTAGTTGCACAATAGCAACTGTGTGGCACGTCAAGTCAGAGTTAATGCTGCTTGAAGTTTGAAGAAGCATTAACGTCCCTTTGGATTTCCATGTTGAAATCTGTGTGGACAAGGAAAGCGGTCAGTTCCATTCCACCTCCTCCTATTCCAGCTCCCTTTCAAAACACTGACCTTGCATTCAATTTGCTGTGAATAAGTATTTCATTGATTTGATCATGCATTTCTCAAGGTTACCAGACAATGCGATCATAGCTTCTGTAAAGGACGTAAAGTTTGCTAGTTTAATAGACGGAAGGCAGAGCTAACCTGAGTGAAGACTGATTGAGAGGCGAATGGGAGAAGTAATGTAAAAAGAGACTTGGAGATGTCAAGGAGGCAGATGTTTGTGGTCAGAAAGAGCATTGCATCAGGAAATGTTTGGAGTTGGAAGGCATAGAATTAATTTATGATTTTATAAAGGAAAATTTTCCTCTCTGTTATTTCAAGGGTTTATTGTTGTTATATGTTATTTATGGATCTTGTAGCCTATGCTGTCTAAGTACTTCAGCTGGTAGAAAATGTAGTGACCAGAGTTCTTAATGGTAAGATGGCTTGGCGGCTTTGCAGTTCTTCACAGTGAAATTGCATATTCATTTTCAATTACTTTTACATCCTTACAAGATTCTTAATAATATTAGTCCACTCCATTAGAGTCACTCTGGTGTAAATAAGGGCTGAATTTAGCCTCAACTCTTTAAGCCTAATCACTCCTCTCATTGGACCAGTACAGAGGAGATCCTCCTCACAGATCTACCCCCATCCCACACAAAGATGGATTGGGCTCAGCTGTTTCTGTAGTATCATCTTCCTCCTGACCCCAAACCTGCAGAGAGCTCTGTGTGGGCTCAGGGATCAGCAGCTGATGTTGTGACATGTACATCATGCCTCCCTAAAACGCTACGGCAAACTGGATATGTAAACTTAAATCCAGCATAAACATGAATTAACTTTCCAACACCCCCTTGTTGCATCTGGAAATGCTTTCTACAGGTGTGATGATGGTGGTGGTGTTCTGTGGGAGACTCACCATTTAGTGATTCACTGGCAGCATAGGTCCAAGTGGAGTTGTGCTTCCTGGGAATAAAAGGGGACTCCAGAGCCAGCATGAAAGCAGAGAACATATGCAGGGATAGCCCTTGCTTCCTGAGGTTCCCCCAGTATCCTGGAGAATCCATAAGAATTGGAGACAGAACAATGGCCCTTTCTTTGGGAAAAGTAGGGAAAGCAACCCCCACCATCTCCCAACAGAACAACAAGAGGGACATGCTGCAATAAGCTCCTTGCGGAGATTCTGTCCCTCCGACATCCTTTCCCTGGTTATTTCTGTCATAGCAGGAGGCGATAGGCCTTTTAATTGTATTTGAATTCTAAAGGATGATCTATACAATCATTTTTACCATTCTGGTCTTCATCTGACAAAGAGGAGAGGTGTGGTAAACTCTTCCTATGAAAAATTGCAGTTTTAAGGGTTATATTACCAACTCAGAGCAGTTATTGAGAAAAAAAGGGTTTTCCAAAATTTTAAATTGTACTTACCAACGAAACAGCCTGGCCCACAGAAGAAAAATTATTTGATGTTTATTGCTGCACAACGGCTCCGATAATGAGAGCCTGACATCAGCCCCAGAGTGACTGAAACAGAAGACCAAGTATCAAAATAATGCTCCCACAAGGACATCACTGAACACAATGCCAGGTAAAAGTCTTACACGACCTCATCCTCACCTTGCTATTTACTGTCCCTTTAAATACTTAGCATGCAATACATAAAACAGAGAAATCCATTTAAACCTGAATAGGATTCTTCGGTTCTTGTGTGCATGCATCTACTTTATATATCATGCAAAACTCTTTTGGGCCTTTTATTTTTTAACTGAAAAGTAACCAATAAGACTGCAATAATTTTTACACTTTAAAAAATGATTGCTATAAAGAAAACAACATGGTAATAATAGGACAATATTTTACCACACTGAATAAGTTACATAAAATACCTTACAAACTAACAGTCATCTCTTCTAGCTTAAAGTAATCAACTAAGTAAAAAGATTTCCCCAAATCTCTAAAATGTTGCAACTCCATCACACTTTCATTTTTTGCCTTTGACGTTTAGTTTAGTTTACAATAATATCAAAAGAAACAATTCAAGCTGATTTTGACGCTTTCAGGTGTCTTTCAAATTTCCAGCATATTGAGATCATCTATTACTTTCACCTGTCACTTTGAGTTTAAGTTTAAGATGAACAAAAAACTCAAATTTAAATATTGGTGGTTCATCAGTATACCGCCATCATGCTAAATTCTCCTATACATGCAAACAAATAGTTCTGGTGAGTCCAGCACAAAACTCTGAATTTTCATTAGCTCAATCCATTCCCTTTTAAGGTGTTTCCTGCAGTTTAGAGTTAGAGCAAGTTCATTTAGCCCATTGTAAGTTCCTGACTCTATTATTTTTCTTTTCTCTGACCATTATAAAAATCAAATATGGACATAAAATTTAGAAGAAATAGTTTACCAAACGGATTAAAAAGATGTATGGATAATTGTATTGTATTGCATTCAGTTTCCTTTGTCTTGAAAAATAAACCACAAATCCCTCTAGGGGGGAAATGATAAAACCTCCAAGGTGCTCCTGACTGTAATTTAATCCTTTCTACAAGTACAGGAGAGGGAAAAAAATTACAATGTGAACCTGTTGGTTTTATTCTCTCTCATTTTTCACAATACATCTCAAGCTGTCTGAAGCTGAAAATGAAGGTTTCTTTGTGGGTGTGGAGTAGGGGGAAACAATGGTAATCAGGTCTATTAGTGCAACAATTAAAACTGAATTTAGTTTCTTACGCATAAAACCTCAGATTGATCATTTTCCTCTAGTTCAGCCTCTTCCATTCCATTATTACTATAATAAACAGTGCCAGAGTGCACGAGTCTTAACTTTTTGCATGACTGTAAATGATCATGAATTCTGACACATGTGAATCATGATAAGTAGCAACCTGCAATCTACTAAAAATAACACAAGTATTTTCTTTGTGTCTGAGTCAGCCTGCAGGTATGGGTGCCTGTGTACACAAAGTGAAATCCTGGTCTCACTGATGCCGATGACAAAGCTTCCTTTAAATTCAGGGGGCCAGGATTTTCCCCCTATGCAAGAGCATGCAGGATTATGAACCTGTCCTGCATGATGTGATACAAATGTCCATAATAATAAAGAAGAAGGGAAGAAAGTACAGACTCTATTTAATACATAAGCAGCAATATTTCTAAACAGCAGGTTCTTTAAAATTCTTTTAAGCTTCTTGACCTTCCTTCAGCAGCCCCTGGGCTGCTTTTCTCCACTCCCATCAACCTATTTCCAGACTCCCATTCCCACTCTCCACACAGTGACACCCCATGTGCCCTGGATCTTTGAACGAGGCTTAGGTTTTCAGATAATTCAGACAGAATGAGGAGGCAGCTTACCTTTCTCAGTTGGCATTGGCAGAGCCTAACTGTCAAAGCATTCTAAGGCCTTCCGTTAGCCTCATCACTGGTCCAACTCCCTACCCACTTGGATGACCCATGGTCTAACCAGGCTTGTTGGGGTCATTTCAGCAAGGGTAGGTGGGAGTTTTGCAGGCTCACTGCCTACCAAGTGAAGATAAAGGATGCAGGATAACCTATTTTCTTTTCTTTTTTTAAATGTGCAGCTATAATCTAAACATCATTCTGATGTGAAACTAAATTGCTACCACCTCGCTCAGCTTGTTTATTCATGTAGGTCTGACTTGTAAAATATAAACATTACACTGGGAGGACTTTATTCTGCAGGTACATAAAACTATCTAATTTCACTCTGAGTTGTCCCCAGTTTTCCTCAGTACGAACACCCTGCCCAGTAAAATTAAACAGAAATAAAAAATAACTTGGCTGTGGACCTGAACCATTCTCATTGTTTCTACTGCCTGGTTGTTCTTAGATAAAGCGACAGGACACAACTGACCGTGATGTTTGGCCAATTAGTGCCTCTAGTGCCCCTGAGGTGTGCTTTAATACACATCGCTGCCCAGTCTGCTCCACAGCTTTCTGTAGCCATTACAAAATGGGCTTTGTAAGAAACTAACCTGAAGCTTTTAATGTGTAAAGCTAATTTGTAAGGTTCTTATCTCATTATCAAATAATCCAGAGAGCTTTCATTATAGGGTGCGAAAAATATAAGATGTAACACTGTATGGAATGTTTACCAATGTTCTCTCTCTTTTCAACCGTTTTCTAATCTATCCCTCCCCTTGGCCTCACTCCCCGCTGCTCTAATCCCTCTCCCCCCGTATTTCTGACTCTTGCCTCCCGAATCAATGATGCTCATTATGGAGAAAAAAGAGGAGAAAAAACTCTAGCATGGAGCCATGGGACAATTTTAATGAGTCTGATTTCAAAAACAAGAGAGGCTTTAAATGACTTGTTGGAAACTCAGAACAAAAAAAAAAAATCCTTTACATCCCAATGCTGCTTAAAAATCAACCCAACATGAGAACATTTTCTTCCTTTTCATAGAACGAGATTTAAGCAGTTCTGCACATCACAAACCTCGTGAATTATTTTAATTTCTCTTCCACTGAGACTTAAGAAAGCCAGTAAGAGACACTGCTTCTCCCCTGCCATCTTTAACAGCAACCACAAACACTGGTTTTTTTAGTTTTCAACAGCTTCAGACCTTCTGATGAAGTCTGGAGATACATGACTAGCCTTGGCATTATGTACTGTGTGAATGCACTTTTGTTTAAAACAAAAACCATCTAAAATAATTTCTGATCAGTGAATTAATGTTCCAATGAGACTAGAAACTGCAAGTTCAAGAGTTACTCAAAGAGTTACTGAAGCAACACACTCACAGGAAGTGCAGGACTTGCACTGAGACAATGGCACGGTATTTTATTTTCTCTGGTGGCTTGGTATTTCATTTTTCATTTAAAAAAATTAAACTTCTAGACTTCAGAGTTACAGACAAACTTTCTGAATGTGCACCAACAGCATGAGTCTGCTAATAGACAGATTGAGTCAATAGCACCAAGATTGCTGTGAATACGAGAGTCCTGTAGCACTTTAAAGACTAACAAATTTAATTTCTGCAAGCATAAGCTTTCGTGGGCTGTAACCCACTTCGTCAGATGTAAGGAATAGGAATCACATAGGAGGTGTATATATACATATCCAAGTGTAAGTAACAACAATGGGGAAGGTAGATAAAAGCAAAGTCCATTCAGTTAGAGTAGTTGAGGCCTATTCACAACCATTGATTAGGAGGTGAGAATGTGTGAACAGTGACAATTACTTCTTGTAATGAGAGAACCATTCCAAGTCCTGATTCAAACCCAGTTTGATTGTGTCAAGTTTGCAGATGAGTTCTAGCACAGCAGTTTCTCTTTGAAGTCTGTTTTTGAAGTTTTTTTGTAGAAGTATGGCAACTTTCAAGTCAGTGACAGAGTGTCCTGGGAGATTGAAGTGTTCTCCAACTGGTTTATGGTTTACTACAGGACAGACCCAACAAAGAAAACAGCAGAACACCACTGGACATCACCTATAGTCCCCAGTTAAAATCTCTCCAACACATCATTAAGGACCTACAACCTATCCTTGCAGATGATCCCTCACTCGCTCAAGCTGTGGGAGGCAGACCTATCCTTGCTTACAGACAGCCCCCCAACCTGAAGCAAATACTCACCAGCAACCGTACACCATACAACAAGAACACTAACCCAGGAACCTATCCCTGAAACAAACCCTGTTGCCAGCTCTGCCCACACATCGACTCTAGTGACACCATCACTAGTCCTAACCACATCAGCCACACCATGAAGGGCTCATTCACCTGCACATCCACTAATGTTATATATGCCATCATGTGCCAGCAATGCCCCTCTGCCATGTACATTGGCCAAACCGGACTGTCACTACGCAAAAGAATAAATGGACACAAATCAGACATAAAAAATTATAACATCCATAAACCAGTAGGAAAACACTTCAATCTCCAAGGACACTGTCACTGACTTGAAAGTTGCCATACTTCTATAAAAAAAACTTCAAAAACAGACTTCAAAGAGAAACTGCTGTGCTAGAACTCATCTGCAAACTTGACACAATCAAACTGGGTTTGAATCAGGACTTGGAATGGTTCTCTCATTACAAGAAGTAATTGTCACTGTTCACACATTCTCACCTCCTACTCAATGATTGTGAATAGGCCTCAACTACTCTAACTGAATGGACTTTGCTTTTATCTACCTTCCCCATTGTTGTTACTTACACTTGGATATGTATATATACACCTCCTATGTGATTTCTATTCCTTACATCTGATGAAGTGGGTTACAGCCCATGAAAGCTTATGCCTGCAGAAATTAAATTTGTTAGTCTTTAAAGAGCTACAGAACTCTCGTTGTTTTTGCTGTATACAGACTAACACAGCTACCTACCCCTCTGTAACATTGCTGTGAATGCATCATTTATTTCAATGACATGTTGAATCTGAAACCTAAAGATAGCAAGGTCCATGTGAAAAATGTTAACTGTTTCACTGCTGATCATTTTAACAGAAACTCCTTTGGGATGGGGAGTAGATTTTGGGTAGGATACCATGCCAGGATTCTTTTAAATGATCCTGGGAGAAAGGAATGGATAAGATGGACCCTTCCTTACACTTACCCTGACTCCTACACTCACTCACTCTCAAACCCCCCTCCTATAACTTTCTTCCTTCTCTCACCCCAACATCTACAATTATACCTGATAAATGAATTTCAGAAGAAATCAGAAAGCACTTACAATCATTCAGAGTGTATATTTAGGAGTTACAGTATGCTATACCTAGGAGCATATGTGTATGATGCAGAAAAAAATAGTCTATGATTTAATTTTATTAATACCTGGAAAAGCAATTTTTGTTTTAATTTGACATTTAAATAAAAAGTAGTTGTTTCAATTGTTTAAATTTCTAATTTTAGAGACAATTTTGATAGCTGTCACTGCCAATCATAAATACTAATTGGCACAAGCTTGATTGACCTTAAAAGGTTCTGTATTAATGATCCAAATTCAGACAAAATTGTCCTCCAGAATAGTGAAATAGATTTGGTCCTGAAATGAAGACAAGTCAGAATCATGTTTTAGCAGTTTTCTTGATTCCTGCAATAAATCAAAGCTCCAACCGGGTTAATTAACACGGTGTGGTCCCATGTTCGCTGCAGCACTGAGCTATTTGGGATTACTAACAGTGGTACAATTGCTTTGTAATTGTATAGTGAGCATGGTACATGTGATAGCATAGATGGGACCAACATCTTGTCCTCCCTCTCTGCATCCCTCTTCTTCTGTCTCTCACTGCTTCATTCTCCTCATGCCCATTTTCATATTCTTGCTCCCTTCTCTTTCGGATCTCTTCTTTTTTCCGCAGTCTTTCACTCTCAGTGCCCTTGGCACCTGCCTTCTGACTATCTTCCCAGACTCTCTTCCCTTGGATCTTTATTCTCCTTGATCACAATCTCTGTTTCTCTGCCCTTCTCAGGTCCCTTTCCCAATGAATACCCCATTTCTTCTTTCCTTTAGGTAATTGCTCCCCTTTTCCCCACTTTGTCTATCCATAACTACCTGCTGCTTGGCCCAGAGAAACCTCAAATAGCTACCTGCCCCCTTGTGCTCCTGCAGCCACCCCACACACGTGCATACACGCACTGCCTGTCCTCATCTACCTCTTCAACCTGCATCTCCAGGCAGTTCTTCTTTGGCACACACTCAGCCAATCAAGTACTGTCTCTTTCTGGAGTTTCCTCTGCTCATCACTCTCTGCACTGAGACAGGGAGAGAGGTAATCAGCACGGTAGACAGAAGAGCTGATGCTGCTGGCTGTAGTGAAGAGGGACGCAACTGCGCAGCAACCCATGTTCATGGGAGGCCAGAATAGTAAATATTCTTTTTGTGAAGCTCGCTCACATTAACCAAGCTGCTGTGAGGAGCAAAAAAGGAAGATAACGCTCCTTACTGCCTCTCTGTGATGAAAAGCTGGACTTCCCCAACCTTCAGCCACAAGCAACCCCTTCCCCACACTGCATCTTCCTCCCTGCCCCCTCTATACCTACAGCCCCCTCCATGCACAGAAAATACCCATACCCTTTTTTCACTCTCCAGTATCTACAACCTCTCCTCTTACACTGTGATGCCTACAACGTCTACCTTCATCTACAACCTTGGGAGCTGGGCAGGTGCAAATTAATTGCTGGGCTGGGGGATGGACAGGTGTGGGGGGAGAGGACAGAATTAATTAATCAGAGTTTTGGAAGAAGTTGGAAGCTCCACACCATCAGCCACCAGAGCGAGTCATGCGGGCACCGGGGCTGGGCAGGGAGCATTCAAAAAAATTTTTTAAAAATCAAAGGCCAAACCAAAACACTCTGTGGGACCTTTTTTTTTTTAATCTCATGCTCTCAAGGTCTGACTCATGAGTTTTGCACCTTTGGAGTAAAAGCTGTGCTCTAACAGACCCGCAGCATAGTAGAATGAATAGTAAGGCAGGACCTGAATTTCTCCCGTCACCTGTGATGGTCCTCACTGGGGAGTGGTTAATGGGATGCATTACCTAGTAGTCCGGGCTAAGGACCTCCCACTCCACCAGGCTCCAACCCACAGCCCTTTGAGGGCTATCAGTGATCTGACAGCAAGGGGCCCTTAAGGCTGCCCTGCCTGGGCCACTTCCTATGACCTCCCAGTGATTGTCCCAAGGTCACCATCAGGGTTAATAGGGTGTGAAGAGCATCCATTCACCATAAGGCACCTTCCAGCTGCTGCATATAATGTAGGCGTTTCCTTTCTCTCAGGGTGGCAACTGCCTTCTCCTGGTGTGTGGCCCTGCCTCCTGGGCCAGATCAGTCTTGACTGTTAGGGTAGTCCAAACAAAACAAAAGGAATTAAGACAACCCAGAGTTCATATGGGAGAGGAAGGAGGCGGGGGATGTTTCCCTCCTAGGCTCTCTCTCTAGCAGGTCCTCCCTTTCCTCTGGGAGGAACCTTTGGGGAGTTGTTTAGAGAGAGATTCTGCCTTTCCCTCAGCTTATCTCTGCTAGAGCTGCAGGTTGCCAACCATTGGTGGAGGATGAGGAACCCCGGTGGGCCAGCCTGTGTTCCACCCTGGTTCCACAGGCCGCCGGGGTTATCAGTTGGCAGATCCTTCCCAGAGCCGAGAGCACGAGCTTGTACCTGGCGCAGTTCACTCCCATGCCTGACACCTGGCCCTTTTGCGGTGTGAGGGAGACCCTGGCACACATCTACCTGCAGCGCACCAGGTTGCAGCCCCTATTCCTCCAGAACCTTCTCTTAAGGGTCTGACTGCACTTTTCCCCACACCTCCTAATGTTTGCACACCCTATCCGTGGCCCCACAAAGTCACGAGACCACCTCGTCAACCTCCTCCTGGAGTTGGCCAGAGTAGCCGTCAATGATACCAGGAGGAGGATGTTGGACGGGGGAGGTGGGTGCTCTGTCACTGTGGAGCCTATTTTCAGACCTCCCTTGGTTCATGCATCTGGGCAGCATCCTCTGGCTCCCTAGACACCTTTGAGGAGCAGTGGGTGCTGTCCAGGTTCTCTGCTCAGCGTCCCCTTCAGGATCCTTGTTTACAGTCCTGTAACCCCCACTCCTGTTCCTGTTTATTCATTTATCATCCCCCTGACATTAATTGAACCCTGGGATTAGTGGCTCCTCCAGATAGGCCGGGGGAGGGGCCTTTTGATATGGACAGGTTTGCGCCTGCCCTCCAGATTTCACTAGATGCAGGCTGAAAGTCTGTTCATTTCCCTGGTCTGCCATCAAGTGGGCTGTTCCCTGCCGTTGAACTCCTCCTCTAGCTGGTGAATTTCTTAGGGGTGCAGCAGGGTGGGGCTGGCTGAGCTCAGAGCAGTTCCTTAACCCCTTGTTGCCCGGTGTGGGGTTTGTATACCCCATCCCATCTTCCTTCCTACTTCTCTGCCCCATTCTCCTCCTGTTCTCTTGGCTCTCCCCCTTTCTCCCACAATTCCTTTCACTTCCTTCCCCCAGTCTCTCCCCCTTGGGCCCTCTCCCATCATGCCTCTCTTCTGCCCTCCCTCCCCTAACATCCCTTCTTTTCTGACCCTCCCTTACCACTCACACCCCTGCATCTCTCTCCCCTTGCAGTTCCTGCCATTCACTTCTGACCTCAGCTCCTCCTTCCTGCCCCCATGACCATCTGACCTTCAGCACACCCCCAGCAGCCCTTTTCTGTCTCTGCCCTCCAGAGACAACCCGCTGCTGCCTGGGACCCGGAGAAGGAAGCTACAGCACAGTAGGCTCAGCTGGCAGGATGGCATCGCAGTAAGTTTGAGAAATGTGCTCAGGGCAGGGAGCTGAGTTTGGAGCAGGAGTAAGGCGCAGGTGGGGAGGCAATGACAGGCCTTGCCTCACACCTTGCATCATGATAGCTACAACTTGATCCCACAGCCCACCACCTACTGCCTCTCCCATCACAGCCCAGCAACTACTACCACTTCTCTCTGTGGAGCTACTCCAATTGTGCCAACAGAAGTCCTTGCCCTCTTTTCCTACCCTACACTTATCTTGGTTCATTCCCGTTATCTACAACCTCTCCTCTTCACACCCTACCAGCTACAACCTCCCTTCCTCACCCATCTCCCTCATGCATGCACACTGACAGCTACATGCACCTTAACACCTACAAACACCCTGCGATTTGCTCGCCAAACTCCATTATTTCCTACAATCCTAAATGCTTCCCGCTAAAGTCACTTTCAGCACCATGCTGCCAGTCAGCAGCCTTCCCTTCACCCCCACCATGCTCCAGCCAGCCACATTCCCCATGCAGAAACAGCAACATCTCCCAGTCATTTCTCTTCCCCTGGCTGAATCTCCTTTTCCCTGCTCTGAACCTTTACACTTCATCGTCACTCCCACTACTTGTCACCCACGGAGTCTGAGTGCAGGGCAACCAGCAGTGTGAGAAAGTCCATTCTTGCTTGGGCTCCCTCTCAACCACTTGCTTCCGGGGCACATCTGAGTAGAGCTGTACAGTTAGCTGAAAATTCAGAAACAAACAAACAAAAAAACCTACCTAGGTAAAAATTAAATAAGTTTGCATCAAACCATACAGAAAATTTGTTAATTTTTTGGGTGAATTAAACTTTTTTTTACTTGAGAGCCAAACAACACATTTCATTTGACATGAAACAAAATGTTTCCTTTCAATTTTGAACTTTTTTTTAAGTTTAAAAAATTTTTTAAACTAAAAGTAGAGGAAATTTCAAAATGAAAAGGCATTTCTACCTAAAAAATTGCAATGTTTTATTTAGAAAATGTTGAAACAAAATATTTTGATTTTTTAGACTTTTTTAGGATTTTGTTTGGTTTTTGGTTGGTTGGTTGGTTGGTTTGGTTTTTTTGACAAACAATTCTGCAAAATTGACCCAAATTTGCCAGATGTTTTGGTGTCACCAGTCCGGATTGTTTGCCAAAAAAAAAAAAAAAAGCTTCAGTCAAAAAATTTCATCCAGTTCTACTTCCTACTCATAGGCAGCTTGCAAACAAATTGCCTGCACCATTCAAAGTTTAGCATCCCCCACTCCTTCCACTTTCCTTAACTGGCTATTGCTCCCTGCTGTCTACATGGAACACCCAGCTCTTCACACTGGGTCTGGCCGTGGAACACGCCAAGAGGTACTCAGCCTCTATTTAGGTGAACGCAGTAAAACATGCGTTGTAGACTTCATTTTGACAGAAACTAAATGTAAAGTCTGGGTGAAGGGGCACTATTTTTCTTTTCTGAAACTTAAGTATCCACAACCCATTTCCTTTTCCATAAAGAGAATTGATACATTGATGCAATCTATTTTGTTTTCTCTAATGCACCTAACATAAATTAGATTTTAGCTGAAGTGAAACCAACTGTAATAATTGGGGAAATAGTAAATACTACAAATTATATTTTCAAATTGTGTGTTATTGACGTCTTCAAAAAGATATCACAGGAAAGTCATGCTAATTGTTTTTTACATATTGATTGCTGAATTGCTGCTTCTCCCTTGACCCAAAGAGATCAAAGCGAAAATTGGTTCTGTGAAATTTGTCTTGCTACAACTTAAGGCCAAGTTAGCATTTAAAAAAAAAAAAAAAAAAAAGAGAGAGACTTACGCCAAGCAGGCTGGAGTAGTTTTTCTTAACAGTTATAGTATGAGAGAGCTGACATTAACTGTGGTTCCGCCTCTAATGTTTATACAAATTTATACTTTTAAATCCATTGTCTTAGTGCTGGTCCAATTTTAGCATGCCTGGGTCTGTAATGGAACCAGTAATTGAGGCTTTCTCTTAGAAAATTTGGCTTATGACAGCAGGCTGAATGGACAGGGCTAATACTAGGGATACAATATTGTTATTTTCATCTTTGAACAAATCTAAGTAAATCTCTCCCTGCTATTCTGCCTCTCATTATTTCAAACAGAATTAGCTGGAAAAGGGATACATTCTTAGACATGTTTTTGAATATCTATTCTCAGCACAGCAAGAAACAGTATCAAGGGGTCTCTGAAAGATTTGCCTTTCCTTTCGTTGAGTGGCTGCCAACATAAAGCATCAAGTAATTGTGTTTTCTTCCTGGTGTTTAGTCTCAATCTTGGAAAGGTTACAGAGACTTACAGTATGGTATAAACCCTAGGAATATCAATCACTGTGTTGTTGCTGTAAGGATATAAAAATTATTAAAGAAGCACACAATTAATCAATGGTAATTTTGAAATAGTTTCATATTTACAATTATATTTGTAAATATTTACAGATTAAAAATATTTTAATTAAAATCACCAGTCAGTAAAAAAAGACATTTCTGTAAACAAGAAAAGGGGAGAATGGTTACAAACAGCTGGAAAAGATAGTGGGTTGAATATGCTGGGTGCTGAAAGTTAAGTACATAAATCCTGCAGAGATCTTGTAGAGCGGTGTCCACCTGGGGGTAGCATAAATGTCATTCCACTACCTTTCCAGCCCACACCAATCCTGGAGGTTGCTGGGGGCCAAATCAGCCTCTGCATCCATCTGAAGCAGTTCTAAGAGCTGTTTTGCTATCCATGATCAGTGGAACATACTGCACTCTATCCCCAACCCCTCCCCACCCCTGGAATAGGTGCTGGGGAGACCAGGGATGTCTAGCATAGCTCTGGCTACATCAGTAGATACTCCTCTGGTGCTGACAGAATCCCTAGTACTGCCTTAAGGCAGCTTTAATTACATGTTGCACCACTGGAGAGGTGCAGAGGAGACGAAGGGTATAACTATACTTGGAGCAGGGGGTGTGATTCCCAGCCCCAGGACTCATTCCTGCACTAGTTCTGATCAAGCTAGCATGCTAAAAATAGAGTGAAACCAAGCTATATGAGCAGTGGGAGTGGCTATCCACCCTGAGGATGTACCCATCCGAGACCATAGGCATGTACTCAGGGTGGCTAGACTTTCCTGCTGCTGGTGCTGCCACAGCCACACTTTGGTTTTCAGGCTAGCTAGATGTGAGCTAGTGTGAACATGTCTCCTCAGCTTGGGACTCATACACCCAGCCCCAAGTTTAGATGTACCCTTGGTTGGGGCTAAGGAGGTGGCTGTCAGTTTCCTTGTATGGGCACTGGAAACCCAACAAAGAATTTTCCACATTAAAAACTCTGATTTTGACATCCTGGATACTGCTCTGTTTTGCACTCTTTATTTCCTTTATACCACTGCCTGTTACTTCCTCACTGGGTTTCCCTGGGGTAATGTAATATTACTTTCTCTGTTTACTGGGGTAGTGGCGCAACTTCATTTTTTCAGAATTTGTTTATCATGCAAATAAACAAACTGCATGGGCTGAGGAGTTCATGTTTCCCAAAACCACAAGCTAATACATTTTACTTTAACCAAAAGCTAATAGACTTGCTTTAATACTAATGGCCTAAGTCTCATTTGGCTGTCAGTCATCTCCAATAAGCCTCCAATAGGCAGGAAGAAAGTAAAACTTTTACAAATTCTCTACTGAAATTTAGTGTAAATGAAAAAGCATTCTTAATATACAGTAATAAACTTTGGATTTCTACAGTGCCTTCCCACTAAAGGAGCAAAAAGCACTTCACAAACATTCATGGAGTTAAAGTTCCAGAACACTGCTCTAAATTAAGTATCATTGTCCCCATTCTCATTTCACAAATATAAAAACTGAAGCTCGGTGTGATTAAATGACTTGCCTAAAGTCATACAGCAAGCCAGTGGCAGGACAGAGAATAAAACCCAAGTCTTCTAACTTCCAGTCCTGTATTTTAACCACAGGGCTACTTCCTCCAAAATGCTGACAGATTTAAAAAATGTTTTTGCAGATTTTTCTTGACTTTATTTACGAATAAGTCTCTCAAGCATCATCCTATATGGAAATAAGACAGATTTAATATGCAAATAGTTTTCTTGCATCTTTCCTGTAGAATTTTATTCTTCCATTATGAATCAGGTCAGACTGGCTTAGCGGTTAGAATCTTGGATTTAGAATATAAAATATGTGCTTTATCCCTTTCTTAAATCATAAAATAGTATAAAATGCTAGCAAGACATATTCTAATAGGTATATATGTATATATCTGAAACAGATTTCAGAAGTCAGTCATCTATATTTTTCCGTAGCCAATCAGTCCATTTGGCTATGAGTTTTCTCCTTTCCTGATTTGCGAACTTTGCAAACTGCAATGCTTCAGTAGTAGTAATCCTCTGACGCTCGTCCAGTGTAGTATTGTAAAAAAGCTGCAACTAAAAAAATATATAAAGTTAGTCTACAGAGTATTTTGAGTGGAATAATCTACTGCACTTTCTACAGATGTCTTAGACAGAACTGTCTAGAAAAGGGGTTTCTTTTTTTAAACACATTTAGGGTTTAAATTTACATTTAGGTTGCAATCCTGATCTCATTGAAGTCAATGGGAGTTTTGCCTTTGACTTCAATGGAGCCAGAATTTGACTGTTAAATCTTTAGCTTAAGAAGGTGCTTGCTCTGCAAAGCTCCTATACTGTGGCCTAAATGTTCAAAAGTGACAAGTGATTTTGGAGTCCCAAATTGAGATACCTTAAAGGGGATGATTTTCAGAGTGGCAGAGCCCAGCACGGCTGAAAACTGAGCATCTTGAAGGTGGAAGCAGGAAATCTGCTTCTGTAGAGCTTTGAGGCTTCACTGGCCTGGCACCTTCTTTTCTCTTTCAAAATAGTTCACACCTATCGTTATAGACAGCAGAGTTCAGGGAGCGGATTCTGTGCTGTGCCTCAAGGCACAGCACAGAACTTGCAGGAGGTAGTGGGTTAATGTGGCTTTAAAGCACTTTTGTGCTCTCCTGATCTTGGGCTGTTCTGCGGGCTGGACAGGCACCAAGTGTAACTTACAGGCCTGCCAAAAAAGTGTAATTTCTAGCTATCTAGCGCATTTTAGATATTCTGCTGTAAAATCCTAATACAGATAAGGCACTGTAGTCTTAGCACTTGGTAAACTAGGCAAGGTCCACCATAGGCAGGGCTATAGTGCTGACCTTGCCTAGCTTCCTCAGGGTACAAATTTCAGTGCCTTGTCTCCACTAGGATTTTACAGTGGGATAGCTAATGAGCTAACTCTGCTGTAAAAAAACCCACACCTTTGTTGCAGGGAAGACATCGCCTATGTTATGGTAGCCTCTGATGGCTGCCCTTTGGGCCACACACTGCCCCCACACTCCTCCTGGTTGCAGGCTGAGGTCTCATCCCTGACATGCCCCTTTCACCCCAGGCTGCCCTCTGACCACACTTTGTGAGGGGATCCTCGGAAACAGGTTTCTGGCTGCCTTCACAGTGCTTGCCCTTGGGGAAATCTACCCCCACTGGAACCGTGACTTATCTACACAGCATCTAGCAGCAAGCCGCCCAGCATGGGTAGACAGATCTATGCTAGCTCAGCTTAAGTGAGCGCTATACAAATAGCCGTGTGGATGCTGCAGCTTTGAGCCTCTGGGTCTGAGCTCAGGTGGCTAGCTCAAATCTCCACTGAAGCCACAAGAGCCACATTACTATTTTTAGCCAGCTAGCTCCAGCTGCAGTAGTGCAAGTCTGTCTCCCTTGGCTGGGAGGCATCCTCCCAGCTGTAGTGTAGACACATGCTCGGGGTCCCTGTACATCACCCCACCCTTTCACCCAGTATAAAGGAGACAGAGCAGTAGTGAGGCGCTCTACCCAGATGTACAACATTTTAGACATCAGCTTTTGAGGAATACTTGCGCTCATGATACAACTAGAAACAGCTATGATTAATAACTTGGTTCTTTTTATAATTTTTTGTAAAGACTGGCCTCAGCACAAGATCTATGGACATCTGCCAAAAGTGTGGTAGGAATGTTACAAAAAACAGGCATTTGTAGGCTACAAAGATCTGAAACAAAAATGTAGTCTGCAGCCCTGAACATAAGATGGAATCAATTTTAATTTCTTTGAACTACTAATTTACAGAATGGATTTACTTGTATATTTCTAGAAAATAAAGTCTTTACTCTACGAATTTGTCCACTCTAGGCCTTTTTCCCGGAATAATTTCCCACCATTGCAGTGGCTCCACTGGTGGTGGTAAAACAGTGGCGGTACAACCCGAGATTAGGATCCTGGCAGCCACTGACATTTGAACGATCACGTCATCTCAGCCTATTCACAGCATGTCTGCACAGCATGTTGGTAAAAACATCAGCAGCCTCTAATACCCTGACTACACAATTCAGGGTGACCAGACGTCCTGATATTATTGGGACCTTCCCAATAGTAGGGGCTTTGTCTTCTGTAGGCAACTATACTCCCACCCCCAAAAAGTGTCTCAATTTTTCACACTTGCTGTCTGGTCATTCTAACACAATCGCTCCCACCAGCAGAGCTGCACTGGTGTTAGTATGGGTGGGAATTTTCACTGTGGGAGAATGGAGAGGGGGGAATTAGACAGTAGACAAGGATTAAGAGTAAATGTTGTCATTTTTCTTAAATCAATATTTGTTTTTTATGCCTAACAAAAGATTTAAACTCTGTTTTAACTGAAAAGCTAACTGCAACCTTAAAATTCCTCTGTAGTTAAATCATATTATGTATACATGTAAATACATTACAGGGGAGATTGCTAGCACCGCCTTTTTAAAAAAATGTCACCAATGTTTCAGTAGCTTACAACTTGGTAAAACTTCAACAGTTTAGGCTGAAATTTTCCATGAATCTGCCTCAGGCTGAATTTTTTTGGAAAATTTCACCCAAAGTTGTTTAGCCATTTCCAAGTACAAGGCTAGGGGAAATAATAGAAATTTTTAGCATGGGAAAAATAATGTAACAACCTTTTCTTTGAACAGCTCTACTGCCCTCATGTTTTGGAGCAGGGACTTGAAATTTGGTAGAGGGGCCTTTGTGTCAGAGATGTGCCTTTTGCTGTCCCCATGAAAATCCCTTCGGATAAGGCCAAGTTATAAGTCTTTGGGAGGGGAATCAGTTGGCATATGCTCAGTAGACACTTCTTTGAATATAGCATTAACTCTCCAAAGATTCCATCCTCATTGAGCCTGCCCGAGCCACTCACAGCTCCTACCTGTAACCAGACTGGGCATGTGCCCTCTCACAGAGCTAGCGAGCATGCTCCAGCCCCAGACTACAGGGGCCAACCCAAACTTTCCCTGTAATGGCTGTTCCCAAGTGCTGTGGGCCAGACACCAGAACTGAGAGCAAGGAGCCTGTCTTTCTTGTGGTCTCAATGGGCCCCTGCTGATCCAAATGCACAGGGGACAAAAGTCAGACTGGGGGAGGAAAAGGAGTAGACTGGGACAAGGAGTCTGGTGACTAGACCAGAGGGACTAGAGTGGGGAAAGAAACTGACTGGGAATTGGCAGAGGGACTAGAAGTGGTTGGACAAAAAGATTGGGTTTCGGAGAGGCTAGGACAGGTTGGGTGAGGAGGCCGGGAGCCCAGGGGAGGATGCTGTCATTGGTTGGGAGTCAAAGGGGAGGCTGGGATTGGGAGCCAGGAGGACGGGGTGCAGAAACAAGGTGAGGAGACTGGGACTGGGAGCCAAGGGGATGATGGGACAGGTTGGGCAAAGAGACTGACACAGGGACCTAGGAGTGGAGGAGAGATTGCCACCATCATTTTTACAAATTGCAAGTTTGTACAAAACCTTCACCCACAGACCTTCCCTTTGCACAGGCATTCGTCTGACTGGAGAGTGCAGCTGTGGGTGCACATTTGTAAGTTTATTTCTTGTTCCTGCAAGTGAACTTGTAAATGTGTAAAGAACACTAATCTCTGCGCATGGGTGCACTGTGAGGAGAAGGGTCAGAGGACTCAGGCCCCCCTCTGGTCCCTGACTGGAGTTAGATGTTTGGTCCCCATCCCCAGTCAGGACTGAAGGATGGCCAGGCCAAATTTAAGTCGCTCTGTGACCCTGTGCACCTGCTTGGCCTTCCCATCTTTGCAGTCCTTCTGGTGCTCATGGGCCCTAGAGGCCGCCAGAAGAAGTGGAGCAGGGGACACTGGGAATCCCCAGTACCCAGAGGAACTGGAGGATTAGATCTGGGCTTTTGGTGCTTCCTTGACAAGCAGATATGAAGGAGGAGCATTGGGTCAAGGGCTCCCAGGACTGCTTGCCTCCCGATGAGGAGTTGCCTCCCTGAGTAAGAGCCTGGGGCTGGGTGCAGGGGAGAGAACTTGGAGCTGGGGGCAGGGCAATGTGGGGGGAAAGCACATGGTTGGGTATGGGGCAGCAGAAGGGGACTGTGTGTAAGTTGGGTGCAGCCAGGAGAACACAGGTTTGCATGCAGATGCACTGCAGGAGTGGGGCTGGGTACAGGGTCTGGGAGGGAGAGATCTTTGCCCCCTCCTTAGGAAAATTCTAGTCGCACCCCTATTTCTGTCCCAACAACAACACTGAGTTTCCATATATTTATTCAATACATTTCATGCTTTCTTTTATTTTTTTAAGAAATAAAAAAATTAAAAAAACAAAACAAAACTATTTACAAGTTGAGAGCAAGGTTTAAATTAGTTATTTATCCTATGATATATATAAGTAACTTACCTCTTGGATCTGGAAGTCTGTATAGACAAAATTTGTCATAGTGCTCAAAAATGTCTGTAGTATTTCATTCCTATCCCTATAGAGTAACATAAATATCAGTCAGGAAGAGAAGCATTTTGATAATATATTGGTAAATATACCATCAGCCTAAGCTGTTCTTCCACAAGCATACTGGCCAAGCTAACCTATTATTATGTTGAAACGATTGCCTAAACTGATATTTACTAGTCTGAGTTCTCTCCCCCATTCCTTATTTAAAGAAATATTCTTAGAGTTTGAACTAGTGATGCAAATATTTATGTAGGATGGAGAGTGTAGTTTACATATAATTTTCCTTCCTGTAAAAGATTTGCTCTCACTTGATGGTAAAGAGAGAGGAAACATCTAACTTGTCTAATCTGCCATTTTTACGCAGTTAAATATCACAATCTAGTTAGAAGAGAATCCTGATCCATTATTGAATAAGAGCCATGGCATGTTATGATATAAAAGATACTCGGGACTATATTCAGCCCTGGAGTAAGCCGGTTAAATCCTCATTTAATTCAATGGGAGTTATGCCCCCTTCACCATTTAACTTGTTATGATTAAAAGGTAGTTTCAGGTCTCTCATTGTATTTTTATTGGCAGCAGTGAGCAGATTCTGTATAACTAGCATCCACAGTAGTGCCTTTAATTTGAAAGCGGTGAGCCAGATTCACAGCAGGCTTCATATCAGTATAAGGTCTGCAGTGATCTATAGTGGCAGCACTCGCAAGCACACACAGCTGCTCTAAGTTACTCCACAGTAATGGTCCTCTTGATGATACAGCCACACCGCCCCCCCATCCCACTGTTGTTCCACCTCCTATTCTGGGGAGGCCAGGAGCTAGTGGTGTAGATGAAGTTACCCCAACTTTATGCCATGCAGGATTCCCCTATGCAAGCCTCAAACACTTCCAAATAAGAAATGTATTTCTTTTTCCAAATAAGAATGTATTTGCCTACTGTATAAAAACTGACTGCATGTTTGCTATACAATTTGTCCCAGGCTTTTCTTAGTAAAGAGGCTGAACTTGAAAGTTTCCATATTCATATACAAGAAGCCTGAATTGGTCTTAAATCATTATATTTATAGCCTTGATAAACTCATGATGGACAAAAGTAAAGGGTAATAGCAATTTCCATCTGAAAGTTTGGATGCCCATCTGATCCTAGAGCGTAACTGCCCTCTCACCCTTTCCCCCATGCCTGACCACTCTTCAAACCTCCCCTGTCCATTCTCCTTGCTTCTGGAATCATACCACATACATACCAATGCTTCCCCTTTTATCTGCCACCAACATCCCACTCCCAGATGACTAGCCATTCTCCTGCCACAATATATGGGCCATTCCCTTTCCTTGGGTTATAGGATCCAGCTACCTTCCAGTGCTTCCAGTTTGAATGTTTGTGTTGTTGGGAGTATATGAAACTCTGGAGGACACCAGTTTGTGTGCTATTTAATAAGTAAAATCTCACATTTTTATAATGTTTTTCACCACCGTAGGTCACAAAGCACTTTATAAGGTTGCACTATGAGTCAGATTTTTAAATGCTCGCCATCTTACAGTTGGAGCCAGATTTTCAAAAGAGCTCAGCTCCCATTTAGTCACCAAAATAGGGTCCCAATTTTTTTTAAGTGGATCAATACCCATTAGGTCTCATTGAGACATTTATGGGGACACACACACGCTGAGCTCTTTGAAAATCCAGCCACTTATTTTGGTGCCTTAATGGAAGCTGAGCCTGTCTGATAATTCTAGCCTTTGGACGTAGACTGAGACCACCATGGAAAAGCAGACACCTCCAGAGTGGAACATCTGCAATTGGGCTCTACAGCTCAGACTTAAGGTAGATAAGAGAGTCAGAGAAAACAGTGCAGAAATAAAGATGAGTGATTTCATTTGGTTGCTTACCATACCTTTCATTTAAAAGTAGCCAATTTTCTGTTATAAATTCCCATGCTATGCGTTGGCCAGTCTCAGTAGCTGCCACATTTGAAATGACTGTTGATGTATGATTAGAAGACAGTAATGAATCGTTGAGTGAATACTGCAAATATCTGTTGGAAAAATACATTAAAATGCAACTATTTAGAACAAATATAAATGTTGTCCCTTGGAGCTGCCTGTATACGCTACAGTATCATGTTTAATATAAACATTAACTGTTCATATTCTCACTTACTGGGTTTACATTCTCAGTGTAGAAAGAACATTGTGCATGGTATGGATATATTCATTTTTCTTATCTTTGCACCACTCAGAAAACATTAGGGGCCAATTATTCCTTTCACAGAAAAACCCATGGACCCTGAGTTTCTATGGACGCATCTTGTCAGGAGTGAGATTGGCATTTGCCCTTCTGCAGAGTGAGCATGCCACGATGGGGAATGTCAAAATATCCAGGTCTGTGGCATTTCTTTTAAGTCCTTCGTGCCTAAGGATTGCTTCCCACCCTGCAGAGCAGCATGGCTGCCAAATGAGCTGTGTTCTCATAGGCTCCCCACTAGTAGCTGCCACCTGCATAAGGCAGGTGCACGTCACTTGGATTTTCTCGGGTTGCACACCACAGACAGGACTGTTAACTAATTTCTAATTGCAGAATATTTATTTTTTGTGAGATGGAAATGGCCCATCTTGGCTTTCCTCTTCCTAAGTGACTTTGCAGACTGCCGTTTGGAAAAACACACTGGATTCTCGCTCTCTCAGGCACAGGGAGGAGAGGGTTATTGGGGAGGCCATGGAAGTTCCCTGAACCCGTGCTGTCTGGGCAGGTTAGAGCTGGCGAAGACAAGCTCTAACTTACAAAAGTGGCATAAGGTCCTTAAATGATCGCAGAACAGTAGAGCATCAGCATAGCAGTGTTCTGCTCTGTCCTGTCTTTTCTTTTCCCACCCCACACTCACCCCTGCTATATCCCCTCCATCTCCTGACATGCCCCCCATGCCAGAGTAGCAGCTGCCACAGGAGCCGCCTCTGCAAGCATTATACCCAATGGAATTTACCCCAATAAAAGGGAGATGCTTTGCTTGCCTGTGTACCGCTGAGAAGCACAGGGTAGAACATGGACATAGCAGATCACAGAATCCAGCTTCACTATATTTTTACTTATAAGCTGAGCAGATTTTCTTTGAAGCCGTTGAGAAATAATAATTAGGATAATTATGGACTCCATGATGCAATGTTTATAAAGCCATTTTTATAAGTAGGGCTGCACTTTAAATGATGGATAACTTATTATGGATAATCTATTTTTGCCCACAACCCAGGAATTCATTAAAAATATAATTTGATCAAGGTCACCTGTAAAGCAACCACGACTCTCTGGTGCAACTCATGGCAAAGAGCATTATATCCTTATCTAGTTCTGTGGAATTATTATGATTATACATTTTCCACGCAAAGTCCCATTCTTTATCGCTTCCCATTGCAACACCATAACAATAGATTGTTCTTTTAACAATATAGGGAATCCTGTAAAATAAAATAGAATAGTTGGCATCATATTGTTATAAAATGACAACAAGCAGTTAAAATAGGGCAGAAATTATATATGTTCACCAATCACAATCTAAAATAATCACAAAAGAGAACTAAACACAGAACAAAAAGCATCTAGATTTATTATTCAAGCATTACCACAACAGAGATGCTTGAAGGTGAACTGAATAGCTTTTTTAATATGGCTGGGCAAACAGTTCATATTACCAAAATAATTACAGTATTAACATACTTGTATCACATCATAATATGGTGATGTCACACCCTAATGTGATGATGACATTTGCATGAAAACACTACCCCAAAAAGGCCTTTTGGAAGCCTACCCAAGCAGCACAGATGCTAGGAAAGCACTATCCATAGAAGACAGCCACATGCTTCAAGAGTGCAAGATGAAGAAAGAGAACGGTCAGTTCTCCAGGCAGCAGATTCTCTCCTGCTACTCACACTTCAAAGGTTGGCACCTACAAAGGGATGATGAATTTTGTGACAAAACCCAAATCCAAAACACCTTTAGGGTCACCTTTTGCTACATTTTACATACTAAGACCAGAATGAAAATGTTTGTTGTTTCTTCTGCAACCGTCAAAAGTGTCACTAACACTAAAACAGCTCAAGGTTTTTTATGTTAGCAATATGAACTATTCTGCCGAAATAATAATATATCATACAAGTGAGGATATCTATGCATTTTACAAACGTTAAATCAATGGGATTTTTGGGCTGGTTCCCTATGGCAGGATAGGGCTCACTGCTATGAGACTCAGGAAGTTTTAATTTCCTAGTGTCTTTGTGTTAAATTACTTAGTATTAAAATGCTGTATGAGCATCGGCTTTTTTTTTTTAAATTCATTTCCTCATTCTAAGAATAGAGCAAAACAGAAAAAAGGAACACCATGGATAGGAAAATAACTAAAGAAAAACAAGGAGGCAGGGAACCTAGTTCTGGCATGATAAAATTATACCATTTTGTTTTACACAGCTCCATAGCTTTGCACCTCACCCATTCTGAAAATGCCAGAGTAAAAGTAAAAGGAAGAGAAGCCTGGAAGATATTGGCTGGTAGGTGTGAGAAGAAGGGGGCAGTGGCTCCACAGCATGCTCTTTCCACAGATCCTGTAAAAACCCATCATCCCAAGTCTACTTGATTGGAGCTCCATGGGTCAGGAGGAAGTGTGCCTAGGCAGAAAGGGATCAGGGGGATGGTTGCCTTGCATAGCAATATCCCCTTTCACATCTGTGGGGATGTTACTATGGAAAATAATGATCATGCTGTCAGGCTATGGCAGAATGATTGCATTGTGAATTGTGCTGTCAAGAGGGAGAAAAGGATCTTGGGGAGTAGCATGAATGCACTGTGTCAGCACCCAAAAGGATTTCTCTGCAGATTTTGTGTCAGTTATAGGTTTGGTCAGTGTGTTTTCCAGTTCAGTGTACAGAAAAGCTGTGCCTCTCCATTTATTGAACAATCGGGGGGAAGAGGAGGGAATTCATTAACTGAAACGTAGGGAGTGTCCTGCCCCCTATATTGTTTTTTCTCCTTAAAACTTGATGAACATATTTTAATCACTTATAGCTTCATAACTGCACTTGTTTATCAGCCATTCCTTAGTGAGGACCAGCCCCACATGAAATTTTAAAGGTTAGCTATCCTGAGAGTTACCTGTGTGCAAAGAATGAAAGATATTATTAATTATGAAATCAGAACAATTATATTTTTCAGGACTGAACTCAAAAACAAACTCAAAAAAACTTTTGAAAAAGTGCCTCTTTGGATTCAGACTAAGCATGGAATGTTTCAGCCTGGAAGATCAATATTTCAAAAATTATGAAGAAGGCAATGATTTTGTCATGGAGGTCATGGAAATCATGAATTTGAATAAAGTCTGAAATCTTGGCAGTGGCTGTTAAAACACATTTGATTCCCCTTCCCTCCCCCAAGCTGAGTGGCATTGCGCCCTGATGTATGGGGTTGCAATCTTTCTGTCCCCAGATTGCAATGGCTGGAGTGGTGAGCCAGGCTGAGTCCCATGGGACAGGAGCTGCTGCTGTAGGTTGAGTATGGGGTGGGCACTCTCCACAATTACTCCCACCCCTTGGCCTCACCTTATTATTCACGACAGCTGCTTTTGCTACTTAAAAGCAAGAAATATATTACTTGGTGACCCTTCCATGACTTTCCCCCCACCCCCCAACCTCTGCCATGAAGTTTACTAAAAATTTCTGTGCCAAAATCATAGCCTTAATTATGAACAGATGAAAACAGGAGATTATGACGAAAGTCATCTTGCATCCTTAACTGAAGTATTTGCAGCTGCCATTAACACTATAATAAGAACATTCTGTTTTGGATACTAAATAGTGTTTAATACGTTAAAGCTTTTCAGTTTACCTTTAAAAGAAGTTTTTATGAGGTCAGTCTTTACAAAGCTCCACTAACTTTATTATAAATATTATAAAAGTTAGATGACTTAAGCCATCTGATTTGTATGAACATAGATTCAAGCAACAGCCAACAACATTTTTGTTCACATTTTGCTCACATTCATATTTAACTATAACAGGTAACATACAAATATAAAAAGGATAGGAATACTGAACAGAGTAGACTCACCAGTGCCAAAACTATCACAATTGCATTGAAAAACAAGAAAAGAGGGAGGGAAAGAGAAGTAAAAATTATAATATACCATATGGGCTTTTCTGCAATGGAATACTCTAACAGTTTTGTTGACAAATATAGGCCCTTTTTAGTTACATAAAAGTCCAACATGCACTTTTGATGTCAGTTTGTGAAATCCATTTATGGTGCTTCTGGATATGTTCTAATTGTGGATTTGTTGTTACTATATTATACAGTCTTAATAAAAACCTACCAAAAATAAAACATTGTAACTGTCAAGTTTCCCACAGCAATGCCATATGCAACTGCAAAATTTCAGTGTTGCCATATGTAACAGTTTAGACTACCCTGAAGCTGTGAAAGTCTTACCATAACATAGGCAGTGTATGCAATGTACCAGAGTTAATGTCCCTCATGGAACCCGCTTTTTGAATTTCCCTGCCTTTTATTCATTTACATTCTCAACCTCAATGTTGTATAGGAGAATGGATGTCTTGGGAGACTGGCACTTCTACATTGCTTATTAAAATCTTGCCTAGAACCCTGGTCCTGCAAACAGCTACC
Source organism: Emydura macquarii macquarii (assembly GCF_026122565.2). NCBI lineage: Eukaryota > Metazoa > Chordata > Testudines > Chelidae > Emydura > Emydura macquarii. Next base: position 25,778,409 of record NW_027133034.1, read on the forward strand.
ATGTGCTGATTACACACCCTCTTAGAGACCCATTGAAATCAACGGGGCTCCAAATTTGACTCTGCCCATTCAAGCCCTAGGTAATGGCTGAAAGCTGTTAGCAACTAATAAGTAGTTGTTAAGTAGCACACAAGAAATGATTTGGTATGGGCAAGTGCCCACATCACAAACCACCACCACAACTGGCAGTGTTTGGATCAGCTAAAGACTAAATGGGTGCAAACGATACCTACAGGTCTGTATTGAAGCAAACTGACAGAGTGCTGAGCTGCACAGCCATTGTCTGCACTTTGCCTGTTTGGTGCTTAAACAAAGTTCAGTTTCCAGGGCAGTCAAACTGCATCCTTCATGAAAGTAAAGTCTACCTGAAAAAAGCACTAAATATTGTATCAATTTAGGATTTTACAATTTAGGTCTTGCCCATTTGTACAGGAAGAAGAGAAGTGTACAAGGAGCCTTCCCTACACTACCTGCCCCATGTACTGGCCTGTTAAATTTAAATCTGACATACACACATCTATAATATTACAGTATCATTCTTACTTATTGTCAGGGTTCTCCATCCACTTAGTGTAAAATTCAGAAGACAGGTTTAAACAGTCTTGGAGACCCAGCAAACACGCTGTATTAATAAGTTTTTCCAAATAGATTCTTGAAGGAAATAAAAAAATAAGAAAAAAGAAGAAAGAATACAAAAAGAAGAAAGGACACATTACACATTTTGCATTATCCCAATGAATAATTTTTAACTATAACATAATTTTATCAAACGATGCTCTATCTCAGGAAGTCTTCTGCTAATAACAGCAGCTTCAGTAATAAAACCACCACCAAACAGCAATCTCATAGCACAGAGATATTTGTAGGGATTTATCAAGGGTTAAATGTAGTCTAGTCCCACCACATACCTCTCTGTCCATGTTTTTACACTGCACTTGCCACTGTGAAATTATACCTATCACCATAACAGACATGTGTCAGCAGAGATGTTAAGGATTGAATGGCCATGCAAACTGAACTACCCTCTAATCTTTAGAAGTGGTTCCTTTAGGTCAGGTCTGAGACACAAAGGAGCAGGACTACCGACTTGCCCTGCCAACAGCTGTGATGCAAAAGTTCTATGCATAAATCAGGGACCTCACGCTTCAGAGTGGTTAAGCCATCATTCTCAAGTACTAAATTTACTTAACTCCCCAATCCTGATGATGATATAGAGAGCCCATCTTGCTGCTGCCACTTCATTTTAAAATTCACATATCATGCACATTTATGGTAGTGTATTATTAATAATAATGTTTCAGAAATTGATTAAAATACCTTCCTGCATACTCTTTTCAATTCCCATGCGCATGCCTATGAATGTGGTGTGCCGGCTGTGCCCAAGCACACCCTAATGCAGGGGTGTCAAACATATGACCCGCAGGCCGGATTCTGCCCGCGAACCTCTTTTATCCGGCCCGCATACCTTTTTGATGTGGCCCGTGGCGCCATCTCGGTGTTTTTCCAGCTGATGCTGGAGGGTAGAGCTGGCGCCAAAAGAGCGGCGGGCACGCGATTTCTCGGCGGACAGACACAGCGAGCTGCCACCGAAAAAGATGGAGCTGTGAGATTTTGTGGCGGAGACTAGGACACGGCAAGAATTCCGCTGGCGGGAAATTAAAATGTGGCCCACTGGTGGAATTGAGTTTGACACCCCTGATAAAGATGAAAATGAAAAGTCCCTGAGTGCACACCCTAATAAAATGTGCTGCGCATGCCTATGTTCACATTATAGCCTTTATCAAATCAAAAGGCTTCAAATTATATTTTTAAAAAAATACTTACATATCAAAATACTCATCTGCCAAAGCATCAACATTTTGACGAATAACACTTGCATAATAATGGTATATTGGCAACATTCTCTTTAACAGATATTTCTTTTAAAAGAAAGGATAGAGAAATTATTTTCATTTAGATACAGTTTTGCTGTATTTTTCTCTATATGTTTATTTATTTAGATTATTTTAAAATTGGAACTCTGGGTGCATATGCAAAATTTAAATCAAACATACAAATTGGAGTTAATGTGCAAAATACAAAATTCTCCCTGAACCACTCAAAACAGAGGTGTTCCCCTTATAGCTCCCTTAGCCCTGGAAGAAAAGATGAGTTTTGGAACTTGATTAGAAGGTTAAACTCAGGTTCTGGAAGAACAACTAAGACAGCAAGTTCCATATTAAAAATCCAGCAAAGCTGTCAATCATGTTTATCTTTAAGCATGTAATTTGCCCCACAGCAGTCAATGGCACTACTCCTGTGCACAAAGTTAAACCCATACCGAAGTGTTTGCTGAATTGAAGACTAAATAAGGAAACTGTTAGCTCATTTTCCTCAAATGATCTCACTTGGTTACCAAACAAGGAGAGTGGCAGCCTGAAGTATTTAGTACCTAAACTATTTAGGACCATAACAAGTTAAAACAAACTGGAAGCTGTTACAGATCGCAGGTGTAATGTGTTCTCTAGGAGAAGCACTGCTACACAAGCAAACACTTGCATTCTGTACTACTGGTGGTTGTAGTTTTGTGGTGGACTTAGGCCTCTGTTTTGTAAATACTGATGCAGGTGCATGTACTTAATTTTAAGAATATGAGTATATTTCTGCCTCACAAGGAAAGAAGGCTTACAACCCAACATTAAGTCCAATATTTATCATCAACTGATTAACAGACAAATCAAATAATTAGCTTCCATTTCTTAAAAGAAAGAAACAGAAGGCTGAATAAAATTTTCAGCGAAAAAGTAATGTACCTTGTGATACATCCTTGAACACTTATAAAAAATTCATGTAGGATCTTGTCATTTAAATGGTCTAGAGATTCTTCAATATTTAACAAAGAAAGAGGATACCTTTAAAAATGGATATAGTTCATAGTTTTTCAGAATATTTTCCAGATTGTCAGGAATTAAGTGTGATAATACTGTATACCACACAAACATTTCATCTTCTTTGGCAAGGTACTTTGTTAATTCAAATGCAGATTCAATCTCAATATATCCAGCCCTGTTTAAAAAAAAAAAACAAATCTTAGCATGTGCATTCAAGATAAACACACATTTGAACAGCTGTATATTTAGATAACTGATGCAAAAACATCTAGATACTGTGGGGTCTAGGAAAGAAGACCGACAATGAGAATAAATATAATACTGCCACCTAACATCCTCACTAGGCTAAAGCGAAGATTCCCTCTATATTTTTATGTAATAACATTTTGGAGATACAGTACATTTATCATCTTTTTAAAATAATCAAACAACAGATTTTCACTATAAACTGCTCTGTGGAATAACCATTACCTGAAAAGCATAGACAATTAAATTACAATTCTGGGATATTTTAAAGTTATTATTATTATTATTAACTACTGTAGAGAGTCACCAATATACATGAGGCTAAAATTCACTCTTGCAGAGGGCCCATCCAAGGCCCTCCACAGGAAGCCCTGCAATAACCATATGTGAGGAGCACGTTTTACATACTTATATATAATTCCTCATTAAAGGCCAGATTGTGCCTTCTTCTGGAAAAACCTACAGAAAGCGGGGAGAGGAAAACTTTTGGGTTCCCCACACAGAGTTCCCATCAAACTCCAGTGTTGTGGGGGTGCTTCGCCCACCTGTGAACCACAGTTACTCTGATACCTATGTGGATCTCGGGTATCTGCTGGAGGCATAGGGACAACTATTGACTCTTGGGCTCCCTACAGTTTTCCCTAGCTCCCTGGCAGCATGGTTCCAATGAAACTGTTATGCCCCCACCTGCAGCAGGACTTGGCTATCCCTTAAAGGAGTTTTCCCATGGAGACCTGTGCAGGTAAGTAAGTTATATTAATTTTTCTGCAGAATCCCAACACTTGTCAGGGCAATTCCCCCCACCTCTCAACCTGTCTTGATCCATGCAAATAATGGAAGAAGGACATAACCATCTACAATAGGTGGAAGCTTAATTATCAGGAACAGAAAGGAATTGTTGAATACAAGGGATATAGCAAGGGACAATGAAATGAAGGAAGAAAAAAGAAATTTAGGCTTAACATCAAGAAATTTTCCTAATGGGGATCTATATTAGTTTGTAGAAAAGTCTCCTGATGGAAGTTGTGGCAGCTCCACTGCTTGAAACATTTAATATGAACTGGGACAAAATGTTGGAAAAGATACTGCAAGGAACTACTCTGCATTGGCCAGGGGATGGACTAGGTGACCTAATGGTTTTTCAGCTGTTCCCTGGTGAAGTCTGGTCTTCTTTACAGGGTATTTATGGAGACAAAGGAGCAAAGTCAAAATAGGAATGTGGAGTATAAGTGTCATCTAACAGTGCATTAATAATAATTTTCCATAATAGACTCAAAATATACTCACAGTGCCAATGTAAAAGCATCATCTATCAAATGTAACCTGTTGACAACCGGAAAAGCCTGCAGAAAGCATTCATGTGGGGTTAGTAGATCAAACATATCATTTTGAGGAAAAGCACACTTAGTTATGTTTGAAAGCCTGGGACAAACCCTGCAGTCTTTTATCAAACCAAACTCTGTAGACTTCAGTGGAAGCTTTGCCTGAGTAAGAATGGCAGAATTTGATCCTATATTTTAAGCTGAAATAGTTTACTCAATGTTCCTTTAAGAGCAATTTTTTCTCTGTACATAGACTTAACAAAATGCTATATCTGGTATCCATTTGCAACAGCTAAACTTGCTTAATGCAAACTGAAATTAAAACTTGATGAACTGCTTGAAAATAAACTCTTAAGTATGTGCAATACTGGAAATTAAAATAAGGAAGCTCTACAGTATCTAAAATAAATCCTGGTTTCTTCAACTTGACACTGACTTTTTTCCTTTTGAGACTCCAATTCTAAATCAAGTACTCACACCAGACCAGACCAGAGTGTCTTACATTTGTTTTGAATTCTGAATTGTTCTGGCTACAGGAGACCATAGGCAGAACTCTAGTTAGTACTTTTGTTCTCCATTGAGTAAATCTGCAGGCTGATCCTGCATTGGGTTACATGGAATGCAAAGATTTATGTTGTAATCAGAATGTGTAAAAAGAATTACAGGTTCCTGGTACAAAACAGACTATGCACTCAGCAGCTATGGAAAATAGGAGCCCACCTAAATTTTATGCTGATTTATTCAGAATGTGCTTGATCAGGAAATCCATACAGGTTTGAAGGAAAGGAAGAGAATGCAGTGTAGAGAGGCGGTACTTTCAGCCCTGCTGCCTCCAACCTTGCCACTCCCATGGATCACAACTCCTATGGGACAGTTTTCATAAGGCCAAGAGAGCAATGTCACTAGGAGGCATTTCTCCTTTCCGTACTTCCCCATTCCTATGCCCATATTGGCCATTTTTTCATATACTTTCCAGCAGAAGCAGAGGAGTTGATTTGGCCCTGTTAAACTATTTTAAGTGGCCTTGTGGTCTTTACATTTTCTAAACTTTGCAATTAAAAAGCACTGCATTGGGTTTGGGCTACATTATACGCCATGCAACTCAACTGAGGCAGAAGCCCTGTGCTCCCTTTATCCTGAGCCCAAGCAGCACTGGGCCAGTTCCCTGATGTAAATTAGAGCAACATGAAACTGCTCTAAGTTATATTGGCTGTCAACAATCACACGGTACTGAAATGACAACCGGGGATTAGCAGAACACTGGCAGAGGTGGCTGGAATTTTCCTCCTGCAAAATGGAATTTTCCTCCTGCAAAAAAATTGAAACTAGTCATGGGAGGAAAAATTCTGAAAATAATTCCTGTTTGGGAGAACCCAAATGTTTTCAGCTTGTTCCTGGTAGGGTGACCAGATAGCAAGTGTGAAAAATCAGGGCTTTTTTTTTCTGGGGGCATGGGAGGGTGGGTGGGGAGGCATAGCTGATATATAAGACAAAGCCCATAATATTGGGGCATCTAGTCACCCTAGTTTCTGGCTATCCAACTCCCCAGGCTGCTACCTCTCAGGGAGCTGAGCAGACCCAGGAGGCCACTGCCCAGGGAGTAAGGGAACCTGCCTGACTTTCGTCAGAGGTTTTGATGGAATCAATACATTCCCGTGGAATGATGCAATTCCATCAAATCAGCATTTTCTGATGGCAACGCATTCTGTCAGACTGTTTTCCATCAGCTCTAAGTGTAGGTAGATCCAGCAACATTCACACACTGGTCATGCTTTACACTGGCTTGTAGCCATGGAAAAACCTCCTCAAACTGGGAGATCCTCCCACGGCTGATTAAGACAGTTCTGCAGGTGGAATCTGGTCCTCTGTTAACGATAATTTTTCAGCGTAAGTTTGAAACCTATTTTAGTCCCACTTTTGTTCCCACTAAGTCAAAATGAATTTTGTTGTGACTTTAAAGGGTGCAGGTTTGGGCCCACTGCATGTGATGCACTAGTTGTCAGTTAAAGTAACTACTGGTAATGATTGCAATCAAAAAGGGATTGTATGGAATTTGTTGACATTATTGATCAGCAAGTTTTCTTACCTTTGGGTCTTTTTCAAGCAGTTGTGCTATTCTCTTCAAATGTAATGGGTCATAATTAACTCTGTAGTATCCAGTCATATTCACATTTAACAAGATCCAATCATGTTCTGAATCTGTTATTTGCATTTCAGGAAACATTTCTGTGGGGGACATTTGAAAATGGGAAGGCTGTATCACTTTAACAATCACTAATGCAGGTATGAAGAATATTAGACACTGCTATGAAATATGGGCTCTGTTTTAATCTGAGATATGTGCATGAGCATCACCATATCTTTAAAATATATTGCTACTCTGCACAAGGCAAAAGAGCTGAGCCAGTGTCTCAAGATGTTATGAGATAGATGTAAGTGCACATGTGGGGCCAGATTGTACCTGGCCCTTGACCTGGTATAGTGCGGGGAGGACACAAAGAGACCCCTCCCCCCCAATGCAACAGGCACAACTGCACTCTGTGTTTGACGGAACACAAGAATGTATCCCTTTAAGGCACTAGCCTTCCCAAAGGAAGCAGGGAGGAGGCAGAGCCATATCCCCACCTTGCGCCTGCACTGACCTAAGGAGCTGGCTGGCTGGTGGTAGATCAGAATGAATGCTTCATCCTCTTAAGGGATGAAGTCTTGCTCTGCCTGTGTGCCAAGATCTCTGGGAGAAACTGTGTCTACCTGAGGCGCCGTACATCCTGGATTTTTCCCTGGAGTAGTGTGCCTCCGGCCTGCTCCCACTGTGGGTCTCTGTCTTCAAGCTATAACATGGCCCACAGTTATTTTAGATTAGAATAGCCACTCTATCACTGTTCCTATATCTAAACTATTTTGGAGGCAGCAGAATGGGTAAGCTTATGCAACAGTAGCAAATCTAATTAGTTTCGTTGTAAATTCAGGGCCTAATGCTTCTGTTCTTACGCAGTCCGGATTCCGATCACTCATCCAGCGCCCGATTCTGCCATCGTTACTCACCTGGGTCTTCTCTAGACTAGGAAAAAAGTGTGGTTTTAAAATTGAGTTACTTAACTCTAGTTAGCTAGCCAGAGTCTAGGGTAGACCTTAAGCAGCTAAAACAATTATAAAGAGGCTAAAACTGCACCTGCACAAGGTGTTTCAAGTGTTTCAACTTGAAAGCTGAAGTTAAATTAACCTGATTTAAAAAAACCAACAAATCCAGTCTTTTTACCTAGTCTAGATAAAACCATGAAGTAGTACTGACACAAGTAGTATCAGAGTAAGTATTATGCCCTGGTAATAAGGACTGCAGAATCAGGTCTTAAATGGGTGTTTTGAGTGAGTGGGGACTACAGGATTGGGCCCTAACATTATCACTAAATAAAACAGAAAGGGAGAAAAGAAGCATGTGAAAGATTTTAGGAACAGGTTATGTCACATAGTGGCTTTTAAAAAGTTTACTCCTGATGCACGGTTACGCCATTACAATAACAGTCCTACAATTAAAGTTGAAACTGCACTTCCATCCTAAACGCTTACTTTCACATGTCTAAATCCACAGGCCATTCTAGCTAGAAGCTACCTAGGCAGCTGCCTAGGGTGGCAGATTTCTGGGCAGCTGCCTTGGGCTGTAGGCTTTCCGTCATAAGAGTTTTGAGCAGCATTGTGACCCCATGCACCAGGTCATATCACCATTTGCTCAAATTTGGCCCCCCATCCCCTATCATGACAAGGGGTGGCTGAGCTAAATTTGAGTGATGTGGGAGGCAGCACACAGAAGTGTGGCCTAGGGTAGCAGATTGTATTGATTGGCCTCTGCCTAAACTATGCCCAAGAAAGACTTTTGATCTGAAATTTTTATTGTGGGTCTCACCCAGAAGTGATTTCTATTTTAGGGGAGTAAGTGCGAGAGAAATTTCATGAAAATTAATTTGGCTATTTGAGTGATCGGTGTGAAAAAGTATTTTTAAGAAAACCATTTAAGAAAACATTCAGTTTCTTTCTTTTGCACTTTGATACAGCAAATCAGAACTGGCTTTGTTTTTAAAACTTCAGACTTGGTGCGTAAGTAGCCTTGAATAAGTCCTATTGACTTTGATAGATTTAAAGACCTTTGGTTTCCAAGTACAAGTTACAATATTTTTAAAGGGAGTACTGAATATGTGCGTTACTTTATTTTCTTTAGACAGATGCTCCAAACATTAATACATGGGGATTACTGATCATTCTAAGAGCTGCAGGAGACTGTATGACAGGGTGATGGGTGAGGAAGTGGAGCCTTTCTTTAATCCTACAATAAATTTAGTCCATAGCATTGAACTCTGTATAGCACCTTCAAAGTGAGTCCTGCTTAGCACCCTTTTCCTGCATCAGTCCGAATTTGTTAACTTGTCACTCTTGCAGCTGCTTACAGAATTTTAAAATCTAAAAGTACAAGTGTACTCTAGAGTGAATAAATACCATTCTATTTATCTGCTTCATCCACTCACCTGAAGCCAGATACTCACTTTGGTAGCCCTATTTCTCATTATTCAAAATAGATTAAACAGCTTTTGACTTTACCACACCCACTCCAAAGAGAGGACAGAGGAGAGTTGACATATGTATACAGTGTATTATATTTTCATTATTATGCACTGAAGAACTGAAAAAAAGTATTTGAAGAAGCACGTATCTGCCTCATATAGATGTTCCTGGCATGGTGGAGTACAGGGCAGAATGAAGGATGTTTCTAGAACCTTAACTCAAATTTCCCAAACTTTCAAATGTTTAGGTTTTTAGAACTGCAATAATCTAATAAAGTTTCTATTTGTTTAAAATAGAGGTGATTATATCCTTATTTCTGTCTAAATGTAGTTGTTTACTGGAGAATAGTAAAATGAAAAGGAACTGCGCCTTTTTATGACTGAGGATGCATGTACAGTTGCATTTTTTTAAGATTAATTTTAATCCTGCTCCTTTAAAATTTTATAAACAAATTAAATTATGCACTGTTGAAACTGCACCTTTTCCGTTTGCTTAGCTGTACAAATGTGGCATTTTGAGTTACTCCATACAGTTATGTATACTATTTAGGTGCTATATGATTATGATTCGTTTGATAATGGCCAAATCCCGAAGACCTTCTTCAGGTCTAGGAAAAATTTGCACTGAAGTCAGTGGAAGCAGCCTGAGCAAGGAATGAGTAAAACCTGATTAAGGACTTCAAGCGTTTGTCCCTCTGTACAAAATGGCAGAAATCTTAACTCTCAATGTACATTTTATTCTGTGATGAAAACTGTACTTTTACTGTTACATGAACATGGGATTTTGCACATCATTTTTATTTGAAAATGCACTTATTTTAACATAAGCTATAACTGTAGTAGATTAATGTGGACTTTTTGTATTGAGTTTTTATCCTTTCTTATCTAATTCAAAATATACTTCCTGTTTATAAAAGGTTTGTAAAAGGCTTTTTTGTTTTTACATGTATGAACAAAAACATTACTTACTGCTACTTTTATCTAGCCAGACTAAGGGTTGTGCAGATCCATTTCTTATCCAAGAAATAGGAACAATCCATGTGTTACTTAACAAAAAACAAAATTGGACAATTTAATTAATTCTTATATTTAAGGAAACAAGCTCTTAAAACTGATGTTGAATAAGATTGCAAGTGATTTCTTAAAATTCCAGCTGTCCCTTTCCCCTCTCTGATGCACTGTATCTTTTCAGATGTTAGTACTCAAGTTGGGTCAACTCCTGGTCTCACTGAAGAAAAAGGGAGTTTTGGCATTAAATTCAATATGAGCAAGATTTAGCCTATAGTCCTTTGACAGATACTCAGATATCAAAATCTTTCTCTGGGGGTTACTTTACTTCTTCTAACAGTGATTTTATGTTCCTATATTCTCTCCTTTCATTACTTTTCGTCCCTTTCCTGGCACCTGTAAAACTCCTTTTCAGAAACATGTTTGCTAAAAAGAGTTCTGTGCAGGCAAGAAAACCAGATGCTTACTGAGCAGCACAGCAACCTGCTGCAAAAGAGCACCACAGTTACTGCCACTAAAAAGTTAGTCACCAATTTTAGAAAGTCTTGGTCTCTGTGTCTGCCTTTTGCAGCCACATAGTGGCCTTGCACAGTTGCCTCCCAGGGGGAAGTAATCCCTTGGAAAAAGGAATTGCATGCAATACCACTTCAAACTCATGCCTCAGAATGATTTCATTTGACAATTCTTGGGGGGAAAAGCAAACAAACAGCTTTTCAAAACATAATGTGCTAACACAACAGTTTTCTGAAATAAAAGATAAGTGTATAAACTAATGCTAAAAATATGAACTAAACATACTTGTAAGCAGTATTGTTTTCTGTCCATTTATTATAAAATTGTTCCTGACTGATCACGCCGGTGGACAGATTTAATGTTAAAACTGGAAACCCAATTTGACATGTCCAGGAGTCCATTATATTTTTTACTGATGCTGGCAACTGAACTTCATTCTGTGTATCTACAACCTTCAAGAAAGGGCTGAATTAGAAACATTTATGAAACATTTATTTATACTGATCCCAGCAACACTCTGGGGGATGTAGTAATATATTGGAGAAATTATAACTGCTTAGTCTTCATTCATGTGTATTTTATATTGAGAATCATTGTAACTAACTGAAAAAAAGTTTTATTATCACTAACCTATAGAGGACCCAACTCTTTAGGGAAATCTATAGTATTGCAAAGATGCTTCTAATTCTTGTAACTTGATTCTTTACCTTTCTCTTATTCATTTCAATATATCTTCACCTTTGGGTGGATAATGACAGAAACAATTTGTTGTATGGGAAGTTGTTTATTCAATTGATGTAAAGCACCAATATAAGATAGACACTATAAAAAACTAATTAATTAAATAACATAACACCTGAAAACTGATTCTGGGTGGATTCTCAACTAGCATAAATTGGCATAACTCCATTGACTTCAATATTTCTACAACAGTTTATGCCATATGAGAATATGACCCTCTGTTCTTAAAGTTAGACTCTGTTGTAGTATGATGGAATCTTTCTACACAATAACTTTGGCATAGGCATTATAATGAAAAATCCATTATCAATATTTGTTTTCTTAGGGTCTAGTCTTATTCAGACTTTTAGCAAATATTAAAAGGTGGTGGTGAGGAGGAGTTTCCCTGAAGTGTTGGGCCCTCATTGTAATATACATGAATAAATCCTCACCCTTTAGTGACTTATGCTAAATAAACTAAATTAAAAATATTGTCTGAGCCAAAATATTTACAATATATAAAAGTGAAGTTATAAAAGAAAAGGATATTAAAGTCACAAAAAAATAAAGATCAGAAAAGGTTATATGCAGGATGGTTGTAGCTGTGTTGGACCCAGGATATTAAAAAGACAAGATGGGTGGATAATATCTCATATTGGACCAACTTCTGTTGCTAAGAGAAAAAAGCTGGGGGGGATGTTTATTACAACAATCTATAACACACTTAACCCCCACCACCCAGCTTCCCTCTCCCCCTTCCCCTCTCTAAACTGAAGAGGTGTTAATGAGCCACTTCACCTTGAATGGTCCCTTAACATATGTATTTACTACTTACGATAAAAAAAATAATCTGTTCCACCTTGTATTTAGCTGTGATACTCTGAGTACATTTCCAGACGTGAAGAAGAATTCTGTGTAGCTCTGAAGCTCATCTCTCACCAACAGAAGGTCCAATAAAAGATATTACCTCGCCCACCTTGTCTCTCTATTAGAAAAGGTTATCCATTTAAATGGCCAAGTGAAAGATGACAAAATGTATTTACAGCAAGAATAATCTACGCAGGTTTGTGTAGGCAGAGGCAAGCAGCTGTAAGTGCATAAACCTCTTCTCTGGCCCCTTAGGGCATGTCTACACTGCAATCTGCATCTGGCCAGTGATAGCTGACTCTGACTCACAGGGTTCAGGCTATGGAGCTGTGCAGAAGTTCAGGTTCAGGCTGGAGCCCAGGCTCTAGGACCCAGAAAGGTGAGAGGGTCTCAGACATTTGGGCTCAGGCTCTGCCTCACAGTTAAACAGCACCTTAGCTCAAGTCCAAGTCAGCTGGCACAGGCAAGCCACAAGTTTTTAATTACAACGTACCCTTCGTCCCTCATCTCTCCCATAAAATCTCCTGCCACAAAAGGCCTGCAAAGTGAGTTGAGGGAGTGGGGGAACTAAGCTAGAAGTAGATAAATTCCACTTCAAAGTTCTACAGTTGGCACATGTCCAGAGTTTGGCCCATCCCAACCATTAAAGCAAAAGTACTAATAAGACATAATAAGTACCATTTGTATGTGAGTCCACAGATCATCTTGGTTAACACTTGAAAAGGAAAATGCTTTCAGGTAAGACTGCAATAAAATAAATATAATCAGAGTTCATTAAGGTTAAATAAAAAACATTAGTAAAGCAGAAACTCATTCATGCCCATTGTTATTTTCAAACTGATAAACCCAGATGAAAAACTTTAGTTTTCTAAACTCACACTGAGTGCTTTGATGAATAGTCTCTCAGTCAGAAAGCTGGAAAGCATCCAGACAATGGAGGCCCCCTAGGGCAGAAGGAAGATGTTTGAACATATGAGTTATTATTTAAATAAACTTTAACTATTCAATTATTGCTATTCAAACCATATTTTTCATAAGTGGTGCCGATCATTTGTACTTTGACTTTGAAAATGCATTCATATTCACTGTTTTCTTGTAGATGCACATTTTCGCAACACCCAATGTACTTGTGTTTATAACTAAACAAAAAAGGGAACCATGGAAATAAATCTTAGAAGAAAGCATAACTAAACTATTGTAAGTTTTGCAATAAAATGTTTTGCTGGTTCTTTTTAAAGATATGTTTTACAAAATTGCAGAACAGTACATAAAAGCAAAATATTTTATTTTCTTGTTTTACCTTGCTGTAAGTGAAGATATCAAATAGACCAATTAGTGAAAATGATCCTCTGATATTTTCTTCTCTCTCTGATAATGACCGAGCTGCTATCTCTTTATCTTCCCTTAAGATAGGTTGTAACACGTGATAATAAAATATTTTATTCTGAAAATAAAAGATAGACTCCCATTTCATTTAATGCCAATTTTATAAATCACATAGACTACAGACAAACTAACATTTTCTTTTCTGCTCAAAAAAGGAATTTAGATTTCTATCTGTAAACCAGGATAATTTTTTCCATCAAAAGGAAACAGTTTTTCCTCAGAATAAAGGGAACAACAGGCTTGATCCTGCAAGTCCTCTACAGGCGGAACTGCCATTGAAGGCAGTGAGAGTTCTGCACACAAAAAGATGTGAGGCTTGAGTCTCACGAAGAGCACTAAAGTTTTAAGATACAAGAAAAAAAATGTAAAAATTGTTAAATGCAACAAAAATTGCAAAATGTAAAAATGAATTATATATTTACATTTAAATTACAATCAGTTCTTGCTTCACTTATATGGCAAGACTCACATTCAGTGTTCTCTGTTTTCTCTGTTGAAAGACTAAATAACACAATAGTCATCCAAAGGAGTGCAGAGAGTCCTGCTTTGGGTGTGTCAGATGTCACTAGATAGCAAATGTGGAGAGCCAGATCCTAAACTGGTGTAAATCATCTTAGTTCCCGTCATTTCAATGGAACTCTGACAATTTACACCAGCTGTCACCCCAGAGTCCTGCAGCCAAGTCTCATACCCAGGTAAGTAAAGAAGAAACTCATGTTCCCCTGTTTTGTTTGAACACGTGTTCAACGTCGTTGTCATTTTTAAGTCTACCCATGGGTTCAGCTACTAATCTGGGTCTGCACGCAGGTGTTTTTTATTTTGTGTGTTTTTGAAACACTGCAAGTCTCTCTGAACACTTTCACTACCAAAGAGGAGGAGACAGGCTTTTAAGAGGTGTGAATTTGCAGATTATTTTGTATTTTGCAAACAATTTTGGGAGCCAAATTTTGAAATGTTGCAGATTCAATTTGTACTTTTAATTTTTTACCTGCATTTGAATTGCAGGTTAAAACCCTGAGTGTCTGTACCTGCAATAACCTGACTCCAGACACAGATCTGTAGCTGTACACATAGCTAATGATATTAAGTGCTCTGATTTGCAATATGTTTTGTGGTGTCAGTTACAAGCACAGGGACAAACTGCACTTACAAAAAAAGAGGCAAAGGCTTCATTCTTAAAACTTGACCCTTTATACATTTCTGTGGTATTAAATTCTGCTTTATAGAAAAAGGAAGCTGTTGCTGAAATCCAAAAGGAGCACATGTATTTGACATGCCTATAGTAGTTTCCAATTCAGCAAAGTACTTAAGTGCTTGATTAACTTTAAGCACATGCTTAAAGAGCAAGTGGTAATTCTGGTTATAACAAACACTAATTTTCATCCCTAGCAGAAAAGGAGACCCTGTTTTAAAAGAAAAAATCAACACAATCTTAACTATGGTGTTGCCATCAAGTCTCCATAGGCTCAAACCATAAGAAGTTTACATTTATGTTATCAACTGTGGAGCCATTTACATACACAATACTAAACTAAGAGAGAAAGAATTACATTCTTTGTATTACACAATTAATTTAAACAAGCAACAGCTTCCCGGAATCGTGTATGTGAAGTAGCCCCACCTCATACAGTAACGAAAAATATACCGCTTTGCATTTTTAACAAAAGTCAGGATTACTCATGTTGAATCACTGTGAATATATGAGACATTCTGTGAAATGTTATGTTTTGTAATCTGATGTAATACAACATGGAGTATCAGAAAGATCATTACAAGTTGCATAGATATGTACATAAAACCAAACCCACCTATATCAATTAGGTATAGTAAAAACCATTTCAAAATGAATTTATAGTAACAGACAGATTCAAAGCAAACCCTGAAATGTTGTGTCTGTGCTGCTGAAAGCGCAGATGCAATTGTGAGGCAACATTTGTATCTATATTATATACACACACAATTAGAGCCAGGAGAATGTTTTGGCCGAAACCTTGTTCCCCCCCTCCACGAAAAAAAAATGTAGATTTGGGTCAGCTGAAACATTTTGTGCATTCATGCTGAATGTGCCGAATTATTTTGATTTAAAAAATCTGAAAAAAATCAAATGTTTCATTTAGAAAATGTTGAAATGAAACGTCAATTTTTTTTATTCAAAATGACTTTTCATTTAGAAGTTTGTTTCAATTTTATTTTAAAATGTTTTCGAAACTAAAATGAAATGAAACATTATGTTTCAGCTCAAATTAAATTTTTTGTTTAATCCTAGCTGAATTTTATTTTGGCTCTTTGGAATGGCAAGAGAACGGAAAAATCAGTTATTCACACAGCTCTATACACAATAGCTGTATTATTTTCATTTAAAGTTATATAGGAATGACCAATTAAAGGCAATAGGAAAGCTCCCATTGACTTTACCTCTCTAGTGCAGGATCACGACAATACCATAGGTTGTAAGGGGAAAGCGTTAATATTCAGCTTTGGTACTTACCAGTGGTAGTCTGGGTTCCATGTAGCTAGCACCAATGTATTCAAAGTAAGATGCAAATCCCTCATTAAGCCATAGATCATTCCACCAATTCATGGTAACCAGATTTCCAAACCACTTAAATAGAAAAGAAAATATGCAATCTGAGAGTTTTTCTTTGAACTGCTGCTTTCATTCCTTTATGTTAAACAGATACGAATGACCAAGGGAATAGTATGACTTTAATTAATGTGTATATATTATCAGAATAAAATGCTATAATTTTTTCCAGTTGATGGAAATTCAGTAGTCCAAAGATACAACCTGAGAAAAGCCACACATATGCAAGTCAGTGGTTATATAATTTTTAAATTCCTTTATCTGAGATTTCATAACATAAGCACATAGAAGAACTGTTTTAAATCACTCTATTTAAATTAGAGAAGTCATTTATATAAATTTGTAAATTTAACAGAGAAAGCCAGATTACAGTTTGAAAATATGGCATTTCTCAAATATACAAAATATTTTCCAAATAGCTTCTTTCAAATTAAATAATATTTTTTTGTTTTTCCTTGTTCTTAACAAAAGGAAATTGTCAAGTAGATGATAAACAGAACTGGGGAAACAATCACTTCCAAAATCAGCAAATCCATATCCTGGTGAGCAATAAACCTCCACAACAGCTGTGATGTACAAATATTTGGCAGTTTATATTTAATAAAAATCTGATATATCATCTGGAGATTTGTGAATTCATTACATTTCATTTCTTAATCCTTAAGGTCAGTTGCCTCATTTAAAAACCATGTTTAATTATGTAATATTTATTTTACTGGTCCTCAATAAATGCACCAGCTTTTCAGACCATCAGATGAACAGACATAGTCAGGAGGGGGTACATATACACTAGCCAACTTCAACTCTTTTTGCTAACTTTATTGTTTAAAATACTTTCTCTTGGCAAAGTACTATTAAATGAAGTATAGTCAAAATGAAGTGAAACTGTTTTATCATTCCAAACCAAATAATTTTAAATTCTGAAGATTATGAAAACAGTTCCAACTACAGATAAAGATGTGTTTATCTTGCTTCCATTCTATAGTTCCATAGCCATGTCTATTAATTCTATTTGCCTTAAATCAATAGTTACATCAATCTCCATTAAAAATTAACATTCTTTATGGAGTCTATTCTGTCATCAATGTATTGTGTGTATCTCAATACACATATCATATTCATTCCTAGGGTAGAGTATTGGAAGATATCCAAGTATCTTGCAAGAAAATAAACAAATGCTTCATCAACAGACGTGTATATCAATGAGCCCTTTGAGTGAACTTTTCAAATAATGGTAATACTGTCTTCAGTATTTTATTAAATTTCATTCAAGATAAATGGATATTGGGTGAAGATTATTGTGTCATGCTGGAATTTGTTTTTTATATTGATCTGCCAAGTTAATTTATAATGAAGTGTCTTCCAACCAACTGAAAATGGCTTTGGTTATTGCTATAGCATTCCTTCCTCTAGCTACCATCAGCTGTTACAACCCTCCACGTGAGTCTCTATTTTCCCATATTAAACAGTGACTTTGCATCTACATAAACTGGAAAAAAGCAACTTCATAAATAAATACATGTACAGAATGTTTTACCACATGCCTGGTGTCCTAGCTCATGTGAAACAATTAGGCAAATCATAGCCTTTTTGCCTCTGAATTTATCACTTGGGATGTACAACAGTGATGATTCTTGGAAAGTCATTAGCCCCCAGTTTTCCATAGCACCTTCTCCAAATTCAGGCAGTGCAACCAGATCTAAATTGATTTAAACAGAAAAAAAAAATCTTTACAATTTTCAAGAGTAAAATTTTTACATGACTTTTCTATGTTTACCCAATGTGCAATTTCAAGATATTATATTTTAGTGGTTCTCTGCTGTATTATTTCATGTCTTTTATTATATATGACACTGCTATGCCTCTAGGACTGCCACCTTTTCAGTCAGAAAAACAAAAATCAACTAAGGCCAAGCCTTTCAATGTTTCATGTACCAAAGTACATTCTGAATGAAAATCTTTGATAAAGAAACTTTCCTCCCTGCTGCTGGAAGGGAATAGATTCAATTCTCAACACTCCTGAGTACTTCAGGCTCTGCATTCTCTCTCTCCTGCTTTTGCTCCAGTTGTGGGATTGTTGTGGGCAAGACAGAAAATATGTCTTCCCCTCCCCATCTTCCTCTACCGGTATGTAATTTCCCCCTCTTTTTGCATCCTGACTACTGATAAGAAAGGGTCTCTCTCTCAAACTCTGTATCCCTGAGTGAGCAGAGAGGATCATTTCCACTCCTTTGGGTGGATCAAATTGCCCCAGAAACACCTGCTCGCTCTCTCCTCACAGCAAGTCTCACTCCACCATGTCTGTTTTCCCTTTATTCCCCATTGTGCCAGATAAGCAGCAAGCCCATCACATCTATGATTCAGCTAAGATTTTGGCAGGGTGGGTTGATTTAAATCAAGGCAACTTAAATCACTAAGAGGAAAGCCTTGATTTAAATCTTTGATTTTAATCCACTTTACCATTTGTGCTTCAGTAATTTTCTAAAGGAAAATAATTCTCATTGGTTGACATAACCATTAAAAGGAGAGGTTACTCACCTGGTGCTGTATCAACCAATGAGACGGCACCTTTCTTTAGCAATTAACTGTGGTGTAGTGCCCCTGTGGGTGCTCCACTTCGGGTGTCTCCCGAGTAGTTCCCCCCATTAACGAGGCAGGCGGTTCGGAACAGAGTCCAATATAGAAGAGAGAACTACATCATCTAAAGCAGTATCTGATCTTGCCACAGGTACCATGGCATAGTGATTAGAAAAAGTATAAACAGATGACCAAGTTGCCACTTTACAGATGGCTGTAATTGAGACATCCTTAAGTATGGCTATAGACGTAGATAGTGCTGTTCTGGACTGTGATCTCAGTCTTGAAGGGGGTTGAACATGAATTCTGTTGTAACAAAACTTAATACAACTAGAGATCCATTTTGACAACTCTATTTCAAAATTACCAAGCCCTTGTTTCTGTCCGCAATGGATACAAATAATCTAGGAGATCTTTTAAATGGTTTGGTCCTATCTAGATAGAAGGCTAAGGCCTTCCTGCCATCTAGGATACAGAATATCCTCTTAAGTAGTTTGGTGTGGTTTTGGGGAAAAAACTAGGAGATGAATGGTTTGATTAATATGAAATGCTGAGGACACCTTAGGTAAAAAAACCTTGGATGTGCACAACCTTCTGTCTAGTGAATACAGTAAATGGGGAGGTCTGTCATTAAGATCCCCCAATTCTCCCACCCTTTGGGCAAAAGGCATTGAGACCATGAAAGCTGTCTTCATTGAGAAAATAATAAAGAACACATAATTAGTGATTCAAAAGAATGTTTTGTAAGGCAAATAAGTACTAGGTTCAAGTTCCAGCTCATTTGTATATTCAATAAATATCATTTGTACAGTCAATAAATCTCTTAGGAATTTTGCTGTAGTTAGGTGAGTGAGGAGTGCAAAACGCCCTATGGGTGTGTGAAAAGCTGTTATTGCGGTAGGTGGTGCGGTAGCTGGAGTTTGCCAAACCATCTTAGCAGGCTCCATAAAAGCTGAATTGACCATAATGGCAATCTTCATAGATATCAAAGTGTGTAGGAGTTTATGGTGGGACTCCTGAACCTCCGCTAAGAGTGTCTGCAGCATATCAGCAATCCACTTCCTCGGTTCCTAAAACTGCCTGAAGTAATCTGTCAGAAAAGATGATGAAGGCATGACAACTTCATCCAGAGCTGAGGAGGAAATATTAGTTAGATGTGTCACCTCCTTATCAGCCTTGCCTCTTGCTCCTCAAAGGTCTCTTTTTCTGGCATAGGTGGTGGTAAAGAGGGTTAAGGAGAATGGATCCCTCTGTTCCCTCTGGTGTTGCAAATACCTTGCTGTAAATTGTTACTGATAGAAGGCTCACAGGTCCCAGCAAGACCAGAGGGGGGCCCAAATGTCAATGGTGGAGGCAGCAATCTGTGTTCCTGCTATGAGGGCATCATTTGAGGTCTATCCTTCTGTAATATATCAGTATAAGAGGAAGAGCAATGTGTCCCAGAATAGGTAGGGGACCCTGCACCAAAATTTGAGACTCTGATGAGTCCTTTTCCACATACTCTGAGGAGGCGATAGCTGTTCTGCTTGCAGAGTAGATGAGTGCAAATGTGGTGCTCTAGGTCAGTGTTTCTCAATTAAATTTGGCCGTGGAACCCTTTTTAACTTCTGCAGGGCCATTCAATACCGTCCGCTGAAAAATCCAGGACATCTTCCCCTTTTCGGCGGCACGCGCTGTCGGCTGTTTTCGGCGGCGCAGTTTCAATTTTCGCAGAACCCTGAAATTCATCTCGCGGAACCCCAGGGTTCCATGGAACACCAATTGAGAAACACTGCTCTAGGTGATAGAGGATTGGTCACCAAGAGCATCTTGACAGTGACAAACCTCCACTCATTTACAGAGAAGACTCCAGCTCACAAGATATTATTAGATCCTTAGGGTACCTAAATTCTTGCGGAACGAACAGTGTCAAAGATCAAGCCAAGTGGAAATCCGTAGAGGATGGCTTTTGTACTAGTGCAGCCAAGTACTTGGTATGGGAGTGAGTTGTCTCTGATTCCCTCAGTACCATAGGTAAGCAAACAGTCTTCGGTACCATTGATTTTCTTGTTATTGGCACCAAGTGTTTTTCTGGGTTAGGCTTGGTCTTTTCAACCATGTCTCTGATGCTCTGGGCATGGTATCGGAACTTAGTACTGAGTCTGTCTTAGATGACTGACTCCTCTTTGCTTTTGCAGTACCAGCCTTGCCGGGAGCCTAATGGAACTGCCCTTGGGACAGGAGTTACGATAGGAGAGACATTCCTGTGCAAAACTAATGAAAGCCTAACCCTTAGGAGGCAAATCTAACTATATAACTATATCTATTAATTTCTTTTAAAAGGTTTTATGTTTGCTTTTTAAAGTGTTTTTTTGAGAAAGAAAAACAAAACAAAGGGAACAATTCTTCCAACAACTATAATGCTATAAGGTAAATAGTAACTATCTGAGGAAAAAAAACTAAATATCAGAGAACAGGCACATAGTACACACCATCTCAGGCCAAAGGCAGCTGAGAAGGAACTGAGGCCAGTTCACCCACACAGCCATCTATAGCCTTGGTACTGGGCACGAGGATGTGTGAGGAGCATGTGTGAGCCGAATGGGCATTGCTACCAATAATCTTCGATTGAAGGCACAGCACGCAGGCAGACTTGAAACGGAGCACACATAGAGACACTATCAAAGTACACGTTGATTTACAACTAAATAGAGCCTTTACTCTAGATTTGGTACATCTTTTTGTTACCTATGAGGGTACATTCTAACTATATACATTTATTTAAGCAATTATGTAGCTCAATATTTTCAAATTCTTATTAATTGTATATTATTATATGTTAGAAAATGGCAAATAATATATGCTTATTTACTAGATAATTAACTTTTTGCTCATGATTTGTGTCAAACTGCATTAGGATGGTAACTAGAATTTAATTAAATACAAAAAACAGCATATAAAATTTATTTTTATTAAACAAAACAACCTTAAATGTTTTGGTTAGATAAACTTCTTTTAGCAAAACAGGTTTAATATTTACCACTAAATTATAATAAATTTAGGCCTTATTTTGTATTAAATTCAGATTTCATTTTAAACAGGTTTATTTTTAAAAAGAAAAACAGTATAATTTAAATAACAAATGAAAAAATCAAATTTAAATAAAATCCTAATTTTATAATTAAAAAAAAATCTTCAATTTTTATAAATAAAAGGAAGCTAGTGGTTAAAAATGCTTTCTTTTGCTCTTATCTATTAAGAAGAGCTTACATTCTTAACTGAAATGCATTCATTTTTAGCTTTCTATTTTTGAGCTCATAATAAATGTGCTGAGTATTTACATAAACCTATCCACAATGGTTAAGGTTAAGATTCTTCGCAGGTTTTTTTTAGTAGAAGTCAGGGACAGGTTACGAGCAACAAACAAAAATTCACAGAAGCCTGCAACCTGTCCCTGACTTTTACTAAAACTATCCTAGGGGAAAGGGGAAAACAGAGTGCATGCATGAATCTGAGATCCTTTGAAAATTCAGCCTGCGGAAAGGACTGACCACTGCTGCTCCAACCCCAGGGGACCGACCTAACCCTGTCCACCAGTCAGCTGTTCCAGCAGCCGCTGCTCTGCTCCAGCTTTGCCCCAGAAGATGTTCCAATGGTTCCGGAAAGTCACGGAATCCATGACCTCCGTGACAGAATTGTATCCTTAATAATGGGTCATATCATGCCACTGATTTTTAAGCCAAACTCCCAAATGAAGTCAAAGGGAAGTCTGCTTAGAACTGATGTCAGCACAGGGTGTGTGAAACTGAAATTGTATGGCTTGTGTCTCCACTCCATTTCACTAGTTTATACTGGTGTCACTGTTGAAATCAATGAAGTTATACTGGTGTAAAACTGGAGAAATGAAGTGGTGAATTAGAACCCAGACTGATGTCTAGGATCTTTGCATAAGGTATACATAAAACTAAGATAGTGAGGTTTAAGAAACAGCTATTGCACATTTCCTTCTATGCAGAAATAGAGTTTTCCTACAGGGGACTTTTTTCCAGGAGTGAAGGTGCAAAGAGATGCTGGCGACTTACAAGTTAGACGGAGACATAGTATAGGAAGCAAAGAAGGTTTGGGGGATGAGAGATAATTCCATATTAGGGAATGATATTTCAAAGAAAGCAAGGTTGGTGTGAAGAGAGGTCACTGAGTTATAGATTAATGAGATGCTGCACAGAAAGTATGGAGGAAAAGGGGAAAAATGGAAGAATGAAGGGTTAAGGGCTAGTATTCTCTGAATCTTACACTAATTAAAGTAAGAAGCTGGCAAGAGAAGACCCAGTATTTCTGTAGCTGTTATATTATCAGCAACCATTTGTGTTTAATGAAAGGAAGGTACCTCACCTGTTTTTGAAAGAGGGTAGCTGATGTTAAATAAATCTTCCAGAAATGAAAAGAGTGGGCCCGTGATATTTAAAGCATAGTCAGCATACCCATTTTTAATTGCATCTTTCCGAGCCCAAATACGTATCTATAATAAAGCAAGGAACTGTTATTTTAGACAACTTAAATTTTCACTTTCTTCACCTCTCTTCTGTAGAGGTAACATTTTTGAATGGCTGTTTTGGAAATGCTGCTTGTCCACATCAGATTCTGCAAAGAAACTTTTCATGCAAGAAAAAAAAGACTAATTTATCACTTGTCCTAACAAACTAAAGGGCAAATTCTAATCCCACTGAAGTCACTGAGAGTTTTTGGCACTGACTTCAAAGGGACCAAGATTTGAGTCCAAATGTACGTAGATACATTCCTAGTTATTTTTATATTAAATATGAACCACCACCTTATAACATAACCACCTGATGTCCACATTTTTAAAAGTGGTATCTTAACTTGTATCAGCAAAATGGCATGCCCACCTGATCAGAAATGCCCTTTTGGACAGGCAAATTAGGTGTTTGCATGAATAAACTGAGTAGTTAAAGATACCGTTTCCTCATAGATATGCACATATGGGTGCATGCATGAATCTGAGACCCTTTGAAAATTTAGCCTGCAAGTTTTGAATACACAGCAGTTTGCACAACTGCACCCAGATTTGGGTTCTGCACATGCAAGTGCTTGATGACGCAAAACTTATGGGTATGGTTTTAGAGGCATTTGATCTCAAGGATTTAATTTAAAGTGAAAAGTAAGGGTATTCAGTGAACATAGTCTCTCTAATCTTGAGCTCCCTTGTTCTGTCAACATATTGTAGGAGTCTCAAAACAGCATACCATTTTGTTCTTCAGTACCCAGACACGAAGGGTAGAGTTAAAATCATAGTGACAGCTTTGACTTTAAATACACTTATGTATGGCAGACCCTCTTGGATATATTTTCAAACAAATGTTTATTGTACATTATGCTTACAAAAGAGACAAAGAATTAACTGTTTGTGCATTAATGGACATACTTTGGAGGTGCAACTTGGATATCTATGTCTGAAAATTAAAGACAAGATCCTGCCCCCTCTGCTTCCCAACCTTTCCCTCCCATTCTCTGTGCAGCAGCAGAGAAGGACTGCAACCAAATGCTCACAAGTACTTGTTTGGGGGCCTGGCTACTGTCCTCATCAGCACATCTTGGTCCCGTGAGATGTGGTCTGCAGTTTTGGAAGCTTGGTCATACCTCCCAGCTCCTGACATGTCTGATGTGGTGTGCAGCAGGCCCTATAGCAGTGTGTGCACCTTCATTATAAAGGAGCAGTAGAGTGCTTCCTGCTGCATATTTGTACTGTCCTCTAGGGAAGTGGTGCACAAACTGTGAGGTACACCCTCCTTAGGAGGGAACAGAGGAACATTCAGGGGCAAACAGTGATGGTAGGTGGCTTGTGCCAGCCCCACGAAGCAGAGCCTGGGACAGTCCACACAGGGAGCGGCACCACCTCAACCCCCTGACTTACCTCAATGGGCCACCCAGCCTGTGGGTCAATGTGCTGTGCTGATTTCCACTCCCGGCAGCCTCTGTGCCCAGCATTGGCTCTGTCCCCGGAGACCATCGCACGCGCCTTCCCCCACCCTGAAAGCCTGAGGAGGGAGGGCCAGAGGAGCAGGTATTGGCCCTGCCCTAGCGGTGCAGCCGGGCAGCGAGGTAAAAGCAGCCTGTTGCTGAGGAAGCCTTGCTGTGCAGTACTGAGAGGGGTGGAGGGCACAGACCGATTCCATTAACAGTAAAGGGAGGGCAGGCCTGGAAAAGTTTGTGCGCCACTGTTCTAAGGACTGCCATGACTCATTGTGTTTGTCCTAATAGGATGGCTTTGAGACCCCACCATGTAACTAGTTAGTACTGCTCTGTCGTACAATAAATGTACCCAATACTAAGGGTAGGACTTTACCCTTGGCTCAATATTATTTGAGCATAGATTTTTATATCTAATTGCCTTTAGTTTCTCAACAAATAAAAAAACCTAAAACTAAATTCAACATAATAATAAAACCATATATTTTGACGTTTTCTTAAGGAGCTAATATAGACTCAATACCACAACAGGGCAATTGTAACATGCTATGGACATCATTCGCTAAATAGGAAAAGTAGCTGGAGGGCACACAATAAGAGCTTTTAAAAGTTAAAAAGTGTGCCAATATACAAAAACAGTATAAACTATGAGTCCACACTAAGGACTTGTGGCACAGTGCTGTTCCCATTCAAATCATTAGGGTTCCATTGAAAATCCCAATTTAAGAGAGGTAAGCACCCAGCTTATCATTAACTTCAGTGGGAGCAGGAACAGACTTACATTTTTTAAATTAAAAGAGCTAAAAAGATCTTGAATTATGAAAAATACTTTCTGGGTAGAACTTCTCACAAGGTTTTACTATACACATCAGTTCTACGTGTTTAAAAATCTCATCAGAATTCATTTATGCAATGATCAGTACACAGTATATACACTCTATTATGAAGGAGATTTTTCTGCACATGTGTTTACAGGATAAATGTTCAGTTTTGCCATGTAATCAAATACCTTCAAAATGGGAAGTATATTCAATATAAGTTACATCTTATAAAACATACGGTACACCATAGAACCAGCTTATGCTGTTAGCTGCTCTAATGAGTTATGCAGACTCTTACTTACCTCATTGCCTCTTTCAGTTCTGGTGATGTAATCAAAGTCACAAACCACAAAAGCTGTTATATAAGTTGACATTTTCAGTGTAGTATTAAATGTCGTAACAGTCCATATGCTTCCGTTCTCATCTTTCATTTCAGATACATCTAGAAAAAATAATTTTAGTATAGAAACATTCAAACTATCACTACTATACAATAAAACAAGAGTGTGTTTTCAAACCACTCTTTTATACATTTCTCTATTACATTTTAATACTCTGTATGACAGCACTGGCTACATATATTTTGGCAATAGAACCATGCCAACTTTCCCCCTTTACTCTTTCCATGTACTTGAATTATGACTTTGAATACAGACACTCTAATATGACCATAAATACAGACACTCTAATATTCCATTCCTCAGCTTCTTAATCAAAATCTATGAAGCATATCAAACTGTACATTGGTTTTGGAATGTGGACAAGCATAAAAATGTTCTCCCATGCTACACTTCTTTAATATGTATGTTTATATTATTACTCAAGTAAATATTAAACACGCCTGAGTTATCAAATGCTTAAATCTCACAGGCTCAAATAAAGAATCCAATCAGACCCTCCACAGAAAAACCTACGGAAAGAGGTTCTGAGAGAGGAAATATTTCCAGGCTACCTTCACAGATATTCCCCCATTTTAGTGCCAAAGTTATCCACATTCCTCAGATTTGGTAACCACTGATTTTTATTGTTTATAATTATTTACAGGAGAAATAAAGAATCCTATCAATGAGATTATTAAAAGAGCCATTTAGACTAAAGGAAGAAATCCCACAGCTTTTTAGGTTTCCTGAGTGAATACTTTCTGTCCCTCATTTGGAGTCTTTGTCACACATTGCATCACATCAGGTCCCTGCAAATCAGTGTTGAGGAACATTGCCAAGATAGAATACAGTGGCTTGCACTGCTGCTGACCCTGTCATGTCTATTTTGTGGATTAATAGAAGACTTCAATCTCTGTGACTGTTAAAGCACCTTTCATAAGCACTCAAGAATTTTTTTTTAAAGATACACACACACCCCATCCACATCCTTAAATAACAGAAATACAGCTCTCACACATACAACAAAACAACAACTTCAGATGTAAGTTAAAGTCATGAAGTAAAATATACTGACTAAACACTGTTCAGTAAGACTCAAAACATGAACTGTGGTGCAATCAAACATCACAGACATGGACATATCAACACTGAAAGGAGACCAGATACCACTACTACCCACCTTTCAAAACAGTGACTGTGAATATTTGCCTGAAAATTTGTGAATGTATAGATTTTTACTAATTCTCCATCCATTTTTTTTTTCAGCCCCACTAAATAATGTTCCTGCCTCAACAACCCACATCTTTTATGGCTTGTTTACATGCAAAAATTAATCTGGAATAAGATAGGATGTGAATTCAAAGCAGATCAAGTATTCTTGATTAACTCCATGTGTGGATGCTTATTCCAAAATAATGCATTCTTATTCTGGGGAGGAAGAGAGGGGAGTTTGCACATGGAGTTAATCAGGAATAGATATGCCAAAATAAATCCCTGTCACAGTCTATCTGGCCCTTTAAGGCAAGCTGGACTCATCCTTGCCCATGATCTAGCCATTACCCTTCAGCCTTTCCTCTGATCTAGCCAGGTAGGGGCAATTAGTGGTCCCAGGTGGATGTAATTGAATTAAGAGTGACTGACCCCCAGCTGCAGAGGACAACTTAAATGGAGCTGAGCTCAGCTGACAGAAGATGACCTGGGAGAGAGGAAGTAGGGAGTCCCTACTGTCAGTAGGAAGGTTGCAGAATTAGAATTGATCCCTGTAACAGACCTGAAATGGGGGCAAGATCCAGGGAGAGACTGCAGAAGAGGCAGGACTCTTCTTTGGAGAAAAGCCCCCAGGGAGCAGAGTAGGTTCCTGTGGGCGGGAGCCCTGAGATAGGGTTTGTAAGTGGAAGCAGAAAACTAAAGTAGCTTTAGGGGGCAGAATAATTATTTGGACTTGTCTGGATTTTCATTTGGGCCTTTTGGTTACCTCAGAAAGAGTTTGAACTTTGTGGCTTAGCTGGAGGGCTGAGCCTTGGAAAACCCAGTGGGAGGCAGATGGCCTCTAAGAGGTGCTAGAAATGATGACACGGGTGACATTATGCATGGATGCAAAAGGGCACGCCAGAGGGGAGTATTCCCCAGGCTGACAAATCCTAAGTCTTCCTGTCCTCTCCCCAAACAGGAGCAGCAACCTCCTCTTTTTTGGGAGCAGGTGTCTTCCTCCAAAACCTATCAACATCACTCTTTCAACCAGCTAGGACTACCACAGGATCATTCAAAGTCTTTCCACACAGATGGGAGAACCTAGCCACTACAACATCATGTTCTGCTTCCACTTAAACTCCAGTCCATGCTCTGATTTTCTAGGACAGAACATATTAATTGAACAGAATTTTCATATATTTGAGCTTTTAGCCCATGGATAACAGATCACTATAGTACAGGGTGAGATAGTAAAGTAATGTGCTACAATTATAGTAAAACCAAATCTTTACTAAGGTAACTTGGAAAAATACAGAAGTCCATTTTTTAACCTACCTATAGCAGGCATGTTGGAAAGGGCCACATAGCTGGGATGATGGACAATTGTAATATCAAAGGTTGCCTTCATGGCAGGTTCATCAAAGCAGGGATAAACTGTCCTTGCATATGTTGGTTCAAGCTGTGATGCAACCAGCATACTAAATTGGAAATACAGATATGGTTAATCCAGCATGTTGTAGCTGATCAAAACCATTTTATATATAGTGCATAAAATCTGCCAAATTAGAAAAAGAAAAAGTAAATCACATACACATGTGGATTTAGAAAAGGGTTAGTCATTTTTTAGAAAAATATATGAGTCAATTGTCCTCTGCAGATCTCCATGTACAGATCTGTGCCTTGTTTAATTTAGCGATTTTAGTGGCTAAATCTTTTCTTACATGTCTTTCTTTTCTAACTGAAGAGTTCACATTTTTATAGATTTGAGTTTTTCTTTTTTTAGTTTGATGTCTAATATGGTGTTAAAATCTCATGCACAGTATAGACCATCCACAGCAATCAAGTGCTCAGAAATTATGTAGCCATCCAAACTTTCATACTGGAAGTCGATTCTATGTGGATGCCTGCTTGTCTCTCTAATCCAAACTTTCTGGGTTTTTTTAAAAAGGTAGAGTTTATTCAAGAAATGTAAGAATTATCGGTAATATCTATGTGCAAAACATGCCTCCCATCTCCACCCAAACCAGGCACAAAATAACCCTACGGCAGCAACACCACAGCAGTTCCATGGCACTGGGGAACACTCAGGAGAAAATGCTTACAGGGACCCTGCAGCTCTTTTCCAGGATGCCTCTTGTGGTAGTCTGGAACAGGATTTTGGGGCAGAGTGTAGTAGGGGAGACTGGTTTTGGGTGCCCAACTTGAGACAGTTAAGGAAAATCCTTACTGGAGAGAAGCTGGAAAGAGGCTGACAGAGGCAACATCCATGATCTGTATAGACCAAATGCATCACTGCAACAGGGATTGGAGACAGAACTACAGGCCAAGAGAGGATACAGTTGGAGAGGGACCACCTGCATCTTGAAACCCAGCTGCTTGAAGATGGGTAGTGTCGACATGAGACAGAAGACGGGGAGTGCCACTGCCAGCATTAGAAAAGAAAAAAGACCGGGGAATGTAAATATCAGCTTGAGATGGACAGATTGCACCTGCAAAACCCTAATCCACTAGGTGAAGCCAGACCCCCAGTGGGTAGCACAGACTCAAAATTATTTCCTTGCTTTAGGGAAGGAGATGAGATGGATGTGTTTCTAAATGCTTTTGAAATGGGCTATGAATTGAACAAGATAGGGCAGGAGGACACGGTCTGGTGTCTGGCTACATTATCATCAGGGACAAAGGCCTTAGACATTTTCACCCTTACGGATGGAAAGAAATATAAAGATCATGGACAAAGTAAACAAGCTTTGTTTGAAAAGTTTAAACTTCTCCCTGAAGCACATAGGAAAAGGTTTGGGAGTTCAGAAGAGAAGAAACATGATCTACGCTGAGGTTTCAACTCAAATTACAGGTTACGTAAAAAAATGGGGAACTGGTTGGGAGGTTTCCACAGTCGATAAGATCTATGAATTAATGGGCTTGGAACAATTCTTTAACTCTGCCATCCCAACCAGAAATCATGGTTAATAGACATGACTGTATCTGGGAAATGGACCGACCAATATGCAGACAGTCTGCCTGGAGTTGAAAGAAAAATCAAGGAAGATAGCATAAATCTGACCCTCAGATGGGAGAATGGGCTAAATCCAGACATTGGTAGGATTAGGGGCCCAAAGAAAGGAACCTGAGGAGCTGATATGTTTTTATTGTCATGAAACAGATCATAAGGCAAAACATTGCCTGGTGCTAGGGAGATCAGAGGCTAGTTGTGTAGCACACAGTAGGTCCAAGTGGCAATGACTCCACCAACAGTGGAACCAAAACTAGCCCAATTGTCCTATCAGTGAACTTGATTCTGTCAGATTCCAAAAGGGAATCAACGAAACACTGTTTCCCAGTGGAGATGAATGGGAAAAGGCCCAAGGATGGAGCGACCCTGGTATGCCCAGGATAGTGGACTTATCAAGGATCACCCCAATAGACTCATGACCGTTCAGGGAATAATGGGTCCTCCTTTCCATGTCCCTGTGGCTCAGATCCATCTGAAATAGGGTGGCAACCAGGGGCCTAAGCCTGTTGGGGTACACTCCCAACTACTGGTAGAGGTCTTGCTAGGAAAACAATCTACAGTTCTTGGCCCAGGCCACTTGCATGGTTACTTGGAGCCAAAAGCAGAAAGCCACTGCCCTTGTCTCTGACCGGGAGCTGAAAGCTGGCAGGCAGCTCTGAGCTGCTGCCTGACAGTGCGAGTGCACAGCCTGGGGCTAGGCTCAGTCCGACAGTTAGCCCCCTCGGTTCCCACTTTGGAAAACAAGCAGGAGCAATTAACTGACCCCTCAAGGGAAACCTAGGACTACAGCAGACTTCCATGGCAACCCCGAGATAGGAGGACACCTGGAAAGGTTTCTCTAGGTAGGATCAGGGGCTGCTTTATAGAGAGTGGATGTCTCCCCACTACCCCTCTCAGGAACGTTGAGCCATGGAGAATACAAAGACAATTGTTGGTACCACAAAAGTACCATCTCAGGTTACTCAGGCTAGTCGGGACATAGGGAAATACAGCTCACCAAACAGTGCTTATTCCAGAATTTCTACTGGCCTGGGGTTTTTGAGACAGTGTAGGAATACTGCAAGACGTGTGGCTCCTGCCAGAGGTGGGAAATGGCCAGTATTAGAGCAAGGCTGTCCTGATTTCCCCTCCCATCACAGAGGAACTCTTTCAGAAGTTCTATGGACATTGTGTGATTCCTTAGCAAAATGGAGAAAAGGTATATTCTGGTGATAGTAAAATATGCCACCTGCTTTTGAGAAGCAGTAGCTCTGTCCTCCATAGAGGCAGACAAGGTGATTGATGCCTTGCTAATAACGTTGAATCAAGTGGGGTTTCTCCCTGAGGCTTTGATTGATCAGGGAGCAAACTAATGTCTGCCCTACATGAAGGGCGATGAGAGAAACGTTCGGTTCCACAATTTTGGTTGTCTCCCTATTACTCCCACACAACTTGGCTGGTTGAGAGATTTAATGGAATCCTTAAAATGATGTTGAAAATTTTGTGGACCAAGAGCCCGGTGATTGGGATAATATTTACCTTACCTGCTATTTGCCTACTAAGAGGTTCCCCAGGATTCTCTCCTTTTGAATTGCTCTGTGGGAGGAGGATACAGGACTCCCTGGACCTAGTGAGGGCAGAGAGGGAAAATATAGCTTCTCCCAAGCTGGAGTCCATGGTGGAATACTTGTTGGGTTTCTGGGAAAAGCTCACTGATTCTCCCCAGGAGAATCTAGCTAGAGCTTGGAAGAAACAGAAAGTCTGGCATGACCACACCACATGTGCTCTGACATATGGGTACAGGGAACCAAGTTATGGTGCTCATTCTAGGGTTAGAGGCATTGCATACGTGCTGTCAGTGCCAAATCCTGAGCATAGAGTAGTTTGACATTGTACAAAATGTCATAATTTTGCCCCAGCGCATGTAGATACCATTTGTATTTTCTGTCAAACTTGGGAAGATCACGTGACCCATATAAGGCAGGTGCTTTGCAGCATTCAGAAGATAGGCCTGACTGTAAAGATGGAAAAATACGAGGTGGGGATGGCAGAAGTGGGCTATCTTGGCAATAGAGTGAAGAGGGGCTGCATAAAACCAGAGTCTGCAAAAGTGGAAGTTATTAAGAATTGCCCCACGCCCCAGACACAAAAATCAGGTACAATTCTTTACTGGGATGGCCAGAATCAGTGCAACTTCTGTGAACAGAAAGAAGTCATATGTCCAAACCCAGTTCTGGTAAACTCAGACTTTGAAAAGACTTTCGTGATATTCACAGATGCCTCTGACACAGGGCTCAGGGCTGTGCTGTTGCAAGCTGATGGAAAGGGGAGAGGCTCCCTCATAGTGTGTGTGAGCAAGAAATTGCCTCCTGGAGGGGAAAAAAACTATGCAACAATGGAAAAAGAATATTTGGTTATAGTGTGGGTCCTCAGTAAATTATAGCCCTACTCTTTTGGATGACACTTCACTGTATATAGTGACCAGTCCCCACCCACTTGGCTACATCAAATGAAAGGGACAAACACCGAATTGCTAAAATGAAGCTTAGTGCTCCAAGATTAAGATATGGAAATGATTCATGTTAAAGGGAATGCAAATTTGGTTGCTGATGATCTGTTCAGGAAATAAGAAAACTGGTTCCCTTAAGATGCCGGTCAAGCACCCTAGTTACACCCACTTTTTTGGTGGTGGGCAGAGGAGAGATGCGAGAGAGAGCAATTTCCTGCAATATCCTTGAAAATCTTTATTGTATTAAATGTACGTATTATTGTGAGTTGGGATTGTATGCAATCTCTTTAGAGGAGATGTGATGTGAGGGTTTGATAGGTCAAAGGACTACACTGAAAATATGCCAGACAAGAATAGACTTTTGGGACAACGTGTGTGAAGTAGAGCTCCTGAACAATACTCAGGGAGAAGTTAATGCAAATTCCCTATCTCCAGTTATGCAAAAACTGAGCCTGAGGAAGGGGTCATTGGCTGCTGATTTCTTCTTCTCAGAAGCAGGAGATCAAGGGCCTGTATAAAGAAACAGCACAACTGCCCAGCCAGAGTTCTGGTTCTGAATCTGAGACTGTCATGAACTTGTGACCACAGGGCAATCCCAGTTGTGGGTTTGAAGGACAGACCAGAGTTTGTGGGTGGGATTGGGGGTGATCTCTGGTAAGCATTTTGCACACTTCTAGGATCTTTTATTGTTTTCCCTGTAATCTTTTCACTTTAGAATAAAAGTGCTTGCATAAAAAGAGCACTGTGGAAACTTATAACTGCAAGTAACACACTGCTCATAGCCTCTAGAGAGAAAGCAAAGTTCAGATGGTGGCCTCTTAGGCAGTCTGACTTGCTGGGGATATCAGTGTAAATCAAAGATGCTGTACAGCCTTTAAGAACTCCAGTAGAGTTTCCACAGAGTGAGAGAGGAGCTTTCATCTTTATGAATTCCACAGGAGTTGCAATGGCATAGGACCGGGTGGCCAACCAGTCAGACACGAAGAGCCAAAAAACAGCTATTGATAATGCTAAGAGCCACATTTTCCTTACCCTCCCTGACAAGCAGCTCTTTGCTGAGAAATTGACAAGCAGGGGAAGAGAGTAAATTGAAATTGACAAGCAGGGCTGAGGAGAAATTGACAAGCAGCAGGGGAGGGGAAAGTGAAATTGGCAACCAGCCCTTGAAATGGACCCAGTATTGCCAATTGTATTGTGGGTGGAGGGTAAGAGAGGAGGGTAGCTTGTGAATTGAGAAGTGAAATTGACAAGCTGCTGCGGAAAATGAAAATGAGGGATCAGCCCGAATTGTCCCGGAGGGTAAGGAAAATGTGGGTCTTAGCATTATCAATAGCTATTTTCTGGCTCTTTGCCACCGACTGGTTGGCCACCCCTGCATTATTACAAGAAGAATGAAATGTTGTTTTTCCAGCAGATTTCCACATAACAAGAAAATAAAAGTAAAATGAAAATGTTTCATGTAATTTACATAAACAGTGGGTGTTTCACTCCTAGTAATTCAGGTCAGGCAGTGCCATGAGTCATTGTTTGTTTGCTTATTTTTAAAAGATACTAATGTGACTGAATTGCTAGTAAACTTTATTCCACATTGCAACACATTGCAAATCTACCACATGTGACACGTCAGTCCAAATGGAATTTTATTTTCTTAAGGTCCAGCATTGAATAAGCAGACAAATTAATTCCCCTCACTATTCCTGTTTTGCACTAAGAAATTTATAGAAATGAACCTTTTTATAAACTATTTTAAGAAATGTATAACAGTGCCTGAGGCTACCAAAAAAATCAAAATTAGAGTATTCCCAAATAAGGGCAGCCTGGCCCTCAACGGGCTCTTTAAGAATAAGGCATGATTATTTCAGCTATCCCAAGTTGTATTTTACCTGGTATGAAATGAATTAAGTTAAAAAACACTAGAAATCTTTATGATGTGTGAAAGACTTCATGTTTATAGAGCTATAAACTGGCATTACCGCAATAACTCCTATTAACAGCCTTCTTGCTAGAACATAATAATATTATTATGATGCTGGTAATACCACAACAGTCTCTACCTTCTCCCCATGTGCCAATTGTTTAGGAAAGTAACATTTATGAAATGGTTAACACTTACACACAACTACAAATTTTAAAAAAAACTTACCACATAAAACTCCTTTGAACCATGTATGGGGATTGAATACTGAAGATAGCTTAAGGTAAACCATCTTAGTTTTAGGGTGGGCAGGCCTTAGTATGTAACTGCTAGGGGATCATCCTTAGTAATCCATATTGGTCCTGTTTCTAGTCCTGAGCAACTGACAGAATATAGGCAATTTAGAAAAACCAGACCAGATAATGGATTGCCCATTAACACCTACCAGTGTTCATCTAAAACTTGTAATAGATTTCTCGAAGACTCCACATTACCTATCAGAGGGCAAGGTTGTATTGTGTACAGAATGGGCACTAAGCAAATTTCCATTGATTAAGATAGAACTCAAAATCCTAAGATTTCTGTTGCAATTAAGCAGCTACTTTAGTACAAATTCCACAGGACCATAAACTATTCTTGATCTGGGCACACAACACTCCATTCACAGCAACGACAGTTCTGCATGTAGACTGGTGAAACATGCCTCCCAAACTCCACGGACTTAATTCAGTACAACTGAAGTAGGAAGAAGGAAGATGAGAGTATCTTTAAAACACCTTTCTCCTCCCCTGATCCCGGCAATGACTCTCTTAGCTATATGCCACTCGTGGATTCCCCAGTCTGACCCCCATAAGGATAACTTGCCGGTGACTTTGTATTGTCTGACCAATGCCAAGCAGCTGGAAGTGGAGCCAGACTCAGTTTTTACTCCCTTTGGTGATGTTAGCACTACAGAAAAGTACTCCTTGGGGGCTACAAATAGAGCCTTCATTTTTCATTCCCCCTGACCCTACTTCAAGACATGATTAAGTGTGTAACTTAGATCACCTGCCATTATTGACAACCACGTGTTGTTATTCATATTGCTTTTTTATTGCTGAGTGTAATGCTTGTGAGAGGACTAGAGAACTCTCGCTACACACGTGTTATAAAACAAATAGACACAGTTTCCTCATACCAGTTCATCAATGTTGTGCTTCAACTCTGATTTGGAGGGGTGACAAAGTGAGAGAAAAGTTCATTCTAAATGCCAGTTAAGCTTTTCGCCTCTCTGTTAAGCTGCCAACAGCTATCTGGACACGTGAGCAGGAGAAACTGCAAGCACAAAGTGATAGAAAACCATTATCTTCTGCAAGTTGTTTAGTGGCTTTACCGAAATGACTAACAAGCTGAGCTAGATTTAAACTAAAGACCTAGAGATAAAAGGTTCCCTATTACATAGTGCCTGAGATATCCAATCCTTCACTAGAATTAGTCTTTTAAAATAATAAAAATATCTTATTAGCCTTACAAATGATGTCCCAAAAAAACATACATGCTGCAGAAGGATGAGTTTCTGCAGCACAAACTGCAAGAGACTCAGAGCTAGGAAACTGCTACTATGGTAAGGTTGAAGACTTCACTCTGAAAGAAGGAAAAGTTACAAAATAGCGTTGGATAGCTCAAGTTTCAGAAAAGTCTTTTTAAATAAGGGAAAAGATATGCAAAATTGACTTAACATCAAGAATACAGACAAGAGCAGATAAACAAAGCAATATGTTAAATCTGCAACCCATAGACTTCCTTTGATTCAATCTACTGTCTGGACATAACTGAAATCTTTTAACCAAACTGCAATCTTACATACTCTGTAGTAACCATGGTAAGTTAAGGATAAAATGGAACAATTCATATAAATCTTTTTTCCACTTTACTAGGCTATTTAGGCAGGTTGTACCATAAAAGGAAATTGAAACAAAAAGAACAGAATATAAATCATAGACTTATAGGACTGGATGGGACCTCGTGAGGTCATCTAATCCATTCTCTTGCACTTATGGCAGACCTAAATGAGTACTAAGAATACATATACATGGTATTCACATATATACTTAGTGGTGTAATATTCTATGGCTACTTGTATAAAACTAAAAGGGGCTTTCCAAGGAAATTAAGCAATATGTTCTAGCTTTCCTTAACTCAAACTCCATAATTAGACAAATATCATTGTATAAAGAGATTCATGAAAGAAGGGATGAAGATTAAAAAAAAGACATTTGTCAGAATAAAAGCTCCTACTGTTCCTCTTTCAGGC
The DNA here is from genome assembly GCF_026122565.2 of Emydura macquarii macquarii. NCBI lineage: Eukaryota > Metazoa > Chordata > Testudines > Chelidae > Emydura > Emydura macquarii. The sequence goes on from NW_027133034.1 coordinate 25,815,120, forward strand.
CAACCAACTTCTCTCCTTTCCCTCAACAAAAAACAAGGAAAAAAGCAGTCATTGGAAGTTAAATTCTCCAGATTTGATCATCAGTGGAGTTAGGTTATATGAAAGTCACTTGGCCCCTTTTCGTTTCAATAAAAATTAATTAAGGTTTTTAAAAAAAATTATTGTGTGTGTACATGCATGCACGTATTGATTATTTTTAGCTACATGAATATTATCTGTTTGGTACAGTCTCATAATATCCAACCTGCTGATAGACAACTTAATCTAGTGAACTAATCAGTAAGTTGGAACACAAGAATTCCAGAATTCTAACCCTAATCCTAGCTCCACTGACCTTGAGCAATTCACTACTCCTTAAATTATTAAAGGTAAAAACAAAATTAAAAATCCCATTTACAGATGTGCTTTGTTTACCTTGTGCATCTCAGTTTGGACAATGAAAAAAATCAATTAATTAATTCCCTTTTGTTTAATGAGTTTTTCTTCCAAGATTCTTAGGATGAAATTTGCCAGCACAAAAGTCCATTCAGCATGTAAGCATAAGCGCTATTTTGCCAGTTAACTTGCTTAAAATGATTCTTTTCATGTAACAAGTTCTGGGCCAAGTTTAAGTTGATAGTGTCTATATATCATGTGCAATTTTTTTTTTAAAGTGTAAAGTATTGTCATGGGTGGTTTGACTTTTATAGTTGCTGTTAAATAAACACTAACATCCATACTGCCTAACAAAATATTCAAAGACTCCTCCACTCATCACCTAAGTACCATTCTATTCCAACACCCACCTGCAGTGCATGCATCTAATTCCACAAAAATAAATAAATAAAAATCACACTCACATTGTGTGAATTCTAATCTTAGCTCAATTGAGATATATTCTCTGCAGACAGACATATACAGGTAAAGTGCATAATGTGTCCTACGTACATGAAAACATCTGAGGTCACAGTTAAGGTTTTGCATTTGAATCTGATTAGGATACATGGGATGTGTGTGTGCCGTCCTAGTCCCTCATATTAACATTTATGGAAGGGGAGACTTAAAGCAATCAGAGCACAAAGCAGTGTAACTTGCCCCTTTAGAGGCAGCTGCTCCACTGACAAACTTTTTATATTTTGCCAGAGTGGAGCTCCACTCCAGGAGATCTGAGAAAGTCTACTGGACTATAAGTAGTGCTGGCAAGCTTAGCAAATGAGAGAGGTCATGGAGAAGGAGACCTGGAGAATGGTAAGAAGGCTGCGGAGCAAGACTGGAAGCAGAATGTCAAGTTCCACGTTTGTCATCTTCAGCACAAAACATGCATCTCCCCCACTCCCTGCTCTCTCTGTACCACCTGTTAATGATAGGGGCTAGGACAGGGAGAGAGCAGGAAGTTAATGATATCAGAGATGCAGAACTCGTTGCTCCCCTACTGAGCTCTTCTGTCTAGGATGAGCCTCCTGTGATTCCCCAGAGGAGGGTCCTGCTCTGACAAACCTATGAAATCCCTCAGACTAGCAGTAGTGCTGCTAAGGGACATCTTGGCAACACAACTCAGAACCTGGGGAGGAGGCACGAATGACAAGAATCATGGATGATGGAGTGGGAAGGCATTGAGGCAACTAGGGCACAGGCTGTAACAGGAAACTAGGGAGGGAGATGGGACAGGGGAAGCAGCTTGGGAGAATAGAAGTGGCCAGAAGATCTGGGCTGTTCAGATTTGTCTTTGCAGAGCTAGAGTAGGTATCGATGAACACTAGAAGAATAACTCCCCATCTACTTCACTTTAAAATTCGAACACTGACTTTACCTGAGCTGTTATGCTAATGTCTGTGTGAAACTTGTAGTTTATGGGGACTGTAATTTCAGGAGTCTGAAAAATGCAAAACACAGCTCAAACACTATGGTTGTGCCCACACAACTGGTTTGGGGAATTGGTTCTATAGTGGCCTCCTCATGTAGCATAAATCAGGGGCTCCAGCATCTTTTTGCAAGCCATCCACAAGCAGATCTTATTTGTAATGTCAGATATCACAGGAAAGTCAACTAGTGCTCCTACATAACAAATTGCGACAGTGTTGACCATTTAATGTTCTTCTGAGAGGACCCCAGTGCCAATAATCCAGCAACAGTTAACTTTAACAGACAAGGTATTGCCAAATCTATTTGTCCATAAGTCACAATGTAATTGGAGGGAGGAGGGGTAGAGACATACCATAAAACACAGCTAACATACAGCCCAGTCCTGCAACCCTTCCTGGTGTTGAGTTGTACTCTCTCACTGAGGTCCAATAGAACTATTTGCATAAGTGTTACCATACTTAAGAATAAAGACAATAGAACTAGATCCAGAGATTGCAACACAACAGAGGGAACCTACAGGGCCTTGTTTAATAGCTTCATGACCTTGGTAAACAAAAAGCATAGATAGGTTAAGGAACAACTTATGCGTGTATTTTGCAGTAACTTTTTTACTTTCATAGAGGATCTGCTAACACATTATTTAATAACTATGTGGTTATGTAAAACCCCAAAGGGAGAGACTGGGGAGGAATATTCCTCTTGTCAGAAAAGACTACTTTATATTGTATAGTGTCTTTTATGTGTTCTATAGCCACAAAGCTGCTTTTTGTTGTTTAACTCCACATAACAGACAAACAAAGAGAGAATTTATGCTATAAGCAAAGGAGAATTTTTTTTTCAGCTGAGATCAGACACCAAATAGAGATAACACTTTCTCTATTTCCTTGCACAGACCTAGAGGACGATAGTAACTAGATGTGTGTCCGGTTGCAAATTTGTATTCGTTTTCCTAAAAATGCAAGAGGTGATCAGATCTGAGGTTTTGGTTTTGGCTCCATCTCTAAGAAGCTTATAATTTCTTTTTGGGAAAAGAGGAAAGGAGAGAGACACCTGGCTGTGTGTCCTCCCCACCTCCTCAAAACCAGAAAGCACTTAGGGGCAGTGGTTTTCAACCTTTTTTCATTTGCTGACCCCTAAAAAAATCCAAATGGAGGTGCAGAGCCCTTTGGAAATGTTAGCTGTATAGTCTGCGGGGAGGTGGCGGAGCACAGGTTGAAAACCACAGTCTGGGGGTACTAGTCAAAGCCCACTGAAGTCCAAGGGGAACCTTGCCATTGACCTACAAGGCTTTGGATCTGATGCTCGTATGATGGGCACTATACAAAAATAAGGCCCGAGATAAAGTGGGGTTTTCCTTGAAGGCAGGAGGAGCTGGTCTCCCATCCTTTGAGGGGAACAAGCGCGTCCCAAGCCCGGCAGTCACCTTAGAAAGTGGCTCGGGAATTAGCCGGCGGCAGCACCTGTTCTGTTCTGTTCTGGGGTTGGGCGGAGGTAAGTGCCCCTCCGGGCCACCTTGCCGCTGCTGCTCGCGCCTGGCCCCTGCCTGCCCCGGAGCCCGCCCCGCCGCCCGCTTCCCCCCGGCACCCAGGGCCCCGCCCCGCGCGCTCACCTGCTCTGCCCCTGGTCGCTGTAGCGGATGAGGAAGAGCCCGACCAGGTCCTCGCTCAGCGGCCCGCGGAAGCTGAGCTGCAGCGCGTAGCGGGCGCCGGCCCGCAGGCTCTGCCGCAGCTGCAGCACCGCGTACTCCCGCCGCTCCTCCAGCCACAGCTCCGCCACCTCCAGGCTGCCGCCGCCGCCGCCGCCGCCGCCCGGCCCCTCCAGCAGGGGGCCCCGCACGGCCGCCCCCCACAGCTCCAGCTGGGCGCTGTGCAGCAGGACGGTGGCCGTGTCCTGGGCGCAGCGCAGCGTGATGTTCACCTGGCCGGAGAAGACCTGGGGGCCCTGCTGGCCGGGGCTCACGCGGGGCCAGAGCCGCAGCTGGTAGTGGAGGGGCAGCAGCGCGCGGGGCAGGCGGGAGTTGTCCCAGACCCCCGGCGGGCGCGTGCTGCCCGGGCTGGGGCCGGGACCGGCCTCCTGCTTCTCCTCCGGGCCGGCTGAGGGCGAGGGGGGAGCCGCTGCCGCCCGCAGCTCCTCCACCTCCTGCCGGCAGCGCCCGTACAGCGCCCCCAGCACGGCCAGGGCCAGCAGCAGCGCGGCCAGCAGCAGCGCGAGCAGGGCGGCGGGCTTCCTGCCCAGGTAGCAGCCGGAGGTGGCCTTCGCTCCCATCGCAGCAGGCGCCCCGCTCCTCAGCCAGCCAGGCGCGTGGCAGCGAGCGCGGCTGGGGCTGGGCTGAGCTGGGCTGGGCTGCACACAGCGAACAAATACCCTGGGCGCGCGGGGGGGGGGGAGGTGGAGCCCCTCTGGAGAGGGGCCTAGGCTCCCGTGCCCCCTCCTTGCTCTGGAGGGGGGGGAAAGGTAAGAGGCGGGTCCACGTGGAGCCTGCCCATCGTGGGTCTCAAATTCTCAACGTGTGTCATCGACAAGAGAAGCGAGCTACAGCAGGGTGATCGATTTTATAGGGACAGTCCCGCTCAGAGCTTTTTCTTTTCCAGGCTCCTATTACCGCACCCACCCCGCCTTTCCTCCCAGGCCCGTCCTGATTTTTCACACTTGCTATCTGGTGGTCACCCTCATCTATAGGCTCCTTTCACCCCCCAATACAATCTGGCTCCTGATCCATTACAGCACAATAGTGGTGCAGCCAGACAAGTTTTAGCCCCTGGTTCCTCAAAAATCTAATGCCGAAATAGAGAACAAGTCCAGCCCCTCCCACAAACACCCCAAAGTACCTAAATCTAGTCCATCCTCACACGTCAGCACCACACAAACCTAGATCCACTACCTAGATCCAGACATATCCAGGCAATGTTTGGCTCCCACCCTTCAAATTCTCAAGACAGTTTTGGTTTTCCAGTATTCACAGTCTGTTTGTCCTGCTCCCCAGACATCTTCCTCTTCTTCCCAACCTACTGATGCAGCACCACAATCAGATATTGCTTCCAGCACTGAGCAGCTAACACCTCACAGCATGGATACTGCATTGGTTAGATGAAGAGGAAGGGCAATATTCAGAGGTAGTCCAGCATGTCCTACTTAGTAGTAGAAAACCATCTACTAATTTGGCCAAGTGGAAATGTTTCCATTTGGTTAATGGCTCTGGGAATTCAGCCAACACCTGCCTGCATTCAGGTCATTTTGGTTTACCCGTTATACTTGAAATCCTCAGGTCTCACTCAACCTGTTGAGAGTCTATTTAGCTGTAATCTCAGCATTCCACCCTCCCATCCAAAGGAAGTCAATTTTTCCCAACTGAATAGTAGTCAGATTTCTGGAAGGTGTTGTCCATCTCTTTCCACTTGTGAAATAAACTGTTCCATTGTAGGACCTTAACACTATTGCCCGTCTATATGGAACAGCTGTTTGATCCCCTAGCAACCTGGTCTCTGTACTTCCTTTGCCAAATGACAGCTTTTCTGATTGCTGTAACATCAGCAAGGAACGTAAGTAAACTGCAGGCCCTAACCCATGCATTTTTTCAAAGAAAATAGCCCTAAGGCTACATCCAAAAAATGTTCTAAAGTTATTTCAAGTTTCACCTTAACCAAACAATAAACTTACCTGTGTTCTATCCTAAACCAGACACAAATGCAAATGAACAGTGTCTTCATACATCAGATGTGAGAGGCTTGGTGATCTGTCTGGAGAGGACTAAACCAGTTTGATCATCACCTTGAATATTGGTCTTTTATGCAGATCAAATGAAAAATCAGGCAGTCTCCACAAAAAATGATTTTTAGAGGGATTACTTCCTGCATTATGACAACAAATGGGGTAGCTCACATAATATCGCCACAGAGACTGGTAGCTTATTCGAGGAAGTGGCTTTAAGACACATTCCTCAGTGATGTTTCTGTATTGGACATTTGCAGGGCTGCTAACTGGTCTTCAGTGCATACTTTTACCAAACATTATGCTATTATGACCACATCTGGATCAGATGCAAACTTTGGAAAGGCAGTTCTGCAGTTGTTCTTTAGGTAGACTCTAAGCCCCACCTCCTTCCACTACTGCTTGAGTCACTTGAGTGGAATACACATCGGCAACCATTCAAAGAAAAAAAAAAGTTACTTTCCTGTACTGTACCTGTCATACTTTGAGATGTGGGTGCAAACGTGTATTCCACACCCATGCTCTGTCTCTTCTGCATCAGAGTCCCCACTCACGCTTTCTCATGCAATGACACTGAGAGTAGGTTCAGGGCTGCACTTACATTTTGTATACATTTTGTATAACTACTTTTCCTGGGAAGATTATATCATAGAGCAATTCACCAGAGGAAGCAAGAAACTCTTTGTTCACATGAGAGGAAAAGTATTGGGAGTTTAATGTTTTATTTCCAAAGTCTCTGGAAACACGTCTCAGATCTACTCCAGCTGTAAAAGAGAGAGCTCAAAACAGGAACACCAAAAGGCATTTAGATAAGCTGATACTTTCTACAATGTGTATTCCACACCAAATACATTCACTTCTCAGTATTCCTTAGCTGTGAATCAACATACAAACAAAAGGATGTGTCATGTGCAAGGAGCTCAAGGAGTTAAGATCCAGAAATAAAGATGAATTTGGGTCAGGAAAGCTAAATAGCTATTTGCTAATCCAACTTCCATTTTAGGGGAAATTATGGGAATTCACTTTTGAAACAATTATAGTGCAGAAGCAAAATTAATCTAGTGTCTTTAGGCCTGGTTTTTAAAGTACAGAATGTGCAAAGTGTACGTGTGTTGGGCAGCTACATTTGCAGCAAGCCAAAAAGATCAGATGAGGTAATCATAAATAAAAGCCAGTATATAGGAAAATTAGTGCAATGTGATGCATAGATAAAACAACAGCTTTTTTTTTTTTATGATTGCACTGGATTAAGCACAGCTAGTAATAATACCCTGAACTGATTTCAAAAGGCTGTTGTGTGGTACATATGTCTCTAATGTACTCTATTGTAATTGTTTGAAAAGTACTGTCCAGATGCTGCAGGAATGCAGGACTGAAGAAAACAGTGTCGTTCCTAGTAGTTCACTCCGTTCTCCAGCTGTCCTCCCACTGTCACCGGAGAATTTCAGTGTTTTTCTGTTTTTACACTTGTTTCCCCTCAGACTGTGCTAAACAGTAAAGGAAACTTTTGTTTGTGAGATCAGAGAACAACTAGCCAGTATTAACATCAATGCAATAACAATGATCTCAAGGATTCAAATATTTTCATGCTGTATTTTTTGGCATCACTTCTATTGATTTGCCACGACTCACAGGAGAGTTCATTCTTCAATTTTTATAGGATTCTGCATTTTTGTACAACAAAAACAATATGGAGAAGGACACAAATCTCTATGAATTATTGTCATGAAGTGGTATGTTTATAAATGTAATGACAAACTTGCATAAGTAATGCAATTAGTATTATAAAGTGTTATGAAGAGAGGGATTCTCTCTCTGGGTAGCTGATTTTACTGAAGATCCAGTTTTCCCAGAGAAGTAAAATAGCAACAACAAAAATTTTTAATGAATATGCCTTTTCTTCTCTTCTCCAAACTGAAGAACAGATGAAAAATTCACTAGTTACAAATTTACAGTATATTACTTTCAAAGTGGAATTAACTGTTACAAGAGAAATCTAGATATTCTAAAGCTTGAGAAAAGGATACCAATTCTGAAATCTGACATTGAAAAAAAAAAAAAAGGACTGAAGTTATGTAAAATAGTGCTTATTTAGAGAAACCCAAACAAAAATCTTTAGGGCCTGATCCTGCAGACATTTAAAAATGTGTATAACGTTTTTCACATGGGTAATCCCAGTAAAGACATGTTTAAAGATAATCATATGTTTAAATGCGTTGTGGGATTAGGGCCAAAATATTAAGAAGATTGTTGGACTGAACCTTTGGCGCCTTGTATTGGTGCTGGTCTTGTTCAAAATTCAACAGATCATATTCTCGACTCTTCTCTTAAATCATTATAAGATCTACATTCTCATAGCAGCAGCCAAAAAACATAGTACTCAAGAAGTGGAAATATCCAAAACTCCCAACCACTGAAGATTGGAAGCTCCACATAGAGAAGATACTACACATAACTAACTTTCTAATTCGTGGAACAACAGCTTTTATAAGGTCATCAGATCACCTTTTCACACCTCAATATCTAATTAATTTCTTCCACATCTTTTAGTAGAGTCTCACAAAAATGTAAAAACAGTGATTCTGGCCGCAGCTGTGTCTTACATTCTGTATCATTTTCAAATTCTGTCCTGATTTAATTTATTCATAACTTCCCTTGGATACTATCACCAGTATCAAAACACTAGTTAACAAAAAACATCAGTGCTGTATACTGACCACAATTTAATTTAATTATGTAATCATACCAATGCCTTAATTCTGCCATTCCTAACTTTTGAGTATTTGTCTGTGCAACCTTTATCTTTCCTTAACATAGTTTGTTTAGGTGTAATTTAAGAACAAATTAGGTATTTTGGCTCATGGCATCTCCCCAACTGCTGCCTGTCCCTACCTTTCCCAATTTCTGGCCCTGTCTCCTGCTCCTGTCCATCCTCCCCCCGATCCTACCCGACTCCCCTCTTTGTTCCTATTTTCTCCTTTCCCACCCCCCTGCTCCTGTCAAACACATCCAGTTCCTGCTCCTAACACCTCTCCTCTCCCGCAGGCTCCTATACTTTCTCCATTGAGCCCAACATCTCTCTCCTGCACACACACTCAGTCCCTGCATTCAAGTTAGACAATTTCTTCTTTCTCCTCCTCACGTAGGATCCATCTGGGAAGCACTGAGAGTATAGGAAGGACAGCCTCCTGACTTTCTCTCAGTTCTAGTGCCTGACATCACAGCAACTGCCAGCAGGAGCAGTTACATTGAAATTCCTGTGTGGCCCTTGCAGCCCTGGAAGGGAGCATGTTCACTCACTCTATAGGGATGACCAATGTACAGTCTGGTTGGCAATGTAAAACCTGGGAGAGAATGGAGCATGCTCAGTGGAGATGAATTCTTCAGAGAATTTAGCAGCCACAGTCTAACAAGTCTCTACTGCAATTTTTTTTCTGAGATTTATAATTTGGCTAAATGTGATCAGCTTTTCAGAGGGTTGGGAAATGGTACTTCAGACAACAGGGCAAGTTTTCCTGTCAAATTTCAAGCCTTTGCTCCAAACCATGGAGACAATAGTCCTTATCACTGAAACCGTAGAAATAACGTTTTTAACATTGGCAGAGCAATGTATTTTCCTCTAATATTGTTCTTGAAAATAACTGTAATGTTTTAGTTTAGATTAAGCATTTTTTTAAATGTTGTTGAATTGTTTAAAAAATAAAATGTGAAGGACATTTCTGAAAGAGCCATTTTGAATAAAAAACAAATATTTTGTAATGTGTGCAAGGTTGGAGCTCCCTGTTAAAGCAGTTTATGTGCTAAACTCTTCAAGTTCATCATTTTCTTCAGAATCATGCAAACAGGTGCAGGAGCAGGTCACTGGATGTGTGGGCATATTATACATTTGGCCCACAGGTTCACATGGGCTTCAGCTGTGAGGCTGCTCTGAGCCAACATGGGCAGAGGGGCATTCTACAGGGAGCAAGGGAAGTCAGTGTTTGGATCTATGGCCATTAGGCCTGCAGGCAGGCAGCCAGTTCCCCTTGAGGTTCACAGCTGGGCCTTGGTGGTGAGGCAAATCTGAGCTGGCATGGCAGGAGGTTTGTGCTCTGGCACCAGCTGATACCCCTCTTACACTCTTTGTACACCGGGGTAAAAAACACTATTTAGATTTTGTTAATGGATTGGCTTAATCACTGGGGTAGAGCCAGGACCTTTTTCCAGTGGTGACTGTAAATTGGTTTGAAACACTGGATGTTGTGGGGAACACCAGGCCTCCATGATCTGACTAGGCCACAAGATGCGTGAAGCATCTGAAATGAGGAGCACTGGTAATTACCCTGATAAATATGTATATAATATTCAGAACCTGCATTATCCAGCGAAGATGGGGTTTTCCTTTCCAACTCAGGAACAGATAGATATTTGGCCAATGTTAGGGAGTGAATGTTTAACAGTTGGGGAACCTGGCTGGGGGTGGGGATGAAGGCATCCAAGCTAATCACTGGTGCTGCCTTACAGCAGATGTCCCGTGCACGTACTCATTATGGAGGAGATTGGATTCCCTGAAGAACAGACGTCAGAAGTGGATTTAGGGGGAGGCATCCCCTAAGGAAGCTGGAAAAATGGCATGTGTCTGGTACAGGGGGATACAAACCCTTATCTTGTCTAGTCCCCCTTAGCCCTCCTACTAGGGGTGAGCAGTGGCAACTTCAGCCATACACGTTACATACCAGTGGTGGGGCAAGACCAAGCAGGCTTCTACAGGGGGACCCCTGGTGCAGGAGTTGGCCCCATGGCAGCAACATGAAGGAGCAGCACTGGCCATCCCATTACCCAGTCAGGTTTGAATCCACTGTCCCATCAGGATCGTCGCTGTTCCTTTCCACCTCTGTAATGGGGCTGACTCCTACTCATTCCTGCTACCCATGCTCACCCCACTTCCAGTAGCCCATGTCCCTCTACTCTGCCTGCAGGACTCTCTCAGCGACAGCCTCAAAACCTGCTACGAGTTTGAGAGTACAAGTAAGAAGGACACAGTTGTGCATACCGTGTGAAACATTTCTGGGGGTGCTCCTGGGCAGCAAGGTCCCAGTAATGGGCTAGAACCAGCTTGGGAAGGGGAAGGGCTGATTGCAGTCTTCCCAAAGAGCTGGAAACAATTAAAGAAAGAATGATGACCTGAACTGTACAATTTATTATCAGGTATTCCCACAAATGTTAAGTGACTAAAGTTGCAGCCTAATTAAATCACATACATTGCATCTTAATTAACTATAGCTGAATGATTGTGTGTGTGTGTGCGTGTGCACGCAACAACCCAGAATGTGAGATAGAGAGGATGTCATCAGATTGCCTTACTTGGAATAAAAGAGGCTGCAGTTGCATCAACTGTGGGTTCCAAAGTCAAAGTCAATCTGACTGTATCAGCTGGAATCAGGGAGGTCTTGAAAATTCTGGAAAAGCACCTGATTTCCAGAACTGGGAAAGCTCACACCTTTCCAAGGAGGGACATACAGCAAATAGCTTAGTTATATCTCCTTCAGTTAGTTTTGGTGAGAATTAAAAACACACCACACTTAACTGGAACGGAGGTTTGAAAATCATATTGTTACAACTTGAGATGAAAATAATGTGTGAGTGCAAGAACTATATGCACTATTGAAAATCCAGTCCAGCTGGAATTTAAGCTTTTTTATAAAAAAAAGTTTAACTTGATTATGATTTTTACTGCATTTGAGCAAGGGCTTTAGAGAATGTAGATACTTACTATAAAGCACCAACAATTTAATTTGAAAGTTAGAATAGTTTTTCAGTAACTAGGTACCATATATGCAGTTGTATTAAATTAATACCTTAAGAAATAAAAATAAGCTTTTGATTCACCATAAATCAAATGAACTCAGTTGTACATGTTATATATTTTAGGGGTTGTGACTGAGACCGTGTGAAATGAGCAACTGGTTGGTCAAGAATTAAATTGTAAGACAATTTTTATTAATAGGTATTACCTGTAAGTAAATTAAGTTGATGTTGGCTAACTAGATACAGGGTAAAATTTTCAAAAAAGTGCTGTGTAGACATATCCTTAGACAAAAGAAAAACCTGCAGTTGGCCAGTGCCAGCCGATGAGCTTGGGGTGCCCAGGCTCCGGTGCTGTTTCATTGCTGTTTAGACCGCTGGACTCAGGCTGGAGCATGGACTTTGGGCCCTCCTACCCCACAGAGTCCAAGGGCCCAGCAGTCTAGACAGCAACAAAACAGCCCGAGTCAGCTGGCATTGGCCATCCGTGGGTTTTTCTTTGCTGTGTAGACATACCCTAAGTGACGTGAGCGTCTAAGTATTATTTTCAAACATCACTTAAGCCCAAATTTTAAAGAGGTACTTTAAGCATTGCTGCACTCAGTATTGCAATGCCTAAATCTAATTTTGGAAAAGGGATTTAGGCACTTGTCATTTAGTCATTAAGTGCCTAAATCCCTTTTGAAAATTAGACTTAGGCGTTGCAATACTGAGTGCAGCAATGCCTAAATACACCTTTAAAAATCTGGGCCTAAAGTACTAGGGAAAGCAGGCAGTTAGAATCTGGCCCAGCAAATGCAGGCTGCAGCTAAACTACAAGAAATAAGTATTTGTTCAGGGCTGATCTCTCCTATTAACTGTGTAAAGAGCTCCAAGATGGCTAATGCCATCTCTGGCCAAGTCCACTGTAATGGAGTCAGGAAGGTGGTATTTGTCACCTCAATTCAAAACATACTTAGATTCCATGAATTCTCCTTCAGGCATAGCAAGTAAAATTCCATACAGTGGATACATTGGACCAATCAAACCTGATGTATAACTCTACTCAATGGCATTAGACCAAGGAGGAATTTTTCTCCTCTAGTTTTATCTGTTTTTGAGCCAGGCTAAGTTTTTTGGATGACATGAAATTTTGAAACTGCAACAACCAAGAGCAAGAAATGTTTACCATAGCCTTGGCTCACATTGCTCACCTAGTCTATGGACAGCTGCTTCAGCAGAACATCATTAATGTATAGCTGCAGGGAGTGTGCGCAAAAAAGCCCAAAATAATACAAACTTCTTTTTCTGATAACGGGACAGATGTTTAAAAACACTATCTTGTAAATCAAGATGGCTTCTATCTTTTGCAATATGCCAAATAGTCCAGTGTTTTTTAAAAAAGCAATAGAAATTAAGTAGACTTGACAGAATTCCATTTTTATATTTTTAGACTTCAATGGATATGGTTTAAGATCATCAATTTAAATTTTCACAGTTGTGTGAAATTATGAGGGGTGTCAGTCAATATGGGGGGGGATCAGACAATTTAGTGACAGTACACAGTGTTTTAACAGTTAAAGCTTTAACCGTTAAAACACAAATACTCAACCTCATGTTAAAATATATAAAGAAAAGATTTTTAAATCAAACATTCTCAAACACCATTTTTCTTACTTTGCCTATCTGTAAATTTTGTTTATCACTGGAAATACTTTCATTGGTTTGTGTGTACAGTGAAATTGATGGTGACTGACATTTACCTATAAAAATCTAATCCTTCCACATCTAAAATTAATGCATGTATGTGCTTAATTAAGGTCTTGCAATGTAGAACAACTGATTTTCTATCAAAGTTTTCATAAAAATCACACAGACTAAGCAATGCCTGAGAGGTGTTAGTTTGGATCCACATATTGGCAGTGAATTAAATGGAAAGTGATGATTTCAGCAGCTTTAAAGCTCACAGGTGGATTCTCCCCCCACCATTTCTGGTTTCATTTTGCACGATAGGCTGCCTGGGGAGTTCAGAGCAATGTTATAGAACCTTTAACCATCAGGCAAATTGTTTGTTTCACCACAGAAGATGGCTGTATATCAACTGTGATCAAATTGGCCAGAGATTTGTTTTATACAGACTCTAGAGACTCCACTTTCTGAAGCCTCTTCCTGGCAGAACATTCAGCCATAGTTTGCTAGCAACATGTGGATGCTTGAGGCTGATTTGCAAATGGACTAAAAGAGGTCTCTGGTTTAACTCTTTGGCGTATTTTAGGACGCTTTACTTGGACATACTTTATCATTGTCATAGTATAGCCAGTAAGAGCACTACCTCTACTTATTTCTGTTCTATGCCATTGCCAGGATTCAGCTCAAACACTAATTAATTCCTAAGGTTTCTGATGTTGGTCCATATGGCAAGGTCATTGGAAAACAATGTGAAGCCTATTCATTCTCTCATCTCCTTTGGAAGGCCATCTATCATGGTATTAGAAATGGCTGGGCTAATGACACTGCCCTGTGGAATTCCATTTGTAATGAACTAGTCAGAGTTATGTATCCAACCTTAACTCTGGCATTTCTTGGCTTTTGACTACTTCACTTTGCAACCTTCTGTCCCAATTCTGCTGTGTAATGAGCATAACTGAGTGCCTACAGCCCTAAGTGGAGCCCCCTCAACTTCAACAGGACTTTAGTGGGGCTGTACTTGGGTATAGATATCTATCTGAGCACATCTAGTTGCAGGATAGGTGCACTAATGTTCTCTTACAATTTCATGCTAAAGAATATGTTATAATTAATTTATGGTCATTACCTGTATTCCCTGGCTTGTCAATTAGACATTGTGACATATACTGTGGAAACTATCATAGACAATCATGGATTTGATATTGTTTAAAAATTTAAGAAGCTTGTGATTAGAGTATATGCAAATTAGATAAATTTAAATCCACTAATTTATATTACCTAACTCGTCTTTAGTGTAGTACTTTTATTTTGCCCTAATACCCCATTGCTTTGTTTCCTGTGGTTGTTTTTCATCGTGAATAACTGCCTATTTGATTGATATTCTAGCATTGTCATCTCCATTCCCCTTATTAATAAAAATGTGATTTAAACCATGAGACATGTCAACAGCCAGTATCACGTCCTTCCCACTTCTTGTGCTCTGCATGAGGTGGACATCACTTGAAATTAAAATCTTTACCTACTTTTGGAAAATATTTACTTACTGCTGCATTACACAGAACATCCAACTCCAATCGGACCACATTGCAATGTTACATGTTTAAACAACACTCTCTGCTGTTGTGACTCTCACACAAGATAGATGAATGTGATGGATGTTTTACATTTTAAACTGACAGCAAAAACATGCAAATTAAAGTAAGGTCAATTTTCCTGTGGTAGAACCCACAAAGAAAATAGAGAACATATTTTGTTTGTTTGGATTTTTATGGTAACAAACTTTATAACATTGTATTCGTATTACATAACAATGCTTGTTTTTCTGTATCACATTTCTTTGTCATATAATTATAAAAGAAACAGTAAGTTGGCATCCAAACGTAACTAATCTCATCCTGACAACAGAAAATCGTATTTTAAAATGTCAATTTTATTTTTTAACTCACAAGGGAGGGGATACTTATAATGTTGATGTGAAAATTAAATATCAAAATTCTAACAGTGAATCAGGTAATTATAAATGAACTTTAGTATGGGACATTTCCAACTGGTATTTTTAAAATATCCATATTTGAAACGTATTAAAGTACATTGCCCTGCTAAAATACTGATGATGCAGGACCTTGGTATGTTGCTCTCATTCTTATACTTGGTTTAATTTATGAAAACACACTAAAAAAAAAATTCATATAATTTTTATTCAGTCTATCTGGTCTTTTAAAAATCAAGGTTTAGATTTTAGAAGCTTTTTGAATAAAAAAACAACAGATATGGTATTGCAAGACAACAGTTTGTGAGGCTAATGACATTTATTGACTAATAGATATTCTGTTTTGAATCATAAATAGCTGCATTCAGTGAATTAAACATGCAATAAGGAATTCAGAAATTCTTAAGAAACAAGTATGTTGTGTAGGAAAACTAACTCTTTATGATCTTTACCCTGATTCATGCTATCTTTTTAACAAAATATTTCTTCAGAATGTTTCGGAGGAAAGGATGTATCATACAGATCATGAGTTTTTAGGCTACAAATAAGCATAATGTGTTTCTGATTATAGCAGTAAACCACAATGGGTGCAAATCAGTAGGTTATTGGTGTGTTCCTCAAGCCTGTCAGATTCTCTCTTTCAACTATTTGAAAACAGCCTAGAAAGAAGTCACATGACCAACACTATGCTCCACAAAGCTGCATTAGGTGCCTAGGCTCCTACACAATGAATGAGGAGAAATAGGCACTTTAGAATGTGATCCGCAAAGCCAGCACACTAGGTGGGGAGCTACTTAAGCTAGCCAACGGGAGATACGGAGGACCTTTCTCTTGGAGCTCAGCCCCTAAGTCTGAGCTGCAGGGAGGTATCTATCTCTGCTAGCGGTTCACAAACCAGGCAAAAATAGGCATTTGGCGACTAAGTCGCATGCAGGACCTGATCCAACAGGCATGCTCGGAAGCCACCTACCTCCACACAAAACAGTCCGGTGTGGGAAGGGGAGGAGGACCTCCCATGTAACGTTGAGGGTAGGGTACTCACTTTTACTGGGGGAGACATCTGGGTTGAAGTCCCCCCTGCAACTGATGAGAAGAGCTTTGAACAGGGATCTGCCATCTCTCAGGTGACTGGCCTAACCGCTTAGGCTTCTAACACTTCCTCTGGCTCAATTAATGTTTATTTAAAGCAGAACAACTTCAAAAGGAGAGACTGAGGGAGCCCCACACCAGAATATGCCATGGCCCTCACCTATAAGGTGGCAGATCCTTGTTCAAATTCCATCTCCTCATCAGTCCGAGGGGAGACTTGAACCAGGAGTCTTCCAGATACAAGGTGAGTACCCTAACCATTGAATTAAAGGTTATAATAGAGGACCACTCCCCGTTTTGCATGGAGTTAAGCAGCCTCTGAGCATGCCTACCAGCTTGGATCCCGCATGCATCTTAGGTGACTAAACACCTATCTTTCCCCTGGTTTGTGAATCGCTCTGGTGGGAGGCTAAAGACAGGCACTTGGGTGCTTAGAGTGAGACAGCAGTGCACATGCTCAGAGACAGAAACATAGGCAGCTAGGGAACTTTTACTGAAAAAATGTAGGTGCTGACTAACTTTGGAAACTTACAGGGCTAGGCAGCAGCCAAGCAAAAGTTTTGTGGAGTGCAGTGGTACTTAAAAATGGGACTTAGGTGCCTAAGCACCTCTGTAGTTCTTACCCTGGGAGTCTTTCCATGGACTTTGATGAACATTGGATCGAACCCTCTTGCCTCAAAACGATTCTTTACAATATCATTCAAATTTAGCTGTCTTTATTTCAAATAAAGAGGGAGTGTGGGTGTCAGAGAGAGAGCTTTTGGTCATTTCCCAAGTCTCCTGTTTGTTCCTTTCAGCTGTAGAAATTAGTTTAAACTAGTTTAGGTTTTGAAGGCTTTCTTCACATTAAAAAGGGTTAGAAACTTGAAATTCATTATTTAAACAAAAGCAGAGACTCCTTTCTACAAAATGGGGCTTATTGTTACAGTCTTCACAATGTCAGACCCACTTACATTTCTGATTTAAAATAATCTTTTACTCCTAATAATCCTTCAGTGCCAATACTACTATGGTAGAGTGAGCTGGATGCTACTTTGGCTCACGTAACATCAGTAGACTTGTTAACTAACTTGCAGCAGCAGAATCTTTATTGATGGTGTCAACTGATGGGCCAAAGCAATGGTCATCTGAAGCTTGACTGTCAGATCCCAGGTTGAGTTTGCAGGGCTGGCAGTTAGAAAAATTATGTATTTATTTGTAAACTAAACCAGATTGATTTGGAATCTGCTGAGAAACAATAAATATGGGACCTTCTTAATGTTATTTTTACTGAGTCACTTTTCAGTTTAGAACTTACCTTGAAGAACAATTTCATAGTGTCACTGTGTTCTGCATCTATTTTATTTATTTCAAGATTGTGTTTGTTAGAAAAGCACAGAAAAAAATTAAAACCCGGAGAAAACCACTGAGGTGGTATTTTTGTGTGTGTTTGTGTTTTGTTTTTAAATTATAGATATTTCAGGACAAGTCAGAGTGGGACTGCAGATGAGACATGGTAAATGTGGTCGGATTATTATAACTGAGGTTATTCCTTCAATTGTCATTTGACTTCAGGCCATTTGCATAGTACAATTCTCAAGGGTAAGAGACTGTACAAGTTGTGCTGGGTTTTACTTAAACTTGACAAAATAACTTTTCAGGGCTATGATTAGAACTGGGAGAAGCAGTTGGAAAATTAGAAACCTAGCTAGATTTTCACCATCCACTAAACCAGGTTTGTTTATGGGTTTGGATAAAGATTATTTCCTTCACTTCGCCCTCTCCTCAACTCCCAGTTTAGCCACTGTTATCTTCTTTTCCCACAGCTTTCCAGTAGGTTCCTGCTTCCATTTTCCTCTCTGCAAACCTGCAATAGACCCAGATCCCTTCCTCCCACTCATGGTGTTCTAATCTCTTAGTCTCAGAGCTGAAAGACTAAACTATCCACAAGATTACATCCCTTAAGTAGGGTTTTAGCAGCACTACCAATAATATATTATGCTCAGGTGGGCAAATAAAGGGAGAAGGTCTTTGAATTTAAATTCTTTTCATTCCGAAGAATGCAATAAAAAAAAAAGTAAATTCAAATATTTTCCCCTCAGTCTCAGCCAGATAATTGTAGTCAAACTGAGCTGCTTCAGATGTGCGTGTACAAAATGTGGGGGCCCCTCAGTGTTATGAGCATTACAGCTATCAGAAGACTAGCAACAGATTGTAGCATTGTACAATATGAGTTATTAAAGATCTGTTAAGATGAATTCATCTCAGAATTACTCAGCCCAGCTGCAGAAACCCCAATGGGAGTTTCAAACCTCAGAACAAAAGCTGAAATTCAAAAGGTTTCTGCTGTGCCTGATCCATCTCACCACACTTCAAATACAAAATGATAATAAATGGTTCCTGTCCCAGGACATGTAAATCATGCCTGACCTGAACTTACTATTATGGCATGCTAAGGGAACACCCTTGTTTTAGCTAGAAGTTCAGTTTTTGAGTTGTTTTAAAACTAACAAGCTGGCTCTTTTACAATAATGTGGACTCATCTTACCTCCACATTTACCCCTTGGTCTTCTCCATGAACCCCCTGCCATATTACAGACATGCTTGGATTCCAGTCTTCTTGAAGGGGTCTTTGCCTTTAGTTTTCAGAAGATTCTTTTGATAAGGGACAGGTATTTTGAATAGTGGTCCCTTTAGTGGCCCCAACATTGCTGTTTCACACCATTTCCCGAAACATCCATGCACGTGCTCCAGAAGGAAGGCAGTCAGATATCATGGAACTAAGCAGCGTATGAAAGCCTGGATGAACAAGTAAACCAGACTTGTATTGTTCTGTATAAAACATGTTCATGCTTCAGTTACTAGATGGGGGCAAGTTCTCACTTAAGTACAGAATCTCTCTAATGGTTTCCAGAAATTCTCTCAAACTTTTCTATTTTAATTCATGGCTTTTCTCCCACACAGGATATTCTTAGCAGGTTTTTTTTCTTGGCTCAGAAACTATTTCATGGGTGCTGGCTTTGGGGATTGCAACACTGTGGCGGGGCCACTCATTTCACACGAGTTCCCCTACTGGCTGGGGGTGTATGCACCTGCCCTCTCTCTACATTGCGGTGCTCTCTGTCAGTAGTTAACCTTGTCAGGCAGGTCTTCAGGGGCTCAGTCCTACACTAAGCCACACATAGCCTCTATGCCTGAATGCACAAAACAAGCCCTACTGGGGTAAAATGTCCAACGTGGCCTGTCACAGTGCCCTTGGTAATATCTTTAGGCCCTGTCTCTGGGGTCAGTTTTTAGCCCCATCTGGGCAAGCTTTCAATCTGTCCCTGCTCTTTTATAGAGCAGTGACCCCAGTGCCTTCTCTATGGAAACTGAATCCTGCCCCACACTTGGGCCTCTAAACACCACTTGTCCTCTTCTCAGGGATTAAGCTACTCTGACCGGGGGTGAGGGGAAGGCCAGGGTAGAGGAGAGGGTGGAGACCCAAGTCCACCCACTACTCTGGGTCCCCACCAAGGTACCCAAAAATAGCAGCCACTTGCTGCTTTGTGTAATAGATGCTGCTGCTGCTGCTATTCCCTGGGCCACTTCCCATGCAGTCCCTCTGCTTCACCCTTACCTCAGGGCTGAAGATCTTCCTTGCTCCTGTGGTTCTAGCCAGCAACTGTTCTGTCACATATTGTGACTCCTGCACCTACCTAGGAGTACCATCCTTGCTGCTCCAGCCAGCAACTAATCAGCTTTCACCAGCAGCTCCTTTTATATGAGCCTGCTGGGCTCTGATTGGCTGCTCCCCCACAGCCTCTCTATGCAGCCTGGAGGACCCACCTCTACTGCTCCCTTTCCTGGGGTGGGATGTGGTAGACCTGTGAGGTCTCCAGGAAGGCCTCTGGCCTGATACACCCCATCACAAACACCTTTTTCAATCTGGGTCACTTCAACCTCATAGTTTCATCCAACTTTTCTCCTCTACCTTCTCCTCTCTCATTTCTCAGTGGGTGCATTCTTTCTTCTTAAGGGATCTCATCTGTGCCATAGATTTCTCTCCCTGGTTTTACATACTGTTCTCCTTCCTGAACGGACACTAAAAAAGGAAAATGTTAAGCAATGTGAGGTTGCTGATACTTGGTTATTAAATAAACACATCAAAAATATGAAACTTGATTTTCAGTGGTGTTGAGCACTTGTACCTCCCATGACATTGTAGGTGTTTGGCTCCTTTGGAAATCAGGTTCTTTGTGTTTGATGACTTAGGGCATGATCCTATCCTTACTGACTTCAATGGAGCAGGATCAAGACCTTGGTGCTAGGTATCATATTGAACAGTGTCTAACTTTGTGAAAAGCCCTACTGAAATCATGAGCCAAATGCATCTCTGCTATAACTTCACTGACTTCATGGGGATGGCACCAGGTTGAATTTGGGCCATTATTGTGAATACAAAGAATAAATCTGTAAACATCATTCATAAAAATATTACAAAATGCTCTACAATGGGTCGGTAATAAGTTAGAAAGAAAAATGTCTTGCAATAACATTGAAGAAGGCAGATGACTCTACAGCTTAGTATCTGGTGGGAGAGTGTTGCAGGTAACTCACAGGGCTAACACTGGCCCTTTCAGAGGGAAGAGGCCAGCACATCTGTGACTGGCCAGTTGACCTCCAATTAGGTCCCTAGAAGGAAGGAGACTGAGGGAATCTAACAGCCAGTCAGAAAAAGGAGCCGGTAAGAATAGCCTGGGAGTGACAGATCAGTGGGTGAGAGCTGCCAGAGCCAGGAGACAGCAAGAGGTCCCTGAAGGAAGCTGTAGTTGGCTCCTGTAGGAAGGCTGAAGGCAGGAGAGCAGCAAGAGGGATTTGCTGGCGGACTTCCACAAGTCAGAGAGCCAAAGAAGAGGACTGCAGGCAAGGGAGCGGCGGAGGGGCTTACCCACAGTTGTCTCCGCGCTGGAGCCAGCAGGCTGGAGAAGGCTGAAGGTTAGTGGGAGTGAGGGATGGACCTCTGATTAGGATAAACTCCAACCAGAGAAACTGTGGGTGTTCCCACTGGGAAGAGCAGGGTCAAGTGGAAAGGCTGGGGATGGCTGTCCTGCTAGGACTGGAGTGAACCAAAGAAGAGCTCAGGTATGGTGGAAGACATGAAAGCGTGGTATGTGCTATGACGATGGACCAGAGGATATGGACCATACACACTGGGTGCAAGACACGGTCTAGGTCTGTGACTTGTGTTAAATACTGTGTGCACAATGTTTGTGTCATAAACTGCCCCAAGGAGGATATTGTTGAGTCAAGAGGAGTCTTGACTAAAGTCCTTGGTCCATTTGAAAGGCTAGTGTGCCTATTCTACCAGAGGCTGGCACTGGAGGGCACTCCAGGCAGGCTGCCCTTTTACAGTAATGTTGTGCACGTCTATGGTGAGTTCTGAAAAGAAGCGCGACAATTTTGAATTTGATAGAAATAAACAGGAAACCAGGAAAAGGTGACAAAGAATGAGGTATTATGTTCCTTCTTCTTGGAATAAGTGCATGGACTGCCTGTAGGATTCTAGACCTCCTGATGTTTAGATAAGGGATTTAGAAAGACAATAAAAGAAGGAACTGCAAGAGGCAAGGCAGAAAATAATTTAAGCTCTGAAACAGAAATTTCATCAGAAACAAAGTCAAGGAGATGGATGAATTCTGGCAATATTGAGATAGGCAAACTTGTATACAGAAGATGGGAGAAGAAAGAGTCATTACTAAATCTGGATTTCCTCTAAGATCACTGGAACTGAGAGCCAAGTTAAGGAAAGTAATAACATAGAGTCATATGGCACACAAAGGACTTTTTATCCAGGAGGAGGATCTCAATCTTTGAAGCTTTGAGTAGGAGGAAATTAAAGATAACCAGGATGTGTCCTTCATGTGGCTAAAGAGTGTGTTTACATAAGGATCGTGCTTGGTAGTTCATCTACATAAATATATGAATGCATTCTGAACAGAAAATATATCTTCCCTGTCTCATCCACAGCTGCGTCATAAAATCCACGCTGTTAATTCACTCAAATAGAAAAGCTTTTCTGGCCCAGAATAACAGACTACGAATCAGTTGTTGTGTGTTCTATCCAAACACACTATATATTAAGCAGGACGTTTAGAAGAATTAGGAGTTGAATTTTTGGTATGGGCTCTTTTGCACTTAAATTTAATTCCACAAGTCTGCGAATTTGGGACATCTCCAAAATCTAGGATGAAATGTTCATTGGCTGGCTATATCAGGCATAACCAAGAGTGACCTGTGCAGGGGACAAGTACTTTCTTGTAATATTAGCCATAATTGAAGTAATGAGGTGGGATGCAGAGGGGTTTTGTCACTGGGCTGTCCTGTCCTTTTAAGTGTTCAGAGGGCTCTATGCTCCACCCCCACCGCAAAGCCTCACTTTTGTGTTAGTTTCAGTTTTGCAGCCAGAACAATGAAGGCAGCACAGCACACAGCTGGATATCGATCAGCTCCCTCTGTGTCTGTGCATCCATCTCCTTTTCTGCTGGCTCCAGAAATGTAAGTCATTAGAGTGCATCTGCACTAGCTATATTTTCTGATGATGTTTGCATCACTGCTAAACCTGATGCATCTCCACTGGTTGCAGCGCTTACCGTTACCCAAATAGAGCAGATGTATACAACACATGCTACAAACACCCGAGTCCATGACGATCTTGTTCACGCCAGTGCCACCCCTCTTGCTACCACTGGTGTGAAATTTTAAAGACAAAAACTGAATGTCCCCAGGGAAGTGAGATGGAAGGTATTTATTACTGGGTGTGCAGATGGCAGCTAGATGGGGATCAGAGCATTTATCACAGGAAGAATAAAGGAAGGTTGGAGTGCTGTTCACTAGAGGAGGATTATTTGATCAGGTAAGAGAGAGGCTAGGAGGCTTTGGTTACTAGCAGGTATGAAAAAGTTTAGCAGCCAGGAATACGGTCAGGGAGCATCTCAAAAGGAGGTGTAGAAAAGTATAAAAGCAAGGAGGGGGTTAGTTGAGGTAATCCCTTTTTACTGGGGATCTTATAAGACTGGAGACAGGTTGGGTGGAGGAGAGTTGTAGTAACTGTGGGAATTTGCCACTGGTCCTCCCCACTCCATATCACCCATTTACTTTTCACTCTTCCTACCCCTCTCCTCTTCCAGAACCTCCAGCTACATGATGCCGGCTTGGGTGTGGCACATATTAATTGAATTACTGCATAGTGTAGTATACAATTGAGTCTGGAGGCACTTCAAACCCAATTTTTTTTTTTGCATCATTTAAATAACTAAGACACTTGGAAACTATCCTTAAAAGTTATTCACAGTGGGTCATCCAGATCATGGTGGGTTCTTGCAGCACAGTGTGTGATATTTTGCAGTGTTTCTGTAAACTTGTTTCAGCAGCAGTTCACGTTAATCACTACTTTTGAATGACTCTGCTTCGGTCTTATAAGCAGGATCAAGTGGAACATAAACAGAATTAAAAAAAAAAAAGCCACACAAACAGACCGAGAAGATCCCATAAATCCCAACATAAATCCCAGACTAAATCTAGTTGATTTTGTTGAAGACTGTGCAGAGTTCTGCAAAATTCTCTAGATTTCCAATAACCTCACACTGACTCCTCCAGACCTTTAACTATTTGTTTACTCTTCCCCGATATGCATCCAGTTTATCAACAGCTGTCAGGTTCTGAGGCCTCCAAAATAGCATGTCATATTCTAGATGTGGTCATAGAGCAAAGGTTTTCAACCTGTGGTCCACGGACCCCTGAAGGTCCACAGACTACGACTAAGGGGTCCGCAAAAGGCTGTCATTACCATAGAACAGTGGTTTTCAACCTTTGGTCCATAGACCCCTGGGGGTCTGCAGACTATGTCTAAGATTTCCAAAGGGGTCCACACCTCCAGTTGAAATTTTGTAAGGGTCCACAAATGAAAAAAGTTTGAAACTACTGTCATACAGAATCATAGAAATGTAGAGCAGGATGGGACCTTCAGAGGACATCTAAGACATTCTACAGCACTGAGTATACCTAAACTATCCATCTAACCTGTTCGTAAAATCCTCTAAGAACGGGGATTCCATAACCTCCCTCAGGAACCTACTCCAGTACTTAATTATCCTTCTACTTAGAACATTTTCCCTAATATCTAACCTTCCTGGCTGCAGATTATGCCCATTACTTCTTATCCTACCCTTGGTGGACATGGAAAACAATTGGTCACCATCCTCTTTATAACAGCTTTTAATATATTCAAAGTCTTATTAGTCCTCCCCTCAGTCATCGTTTCTAAGACTAAACATGCCCAGTTTTTTGGTTTTTTTTAAATCTTTCTTCACAAATCAGGTCTTCTAAATCTTTTACCATTTTTGTTGTTCTCCTTCGGACTCTCTCCAATTTGTCTTAAAGCATGTGGCCCCAAACTAGACACAATACTCCAGCTGAAGCCTCATCATGACCAACTGCAGCAGAACAATTACCACCCCTCTCTTACATACAACACTTCTGTTAATTCATCCTGGAGTATTAGCTGCTTTTTTTTTTTTTTTTTTTTGCAACTGCATCGCATTGTTGACTCGTATTCAATTTATGATCCACTACAGTCCCCAAATGCTTCTCAGCAGTGCGATATTTAGCCAGCTATTTTTCATTTTGTATTTGTGCCTATGATTTCTCCTCCCCTAGTATTTTGCACTTATCTTCATTGTATTTCATCTTAATTACAGACCAATTCTCCAATTTATCAAAGTCGTTTTGAATTCTAATCCAGTCCTCCATAATGCTTGCAATTTTTCCCAGCTTGTCATTATCCACTCCATTATCCAAGTCATTAAATGAAAATATTAAATAGTACTGGATCCAGGACAAACTCCTGCAAGACCCCACTACATACACCATCCCAGTTTGACAGTGAACCAATGACAACTACTCTCTGAGTTGCAAAACTTGTTACAGAAAAAAACCACTGAAGTAGTGGAAATAGCTTTATTCCAATCTTCATTTGGCTATTTGAGGAAACTCCATTTTCCATTTTGCTTTCTTATTTTCAAGAGTTATTTCCCATTGCTAGCAAATGAACTGTAATAAATGTCCTAGCATGGATACGATATTTGAACAGTTGCCAGCCTAGATATTTGAAACCACCACTGCTTCCACCATAAGCATTTGATGTAACATTTGGTACAAAACCAGGAGTCTCTCCAAATCTCTTAAAATGATAATGAGTAATAATACTGCTTTTAGATCTCACAGTCGTTTACAAAGGCAGGCAATTGTCATTACCCCCATTATGTGAACAGGTTAATTCATAGTTTCTTAACCTGTGGTACGTGTACCCCTCAAGGAACGCAAGACACAGGCAGGAGGTACGCGGCAAAAAACCCAGTGAAGGGAGGCGGGCAGCAGCCGCCGACTTCTAGGGAAGCCAGGTGGCAGTCGCCCTCTTCCCGCCCTCTTCCCACCCTGTACCTCTCCTGGGAGGCAGACAGCAGCCGCCGGTTTCTGGGAAAGGCGGGCAGCAGCTGCTGGCTTCCCACCCGGTCCCACCTCCTAGCTGGGAGGTAGAGAGCAGCAGCCCTAGTCCTGGGAAGCTGGGCGGCAGCCGCCAGCTTCTTGGAACGCCAGGCACAGTCGCTGGCTTTTTGGGAAGCCGGGTGGCAGCTGCCCATGTCCCGCCCAGTCCCAGCTCTCATATAGGAGCCTGGTAGCAGCTTCCTGTGCCTTTCAAGCTAGGCTCGCAGCTGAGTGGCTGCCACCCACGCCCTGGCTCTTAGCTAAGAGACAGCCTCTCACACTCTGGCTTGAAGATGGGCAGCAGCTCCATGCCGCCTGCCCACATCCTCAGGTCCCAGACTGCGCGGAAGCCTCCTCTGCCCCAGCTCAGATTGGGTGGCAGTCGCCCACCTCCTGGGCTGGCAGCCAGACAGCAGCTCCCCTGCCAAGCTCAAAGCCTCGTGCCCAGAAAGCCAGGCGGAGAGCCCAGCAGCTTGCCCAGTCCTGGAGCTGGGCTCTACCGCAGGCTTACCTGTCAATTTCACTGCTCTAGCTCTAGCTGGTGAAATTGACAACTATGACAGCCCCAGATTTTACCTGTATAAAAATCTTAAGAGGGGCCCACACAGTGTGATTTGCCCCAGGCCCGCATCCCCCTAGGGATGGCCATAGGGAGCGCTGCTATCCACTCTGGTGGGCCATTCATGCCTGCTCAGACCTCACAAGTTCCCGCCTGTGTGAGGAGAACACCACGTGACCCCGCCGTCAGGCCACAGTGATTGGCTGGCACTGACCTTTGCCCCTATATGGAGGAAGGGGAGGAGGGGAGAAACAGCAGGGGGTTTTGTGATCTGCCACAGCCACACAGAGCTGCAGAACTCAGAACTCTCCTGCTTTACGAGAAATACAGTCGTCCAGAGGTAAAAGGGAAAAAGATTGTATTTCTCAGAGTGGAAAATTGAGTGTTGGGGTACTTATTGAAATTTTCAGAAGTTAGGGATACTTGCTACTTAAAAGGCTGAGAAACAGTGGGTTAACTGACTTTCCCACAGTCGCATAGTAAGTCAATGAAAGATGCAAGGACAGAATCCAGATCTCAGCACTCCCACTTCAATGCACTACATACAAAACAATAGTCATGTGTCAGCATTGAAGTCTAGTGTCTGCTTAAACTCTTTAGGAAATGCCTGCAGTTACAATGCAGGCATAGCTGAAATGACAGCTATGTTGGGGAACCCATTCAGGATATGGGAGATTGGTTTTTGCCTCTCTAATAACAATGGTAAAGCAGTGGTGTTATACACCTAATGGATTGCACAGAGACGGTGCTGAGTTATGCCAAATGTTTTAGACGGGTTGAGACTAGGACAAGACCAACAAACTCATTTTCATTTGTACTTTGTTCAGGCTTAGACTGAGATCTCTGTTGCCATATAAAGACCTAGACAACAATAGCCATGATGCATCGCATAAAGGATTTTTGAAGGGGAAGATGGGGTTGGCTGCATCGGTATTCAGTGCTACTTTTTCTGGATAAACTAACAAAGCCATATAGCACAACATCCCTAAGATTCTGACAGCGGACTTAAATCTAGTTGTGGTATCATATGTATTGATGCAAGCCACTGGTGAATTAAGAGATCTGTCTGATTTAATAAATTAAACTGACACGTTGGGTTTTATTGGCCATTTAATGATTTTTCTAAAATGTGGTCACTTTGTCCAACATTTTGCAAGGAATATCATGGTAAAGGCAAACAAGGGAAACCTTGTATCTCTGTTCACCAGGAACACGTCCAATATCAAAATTTGTGCCACTGCTGCCACGGAGGCCCCTGGCAGTGCTGGGTGTCTAGACACATAACCGTAGCACCATTTTTGAATAGCAGTTGGCACATGCATGTGTTCTGAAACACAACGTTCCAACGGTGTCTACTGGAGCAGCCACAGAACCAATCTCCTCCCTTGTTCTGCAAGAGTAGTAACTACTTACAGAACTTCATTTCTTCACCAGATTGGATAACTGGTTGATAATCTTAAAAAAAAAATCTAAAGTTTCCATAAATTTTCTTCTTATGTTTGGATGACCTGGGGCCCTTCCCACACGGCCATATCCAGTGAAAAAAAGCCCACCTTGTAAAACTGTGGGGTTAGGTTATTTTCTTGCCCTGCTAACTGCCCCACTTCTAGCAGGAATTATAACTGCTGGTTATGGGCAGGAGGAAGGCCATTTCAGTCAAAGATTGTATCTATAAGCTCTATTTGGAAACGTCTCAAAAAGACAAGCTGATGCAGCTCAGGAAGTAATAATTTTGTCATAGCTCACTCTGGTCAAAAGATCCTTCTCACCAGAAACTGTTGTGAGAAGAAGCCTTGTCCATATTGAAAAGGGAAGCCACAGAAGTAGTGTCAGAGCCTGATTGAGAAAGCGGATTTAATTCCTGGTATTTTTCTATTCCTAGAGTTCTACAAATTTAACAGATTCTAAAGGGAAATCAATACTTAAATGCACAGAAAATACCTGAGTTTCATGCTGGGCAATTATCAATACCTGTACAAAATACTACCCTTCAGACAGGCAGCAGCCCCCAGCTTATCCACTCAAGTGCTATCTGTGGTTGTGACACACTTGCATCATCAGGACCTGCAGATCTGTACCTGCACGGCTGACTCACAGCAGCACAGTGGTGCAGTTCATACCCTGCAGGAGACTTGCTGCCTCTTCAAATCTCCCATTTGAAAATAAAGAGAAATCTGCCTCGGTGCCGGCTCAGGCTCTAACTTTCATAGGCACCAGCTTAGATTCCTCAAAGTCTTTAATCTAGCTTTCTACTTCGTATCATGTCCTGAAATCTCATCCTGACAATGGACCTACAAGGCTCAAGACAGAAGGCTTAGTGAGGTTTTATCTTGGGGTGCTAGGCCTAATGGTTGTCTACGCTTTTGCTGCTCTGTTTCCAGAAAGCTCTCGCAAAGATGGTTAAATCTAGTGTACACAAGATCCACAGACTTTAGAAGCCTGAGGAATCAGGCTCCACATAGTTTTACTAGATTCCAAATGCAGATGAAGACATAATCTATGTCCCAAAGGGCATCCATTTAGCTATTATATATTATATTATTATTATATTATAACTATTCCCAAACCAATGGTCTCTCAGCACCTGGTCTCCCTTAATGTAAAATCTTTAAGAACTGAAGCTCTGGGATGTATTTATGGTAACCTATTGGTTAGCATAATAAAAGATCTGCCTAAAGAAAGCAGGTTTTGGAGCCTAATTCATTTTGCTTTCAAATAATTCATGCACTGCTAGAAACAGAAACAAAGAAGCACATGTTCTATAAATGATTAAGCATATTAATTTGTTTTGTTTTTATTTGCAGAAATCAGCTATAAACTCAGCAAGGCTGGAACCCTGCTCTTCAATTCATAGAATCATCATAGAAGATTAGGGTTGGAAGGGACCTCAGGAGGTCATCTAGTCCAATCCCCTGCTCAAAGCAGGACCAACCCCAACTAAATCATCCCAGCCAGACTTTGTCAACCTCTTTAAAACCTCTAAGGATGGAGATTCCACCACCTCCCTAGGTAACCCATTCCAGTGCTTCACCACCCTCCTAGTGAAAAACTTTTCCTAATATCCAACCTAGACCTCCCCCACTGCAACTTGAGACCATTGCTCCTTGTTCTGTCATCTGCCACTGAGAACAGCCTAGCTCCATCCTCTTTGGAACCCCCTTTCAGTCAAAGGCTGCTATCAAATCCCCCCTCATTCTTTTCAGCAGACTAAATAAGCCCAGTTCCCTCACCCTCTCCTCATAAGTCATGTGCTTCAGCCCCCTCATCATTTTTGTTGCCCTCCACTGGACTCTCTCCAATTTGTCCACATCCTTCCTGTAGCGGGGGCCCCAAAACTGGACACAATACTCCAAATGCAGCCACACCAGTGCTGAATAGAAGGGAATAATCACTTCCCTCGATCTGCTGGCAATGCTCCTCCTACTAATGCTGCCTAATATGCTGTTAGCATTCTTGGCAATAAGGGCACAGTTCACTCATATCCAGCTTCTTGTCCACTGTAACTCCCAGTTCCTTTTCTGCAGAACTGCTGCTTAGCCCGTCGCTGCCCAGTCTGTAGCAATGCATGGGAATCTTCCATCCTAAGTGCAGGACTCTGCATTTGTCCTTAGATTTATTTGATTAAAAGTTATCTGCTACAGAAAATAGGATGGCAGGACAAGCAAGCCTTTCTTTATCGGAAAGGTCAGGAAGCTTGACTACAGAAAAAAAACGGAAGTTAATCAGTTACTGATTCCTCTTTTTCCACACCCCTTGTACTGTCTCTGCTCTCTGCATTTGTAGAAGTTGGATGCAGCGTATGACCATCGCTCCCTGGGGAAGCCTAATCATTACTTTCTTAGTGGTTTTGGTACTATAACTTCAGCACTGTGCCAGTAATTTTTCCCTTCCTCCACTGTAGGAAACTTTGCCATGCAAAGTGGCAATTACTTCTGCAGTAACCAAAGCGGCACACCGGCAAGCAGCAAACAGACCCGCTCTGAAGCCACATGTATGCCTTGCATCCTCAGTTACCTTCAGGAGTGAGATATCAGCTTCAATCACCCCTACCGGTGGAAAATGGTACCAGAATTTACAATAGCCTCTCGTAGAGATCCCCTCTGGAAGCCAGCCAGACTTTGGCTCATCTTGGCCCTTCCCCCACAGGCCAAATTCACCATGTTTAGGGTACTCATCAAGCTGTGTGCTTGCCAAGGGAGATGACTCTGTTTATTGTTTCTTGTGCTTCTGCAGGTGTGGCCTGGAGGGGAACCCCTCGCACAGCCCTCCATCAGATAAGGAGGCAAATTCTTATCGGGAGACGGAGGAGTAAGGAGGACATGTTTAGGGAAGTGCTGCAATCCGATGCAGCAGATTACGATCACAGCGCTTGGAGAGAGACAAACGAATAATTAAAAATGGATAGCCAGAAGAGGAAACAAGGCCAGGAGCGGATGATAAAACTGATGGAGGATCAAACAGAGATGCTGAGGTCCCTGACTGCGCTGCAGTCACAACACATACATGCTCGCCTCTCCCTGCAGTCCACGCAGAACTGCATTCTATGCCCTCCCCAAACTCCCCACACACATTCCTTGCATGTTCCTGGCCAGGCGCAGAACCCCTTTCACTTCACCCTGAGGGACAGGCTGCATAATGACAGCTATCAGCGAGCACACCTCAGTGTCACGTCCCTCATAAGAAACTGAGATCTGTGTATTGCTATTTAATAAACATTTACTCACAGAAAGAAAATGAATCTTTATTTTTGTCCCACACACGGTGGTTGCTGCTGGAATTCGTCCAGAGTGGTAATTGGCTCATTTGAAGACTACAATTCACGCTCAGGCAGCAATCATTAGAAAGGTCATTCCAGGCAGCAAGTAAACAAAGCCTGGCTGAATGCATAACAGAAAGACACATTACTGGGGCTTGTTGTCAAAATGTTGCTTCAAAGCCTCCCTGATTCGAATAGCCCCGTTGAGTTCTTCGAATAGCCCTGGTATCTGGCAGCTCAAAATCAGCCACCAGGCAATCCGCCTCCATGCTCTACCCCTGTGGAAACTTTTCGCCCTTAGCTTCACAGATGTTATTCAGGCTGCTATGACCATAGGAATATTATCCTCATTGAGGTCTAACCTGCCAAAAAGGCAGCACCAGAGACCCTTGAATCTGCCAAATGTACATTCAATGGTCTTCTGCACCTGCTGAGCCTGTTGTTGAAGTGCTCCTTGCTACTGTCAAGGTTTCCGGAGTAAGGCTTCATGACCCACGGGAGTAAGGGGTAGGCTCGGTCTCCCAGGATCATTACGGGCATTTCAACATCCCCTATTGGAATCTTCTGGTCTGGAATGTAAGTCCCTGCTTGCAGTTTTCTATACAGGCCAGTGTTCCTGAAGATGCGTGCATCTCACACCTTCCCTGACCACCACACATTGATATCAGTGAAACCACCACTGTAATCCACCAGCACCTCCAATATCATAGAGAAGTGGCCCTTTCTACCATCGCAAGATGGTCTGGGGCCAAAATTGGGATATGCCTGTCATCTATCACCCCCCAGTTAAGGAATCCCATTGCCTCAAAGCCATCCACTATTACCTGCACCTTGCCCAGAGTCACAATCCTTCACAGCAGGATGCTACGATTAATACCTTGCACACTTGCATGACTGCAACCCACTGGTGGACTTCCCAACTCCAAACTGATTCGTGACTGACTGGTAGCAGGTGACAGTCAGCTTCTACACAGCGATCACCACACGATTCTCTACCGAGAATCTGGTGTCCTTGCCACAGGACTGGGCGAGCTCCACCCACAGTTCCAAGAAGTGTTGTGTGAACATGCCCAAGCGATGTAATAGCAGCAGTTTATGATTGTCAGCTTAGCTTGATTCAACTTAACTCTGTAGTGCAGGCATGGCCTGAGAGCGGATCAGTGGTAAGCAGGGGCATGAGGAGAGTCTTCAGAGCACTACTGCACAAAGCAGCTTCGAATGCCCCTCCCCATCACTCACAGGCAGGAAGCAGCTGGGGTGGAGGCACTGTCACTCTCAGGCCGAATGCTAGGGGAACATGCCTCCCCCAATCCCTTTAAAATTATGTCTTGTACAATCTCCGAGTGAGATTTGTAGAATGGCATTTTTTGTCTCCAGAGGTAGACGTGCGAAGGAGGTGAAGTGCCCATAAATAACACCAGTCTATGGAAGGTCTCCTTCTAGCTCTGAGGGCACCTTCCCCTAGGCCAAAGGGAGTGAGGCTGGAGACGGGCAGGGGTGCTGTTACTCCTGCTCTACTTTTGTCTCTGTCTATCCTGTAGGAGGCTGAGTAGCACCTGGGAGCATGCTCAATGCAGATGGAATCTTCAGACATTTTTACAGCAAAGTTCTACATACATAATGTGCTTTTCAGAGGTTTGCAATTCGACCAGATCTGGATGGATTTTCACTGGGACAGTAAAAGGCACCTACCTCCCTGCTTCAGGATTGTTTTTGGGCCAAAGCATGGAGTCTCTAGATGTTTTCAGAGAAACAGTTGAGGAGAAAAGTTTTACTACCTACTCTTCCCTAAGCTCACACTCAGAGATGGCTGAACCATTTTCACTGAAACGTTCCAGAAAAAAAAAATTCATTTTGAGGCAGAGATTAGAGGAAGGACACAGCCTTGGTGCAAGAGAAACTCAAGTCGCAGGAATAAAGACAAGCCTCGGCAGTTACTGTCAAAGGCTGATGTCATCAGACTGCTATCTACAGTTTGAATCTGGCCATTCTCTCCCTTGTGCTGACTGGCCTGCCCCATTGCACCTCAACCTCACTCCATCAGTGCACTCCCCCTCCATCCTTCCCCCTCCCTTTTTAACCCTGCCTATATCCTCCTTATACTCTCCCTTCTGTCCCTTGCTTTGTCTGTCAACTTTGTTAATCCCCTCCCCTAACAAGACCCAATAGCAGAGGTTTTTTTTTTTTTTTTTCAATCATGGCAATAACACGACATTTGCAAATCACTCCTCTGTTCATTCTGCTGCTCCGTTCTAGCCATTTTCCCTACCCCGTGTCTATCTTGTCTATTAAGACTTTAAGCTCTTTTGGGCAGGAACTGCATTACTCTATTTGTACACTGCCTAGCACAGTGCAGCCCTGTTCTCAGCTAGTCCCTAGGAACTTCCATAATACCAATAAAAATAAAAACATGGAAAGTTCCACCTCAACTGCCTAAATTCGAGCAATGTTATAAGCAACTGAAAATAGAAGCCTATAATGAAGCGTGTTAGGCAACATTCATTAAGGGCATTGCTACTCACTCTGCCTATCAATGGGAAGCAGAAATCGGTATAAATGCAAGCACAGACTCCATGAGATGACAGTAATAAGTTAGCTACAGAATAGGATATGTACACAATACTGAAATACACCCTGAATTCTTTATCTTATGTTTACAAAGGAGGATAGGTGACAGACCCCAGAAGTGCTTGTGTTTCAACAGGGAAGGATCAGTGAATCCATATGATAAACAAATCACTCAGTGTTTCACAAGCACTACTGCTAAGATCCTTTGATCAGAATCCACCCCAGGTAGCCAGGCCAGACTGTCTCCAGCACAGTTAGGGTCTGCAACCTCCAATGCGCAATGTGGGTCTAAAGATAGGAGGATCTCCATGATGGTGGAACCCGAGACCTGAACCCATCCCTACCACAGGACACCTATGATCCAGTCCTGAACTAAGCCGCACAGCACCCCCATCACTCAGCCCAATACAGTTGCACACAAGAATGGCCCTTGTCCCAGTGTCTGTGGAACTTCTGAATCCATGGAAGCAGAGATTTGATTTTGGCCCTGAAACATAGGTACTTTAAAAAAACAGATTCAGTCAAGTTAATGTAAAGGAAATGTAAGGTACTACTATGAATTTAGGGACACAACAACAAAAAAACAACCAGTAAATATTCTCACTGGCCCTGTGCTCAAAAACACTGAACAAAACAAATGCAACACTTTGGTCATTAGTCAGCAAAATGCTAAACGTTGGCCCAATGCTTAACAGTAATAAGACAAAACATGTGGCATGCCTGTGACAGTGCACCTTCTGACAGTGGGTATTTTCCCCATTCTTTGCAGTTTTTCCTTAAATGCCTTATTCTAGACACAGTCTCACCTGGACTATGCAGAGCAGAACTTTTACTTCTGTGATCCATGATGCGATGCAGCTGCGTACCCAGCCCAAAGCCAAAGAGGCAGATCCTTAGCTGATGTAAAATTGTCATAGCTCTAATGGCCCTCTCCCTCCTTCCACTGGAGCTATGACAATTTACACCAGCTCATAATCTGCCCCACAGTTTGCTTTGGGTTGGTTTTTTTCTTTTCTTTTTTTTTTTTTTTTTTGGGGGGGGGAAGGGGAGGCTACCCTATCACTTTGCAAACTCAAAAGCATACCAATTTCCTGTCTATTATAACCCACAGGCCTTTAAAACATTACTGTTTTCCAAGTATCTCATGCCAATTTGAATATGTTTTTGATTATTATATCCCAGTTGTATATGAGCCTGCATTTTTGTAGCTGAATCTCATTGTGTTATTTCCTAGTCATATTTCTAACTTATCTTGATCTTTTTGTTTTATATCTCTGTCTACATATCTAATTCAACCCTTCTCCCCCCACATTTGACATGCAGATTTAATTAGCATGCTATTTCTCTATTTCCAAACTACTAAAGTTGTTATATTTACAGCTGTTTGGAATCTCATGGCAGAAGCAAGCACACTACACTAGAAACATTACATCTGGCCTTTGCAGACAATGATGCAGAAAGAAATTTGAAATTTCACAGATACATACTTTTGATAGCAAATATGAGCATCAAACTCTGGCTCTTCAAGACGTGAGTGAATAAAAGCTGTTTGCAGGTACAGCTGAATTTAACTCAGACAGTGAACATATCATTATAATAGTTTAAGTGCTAAACACATTTCTAAAATACTCTAATTGGTTACAATTTCCACTATTACTCTGTTTCAAACGAGAGAGATGCTGAATTGCTGATAGTTACACTTTACATTTCAACTCATGGAAGTCTAACATTTGAAACCTTGGTCCTTTCAAAAATGTGACTTGAGGCTAAATCATTAGTTCTTGAACCTAATAAACAGTCTTTGGGCTGGATATTTTCCCTTCCCTGATTCTCTTTAACAAGTAGTTCATCCTGCCTGCCAGGTCTTTTTAACCAACTTCCTTCCCACCACACCATAGCCCTCCATGCCAGAAGAACACCAGCATGATATCCCTTTTTGGCTGCCCAATTTATATAGTTGCTATAGTTCGCCTTTTTTCTCCCCTAAAGAGCAACCCATTCCTGGACCCTGTGTCCCCGGCTGCCCACTTCTCCCATGACTTTCTTCTCTTCCCCCTCTCGCACAACAGTATGACCTTTCCAGAAGCACAACCCACTTTGTCACCATCATTTATTATCAGTACATGTAGGTCAACATGAAAAGATTTTCAGAATTTAGATGACATCCCCCCTCCTCTCTCTCTCTCTCTCTCACCTCCACCAGCACCACTTTTGAAAACATTTCTGTAACTGAAGTCTACACATTTCTACCCATTTTTAATAAAGGCAAATTTCTTCTTCGAAACAATCCTGAATAACCTTTGTGTGAAGTTCAGCTTTCCAGAATATTCACACAATATTTTAGTATAATTCTTTCAACATTGGACATCAAAATAATACATTAACATTGTTTAATACAATTTTTTTTAACACACACACACGCACTTTATTCAAATAGGAAACAAAGGATTTATTGCTAAGAGCAGATTTCAGACAAACGTGTTTAGAAATCCAGTTCATTATGATTTTATTTAAACAAAAAAAAAAAAAAAAAAGTTTAATGTTTTCATGCAACATATGCACTTGGATCTTAAATAATCGTGACAAACAGCAGAAGTAGCTAAGGAATACTGCACTAATTACAGACCTTAGTGGATATACAAAAAACCCCTCAACATTATAGGTTATATAAAGTAAAGGATATCTTAAATACTTTCCCAAAATACTGCAGCAGCCAAGACAGTGATATGCCTTATAAGGGCATAGGAATGTAATTTAGAAATCACACAGGAATTTATCCATTTCCTTTAAAATCATTGCGCAAGACAAAAGCAACATTCAACTTCACATACTGATTTTACACAGAATTTCTATGCAGTACCTTTACTTTTTATCCAGATAGCAAAAGTTAGACATTTCTTTGTTTGGTAGACCTCTATTACATTTTTCCTTGATTTTACCTGGAGTAGCCATTTTATTTAAAAGAGGGCAGATTTGGCACTTTTATACTGATGTCACCAATATTAATATTTCTTGGGATCTCTGGAAGGTTCATATTCTTTACAGCTGACACAGCTCGGGCTGGGGCTCCTGCTAAACCAGCCTGTATGCAGAAGTAAAGAAAAAAATACAACACAGGTGAAGCCTATTACAATAAATAGTATAGACAGACAACACTAACATTTAAATTGTTCCCATGGTTACAAGATCAGAAAGACCAGATGGTGGTTTGGGTTGGAATGAAATGGGTTATTTGGAAATATTAAACCAGAAAGAGAAAACAGTTCACACAAATTCTAAAATATTGTGGAAACATGCCATGTCAATTTGATTAAAAGTATACAGGGGTTGGAGACGGGAGGGAAAGACCAAAGGACACCAAGCTAAGTAACATGTAGCTTGTAAAACCACCACACTGAGCTATAGTTAAAGCTGACATACTGTCTTTGACTTGTACAAATCCTAGGTATAGCCGCTTACATGGTATAGAATCTCAAATCATATTCATCTGAGATACCTGCAATTCCTAAGCATATTGGGACATTAACAATCAATTTAATTTTATTGGCTTGTGTCAAGTCAAACATTAAACAATTTTATTTTGTGTTAATTTCCTCTGCTCTAATCTTTAATCAGTTAAAGCCACTAATTTATTCTATAAATATATTAAAAGACATTTTACAACTGATTTTAATCTAGTACGGCCATTTAGACAAAGTTGCTGCCAGGCCTACACACTAAAGACTAGATCCCCAGTTGTAGTGAACTGACAGCTCTGCAAACGTCTATGCAAATACAATTCAACTACAATTCTATGCAATTTACAGCTAACTAACAATCTGGTCCCAAGTCTATAGGAGGGGCAAAAAAACCATACAACTCTTCATTTTAAAAGTGTTTGCACAGTAGCTGGTTTTCTCGTGATTTATTTTAATATTTTTAAAAAGTAATGCCTTGAAAAATATAGTTTATGATCAAAGGCCCATATTTTTAGAACTGCACCACCACCACCAAAAAAAAGAAGTCTACATTACAGTACTACAACTGCACACAGTCACAGTAATTACATGTATAAATTACATGCATGCAGTTCTGAAAAGCTGGGCCTAACATCATCAGTGGAGTGCCAAACAAAGTATGAATCATTTGAATTTCATCTGCTCACTTCCTAAAGATCCTGATTTTCCCCCCTTTCAATATTTAAGGGGAGAAAATGCTCATGAGTTAAGCCTTTCTATGTCAAATAT
Organism: Emydura macquarii macquarii; assembly: GCF_026122565.2. Lineage (NCBI taxonomy): Eukaryota > Metazoa > Chordata > Testudines > Chelidae > Emydura > Emydura macquarii. The sequence continues at coordinate 25,852,814 of NW_027133034.1, forward strand.
TATTACCCTGTTGTTTTTTGTACAGCCAAATGATAAGTTGTACTCCCTGAAAACAAGGATTTGTAGTAGAAATGCTGACTAAATAATTTTCAACTCAAAGCCCAAGGGATACAAAGAACCTCCAAAGTTAGTTTCTAAATACAGATGTTCCTAAGTGAAAAGGATAAAGAACTATTTAAAGATATAAACTAGAATTAAATCACTATTGTACTTACTAGTGTACAGAAAAGCTAAAACTTATTTTAAACACCATAACTTTTCCCCCTAGTAAAATAACTCATTGGACATGCATGGTCAAATGTAGAACAATTTGAAAACAAGATTGACTGGCTTACTGAAACAGACATAGGACTACCTATGTCACTATTTCACATTTACAACACAGGAAAAAGACCCAAAGGCAGCTAGAGAGTTAGACAAGGCCCCTGACTGCTCTCACTGATAGTACTTTTTAAAGTCTGCTAAATGGTTTTAAAAGCAAAATGTATTTGGAAAGATAGAGATTTAAATTTAATATTCCCTAGATTAAAAACATTAAAAACTTGTTGTGACACTGAGCCAGTGAGGGTTAAATGACCAGCAGGCTGCATGGCCTGAAAATCAACCTTTAAGGACATATTAGAAAAGTACTGAAATGGTAATCAGGGCCATTCCTTGTAGAAAGTTCTCAAAGCCATGTTAACAGATCAGACTCTTTGAAATGTAGGCCTGTATTGACAGAGAATCAGAAGTAGATACTAATTGTATTGGTCTATGTTTACTTATATCTTGTTAGAAGTTGAACAATGAGATTTAATTAGCTTCTGTTCTTGTCCATAGTGTTTCATTACTATATTCTATTGATTCAGAGATCAAAAAGGAATATTAACATTTAGATGGAACTAGTGGTGAAATAATATTATTGTCTTAATTTCTCTTTGAAATTTGTGACTCCACATAGTAAAACTACCTGTGAACTGCATGAATGATTAATTGCCTTATGTCAATGAATGCAGCTAGTTACTGGTGTGTGCCTAGGAAATAGGGATTTACTTCAAAGCAACAATTTGCATTACCTATTATTTATCCAAGGAATGCCTGCTGTGATGTCTGCTATCAAGAGCCTATCATAGCCTGCTAGAGAACTAAAAAGGAAGCTTCAGGCCTAATCCTGTTTTATCTCAGATCTGCTCAAACTTTGTTAGGAGAAGTTCAAGCCTTAAGGATTGAGGTTTCCAGTTTGACCACGGATTATCCCTGCAAATTCTCATGGAAGAATTTGAACAATCTCTGCACACGGACTGCCTATTGGACTATAGCCTACTGAATTAATTCTAGAAGGACTTTTACAAATCATCAGCTCATCATCTCTACTATGAAACTGACCTAAGAACTTTATTCATATCTGTATGTATAATGATCTTTTAACCCCAGTAACTCTCTTCCCCCCCCTTTTTTTTAATAAATCATTTAGGCTATGTATACACTGATGGCGGCAAATTCACTGCCATCAGATCGATCTTTCTGGATTGACTGAGCGGTCAGTAAAGATCTGCTCAATCGATCAGGAAGTCAACACACTAAAACCACCCCCTCAAGTGGCATAGCGTTGCGTCGATGGGAACGCGTTTCCTATTGGCGCAGCGTAGTGAAAAAGCTGCGCACAACGGAAGAAATCAACGGGAATTACGCAAACTACTCTGCGTAGCTTGAGTAACTCCCGTTGACTGCCGCCAAATTCTCAGGTAAATGTAGACCTGGCCTAAGTTAATTAGAATTGGTTGAAAGCGTGTATTTGGGTAAGATCTGAAATATTCATTGACCTGGTTGATATTGTGTCCGATCTCTTGGGATTGGTAAAACTTTATATATGGTGAATAAGATTTTAACTAATCCTCACTATATAGAATTGCTGTCTGGATGGGAGCCAAAGGCTGGATTGCTTAAAGGGAACTGTATTTTAGCTTCTTGGTAACCAGTAAGGTAAGACAGCAGCTGTTTTGTTACTGGCTTGGTGAATCCAATTATAAGAATAAGCCACCAGTTTTGGGGATCATCTGCCTTATTCTTTGCAGTTTGCCCTGATTGAGCATTCTCAGTACAGCCCTCCAGCAATCACGGTCACACTTGTCTATTGAGGCTTAACATTGTGCTTAATACACTAGCAATTTTTTAAAATTAAAGTGTATATAGGCAATTCTCAAAACTATCGATCTTAGACAGTAGTACTCCTGTAAATCCTACAATATTTATATCAGGGGATTGAAGTAATGCAACTAATATAGACTGCAAGAAAAAAATGTGAAGCGCTATTCCAACAGAGAAAAGATTATGCCTTCAGAGACGGAAGCTATCTAAGATTTTATTATGAACTGGGTAAGGACCCTGAATAAAGCATACTTTCATAGAGTATTAGTCTGAATTAGCAACATGGCAAAAAAAAAGAATGGTGCTCAGAATGGTATTTTCTGTAATTAGTTACTGCTCGAAGTGCAGTCTTTACATATAATGTATAATGTTTTTGAAAAAAGTTTGTATTATTTACAGTAGTTGGGCTAAGGAGCAAATAACATCTGTGGTACTGGTGCACAAAAGCCCCACAGATATTGCAACAATTTATTAGATGTTGCTAAGCAACATCCAGATTTAAAGAGAAACTGCAAAGTGGAACAGTATTTTTTCTCTCTACTGCTCTTTTACAAGGAATAAAGTTGATCTCAGGTTTCCCCCAACCCTATACAGTTTTGTTTTTATACAAAAGAACTAGAAAAACAGGATGGAATCCTTGCTCCTTCTCTGGACTTTTTATGCCAGGGGGAAGGGTTAGTGCAGTGTAAATTGGCACTTAAGGCTTCAGATCCAGCCACAGGATGATCAAGGCTGAGGCAGACAGCTATGAGTCTGCCTTCTGAGAACCCCCTTGCAAACACTGGCATAAGAGGCATGCCAGGGTTAAGAAGGGCACATCAGGGGTGGCACTGCAACTCTACAGATTCCAGGCAGTGCTGCAGCGCATAGGCAGCCCGGACATGCTGCTGTAATTTGAACAGCCCCCGACCCACACCAGGGCTTTCTAAATTGTGCTGGGGAGCATGAAGTACCCCAGAACTGAGAAGGCACAAAGGGGGCTTGAAGCCACTTTAGCCAGCAACTCCTGGGATGAGAGGCACAGTAGAGAATCTCAGCTAAAAGGAATAGGAGTACTAGGCCCTGATTTCCCTCTTTTAGCTGGAAGACTGTCATCACTATCTCAACTCCAGTCCTCCATGACAGAGGAATTCATGACCGGGTATTACTAACATAAAAACTCACATGTAGAAATTTTAAAAAGCTTGAGGCTGACCTTATACATCATAAAGGAGCACTGACAAGCACAGCACTCTCTTTTGTGATTCCCTTTCAAAAAAACATAATGGAAGCATATAATGCAACAAGAAACTGATTAGAAAGCCCCCTTTTGGATTTGAGAGTCTTGAAAAGAACGGTTACTTACCTCGTAACTGCTGTTCTTCGAGATGTGTTGCTCATGTCCATTCAGAATTAGGTGCTTGCGTGTCGCATGCATCGGTGCCAGGAATTTTTCCCCTAATGGTATCCGTAGGGCCAGCTCTAGAGCCCTCTGCAGTGGTGCGCGTATGTGCTTGTATATAGGGTGCTGCCGGCCCCCCTCCCTCTCAGTTCCTTCTTGCCAGAACTCCGACAGAGGGGAAGGAGGGTGGGTTGTGAATGTACATGAGCAACACATCTCGAAGAACAACAGTTACGAGGTAAGTAATTGTTCTTTCTTCTTCGACTACTTGCTCATGTCCATTCAGAATTAGGTGACTTACCAGCAGTGCCTCCGGAGGCGGGCAGGAGTTCATAGACGTGATGATTGCAGCACCACTCTGCCAAACCAGCGTCGTCCCACGCTTGCTGTGATAGCATAGTGGGATGTAAACGTGTGTATCGAGCACCACATAGCGGCTTTACAGATATCCTGAATGGGTACACATGCTAGGAAGGCCAGTGAAGACACCTGTGCCCTTGTGGAGTGGGCAGACAAGGAAACCGAGGCGTGATTCCTGCTTGCTCATAGCAGGTCCGAATACAGGCCGTAATCCAGGAGGAAATCCGCTGAGATGACACCAGACATCCCTTCATCTGATCGGTGATCGCAATGAAGAGCTGTGTGGAGCAGCAGAAGGGTCTGGTCCTATCGATGTAAAAAGCCAATGCCCTCCTCACATTGAGAGAGTGAAGAGGCCTCTCCTCATTGGATTTGTGGGGCGTCGGAAAGAACACCGCCGGGAACATTTCCTGATTGACATGGAAGTGGGAAATGACCTTTGGCAGAAAGGATGGGTGAGGACGAAGCTGCACCTTGTCCTTGACAAAAAACGTGTATGGCAGCTCTGAGGTCAGGGCATTTAGCTCAGAGACCCTCCGTGCCGAGGTGATTGCCACCAGGAATGCCACTTTCCAGGAGAGATGTGCGAGGGAACAAGAAGCCAATGGCTCAAATGGCAGTGCCATAAGTCATGAGAAGACGTGGTTTAGATCCCACTGAGGGACCGGGTCTCATATTAGCGGAAAAAGTCCCTCCAGGTCCTGGAGGAATCTGGACACCATCCCACGGGAGAAAACCAGCCTGTCTTGGATAGGAGGGTGAAAGGACGAAATCACCGCCAGGTGCACCTTGATAGACAAGAAGGCCAAACCCTCAGACTTCAGATGAAGCAGATAGTCCAGAATTATCTGAATAGCAGATTTCATTGGTGAGACATTTTGAGCCGTCGCCCAGCAGATAAAGTGTTTCCATTTGGCTAAATAAGATGCCCTGGAGGATGGCTTCCTGCTCTCCAACAGGATCCTCTGAACCTGGGTGAGCAGTGGTACTCATCCCTGCTCAACCACGAAGCATCCACGCGGTCAGGGGCAGAGTGGTCAGATCCAGGTGCAGCAACCAACCTTGGTCTTGAGAGAGAAGGTCCCGTCTCAGTGGGAGCGACCATGCTCTGGCCATCGAGAGTCCTGACAGCATCCCAAACCAATGCTGCCTGCACCATGCCGTGGCTATCAGGAGGACCTGCGCTCTGTCCTTCTTGATCTTCACGAGGACTCTGTGTATGAGAGTTATCAGGGGAAAAGTATACAAAAGACTGCTCGTCCATGACAGGAGAAAAGCATCCGACAGGGAGGCATCCTCTGATCCCAGGACAGAGCAGTTTTGGGAGCTCTTTCTGTTCTCCCTGGTAGCAAGCAGGTCTACTTGGGGAGCTCCCCACCTCTGGAAAATGCTGTCGCCTACCTCCTGGTGGAGGGACCACTCATGGTGAAAGCAAAAGGTCTTACTCAGGCGATCTCCCAGAGTATTTTTCAGAGCAGATAGGTGAACAGCTTCCAGATGGATGTTGTGGCTCATGCAGAACTCCCAGAAACGCAGGGCCTCGCAACAAGCGTTGAAGATCTGGCCCCTCCCCCTTGCCTGTTCATATAATACATGGTAGCTGTGTTGTCCGTCAGGGAATGATAACTGCCAGGAGTGACAATACAGAATTTTAGTTTTTTGAGGAATTTATTCAAAGCCCGCAGGTCTAGGATGGGCCTCAGCCCTCCTGTGGCTTTTGGAATCAGAAAGTTATGGGAGTAAAAGCTCCTTCCTTTCAATGCTTGAGGGACTTCTTCCACCGCTCCCACACACAGCAGGGACTGCACCTCCTGAACGAGTAGCTGCTTATGAGAGGGATCCCTGGAGAGGGACGGGGAGGGAAGGTGGAAGCGAAAGAAACTGGAGGGTATAGCCAAAAGCCACTGTGTTTAGAACCCAGCGGTCCACAGTGGGGAGGAAAGATGCTAGGCAGGAAGAAAATAATCGGGAATGTGGATCCTGACTGGAGTCTGGTAGGCTGCTCTCAGGCACACCTTCAAAAGCCTCACTTTCCCTTTGAGGGATGGTGGCTCGGCCCTGATCTCGAGGTCGAGGCTGGCGAATTGCTTCAACTGCGCTTATAGTTCTTAGGCCCGGACGGAGCCCTACAGGAGGAGACACGACACCTGAACCGCTGCTGATGAGAGGGCCTGAAGTGTCTCTTGGATGAAGACGGGGTATAGAGGCCCAACGACCTCAGAATGGCCCTCAAATATTTCAGCCCCTGAAGCCTGAGTCAGTCTGGTTTGCAAAGAGAGCGGTACCATCAAATGGGAAGTCCTGGATGGATTGCTGGACCTCTGTTGAAAGACCAGACGATTGTAGCCATGATGCCCTCCTTATCAACACCGCTGAAGCCACTGTCCACACCACCAAGTCTGCTGCATCCGATACTGCCTGCAGGGAAACTCTGGCTACTGCCTTCCTCTCTTCCAGGGCTGCTTCAAACTTCTGAGGACTGTGGGAAGGAGCTAGTGAACTTCTCCAGTGACTGGCAGATATTATAGTGGTAATGGCCCAAGAGTGCCCGTTCATTTGACACCCTCAGCTGTAGGCTCGCTGTTGTATACACCTTGCGGCCACATAAATCTAATTTTTTTGCCTCTTTATTCTTGGGCGTAGAGCTCATTTGTCCCTACCTGTTATGCTTAGTCACCACCACGAATAGCGAACCCAGGGATGGGTGCGTGTACAAGTATTCAAACCCCTTGGCAGGCACATATTTCTTCGCTGCCCTCTTAGATGTGGGGGGCAGGGAGGCCGGGATCTGCCACAATGCTGTGGCAAGTTTCAGCACCCCATCGTGCACTGCGAGGGCTACTCTGGAGGGCACCACAGATGCCAGGACTCCAAAGAGTTCATCCACTGGCTTGGTAAGCTCCTCTATTTTGAGGCTCAAGTTAGCCACTACCCAGTTTAACAGGTCTTTGTGCGCCCTGTAATTGTCCAGAGGGGCAGCGTGAGAGGGACCCAGGGTGAGGAGGATGAGGAGGCAGGAATATGAGGGGGGAGCTGGATCTTCCTCCCTAATTGGAATGGTTACCAAGGGGCTGGCTGAAAAAGAATCTTCCCGGTCCGACTTGATAGTTGCCTCCAGTGCCGCGGCCAGGCCCTCAGATGTCTGCAGTACCGAGGCACTTGCAGATGACTGAGCATATGGCATCATGGTCTGAGGGAACCCTCAGGGGTTCCAATATTGCCAGGGACTTGGCCATTGTCCTTGCGGCCAACCTCCGATTTGTGGTGGCATAGAAAACCCAGTGGGTTGCTTGGGGGCTTGCCCTTTCAGGGGGAGGACCACCCCTTCTCTCGACTCTGAAGAGCAAAAAGCTAGTGACCAAGGAGGCGCCGATGCCGCGTGCTTCTCTGTACCGCTTCTTGAGCATCTGGGTTCTGGTAATGGGGAGTGGTGCTGAGAGCCCGAGCGCTGTTCATGCCTTGACCACGTTGTGTCCTCAGGCTTCTTATAGGGACTTTCATGGTGACAAGGCTCTGGAGATTCCCTGCGGGAGCTCACGAAGTAGTGCTGGGGACTCAGGGAGTGCCGGCGTTCCGGAGATCTACGCCAGCATTCTTATGACCGGTATTGATGTTCTGGTGACTGGCACCTGGTCCCCGGTTACAGAGGATTTGACCCCGACCCATGCCGATGTGCTGCCGGGGAGTGGTGCCGAGATTCTGGTGACCGCTGTGAAGCCAGTGAGAAAGGGAGAGGCTGTGGTGGAACCAGCGCCGACTTCCCCTTTGACTGGCCTTGGTATCTGAGCCTCGGTGCCCTGACCTTAACCTCCTGCAGTGTAGGTGGCACCAGTGGGGCCAACAGGTCCTTCATTGCCTGAAAGGCCTCAGGTGTAGAATAGATCAGTAAATGTCACGGGCCTCTGCCACTCCCAGGAGTTGGCAGTGGCACCGAAGCCGGGCTCGACATCCTTGCGGGTGGAAGCATTCTCGGGGCCAAATCAGCTTTCCCCACTGTGCCCGAACTCTTCTTAGCCGACCTCGGCTCCTTCTTGGAACACACCTTCCTTTTTTTGGTGCCAGCGATGTCAAACAGAGCTGTGTGGGCACTGACACCGGAGGAGCACTTCTAGTCGATGCCGCTGTATTGGGTGCCGAGTCCAGTCGTGGCTCCAACACTGTTCTAAGTGCCAATTCCATGAGAAGGGCCTTGAGCCTAATGTCCCGGTCCTTCTTGGTTCGAGGGCAAAACCTGAAACCCTTTGTGGATCTTACACTTCTTGTGAAGGTGGGCTTCAAAGAACTCTGGTGCAGGTTGCTCAATGGCACAGGCTTCTTGCACAAAGAACAGGATTTAAAAACAGGGGAATGCCCCAACCCTGGGTAAACTTAACTATTAAGTAATAAACACTGAAACAACAACTATAAAACAAAGAACCACTAGGAATACTGAAGCTGGCAGGACCAAGAGGGTGTTCCAGCACCATTATGGGTGGTAAGAAGGAACTGAGAGGGAGGGGGCCAACAACACCCTATATACGAGTGCATACACATGCCACTGCAGAGGATGCTAGAGCCGTCCCTACGGATACCACTAGGGGAAAAATGTCCAGCACCGGTGCATTTGGCGTGCACACACCTAATTCTGAAAGGACATGAGCAAGTACTCGAAGAACATCTGTATTATATACACAAATAACTGTTCAGAAAGTTTTACAAGATACCAAAAAAATGTGAATTTCTTCCTCTAACTTGATTTCTCTCTCTTTTTTAAATACAATATTCAGTCATGGGAGAAAAATCCTTTGAGCAATTGCAAAAACAGGACAATGTAAACTGTTTTCTATACAGTAGATGCATACTGTTAAAACAACAACAAAAGCATGAATTATACAATTCAAAACAGAAACAATGGGAAACCAGCAAAAGACTATCAATAATGAACGTGGTCCACAAAAACAGACATGGGTGGCAATTTAAAACAGAGATGTCTTTCTAGGTGACTAGGATGGAGATATCATACCCTAATTTAATGCAGATTAGGGTTCGGACAGAAATTTAATTTAATTAAAGGTTAATTTTTCTTTTTTCAATGGACAAATAAAAACTTAAAACATAACTAGTCATTATTTTTACCTACCTGTAGCTAATCCTCTTTACACAGACTTACAGTCCCTGCCTCCCGCCCCAAGAAAATGGAGACACAACTGAGAATTATTTAAAATACCAAGACTGACATTCAAAATATAAATTAAAAAAAAAAAAAATCATCACACTTTTGACTAAACTTCATCTATGACAATTTTGGTTTAGGATCAAAGAATATCCTTGATAGAAAGGGTATGTCATTTCAGATTGCCCCTTTTCAGCCTGCAAAGTGAGACAGTTTGCAGAGTGAAAGATAGGGATTCATCATCATACACTGGAGAGTAGACATTCTCAAACGATCACATCCTTTTCTCCTATAGTTCTCCTCCTTATTAAATGGCTTTTTCATTTGACAGATGTAGCATTTACATAGTGGAATACCCTTTTAGCCCAACCATTTCACACTTTTATAAGCACAAGACAAAGTCATACAGTACTTCTAAGACACACTGAACAGATTTTAGATGAAGAGGTCTAATAAAAATATCTGAATAAAGGTATTACAGTAACAAAAAAGTCATCTGCAGTAAAAGTACTTTTCTTTTAGTGTTTGTATTATTTTAAGTTATTACAATATTGAATGTATCAGCAGACTTATCAATATTTAGTATGTTGAGTAGTAAACTGGTGATCAATCCTGTTATTTTTCTCTAATTCCTGCCAAGAGTAAACTAAATTTATAAAAGAAAATAGGAATCACAAGAAATACTTCAAATTCAACTTGTTCATACAAGGTTTTCTGTAGGTACCTGATGAGAAAGTAGTTACTGTAATATTGCACAGTGTAGCTTTCAACTACTTTTATTATTCAATAATTTAGCAGAAAAGTTAGGGTGGTGAAGGAAAAAAGAACACTTTTAAAAACTAAGTAGCAAGCCTCGATCATGCAGTGAATGATGAAGGTTCACAGCAAGCAAAATGACCTAAAGCAAGTGGAAATGAAATTTCTCAAGCATGTTCATGAAGTTTTAGAAGTACAGTATGAACTTGCATACAGCTGTTATTACAATGAACCAAACACCGTATTTTCCCCCTAGCTGCTTTGTATTCTCCATTTCACTGTTAAAAATATGTTGTGCACTAATTCTGAAATATATAATATGTTAATGCTTTTATTCACAGCCACTGCAAGAAGGTTTGTAAACCTAATAGTATGCTTAAAGGCTTGTGGCCTTAAAATATTTAAAATAACACAGCTGTTTTGCTTAAGATCAAAGCTAGCACATTCCATTCATTAGCACAAATGAAAAATGTTCTTCTATTTACCAAATGAGAAATTTGAATGGACTTACGTACTAAATGTTAGGTATAATTTCAGGTCACTATTTTATTAATATGGTAGTTATATGACACGATATTCCTTCCTGATAATCCTGGTATAATGTGTTACATAAAGGTAACCCTAGAAATGTTGACTTTATTCACATTTTAAGAAAAATCTCAAATATATAGGAACATATTGCTGGTGCTTATGCAAATTTAGTTAATATTCATGTATGCTTCTTACTGGACAAATGGATTTATTTATTTAGGCTGCCCTCCCTCCCAACAGCTCCACGAGAAGCTAGCTGTTAGTAAAAAGGAGGTACAAAAATATGCAGCTGACTTGAAAATGAATTAATGAAGGCTGAAACCCTGCTAGAGAAACTGGTCTTTTTCACATGTATTGGAATGTACTTGGATATCACTGCTGCTGGTGTTTTATACCAACTCTTCCTCCCAGAAGAAGTATGATTTCAAAGCAGCAGGGTTATGAATAGGATGAAAGGATGCAGTACAGAATATAAAGGAATGATCATGTTCTCTGCTCATGAGGTTAGATAAATGAACAGATTAGAGAAAAAACAAAATGAAGTCAGCAGGTATATCAAAATGAGGCCAAACAGATAAAAGACTTAGACATACTCTTAGAAATTTCAAGCACTTGAATCACAAAGATAGTAATGGATGGGAATGATTTTTTGTTTGGTTGTTTTTTTCTTTAAATTGCCAGACCCAAAAATAAAAAACAGAACCTGCGAGAAGAACAGAAAACAAAAAAAGTAGCAATATGCCAAAAACTATTGAAAAATGAGCTCCCCTCTCTTTCATAGTGAAATATGGCTTATTTTCAGTGACTTGAGGCAGAATGAATGAGGGTGGTAATTTGTTTGGATTATTTCCTTCATATAATACAAGAAGTTTCAAATTCAAGTAAAGTGTGTTCTTACCATATAATATATTTTTACACTACACATCTTTAAAATGCAGAATAGTAAAATCTGACCACAGATAGTTATACTTGTTAAATCTGCTTTTTAAAATGGGAGATATACTACTTGTATATTCTATTCTTTATCCAATAAAGTGTCTCTTAGAAGTGAACAGCAACCCATTTGGTTATTTACAACCCAGTTGGTTAGCAGACTATCTTGGATTTGAAATGCAAAATTACAAAAGAAAAAGCTAAATAAATAAGTGGAGCTGATTTTTTATTCTTTTTTAAGGATATTTTATTTTAAAGGTAGTCTATAACTAATGCACATTGACATTCAAATTACTGTGTTAGGCTGAATGTTTCAAATAACCAGGGTCAAAGGGGCAGTTGGCACATACTAAACTTAAAATGTATGCTTTCTCTTCCTTTTCCAGGTTCTTTTGTTCATATTTGTCTTAGATCACTGGCTGCTGCTCCATAAAACGGGCTGTGAACATAACAGGGTGTCTGCTGAAGAATGATCCCGTGATCCACAACTGCTCTGGACATCAGGACTTGCAAAAGGAGGAGAAAACATACATTTGAAGTTCATTATGTGCTGACTGCCCTCTGACCTTGTTCGTTAGTGACATTCAGCATAATAATTTCAACCTTAAAAAGCTAATTTTAACATCTGTAGGTCATCTTTACATTTCACATTTATAATTCTCATATCTATGGATTATTCAGTTAATTATTTGGGATAAAGAAACAAAGCATTCTTGTTTTAAATCTGCAACTTCTTCTAAAACTTCACTCCAATACAAGGGCCTTTTTAATTTGAAATATTGAGTTTGAAAACTGTATCGTTAGAGCTAATAATAACTATGTTAAGGGTCTCATGGGCAGAATGTTCCTAACCATATGCTTAGAGTTTAAATTTTTCAGCCATGTGACACTACACTAGTAATAGATCAGCTATCTGAGTGCTCAATTGTTATTCAGATTAATATTTTTTTAATTCCAAAAGGTCCATAATTTTTCTTATTTAAATGCTGACATTAAAAAAATCCAAAGTTAAACTCTACAATGTAGGAAGAAAAAAATTTAAAATAAAGAACATATGAAGTCAATGACAAGCTAGTAAAATACACTACGGCCAATAAAAGATGAGGGAACTACAAGAAGAAACTAGCACAAAAAGTAGGCTACAAGGACTGGCATGGGTATAATAACACACAATTTTTGAGTCTGGCCTAAATAATTTATTGCCTTTGACATCATTTTGCTTTCCCTTTTTTTTGTTAGAAATACATTTTTTTTCTCAAAGTCAGCAATACCTGTGTCTACCTGTCCTGTCTGGGAGACTGAAAGATAAAGGTCTGTAAGAGAGAAGAATGGAAAGAGCTCGAAAAGATCAGGAGGTTTAGAAAAACGAGGTCCGACTTAAAAGAAAGACTAAATTCACACCCAATGGAACACTCCAAATAGAACACAAGTAGCCCAGTTTTAGCTCTGCAGCTTCCATATCCCTGATAGCATCCCAATGATTCTCTCCCAATCTTCCCTCCCTTAATCCCACATTGCAGTAATGTTTTTAATTCAGAGGGATTGACCAAGAATCCATTCAGGGATCAGCAATGCTGCTCCTTAGTCACAGGTGTCAGTGAAGGAAGCACATGGGACACACTTCCTCTCCCTCCAGGAAGGGGCATATTGCCTCAGTACCATACTCAGACCGTAACAGCAGGTGACAAAACAGCAGAGACAGAATCAAACCTGGGACTCCATCACAACAATATAAAGCACTACTATTCTGCCGAGGGACCCGGTTTAGCAGTCTTTGGTTTGATAAAGGAGTTTTTTACTCACATTTGTGAATCCAATAAACACATGCTTAATTCTTCATATTAAATTTCAATGAAGTCCAAATAAAAAATTGGAGCAGTTTAACTGTTCAAATGTTTATGACATACAACAAGTAAGGCAGTCAAAGTCCTTGCATTCTATTTGATTGAAACTGAACCCAAAATATTTCACACCCACCCTCTCCACTTCTCAAAATTTAAATTTATAAAATTTAAGTGAAAATGGAGGTAATTTCTGAAGATGTAGGTTAATTATATTTAGTGACACCTGCCATTTTAGCTGTAAAAGGAAAAGCAGCTTATCCTTAGCAGAACTACCTTCTGCATCCCCGCACTGAGATGAAAACCATAATAAAGCTCAAGAGCTGTAAAGGGTTTGAAAGCCTTGGTAGACTTATGAGTATGAAGTATAGACCCTATTGAAAACAGCATCTGGAGAGCTCTTGTTCATTTATTTCTAATATTGTTTCAATCAAAGCTGATCAAAACTGACAAAATCCACTGGTTTTGATTTCTAAAAGTCCTCTGTTACAAAAGAACTTAAATATATTTATCATATGGATATGGGTTTCAATTTAAGGTTTGTATCTTGTCAGTTCATCTTTGGAAAAATGATGCTGAGACACTTACAGTAACTTTGGTCAAAAAGAACAAAGGAGAAGAAATAGTGATCTGGAAATAAATGAAGATTAGGTATACATGTAACAAATGACTAATGAATTAACTGAGTAAACATTCATGACAGACTGTGGAGTATCATAATATTATAGTAACTGTGAGAGCTGAAAAAGAAAGTTACTGTACTCAAAATCTGCATTAATGAAGAGCAGATTGTGATGCTATCCACTCCATCCCAGTCACCAAGTATTTCAATTTACTATTGCTATAACTTTACCTTCTAGAATTCTTTGCTCTATATAACAGGCAAAACTGCTATGTGCCTGGTATAGGGAGCCAAAGTTCCTATGAGCCAAATTAATTACTTCTTTGTATTTTTCAATCACTTAGTTTTGTGTTGCAAGCATCATATAAAGAAAAAGGTAGTTAACTTGCAGATGAAGTAGTGGGAAAACATTTAATAGGGCTCACTGTACTCAACTGACAAATTTGAGATGAGTAATCAAAAGACTGTTCTGTAGCTGATTTAATAACAGAAATAACAAGTTAGTAAATACCTTAACTAATATTTTAGGCAGAGTTTAAATAAGTTCTTCAAACATCAGGATACAAAGTAATCTTAAGGTTTAAGAAGCATAATTTCTTAGGTTACTGTTTTGCTATAACCATCAAGAAAGATATGTAAACAAATTGCTCAATCTTACCTTATTTTATAAAGGGAAAAAAACAAAACAATATTGACCTCAAAGATCAAGACTGTCAAAAAGTTAAATAGGCATTTTGGGCATCTTATTAAATGATATAATTTATTCTTTCTAGGTATATATTGGCATAAACAGTATCATTCTCAATTTGTGTGTTTCTCAGAGTCAGTGCTGAGGTGATTAATAAGTGGTGCAAAATGGAAAATCACAGGCACAGAAAGACTGAAAGTGTTGCTATGACAGATTACAAATTAGGAGTAACAGTATAAATGGCTGGACATAAAATAGCTTCCGAGCTCATTTCTCACTTAATTTGGTAGATGTAATAACTATTTGTTTAACTGGAAACAAGTTAAGTTCACAATGTCTTCCCAACATAAATAATTTAACTTAAAATTAACTTCTGTTGTGGGTAGCATAAATGTATCTATTTAACATGGTGCCAGTATGTTCAGCTTGCATCAATTTAGAGACAGTTCCAAATTTTGCCAGTTCATTTAGAAATTTGAATAATGATAGCAATTAGCTTTCAGAAACTGATAAATTGGTCAAATGCAGGATTATTGCCTCTCACCAACAAGAATCAGCCAAGGAGGCTTAGATAACGTATTGCTGGTGTATTGGTTTACATTGCAAGTGACACAATATAAAAAGATCATAACATTCTATGCTTCAGTTATATTACTTCTAGCAAGCTCCCCATGCAAATTAAATTCAGCAACACTAAGATGAGTCATTTAGATATCAGATTAGGCAGAATCCAACGTTTGGCAATGAATTTATTAAACTACAGTTATAGCGATCTTCCAAGTGAACGGGAAATATCCAGAAGTATAAATTTGAGCATATCTTCCTACTCAAATTTATCTGGCTATTGTACATACAGAATGTAATCTTCCCACTTGAAGATATACTGAAGACCAAATCTTAGGGTTTGTCTACATCAGCGGTCCCTAAACTGTGAGGTGTGTCCCACTAAGGGGGGCACGAAGGAAAATTTGGAGGGGGACAGCGGGGCCGGGCCAGCCATAGGAGAATGGGGAAGGGGCACAACCCAGTCCCGCTCTGCCCCCAGTTCCGCTCCAGCTCTGGCTCCATTCCCCGCTTTCGACACTATCCCCGTCTGCGGCCTCCCAGTCCCCAACCATGTACCCCAACTGTGGCTCTGCTCCCAGCCACAGCTCCTGACCACAGCTTCTGCGCCGGAGGGGGTGGGCACAACAGAAAAAAGTTTGTGGACCTCTGGTCTATATCAACAATTAGACTGTGGCAAACTGGGGTCTGAATCTACCCCACCTTTGCCTGTTGCAGTCTCACTGTCTATGTGCCACCTGCAGACATGTCTTAACAGCTCATTACTGCGCTTTGATCTAGTCCTCTTTGAAACAGGACTAGCCTAAAGTGCTCTAACAAACTGTGAATGCACATCAGCAGGGTGCACATAGACAGTGAAACAATGGCAGACTAGTGTGGTGTAGCTTCAGACCTGAGTTTCTGCAGTCATGTAAGACAAGTCCTTAGCACTGCAAAAAATGCCAGAACTCCCATCTGCTTTAATGGGACCAGGATTGGGCTTCAAATGTATGCATCACACTACCCCCACTTCCACCCCAGTTTATTGTTTTGCGTTGCAGTATTACTAGAACACTGAATACATTGCCATTTATTTAACACTTTATAAGTTTGTTAGGAGACAGGTATATTATTTTTCCCCTTAAGTTCTACAGCCAATACAGGTTCCAGCATAAAAAAAACACAAGAAGCCAGAGGCCTTGAGTGAAAGAAGTTTAAAGGACTATCATTGTGCACTGATACCAATGGCAGATGTGGCTTTGTTTGATAAAAGTAACAAAAGAATAGTTAACTACTACTCTATGCAATTATTACAGAAGATGAAATGTACCACATACTATATGTGCATTGTCAATTTTTAGCACTATAAGCAAGCAGCTGTATATAGGATGGTACTGAAGGACAAACAGCAAAGGTTGCATATCATGCAGATATTATAATCATGCTTTAAGTTCAAGCTCACTATAAAGCCTCTCAGCCTTACCTCAGATTTCTCCAGTTTATTTTGTGCATCAATTTGAGTGACAATTTCATTCATGTTGGTTTCCAAAACCATTCCACCCATGACCATTTCTGCCAGAATATTATGGACCTAAGAAAGATTACAAAACAAGATGTATTTTAATCAGCAAAATACTGAGTGTCAAGGTGCCGACTACACCACTTACAGAAAATTTATATTTCTGGGTAATACCTAAACAGCCTTTTAAAAATTGTAGGGTGTAAAAAAAGTTGATAGGAGTCCAAAATCCTCTTTGCTCATAACACTGGTACAGCAAGATCATCAGCACTGCCTGTTTGCTGACTAAAACTAGAAATAAGCGGGAACACTAGTCTCCATCCCATTTTAGTCTTTTCTGCAGAGACTGTCAACAAGGGGGCCAATTAATGCTTACCTTAATTAATTAAGGGTGCCAGCATTTATGGGACTAAAGCATTTATGGGATTAAAACCATTGCTCAGAAACATACATAAGAGCAATGAGCATCTTGGACAGGCAGTTTTTTGGTATGAAATAAAAATAAATTAATTTAAGGCAAATAGACTTCAGATGGATGAGATGGTTGAGTTAATATCTTTTATTGGACCAACTTCTGTTGGTGAGACAGACAAGATTTTGAGCCATACAGAGCTTTTCTTCAGGTACAGGAAACAAACTCCCAGCATCACAGCAAAATGCAAGGTGGAACAGATTGTTTAACACAAGTAGTTAGCACATATTATAAGGGACCGCTCAAGGTAGAGTGGCCCTTTAACACCTCTGCAGTCATAAGACAAAAAGAGGGGGTTAGTGGGTTACAGATTGTTGTAATAAGGCACAAATCCATGTCTCGGTTCAGTCCATGATTTTTAGTGTCTAGTAAAATAATGAATTTACGCTCAAGCTTATCTTTTGAACGCGTTGCACAGGTTTCCTTTGAGGATGAGGAGTGATAGGTCAGATACAGCCTGATCGCTTTGTGAAAAGTGTTCACCCATAGGTGACAGGGAGTTTTTGTCTTTTATCATTTTCCAGTGTGAGTTCTGTGAGTTCTCTCAAGTGTGCAGTGATTGGCTAGTTTCACCCATATAATTGTTATTGGGGCATTTAGTGCATTGGATGACGCATAGCACATGTTGTGGTAGGCAAATGTAGGATCCAGGGATCCTGAAAGGTGTGTTATGGGGTGTGCCGATCATTGTAGTAGTGGAGATACGTCTGTAGGTTTTGCAGATGTTGTTCTGGCAGGGCCTGATGCCACTTTGAGTTGATGTGCCCCAGTCTGTGGGGAGCCTGCATCTGATGATGAGTGCAGAAAGGCCAGGGGGCTGCCCAAAGGCCAGAAGTGGAAGTTCAGGAAAGACCTCCTACAGAAAGGGGTCCCCATCAAGTAAGGGTTGTAATTGTTTGATGATACTCTGCTTGGGCTCCAGTGTGGGGTGGTAGGCGACAACCAGGGGCGTGCGGTCAGAGGCGGTCTTATCTCTGTATTGAAGCAGGCTCTCTCAGGGCATCTGGATGATCCATTCCATGACATGATCCATTTCTCTAATGGAGTGTCCCTGTCCAACAAAGGTGGCTTAAATGTGCCAAGGTGTACATCCTGGACTCTCTCCTTGGAGCACACTCTGTGGCATCTGAGTGCTTGGCTACAGACAGATTTCTTGGTGTGCTTGGGGTGGCCACTGCATCCATGAAGGTAAGTTTGGTGTACCATGGCTTTTTTTGTATATGGGTGTCTACAGGGCTCCACTGCCGAAATCAATCGTGGTGTCCAGGAAGTTGATGCTAGTGTAGGAGTGTTCCAGAGAGAGTTTAATAGATGAGTGGTGGTGGGGAAGTTGTGGTGGAAATCTATAAGGGAATTTAAGCCATCTGTCCAGAGGCTGAAAATATCAGCCATATATCTCAGGTATATCATTGGTTTCTTGGTGCATCTGTCCAGAATTTCTTCTTCAAGGCGGCCCATGAAGAGGTTGGCATATTGGGAAGCCATCCTAGTACCTATGGCTGTTCCCATGGTTTGAAAAAAGTGTATGTTGTTGAATGTAAAATTGTTATGGGTGAGGATGAACTGGATAAATTTGGCAATGTGTTTGGGGGTAGATATCTGAGGATTGTGTTCATTGTCTTAAAATATTTGAGGTAGGCAGCTATGCCATCATTGTGAGGGATGTTGGTGTATAGGGAAATGACATTTATGGTGGTAAGGATGGTGTTCTGAGGAAGGTTGTTAATATTGCAGCGTTTGTGGAGGAAGTCAGTTGTGTCCTGGAGATATGGTGAATAGTTTGAGGTCAGTTTCTATGAGCTGTGATATTCCATTAGTAAGAGTGCCGTGGCCAGATATGATGGGTCTGCGGGGCATGAGTTTATAGACTCTCTCTTGATGTAGTTTGGGGAAGGATTTGATATCCTTAAGATCCTGGGTAAATTGTAGTGTGGGGGTCTTCTATTAATTCTTTATAGTAGGTGGTATTGGAAAGTTGTCAGTTCAGTTGGCCTTGTTAATGTAGTCATCATGGTTGAGGACTACAACGATTCCCCCTTTGTCTGCTGGTTTGATCATTATCTGGTGGTTAGATTTTAGACATTGTATGGCTGTTCTCTCAGCAGTGGAGAAATTGTGGTGGATGTAATGTTTGTTAAGGATTTTGCAGTCAATTTTTTTCCTGTAGCACCTTGTCTCTCTAATATCCTGGGACCCAAACAGCTACAACTATACTGCAGACTTTAGATAGATATGTTCTAGGATTAGACGGAACAAGATTGTTCTTGCCTTCCTAACCCCTAAAAATGGTTTATTTCTGGATTCCAGGTTCCTATTTTCCTCTTAGAGAACTTACCAAAACATTACTTTGCCACAAGAGTTGATTTGGGCAACAATTAAATGGAAAAACTGATCAAGCTTCTTTAGAAATGAAAACTTTTGGAAATAAATCTACCAAAATGAAGTTCAGTGCCATTGCTGTACTCTGTTCACCTTTAAATACCTCTTATGGCATTTGTTCCTGAAGTCATTCATTTATGTGAAACAAGCACTTGAGAACATTGTCCACTGTAGATGCTTCAAAAACCTTCTAGATCAAGTTACATTTCCCAACATTAAATCCTCAAAACGACTCATATAGAAGATTAAACTTTTGTAGTTTGCCATTGCTAAATGCTACATTTACTAACATTTTAAATAAATTATACATATTTAGTTAATATTGCAAGCTTCCAAGAGTCAGAGTTTTCAGATAGTCCCAGGTACAAGAAATCAAAAAACTTTGTGCCTCTCCAATGAGCATTTTCAAAATTAGACAAGTTACTATTTTTAAGGTACTGTTTGAAACATAGTTTAAGTGTGTGAAACACACCATCCAAATAGTGCGGATCTACTACCTTCACCAACTTATGGTAAAGATATTGTAACAACTTCTAAGTTCTTGTGAAAATTTGATTACATTCTCAAAAATGGATGAGTCATAGAACACATTTGGATTCAGTGAATCTGAACCAGAAAAATTGTAACTATGTGGGATGTTTAAAAAATGAGGGAAAGCCCAGTGGGGAGAAAAGAACCTGACCAATTCATTGCTTTTCTTTCCTCCACATGGTAAAAACATTCCAAAATATGAATTTAAAACATTTACCATACATTTAGCTGCAAAGATGTAGGAGGCAGTTTCAGAAAAGAGAATCTACAAAATCAGTTTCGTGATTCAAAATAAAATTGCTTTGGAAGATAAAATTATTGATGAAAACATTTAAAGTTCTGAGCCCTAAGTTGTGGCATCTGCCCACTGTCATCACACCAACAATACTTGGAGCTATCCACATTGATTTAAATGTATTCAATGCTTATGCCCTGGTTTCAGGAAAAATACTTTCCATACGTGAATTAATCTTGACCACATATTTAGTAATGTTCAGTATTTCATCCCCATAGTAATTGTAAAGACAACCAACATTTGATAACATCTGCAGAGTTAAAAGCAAGCAATCTGACACATCAAAGCATGCTTCTTCCATCATTTTGGCTATCTGTAACATTTCCCAGTTACGGCTACAGATCAAAGAAAGAAGCAAAAAACAGAGTCAAAAGTATCATAAGATAGCGAAGTGTGAGGAGCTTAGGTATGGATTTAAAAGAATCACCACAATTCCTGTTTTCGTGCTATAAGTTTGAAGGAATATTCTATAGAACAGTACTGAAAAAGTTGCTGCTCTGACTATTTGTTAGTCTATTTCAACTGAAATGTGGTAAACACACATTCAGAGAAGAATGAACTACTCTCTTCCCTGACACGTGCTTCTGTTATAGAGAGTTTTAAGAGTCAGACCAGCAAACATTAAGGGGAATGACTAAAAATTCCTTACTAGGGTGGGTTATTTCCCCTGGAAAGTATGTGCATACTGTACATATGCATCATAACACAACCAGCAGAACTGATTGGAAAGGATAAACTAAGGATGGAGCAAAAGACACTTCACTCCTCAAATACTGGCTTTTATCTAGATTAATTCAACACCTTCCAAATTCAGAATTAAAAAAGGGAAAACAAGTGTTATTTTGGCATTAATATATTATCTAGATAATTCAAACTAATTAAAGGGGAAGGAAGAGAAAGAAGTGTCCCCCCAAAATAGTTTTATTCATTTAGAAAAGGAAATAGTTTATTGCACTATATAAATGCACAATTTTAGTAAGAGAAGCACATAACTAAAAAGGCTTATACCAAAGTAAGGAGGAGAGAAAACTGACCCATCACCTAACACAGTGTGAAATATTTAACACAAAATTAGATGTTTTTAGCATTTCACTGCAAATTTGCAAAAGTCATTTTTGCGCTCTCTCTCTCTCTCTCACACACACACACACACACACACACACACACACACACACACACACACACACACACACACACACACACACAGAGTCCTCCACTCCACCATCCCACACATATAAAACATCACTGTATTAAATAGTATCAATTGTGAGTGAAAATTAATCTTTTTTCAAGCAACTCCATTTCATTCAGATTGGAAGAGTTTTTTGTATCAAGATGCTGATACTAAAGATGGCCATTGCACAAAAAGTGAAAGTGTCTCAGTCACAAAAGTAGCTCTGAACAATGTTTTTGTACCATAAAAGTAAGTGATAGTCATTTTCACAAAGGCAAATAACATTATGGGGAAATCATAGCATATTCATCAGTCACAAAGGCCTCCCTCAAAAAAATGCTACAGTCCCTAAAAGTTATGGATAAGATGAGTAAGAAGCTACAGTGACAGTCAATAAGAGCAACGTGGGATTTGGTTAGCCTTGGAGAAGGAGACAGTACATGATGAATGTGTTTTTATCTCAACAGGAGGCAGACCCCCTGACGTATGTAAACCTCCATCATGCCTCATTAAGCCAAGAAACTAAGCTTCTTTTGCAGAGTTGTGATCATAAAATACCTTTCAGACAAGCTTACATTCCTTTCTCTCCCTATCCTACATCAGATATGCCAACGGGGGGAGTATACATGATTAATGGAATTGCCTCGTTTAACAGAGATTAGACTGAAATTCAGCATGAATATAGATGGTATTTAATTTAATTATTATCCTCCTTTGAATTTTTGGTTTTAAGTTCTATATCCTTGTCTTCCTTTTGAAGCACAGGAATAAGTGATGAACATCTCTGAGAGAATTGGACAGAGCTGAAGGTTAAGTCAGAGTTTTTAGTTAATTCTTCCTAGACCAGCTCATGCTTGCTAGCTAGTAAAGAATCTTACAGAACCATATTTGGAACTTCAAATAAGCCAATGAGAAGGTGGCAGAAAAACAAATATTCACATTTCTTTGAGCTTACCTCTTCTTACTGCATGGATATAAAATACACCTACTAAATAGGATTCAGCTGGTAAGAAATATATTTTGTAAAGTATTTCTCAGTCACTCTCTTACCACCTCACTAGTAAGAGCTACCGAGTCAAAGCTCTTGAAACCATAACATTATTAGGGCCAAACTCAGCTCTGATTTAACCTACCTCCTCCAAAAATTTTGCAATTTTGTAAGTAGTGTCAAACTTGGGTCAGGCTTTAAAAACTAAAGGTGCTTCTAAACGAATAAGAGTAATGCTGCCACAGCTTTCCTAAAATTACATAAATTAGTCAGCACATCCCTATTCAGAAGTGTTTTTTCTCTATTATGTGATTGGCAAAGTAAGTTACAATGTATAACTTTATGGTGCAGAGTTAGATTTTTCATTGTTATCTGAAGTGCAGCAGTGCCAGAAACCTGTACTTTTCATTATAATCAGCAAATGCCACTTTCAGGAGAAAAGCAAATGCAGAGAATTACGGACAGATTAAGTGTAACAGAGATGTAAATATTATTATTTCTGCTAAAATATACAATACAATGGAGTAAATATAACTGACTTACATCATCTTTTATTTAAGAAGCACTGAAATCCACCACAGCCTCGGAATGCCTCTAAAAAACCCGTTTCCATGTGCTATAGAAGCAATACGGGCATTGTTCACACTACATAGCTACTGGTAACTAAACCAGCTGGACAGCAATGCTGTAGGTAGCAATGATGCGATGTATCCAAAACAGCCACATAACTTGGCCTCACATCCACAGTGGCTCTGGACTACAGTGTTAAAGCTGTGGTACTCTCTGGATACCTATCCAAGAGACCCTGGTATGACTCCCCTCCCAAGGGAATCTTCCCTAAGGGCTGGTTCACACTGACTGCGCGATTTGGCGGCAGTCGACGGGATTTACACAAACTACAAAGAGTAGTTTGTGTAACTGATGTTGACTGCTCAGCTTCCCTTCTGCGCGCTGTTCACACTGTGTCCGTCGACTCAGCGCTACACTACTTGAGGGGGTGGACTTACTCGGTCGACATCCTGATCGATTAAGCAGGTCTCACTGACCGCTCAATCAATCCTGAAAGATCGATCTGGCGACGGCAATTTTGCCGCCGTCAGTGTAAATGTAACCTAAGCCTCTAGCTACCAGTGCCATTTCCTAGTCCTTTCCCCAAAATGAAGTCTAGAATGAACTCTCACTCTTTGCGCAGCAAGCAAAACTTCTGCTGGAGCTTTTGAAAAGCAGTTATGAGGTGTCTGAGGAAGGGCACCGGAGGATGTCTGAGCAATACCTGAAGAAAGCCAGAGTGAGACGGCTAATTCATTGAGTCTTTGGCTGCAATGGACACTATCACCTACCTTTAGAGATGCTAACTCAACCACGAGCCCCGGAATATATTGACAGAAATGTATACTACTTAATGGTAATGAAGGCATCAGAGGATTACTGTGGCAGGCACTTGGATATCTACATACAGTGGACAAGCAAAGTGCCAGTGTGTTCAAAAACTGGCTTTTTCCAAGAGTGGGCAGAGAGGGACTGTCCCACTGAGCAACACTGATATTAATATTCTTTCTATGCACACACTGATTCTAAGGTACTCTGTATATCCATTTTTGCCATGGTCACAGAATATATTTCTTAATTACACAAACACTGAGAGATTCACAGATTCTAAGGCCACAGCATACCACGGTGACTATCTGGTCTGTAACACAGGCCACAGAACATCTCCAAAATAACTCCTATTTGAACCAGAGGAGTGCTTCTCAAACTTTTTGTATTGGTGTTACTTTTCACACAGCAAGCCTCTGAGTGTGACCCCCTGACCTCCATGGGTGCCTCCGCATTGCCCACAGGAGATCCCCACACCCTCTCTGTCCCCAGCCCCTGCACTGTACCCCCTTTGCCCCTAACCCCAGCACCCGTCCTAATGCATCCACCTGGGGAAACTGATCTGCATGTATGGAGCATCTGGTATTGCTGCTCGCTGCCCCTTCCAACGCTGCTCCTCTGGGGGTTGGGGAAGGGGGAGTGAGAAGCAACATCAGGGCTCCCTGCATCCAGGTAACTTGCTCCACCTGGGTTGTGTAAGGGGAGGGCAGAGAGCAGCAGCTCCTGATGCGCGCCTCACGGCACTGTCCAGGTGCGGAAAGTGACTGCAGAGGGGTGAGCAGTATCTGTGTGTCACTGCTTGTCCCTCTCCCCACGTTCCTCTGCCGGGAAGAAGGGAGGCTCACAGCCCTGCACCTGCTTGGGCTTGGGGCTCACAGCTCGCAACCCTCACATAACCACTATGTTACCCCCCCTGAGGGTTTGTTACCCCCAGTTTGAAAACTAGTGAACTAGAGCATCTTTTTCAGAAAAAGAGAAGAACTGATTCAACCAAAGTTACAGCATATGCAGCATCATTGTGGAATATGTTTTGGGAGACTGAAAACAAGGAGGAAGATGTGTGTTGACCTGGAATAAGGTCAGGCAGAAATACAACAATACCACCTGTCTGATGTATTTTGCATGATGAGAAAGCAGAGGTGAGGTCTTTAATACATGGCAGACTGAAGAAGCAACAGGATTTACAGCAGCTAATAGACTGGGGACCGACGAGCTGGGCAGCAGCTCTGCAGAAAAGGACCTGGGGGTAACAGTGGATAAGAAGCTGGATATGAGTCAGCAGTGTGCCCTGGTTGTCAAGAAGGCTAATGGCATATTGGGCTGCATTAGGAGGGGCATTGCCAGCAGGTCACGGGAAGTGATTATTCCCCTCTATTCGGCATTGGTGAGGCCGCATTTAGAATATTGTGTCCAGTTTTGGGCCCCCCACTACAAAAAGAATGTGGACAAGTTAGAGAGAGTGCAGCGGAGGGCAACCAAAATGATTAGGGGGCTGGAGCACAGGACTTATGAGGAGAGGCTGAGGGAACTGGGCTTGTTTAGTCTGCAAAAGAGAAGAATGAGGGGGATCTGATAGCGGCCTTTAACTACCTGAAAGGGGGTTCCAGGGAGGATGGGGCTAGGCTGTTCTCGGTGGTGGCAGATGACAGAACAAGGAGCAACGGTCTCAAGTTGCAGGGCAGGAGGTCTAGGTTGGACATTAGGAAAAAGTTTTTTACTAGGAGGGTGGTGAAGCACTGGAATGGGTTACCTAGGGAGGTGGTGGAATCTCCATCCTTAGAGGTTTTTAAGCTGAGGCTTGACAAAGCCCTGGTTGGGATGATATAGCTGAGGTTAGTCCTGCTTTGAGCAGGGGGTTGGACTAGATGACCTCCTGAGGTCCCTTCCAACTCTAATATTCGATGATTCTATGATAGAGCGCCAGAATGACAGTATATCTGAGACTGCTACTAACATAAGAATTTGTGCAATTTTGAGGTTATGTACATGCATAACCCATTAATACTCTCTCATGTTAAATAATGGTTTCTACTTGTTTTCTTTGGGGGGGAATATATATAAAGAAGTGAACTGATGTAGTTTTGATATTCAAGGACAACAAGCTTGATGTGCAAGTTACACACAGACTTCCTTTTCCAGAAAGGTCTATTATATACGAACAATGTTGCAGACCAGCTTCAGTTGCAAAATAAGTTGACATATACACACACTACAAAGGGAAAGATATTACAGGTCCATAAAATGCGTCTCAGAAGGACAACAGTTTTCCTTTACATGATCCTGTATAGAAGTGGAGTAATTGTGAAAGAGCTGCAGGCTTCAAAAGGTTGTGCTGTACTGTGTATGTTTAAACTGTGATATTGGGTAAGATATTGGGGCAAAAGCCCCAAGAGCCAGTCACTGCATCACTGCTGCACTGTGCAACAGTAGTGGAATAACTGTTTAATTGGGGCTAATATGCCAGCAGCTTCTGTCCTCACCGGCAAGGCACTGGTGGAGACTGACATGGTGAAGGACAAAATGGGGTTTAGCCCTGCGTTTCACAAGTCTAATTCCAACACTGTGCACGTGTGCACACATACAGGCCTCCGATGAAAAAAATATTTCCATTAATAATAGACATTTACAGATAGGCAAAGTAAGAAAAACACTGCTTGAGAACTTAAGAGTTTGATTTTAGGATGTTTACTTTGTATATTTTGACATGTGATAACTGACAATTTGTGTTTAATGCTTATAAAGCTTTAACTTCTCAAATCTCAATGTCTACTATCATCAAATAATTGTCTGAACCTCCTCCCCCTGCATTTCCTTCAACTGTGAAAGTTTAAACTAAAAAAAATGCTTAAAAACAAACATCAATATTATCCATTGAAATGGAAAAAAAAAAGAAGAAAATTGAATTCTGCCAAGCCAACTTTTATGCCATTGGGCACAGGTGTGTGTGTGGATGCAATGCACATTACTGATACAGTAGGTGGTAAGCGTGTAAAATTTCTCTCAAGTATACACAAGTCCACAATGAAAGTGTTTAGGACAATCCGGAATAGCAGTTGCTTAAGAATAGTTTCTTCACATTTCCTATTCACAAAGCTACTTACTTGCAGCATTCTAACATTTAATGTTTGTAAGAATTTCCCTATCTAATTCATAAATTACAAACTACTCTCATGATCAGCCTGGATAACTCAAAGGACCATGAACTGCAGCCAAGTGGATCTTTGAATGTAATTACTTAAAATAGCAAGTGAAAACACCTTAGCATTCTACATGTATGTAATGTCACACACAATCACATTCGTACGCCACATTATTCCCTCCCTTCTCCCAAGAAGTCTCTTTATTTAAGCATCCACACAGAGATATTGATTTAGTTTTATTCTGTGCAAATTTGTGTTTCAGTTTTCTATATGGAAATGAGAAAACTTCAATTATGGTTAGTAATTTTTAAATCCTGTATCCTAATTATGGTCAGTAATATTTAAATGTTGTATCCTATTCACTCCCTCCCCCTCCTCAGACTTATGTTATTTAAAATACAAACATGCAATCGCAGCAGCAAGAAATTGGAAGCAGAGACACCAAGTGAGAAACAGTAACATCAATTCTTCTCCCTTCCCTGAAAGGATGGAACAAATATATTCCTCTCTAATTGTAAACACATTTCCCATTAATGAGTTCCATAGCGAGAAAAATATTTGTGCAATATCATATTTGTTCAAAATATTAATCCTTTTTATTGGTATGCAAAGATACAGGTTTTCCTTAATTAAAAAATGTGACGTGGCAGCAGTGTATTCAAAAGGCACCTGAAGCTTACAGTCTTATGCTTATATTCCTGAGACAAATCAGGCTGCTAGAAATTCCTTAAAACTAACCTAGCAATATGAAGAAGTTTCAGATTCTAAAAGACTTGACAAAAAAAAAAAAAAAAAAAGCTAAGGATTTTCTGACAGCAAGACTGTTTCCTGCTTCCACTCCATACTTTGCCTATAAGCACAGATGTTTCACATGCATTGGTAAATGCTGATAAGGAATACATAAAGGGAAAGTTCCCCTAGCAAAATCTGTTGAAGAAATATTTTCTGCTCTTCACAAACTTTACTGTTTCGTGCTGGGATTCACTGTTCCAGGTAAAGAGGGGGAAAAAAAGGAAAACTCTTGAAAGAAATTATGATACTCCCAGAGATGCTAGCAAAGGCGCCAAAATGAAATGGAGTAGTAAAAGTACTGTAGTATCTATGGAACTATATATATAAAAAGGGAGACTAAAAGGAAGGTCAGTAGTTTCATAAGTATAATTTACAAAGTGTGTCCCACCCCACTCCGACAGACTGTTATGCTAAATCTGACAGTGCAGAGGATTGACAGTCATGCTTATGTGGAGAAAAGCTTTACCATTAGAGCTAGCCCTCTGTTCTGGGTTATAGAGTTACGGTTAACTCATTTTTCATTTCTGAGTTTTATCTTATTAACCAAGACTGATACAGTAATTACCACGGTTCCCTTCAACTTTGCATTTTCTGCCTAGAGTCCCTTCTAGCAGTGGCTTTCAGTGTTTTCCTGCTTTGAGCCCATGCCCATATCCATAATGATCCTCTCCTCTGCAGGAGGTCCCATATCCAAGGTTGGGGGACACTGCCTTATGGAGATGCAATATGAGCATTCAGTGCTTATAGAATCCTCTTCATTTTCATATCAAACTTTTCAAACCCTAATCATCCAAACCCTCCTTTTCGGTCATTACTCCCAAGATTTTGAGTTTATCGCTATGTTGCCACATAATTTCTAAGGCCTAGTCTACACTACAAACTTAGGTTGATGGAAGCCGCGTGTTATGTTAACTTAATTACTCCACCCCCACAAGAGGTGTAGCACTTAATTTGATGTTGATGGGTGGACAGAGAGGCCGGGTAGACGCAACGTTGTGTAAGTCAACTGAATTGGCCTCCAGGAGGTGTCCCACAATGCTCTGCTGTGACTGCTCTGGAGATCATTTTCAACTCCCCTGCACAGCAGCCAGGCACACAGTAAACAGCCCCTCCCCTGTGAAAGCCCCAAGATATTTTGAATTCCCATTTCCTGTTTGATCAGCATAAAAAGCTCGGTAGCCCTGCTGAGCATGGCAACCCAAACCCACTCCCACCTGGAGTACACAGGAGGTGGTGGATCTTACTGGTCTGTGGGGAGAAGAGTCTGTGCAGGTACAGCTCCGATCCAGCCATATAAACGTAACATCTACTAAAAAAAAAAATCACACAGGGCATGGGGGAAAAGGGCTACACCAGGGACATGCAGCAGTGCCACGGGAAAAATCAAAGAACTTTGGCAGTCGTACCAGAAGATGAGAGGTGGACAGTCATTCTGGTTCTGCACCACAGACATGCCACTTCTACAATGAGCTGCATGCAATTCTCAGCAGCGACCACACCACCCCAAAAGCAACTTGGATACCTCCCAGGAGTCTGAATCCCAGGTCCCCTCAGACAACAACAAGGAGGATATTTTGGATGAGGAAAAGGAGGAGAATGGAAGACAGGAGAATGAGGGATCCATTCTCCTGGAGAACGAGGAGCTATTCTCAGGAATACAAGCATAAGGCTATAAGCTTCAGGTGCCTTTTGAGCAGTCCAGCCCGTTGCAGGAGAGCATTGGGGCAGAGCGTGATGCCAGGAAAGGCAGCTCAGGTGAGTACGCTATTCCAATCAAACTGTAGGAGTTATATGCTCTTATGTTTAACATAAAAAAAAAGGGAGGTGCAGTAGATATCTGCTTCCCAGTGTTACACCAGTTACAAGATGGCGCCCCCCGCCCCCGGAAAAGACTGTTTATATGCACAGGGATGGCCCAGGAATCCTCCATGGAGATCTCCAAGAAACTTTCATGGAGTTATTCCACAATCCTTTACAGAATGTTTCTGGGGAGGGCTGCCTCATTTCTTCCACCACAATATGACACTTTCCACGCCATTCCAGTATTAACTCGGTTGGCATCATTGTGGTATACAGCATAGTAGTATAAGGACCAGTTCTATATCCAAATGCTTGCGGCATCTATTCCCTTGCTGCCTCTGTTACTCACAGGAGCCTGGTATCACATAGGGGAGACAGTGGAAGTTCTCTTACAAGTGCCCATACCGCAAACAATAGAGCCTGTGATCTACGACCCAGAGTGATTTCCGGGTCCCTCAGCCATGGTTTCCCGAGCATGCTAGTGGTTTGGGTGACAAGGATCAGCGTGGACCTCAGAATCTGCAAGCCCACGGCAACTACAACTGGCAGCATTAAGGGAAAAGGGGGTCAGGGAAAGCTCCTTTGTTCTCCGCTGGCCGCAACCACCCCTCTTTTCCCCCGGGCTGCCTTAGACAGAGACTGCACTTTGGGAAGCTTTATGGTGGTCCCTGGACTCCAAGCACCATCCATGTTGCTATGGGGAGAGGGCATTGGCCAGCTGCCCACCTATGCCTCTGATGAGGGCTGCCCACAAGTTGCAGCACAAGGCCCAGGCCACTGGGCCATACTCATAATGGCTGGAACAGCAAACTGCTCCATTGAATAGCTAAGAATACTGATAATGTTCTTGCTTGCATTTGAGTGCAATAAGGGAGGGAATTTTAAAACAGCAACTTTGTACTAGACCCAGTGTATGCACTGATAATGGCCGCCTTATGCTTTGCATGCCTTACAGTGGAAAGCTTGGCCTTCAGTACTTCCCTCCACACCAGCAGAGGGGATTTTGCAGATTAGAAGAAGGAAAAAAAGAACACATGACGACATGCACTGGGGACAGCTGACACAGAGCTAAGAGCCTGGAGGAAGTCATTGTCTGAAAAACTGAACATAGACATGGAGAGCATCACAGGAGCATGAGCGTGCCATGCAGGATGAGATGCTGTGGATTATGAAGGACCACCTCAGACATGTTGAGGTGTCCGGCTGAGCTTCAAGAAAAGCAGCTTGAGACTAGATTCCCTCTGCAGAGCAGCCTGCAAGCATTGCCCTGTTCCCAATCCCCATCCCCCAAATGTTCCAGGAGGCGGGGTGTGGGAAGGGAAGGTGCACTATCCCTGTCACTGGGGGCAGATACTAAGTACCATTAGCAGTATCACTCAACATTGGGGGAGGGTACTAAGAACAAATGCAGCCATTTGAAGGCCTCTGATGGACAAGACTTCTGTGCTTTCACAGATAAGCTGACTTGGTTTGTCCTCTCCCAATTTTATCACGCTATTTGCCCAAGGTTTTAAATTATTTTCCTGGTCTTTCAGTTTTTTAATGTTTGTGAAAATAAAAGTCAATGTCTGGAGAATTAAATACTCTTTATTTATTCCAAGCATGGCGGTTGGAAGGGAAGGTGCAGGGAAACTGATGCACCGGAGGGATGGTATGGGAAGGCACAACGCAGATTAGTAGCACATGATATTGTAGCTCATTACTGAAACAGGTATTCAAAGCCTCCCGGACACTCAGAGCTTCTCACTGAACTCTTCTTATTGTCCTGGTATCTGGGTGCTCAAAATTAGCTGCCAGCCTATCTGCCTCCATATCCCACCCTTCAGAAACCTCTCCCCCTTTGCCTCACAGATATTATGGAGCACACAGCAGGCAGGGAAAAAACAATGGGGATATTGCTTTCACTAAGGTCTAACTGAGTAAGCAAACTGCACCAGCAACCCATTAAACATCCAAAGGCTCCTTCCACCACCATTCTGCATTTGCTCAGCCTATTGTTGAGCTGCTCCTTACTGCTCTCCAGGGGGCCAATATACAGCTTCATAAGCCATGAGAGTAAGGGGTAGGCTGGGTCTCCTAGGATCACTGTTGGCATTTCAACATCATCCGTGGTTATTTTGCAATCTGGAAAGAAAGTCCCTGCTTGCAGCTTTCTGAAAAGACTTATGTGCCTAAAGATGTGTGCACCATGCAACTTTCCTGACCGTCCCACCGTGATGTCAACGAAGCCGCCCCTGTGATCCACCAGTGTCTGCAACACCATTGAAAAGTATCCAAGATAGGGATGCGTGCGCCCTCTATCGCCCCACTGCAGTTAGGGAAATCTATTGCAACAAAACCATCCACTATGTCTTGCACATTGCCCAGAGTCGCTATCCTTCTTAGCAGAAGCTGATTAATGGCCCTGCACACTTGGATCACAGCAACCCCCATGGTGGATTTCCCAGCTCTAAATTGGTTTCCCACTGACTGGTAGCAGTCTGGTGCTGCAAGTTTCCACAAAGCAATTGTCACTCGCTTCTCCACTGTCAGAGCAGGTCTCATTTTAGTGTTGCTGTGAATCAGGGCTGGGGAAAGCTCTGCAAAGTCCCTTGGAAGTGGCCTTCCGCATTAGAAAGTTCTGCGGCCACTGCTCATCATCCCATAGCTGCAGAATGAAGAGATCCCACCAGTGAGTGCTTGTTTCCCAGGATCAGAAACAGCGCTCCACCGTGGTCAGCTGCTGCACGACTGCCAGCGGCCACTGGAAATCATTTCATTCTATGGCTTGCAGCACGGCTGCTTGAATGATATTGCAGTGTTCCGTGCAGCGGCTCCTCTCTTGCCTCTGCAATACTGAAGGATAAGGCACAGGGCGTTTGTGATGCTCACAACAAGAGTGCAGGGTTGAGCCAGGTCCATGTTTCTCAGGTTATGACGTAGGTGTGGTTAAGCCAGGCGTTCAAAAAAAGGTGCAAAAAAGTATGGGTTGTTTGCCATTGATATCACGGTAGAGAGGGAGGAAACTGTATAATGAGAGGTTGAAGCCATATTCCCATTTCATCCTGCGACAATGTTTTGGTCCCACGAGGCATTGCAAGCCCTTCCCAAAACCCTCTGCTGCTAGCTGCACTGTGGAATAGCTACCAGGCAGCACTACTCTTTGCACTGATTCAAGCGCTGTTAGTATGGACACACTCCACCGACACAATGACCATGGTGTGGACACGCCCAATCGACTTAATTACGGCAGCATATGGATGTCGACTGACATTAAGTCAACTTAACTTTGTAGTGTAGACATGCCCTATGCTTTCAGTTGCTGCATTATTTTAAACTATTAAAGTAGTTTCTGGTTGTATTAAATAGTTCCAGGAATCAGACTGGAAACCAATTAATGGAGGTACTTGTCAAAGTCCTGGTCAGAACTGCAGCCCCACCCACCATTGAAGACACAGACCAAGTGATTGTTGTCACCAGTACCAATTAATTCTGACTCTCCCCACAACAGACCATTTAATTCTCCATTGATAGACTCTTCATATACAACTGATACATGACCCCCTAGAAAACATACAGATCACCCACATTAGATAGATTCCACACACAGTAGACTGCCCTCCCCTCCCCGTCCCCTCACTGGATATGCCTGGGTCCAATTAAGTTTTCAGGTTTCCCTATTGCATACCTGACCACTTTTGCAAGTAAGGGCATAACTTTAGGCCTGCAGGTTTGAAAATATTGGCCTCCGTCATTAGTGGATTCTGTCCCTGGATTGACTGAGCACCTTTACTTGACGAAAAAAACTGTTTTTGTCAAAGAGACACCCGCAAGGTCATAATTAAATATTTGTCTATGACCGTTTGCAATTTCAACAGTAAACAACATTACCAACAGTCAGGAAACTTAATTTTTACTTTTCTTTTGGGGGGGCGGGAAAAGCACAACTAAATTATTACTGTGAAATTGTAATGAACTCTTCAGGCATATGGTATCAGTTCAAACATCAGCACAGATCTATTCAAATTTTCAATGATCAGAATCAACAGGTAAGCATTCCTTCTTTAAGAAGGATACAGTCAGTTTGCAATAATCTAGTCAGCTTCAAAAGGTGTTTTTCAGGTAGTACCACTTGCCCTCTTCCCCTTTCCAGTTTTTGGGGCATCAGTATCACATTTCCCTTTAACGTTTTTCTTATCTGCTGAGGTGTGAAAAACTCACAAAGAGGGGGAAATGACTGACTGCATATAAAGTGCAGACATATACACAAAGCAAATGCAATGAAAAAATGGAAAGAAATAACTATTTTTCTCCAATCTCTCTCAACTATAGTCATTTTAGATGTTACTTGTAGTCAGAAGTTGATAGATTGCATTAGTAATAGCATGTCCCTGCACCAGACTAATAAATAAGTCAATCATATCATATAGCTGGGAGTTCTCACAGAATCCTCTGTTTAAACGTGAGAAAAGACATGAATGTCTATTTGGGGTTCAATACAGAATCCATCCCACCCCCAGTATGCTAACTCAGTTTCTGAGTTATACATTCATAATAAAATATGAGAAAGGCAACTGCTGGATTTGGAATGCTAAAATCCCAAATTAATGTCAATTCTGAGTAACATATCATTATAAAAGAAACCTGGACAAAATATTTCTCGACACCATCAGCTACCCTCATCATTAGAACAATATTCTAGTGTCTTTGATTTTGCATTTATATATACAGTTAGATTGCAGACAACTCCTAACTAAGAATACTAATGAATTTCATTTTTCATTCTTAAATACTTTTTGCACTTTAAAAATAATTTGATAGAAACTGACAAGATTTCACCAACAACAAGGGTGGGACAGTTATCCACTCTGTCAGATTCAGGACTAAATGTTTCTTGTCGAGAAGAATATTTGGTTCAACTGATATTATAGTAGGTCACCACAGTACCTTGTCTACATGGAAAATTAAATCCAGTTCACAGACATTTTCAAAACATTTGTCTAGTGTTTCCACGAACACCTGTGGAAGATAAAAAAAAAAAAAAAGCAAAAGGTCAAGGTTTAAGAGCAACTTAATCATTCCAGATTTATTAAACTTCAAACATGGTACATACGGAAAACAGAAATCATGTAGATTTTACAAAGCCTAATGTGTCTGAAAAACATGTGGTTAACACTATTATTAGGGTCCTGTAATGCTGGCAGGCCCCAGGCAAACAGGTGTGTAAAGGAAGACAGCTTTTAATGCAACTCTGCGATGTGGTCAAGAGGTTACACACATACAAAAGAAGTTAAAGAATAGTCACACATTGAAAGAACACTCCAAGAATATCTATGCTGCGATTTTATGCAGTTGTGATCTGAACCTTTTCTTCTAATTTAATTGGGATGCCAACTATCTAGTAAAAACGAGTTTCATCTGTTTATTTTTACGAATTAATTTATTATTTATATTCCAGTAGCCCGAGGGCCCCCATTCTCTTGCCAATTTCTTCCAAGAGAAAATTGCTACAATGTGACCGGACCCTCCCACTTCTCTTGGCTTGCCTTCTCTTCCCCTCCTACCAACACTCTCCTCTGCTTCTTTCCCCAGCACAAGTTTCTCTTGTACTCTCCTCCTTTATCACCTCTCTTGGCCCTAGTGACCTCATCCCATCCCATTTCTTGATCTCATCCCCTCCCTTATTCTTCTCCTTAATTTCTTTCACTCCACTGGCTGCTCCCCACTACCCCCCACAATACACGTGATTTAGTCTGTCCCATCCTAAATAAAACCCACCCTTTACCCCACTTGCCTCTTCAACTACTGCCCATGTCCGTTCTCCCATTCACTGCACGTGCTGTCTATAACAACTGTCTGAAGTTCCACTCCTCCAGTTCCATCACAGACTGGATTCCACCCCAACACTCCACTGAAATCGCTCTTACCAAATTCTCTAATGACCTTGTCCTAGCTAAAGCTAAGAACTAGTTCTCCATCCTCAATCTGTCACCCACCTTCTACGCAGCCAACCACGCTCTCTTTGAAATGCTGTCCTCCTTTGACTTATATCACTTTCCCCTCACTTTGTTCTCCTAATTGATCCGTCAGCTCCCATTCCCTTTCCATCTTTCTGTGAGGGTTCCACAAGGCTCCATCCTTGCTCCTCTTCTGTTCTCCCTTTGCACCTGATCTCTGGATAATTTCATTTGCAAACACAAATTCAATTATCACCTCTATGCTCAGAACTCACAGACCAATCCCTTTGCTCCAGAACGGTCTCCTTCTGTCCAAACTAAAATCTCAGCCCGTCTCTCTGACATCTCCTTGTGGATGTCTAGCTGTCAACCCAAACTCAACATAGCTATAGTGGATCTTTAATTTTCCCCTCTTTCCCCCCTGTGAAATCACAAAAATTCAGACAGGATGCCTTAGACTGAAACTGTGATAGAAATGCTAAATTCGGGCAGGATGTCTTAGAACTACAGTAGAAATGCAAAACCGTTGGCCTACGTTGTAAGACGTTAACTACCTTTGTAACAGCACCCAGCCATACCCTGTCAGATAGATAACAAGTGACTGTGTGACTTGGGACTCACTAGCACCAAAAGAATCACCGGGACATGCTGGCACTGTGAGATCCCCATTGTGTGTAATAAGTACCCTATGTGCAGTAAATGACCTGTTCAGTATCAGAAACTCCACTATACAATCTATATGTAAAAAGGAATCTTAAAAAACCTCTATAAACCATCTGTATTTTGTACCAAGGTAAAGTTCCAGAGATCAGCACAGGGACGTGCTGTCTGGGCTTCCCTATAGCTATAGCTTCCTGTGTGTATGTCACAATTAAAGTTCTGCTCGTTCCAACCCTAAAAGAGAAGCTGCGTGATCTTTTCCACGACACCCCCATGCCTTTCTCAATCACTATGGACTACACCACCATCGTAACAGTCACTCAGGTTCATAACCTGGGTGTTATCCTGAACTTGAACCTCTCTTTATGTCTAAGTCTTGCATATTTTTTCTGCATAACACTTTCCTCTTCATCCGCACAAGTAAAATTTTTGTCTAGGCTCTCGTCACACCATGTCATAATTACTGTAACATGCTTTTTTCTGGCCTTACAAATACAATCTAGCCCCACTCATATCCATTCAATGTGCTGCTGAATGGATCATTTTCCTAGCCCATTGCTTTGACATGTTATACCTCTCTTTATATCCATCCACTAGCTCCCCCTTCTTTATCGCATCAAACATGTGCTGCTTGTATCCACGTTCAGTGTCCTTCACAGCCTATCATTCATTTACTATTGAGCAGTTGACACCTGTGTCCAACCGTCCCATGTCAATTTCCACTGCCCGCTTCTGAAATTTTCAAACACCCTGTGCTTTCTCCCATGCTGTTCCTCATGCTTGAGAAGTGCTTCCCGTAAACATCTACATGGCTGCCTCATTACCCACCTTCAAATTCCTCCTTTGCAGTAATGCCTACAAAAAAAAACTTGACAACAATTAGCCTGCCAGTGTGCCGAGACCACTCTCCATCATGCTGACCAATATCATCTCATTGTTTCCTTGAACTCCACCATCTGTGTACCCATTTGTTGCCTCTGTCTTAGACTGTGAGCCAGGGATGTCTTTTTGTTCTGTATATGTTCTGCACCTAGCACAATGGGGTTGTGGTCCATGACTAGGATTCCTAGGCTCTACAGTAATACAATAAATAAATAAATGCTGTATTAATCTGCACGTGCAAAAATCAGGCTTGTGCCTTTCATGGTTTTTTTTATTTTAAAAGCCACATCAGTTATTAAGAGCTTGCTTTACATACACTACAAAAGGCTGCATTTTTTAGAATTTAAAGTCTTCCTTCTTATTCTCAGAGGCCTGTTATTACTGTGCAAACCACCCATGCCTTTCTGATTTGGGAGAGGGGACCAGGAGCATGACTCCACAGCGCTTAGTACATCGCACCACATACAATTTCAATTTTGAGTTTACAAACAACCACAAGGAGCCTAGTCCAGTACGGCAATCTTCCATGTCCATAACCAATTTTCCTGCTCATCCAGAGAGAGGAATGGGTGGGGGATTTTCATAAGTTCCAATCCTAGCTCATTGAAATCAATGAGAATTTTACCACTGACTTCAATGGGAGTGGAGTCAGGCAAATGCTAAGTGCCAGCATGGGATTTTGAAAAAGGTCTTTCACTCATAGCATGTTACTATTAATTTCCATTTTAAAATCAACAACAATTTTCTCTCTAGTAGCATTACACAAGCATCATTCTTTAATACAATCACTGAATTTAAGCAAAAAATACTGGGACTAACTCCACAAAGAGGAGTTGATGACCGGGCTCTCCATGTATTGAATGGGCAGTTCAGTGCCAAACAAAAGAATTTACAAAAGCCAGAAAGCTGAGCAGGGAGCTGCCTAAGCTAGCCAGTAGATGAGTAGAATATGCTGAAGCAGGACAGGGCTCAGACCACTCTCCTCAAAGGCAGTTAGGTGCTTATCTTCAGAGACCCTCTCAGCTGTGAAATCTCCTGGAACAGTGGAGGCAAGGGGGTGATGGACCGACTCCATAGTGGTTAGGGCACTCATATAGGATATGGAGTTTGGTTCAAATCCCTACTCAGATAAATTATTATTTACACAAAAGTGGAACAGCTTCAACAGGAGAGACATGCTCTACAATATCCAATAGCCCGGTGGTTAGGGCACTCACTTGGGATGTAGAAGCCCACGATTCAAGTCCCTGCTCTAAATCAGGCAGAGTGAAGGTTCAAACCTGAGACTCTCCCACATCCCAAGTGAGAGCTCTAACCACTGGGATATTGGATATAATGGATGCACACACAAACTCCCAACTACCCGGTCCCCAGCAATTTTTTATGCCAGGCCTGATCCAGTAGACATGCTCAGATCAAGCCCCACAAGTAGGATAGGTAAGGGAATGCCTAATTTGAAGATTCCATCAGGGCTTAGGCATGCACAAGGTTGCTGAGCAGCTCAGGGCACCAGGACCATGCATGCCCACCAGTGAAAACTTAGATGCCTAATGAATTTAGGCAACCACGGGGTTAGATGGCAGTGAGCTGGGGTTCTGAGGAACTCAATGGCGCCTAACTGTCAGATTTAGGTGCTTATGCCCCTTTGTGGATCTAGACCTGTGTTATTTCTTAAACAGATTCAATACAAGAGTTACTATGACAATTAACCTTACAAATAAATATTTTAAATTTTATTGAATAGGAACTCCGACTAGGTGCCTCTTCTTCATGCTTAAAAAATACTCATTTTCTTCATATTAGTTTATTATTAAGACACCAAATGTCTTCTAAAAACAGGGCAAGTTTACAAATGATTAGT
The DNA here is from genome assembly GCF_026122565.2 of Emydura macquarii macquarii. Taxonomy (NCBI): domain Eukaryota; kingdom Metazoa; phylum Chordata; order Testudines; family Chelidae; genus Emydura; species Emydura macquarii. Next base: position 25,891,554 of record NW_027133034.1, read on the forward strand.
TCATATGTTAAACTGCTTAAACGATGTTTACAATGTGGCTCAGTGAAGCCAACTAGCTGCCCCAGGGAAATTCTCTTACATTCCTCTTGAGGCACCCAGAAGTTTATATATAAGGATAGTTTTGTCTAGCATTTAGCCACAGGCAGAAAATAAAAATAAGTGTATCCTCTATCTAGAGGAATAGTTATCCTGTGCTATTTATGTTTAGATGTTGGGGAAAGGGGGGGAAAAAAAAAAAAAAAACCACAAAAAACACAAAGCTTTCCAAAGCACAGAAAACAAATGCTTGTGCAAATAGATTTATAAATTCTGACCTTAAGAAACTGATTTAGTACCTTGAAAAATGTTCCTTTACACAAAATGATATTTTAAAATAAGGCATAAGAAGAGAAGTGTCCTCAGTAGCAATTTTTATGTTCACAGACAGGTAATACAGGGGAATAGGAAAGGAACAACTGAACAATATTTCACTCTTAAATTGTCCCAACAACTAGGACCTTTCCTCACTTCACAAAACAGCCCTAGATCCATAACTTCAGTAGCTGCCCTTAAGTTTGGTTTTTTTTTTTTAATTATTTAATTAATGCAAATATCAAGATTGCATGATTATTTATCTAAGAAAATGCATAAACGTTTTGGAAGGTAACTTCTGAAGCCCAAAGACCTGAACTACTGAAGCCCACAGCACAATCATTAAGCACTAAATACACTGGTAATTTAAAAGAAAACTATTAGTTTTGCATAGCCTCACAGCTGGAGTTTTCACAAGATAAAGATTTCAATTAATACGTTTTTGAAATTTCTCAGTCTTCTATTTGTGACACTGGTAGGATAGAAGCCCAGTATCAGACTGTAGACAAGTTTACAACCTTTTATGTCATACTGATTTTAAGAAGTATTACTCTAGAATACAAGCTATAATAAGGAAAGTTAATTAAAATTAAGCTTTCTTTAAAGTCTCAGAATAACTGCATCAGTGGATAAAATAAGAGCCAACATGCTTACAACACAAAACTTATTGTAGAGTCAAACACGTGCACCAAGAAATAAAACACTCAGAGATCTCAAACACTGCAGTAATTGCTTCAGATGTGGTAGCACTTATGGGCCATAAGATTCAGGGGCTTCTTGCTCCTTAAGAGAAAAACTACAGTTCAAATGTACTGCAGAGATGCTGCTGCAGCCGAGACTAACTACAGAGCATTAAATAAATCATGAAACTGACATCCAAGGAATTGTTGACTATCTACTGACTTTCACAAACGAACTTCATAAAAAGGTTGAGCAATAATGCAGAAATAATCTGAGTCACAGAACTGAGAATGAAAAATGAATTCTGAAGGCAAATAAATCTCAGGTCAAGACCTGGTGTCTAGAGATGTAAAAATAAGTGTGTGTTCCATAACTAATTATGAAACCAAAATGAATTTCTAGCACCCCCTTATGCTTTACTTTTAGAATTACATGAACGATTTAAAAAAAAATAAAGTATAGTTTTAATTAAGTTTTACTCAAATATTAATAAACCCAAATACATACAATGGTAAAGTAAAGCATAAGCAATCAAAACATCAGCTTGTTGTTCTTATTTGTCTTACCAGAACACTCAGAGTCCATGATCAACATCAGGGCCCACTGTGCTTAGCAACATACCAACACAGTCCTTGCCCTGGAGAGCTTCCATGCTACACAGACAAAAAGTGGGGGGGGAAAACATACAACACAAAAGCAGAAGACTGGGAACCGAGGCACAGAATGATTAAATGACTTGCCAAGATCACACAGGAAGGCTGGCAGAAAAAGGAATTGAACCCAGATCTCTGAAGTCCAGTGTTTTAGCCACAAGACCAGATAACCCTTACTCCTCTTGCATTAAGTACTCACGTTCTATTACAGCATTAACAGCTGAAAAAAACATAACTAATCAAATGCATCTTAAACACAGATACTATCAAACAAACCTAGATCAAAAATACTATGGAATGTCTACTTCAAATCTAAGAATCCTGTTTGTATTCGTTGTCAATAGACCCATTTTAAGTTTTCTTAACTCAACCAGGTTTTGGGGTATCATCAGTTTTAGAGAGCACTAGCAAACCTCAAGAGAGATGAATTCAGTCTGCCTGCGAAAGTGCTTTTATTGCAGTGCAAGCTGTAAAGTCACCATTCAAACAAATGGCTCAAGGTGATCTCTGATATATGAATTTAATACTTAGATGGTTGGACATTAGTAGTTATAGCAGTAAATAAATGCCCATCATCATACATAGGGCTACCTTTGAATGAAACTGCAAGCTCTACCTAGTGCTGAGTATAACAATCCACCTTCCTAGTGGAGCTGGTCATCATGAGCACATTACATTTGTCCTACATAAATTACACTGACTTCTCCTCTGCTTCTAGGTGCAATTTGAACTATCTGTTTTACTCTATAAAGATAACAAATCCCCCCTTAGTTGTCTCTTTTCCAAGCTGAAAAGTCCCAGTCTTATTAATCCCTCCTCTCCATACCCCTAATCATTTGTATTGCCCTTCCCTGTATCTTTGCCAATTCCAGTATATCTTTTTTTGAGATGGGGCAACAAGATCTGCACGCAGTATTCAAGATGTGGGCCTACCATGGATTTATAGAGAGGCAATACAATATTTTCCATCCTATTATTTATACCTTTCCTAACGATTCCTAACACTGTTTGCTTTTTTGACTGCCGCTGCACAATTGAGTGGATGTTTTCAGAGAACTATCCACAATGACTCCAAGATCTCTGAGTGGTAACAGCTATTTTAGACCCTATCATTTTATACGTACAGTTGGGATTATATTTTCCAACCTGCATTAATTTGCATTTATCAACACTGAATTCCATCTGCCATTTTGTTGACCAGTCACCCAGTTTTGTGAGATCCCTTTGGAACTCTTTGCAGTCTGTTTTGGACTTAACTACTGAACCTTGAGTAGTTTTGTATCATCTGCAAATTTTGCCACATCACTGTTTACTCCTTTTTCCAGATCAATTATCAATACGTTGAACAGTACTGGCCCCAGTACAGAGCCCTGGGTGACACCACTATTTACCTCTCTCCATTCTGAAAACTGACCATTTTATTTCTTTGTTTCCTATCTTTTAACCAGTTACTGATCCAGGAGAGGACCTTCCCTCTTATCCCAGGATATCCTTGACAAGGTCCCTCATCAAAGGCTCTTAAGCAAAGTAAGCTTTCTGAAAATCTAAGTGCACTATATCAACTGGATCACCCATGTACACATACTGGTTGACCCCCACCCCTCAAAGAATTCTAGTAGTTTGTGAGGCTTTACAAAAAACATGTTGACTCTTCCCCAACAAATTATATTCATCTATGTGTCTGATAATTCTGTTCCTTACTATAGTTTCAATCAATTTGCCTGGTACTGAAGTTAGGCTTACTGGTCTGTAATTGCTTGGATTGCCTCTGGAGCCTTTTTAAAAAATTGGCATCAACTTTGCTATCCTCCAGTCAGCTGGTACAGGTTACATACCACATATACTGGTTCTGTAATTTCACATTTGAGGTCCATCAGAACTCTTGGGTGGATACCATTTGATCCTGTTACTTATTACTGTTTAATTTATTACTTATTACTGTTTAATTTATCAATTTGTTCCAAAACATCCTCTAATGACACCTCAATCTGGGACAGTTCCTCAGATCTGACACCTAAAAAGAATGGCTCAGGTGTGGGAATCTCCTTCACATCCCTCAGCTGTGAAGACCAATGCAATGAATTCATTTAGTTTCTCCAGTGTCCTTATCTTCCTTGAGTGCTCCTTTAGCATCATCAACCAGTGGCCCCAATGGTTGTTTAGCAGCATCCTGATTCTGATGTAATTTTTAAAAATTGCTGTTACTTTTTGAGTCTTTGGCTAGCTGTTCTTCAAATTCTTTTTTGGCCATCCTGATTATATTTTTACACTTCACTTGCCAGAGTTTATGCTCCTTTCTATTTTCCTCAGTAGGATTTAACATCCACTTTAAGAATGCCTTTTTGACTCCAACTGCTTCTTTTACTTTGTTGTTTAATCATGGTGGCACTTTTCTGGTTCTCTTACTATGTTTTTCAATTTGGGGTATACATTTAAATTGCGCCTCTGTTATGGTGTCTTTAAAAAGTTTTCATGCAGCTTGCATGGATTTCATTTCTGGCACTGTACCTTCTAATTTCTTTTTAAACTAACTCATTTTTGCGCAGTCCTCCTTTCTGAAATTAAATATTCCTGTGGTGAGCTGCATTGGTGTCCCCTCTCCAGCACATGGATGTTACATTTTATTATGTTATGGTCACTATTATCAAGCAGTTCAGCTATATTCACCTCTTGGATCAGATCATGTACTCCACTTAGGACTAAATCAAGAATTACTTCTCCTCTTGTGAGTTCCAGGACTAGCTGCTCCAAGAAGCACTCATTTAACATGTCCAAACTTTATCTCTGCACCCCATGCTGAGGTGACATGTACCCAATCAATATGGGGATAGTTGAAATCCCTCATGATTGAGTTTTTTATTTTTAATCGCCTCTAATATCCCTGAGCATTTCAGTCACTATCACCATCGTCAGATAGTATATCCTTACTCCTATATTCTTATTATTCAAGCATGGAATTACTATCCATAGAGATTCTATGGTACAGTTTGGTTGATTTCAGATTTTTACTTCATTTGACTCTACGCTTTATCATACAGTGCTGCTCCCCAACCAGTATGACATTCTGTTCTGCCAATATATTGTATACCTGGTATTACTGTGTCCCATTGATTAGCCTCATTCCACCAAGTTTCTGTGATGCCTATTATATCAATACCCCCATTTAATACGAGGCACTCAAATTCACTCATTTTAGCATTTAGACTGCTAGCATTTGTATAAAGCCCTGTACGGTTTGGGAGGTGGATACTCTGGGGACCATACCATTCCCTGTGCACTATTAAAAGCAACTTAAGTCAGTTGAGATGCTTCAGCTGACAGTCTTTTTTATCACAAGCTTCTTGGGCAAGAGTCCATCTCTTCTTACATTTGTGACAGGTCCTGCAGAACAGGACGTGGGTCCTGACATCTGGGCACTACAGCACTAAAAGTGCAACAGTTGTTGACATTCTCTTGAGATCTCCAGCCTCCAGTATGTAAGAAGGGGTCAGACTGTGGAAATCACTCCCTCTAGTGGTCAGCCAAAGCACAAATCCGTTAGCATTCAGGCAATTCTGTCAAATGGACTTAACTACAGTTGACCATGAAATTTGTTTGTTTGTTTAAGTTTTCAATTACATCAACCAGAAGGACGCTTTTTGGATTTCTGCCCTCTCAGTTTCTGCCCAGCTCTAGTCTAAAGTAAAAGGGCTGAGCTTGTACTAGAGCTGGTTGGGAATTTTTCAACTAAACACTTTCATTGAAAAATGCCTATTTGTTGAAATCAAATCTGTCTGTGGGAAAGGATTGGTTCTGATGAACATCCTGTGTCAAAAAAAAAAAAAAAAGTCTGAAAAGTTTTAAAATTACAGTTGTGTCCCTTTGACTTTTTTTTTTGAACAAAAAATAATTTCAGTTCAAAATTTAAGTTAATTTACAGTAAAGTAAAAGAAATTTAAAGGTAAGTGAAATAGTTTGACGTTATCAAAATGTGTCAATTAACTCAATCTGAATTTTTCCCAGATTTCTGGTTTGTGAAAATTTGGGAATGACTTTTTATCCCAGTTCAGTACAGGAAAATGTTCTGAAATCTCAAAAGTTCTTCCATAACAGGAAAACTATTTCCCACCCAGTTCTACCTTGTATCTCGCATGCTCGTTTTAATTCACACTAGGCTTTCTGGATCCTAGATTTGTTAAAGACTATAGTAATCTGTTGCTCCAGGACCTCTAAGTTTAACGTGCTTCTAACGAGTGCAATACTTGCATGAGATTTACCTGGCTCAGTGTGGATGAATCTGTGGTTGAACTACTTAAGGCTAAGAAATTAAGCCTATCTTTCAAACGAAACTGCATTATGCCTCCCATAAAACTGTCCAATTGCACAAATGCAATTTGCAAGGCTCTGTATAGCTTTAAACCATTGAGATCTCAGAAATCATTGTGGATACTTCATGGAGAAGTGGGCCTTAGAAGTATAGTATAAGTATAGATAAGGAGTAAAATTTTCAAAATGGCAATAGTGATTTAGGAGTTTAAGTCTCACTGAAAATCAAAGGGACTTCGGCACTCAAGTTAGTTATGTGCTTCTAGGAGTTTGATGTGACTCTCTCACACAACCACGGTTCTTGCTGTTTATCAAGGTTCTAGTTTCATTTTACCTACTATGGCTATACCATCAAAAAACTCCACTGATAGGGGAAAAACTGAATCCAGGCCTTGATTTTCTCTTGTAACACTTTAAGGGAGATTTACAAATAACTCACATTTAACTCTGTAAACTTTATATACCCAGTGATAATGGTGCTAACACAGAATTCTCCCTTTTCTAGTTAATCACAAACAGTGATTCAAAGAGCTTTAAACAATTTGTACAGAGCCTTTCAAATGACTATATACCAGAAGTGTACAATTTGTAACACTAAGCTATCTGTGGTATTAAGGTGATAGGACAGACTAGTGAAACCAGATATGAGAATCCTTTGAGGCAGAGACTGGAACCTGGAGGAACATGTACAGTATGTCCTCTGAGTGAAAGTCAAAGATTAATATCCATGGAACATCCTGACCTGCTAAAGGTGACCAAAAAAGCATCTGTAAATATGTGGTTTCCTTCATGCAGTCCTAATTTGTTTATTTATCCAATCATTATAGCTTCCACAGGGAAGATGTGACATTGGTATGGGAGATGAAAAGGTGTTCACAAAAGCATCTCTATCACATGAAGTAATTCAACCTATGAAGACGTTTGAGAACAAAGGCCTAATTTTGATGTTTTTATGATGGTTGCATACCTACCTACAGGCTTCAAATAGGCATAAAGCCATTGGTCTCAAGTTACAAAAAGGAAACAAAGCCTGTGTTTCAGGCTAGCCAATGCCATTGGATAGTGGAATAATTGGGAGGTTGCTGAAGCATCATCATTGTACACATTAGAGCACAGCAATAAAGAAATCAGTTGAAATTGCTAAGTGGCCCTGCAAAATGCAAGGTATCAAACTGGGTAACTCAAGTGGTCTTTTCTGATCCTACTGTTTCTAATTAAGAATGAAGATGAACGTTTTGTAGATAAAGTGAATATTCAGAAATATCTAAGACATTTCTTTAAATATTAATGTGCTGCTCTTCTCGCTTCGTAAATACTTTAACATACCTGAGTAAGAAGATATGCTACAAAACAAAGCTACTCTAACTACTCTGTAGAGCAAACAGCTGTGAAAAGATGATTCATTGTATATGTTTTCCAGTAACTTGCACTGTTCAAACACCACGAAAATTACAAAGTACGCAGAGAGGAAACAAAAATCCAGGAAAACAGTCATTTCAGTGGAATGAATCAGTTACCAAACTAGACCCAAATTCTCTGCAAAACTGCAACAAAACATGGCAGATTATAATTTAGGCTCATTAGCTGTCAAATGAACTGTTTTCTTACCTAATCATTAATTTAGGACAAAAGAACTTTCTCTAGCAATGGCAAGAAACCGTACAAAGTTTAACACCATTATGTTGTACTTTACACCATAATGGAAGTCATCTTCCTTTTCAAGAAATTCAGAAAAAGGTAAGCCTGAACACGGAAACACCAAGGTACCTTTAAAAATATGGAATTTCCTTCATAAACAATACTTACTTGTATTAGGTCTAAAATGCCAAGTTCACTTTCTGAAGAATCCACACAGAAGACAAAGTATAATGTGGCATAGTGTCGGTAAATTAGTTTGTTGTCAGATCCACCTATTAGTCTAAATGAAGAGATAAGATAGGTCAGTGTCCAGACAAGATGAGCAAAAATTCATTAACAGCAAATTATAAACTTTTCAGGATATAATTTAAATTATGAGGCTCCCTATAATACTGTTCATGGCTGAAGCATTTTCAACATATGCTTATTTCATGATGTAATTTAAATTTAATGTAAAGGTGCTTTTGGAAAAAAATCCAATCAAACCAACAAGACATCTTAACTCTGAATTGTAATGACTGCATATGCATCATTAGTAAAGATCCTCACAGACAGTAGTAAGCACACCTAGGTACCTACACCTTAGAACTATTACAAACAGATCAATAAGGACCTTCTTCCATTAAGATTGGTGCAAATGCCATTCTGCAACATTCTAGCAGGCATTGTGCAGAGAATAAGGATTATTACTCAGAAGGGGTTCACATGCCCAAACATCTTTCCCAGTCCCACTCAGGGGAGCTATTGAGAGAAGCTGTAAAAATGTAAGTACACATGCATTGAAGTTAGTCATTAGTAATGTGGACTGTACTGATATCGACAAATCAGATTTATGGTCTTAGTGATCAACTGAATTAATACAACAGTTGAGCTTTTGAAATGTCATATATTCTGTAAGTATGAGCACTGCAGCCAACTGGTTGTACTACAGTATTAAAAGAGATGGAGAAATTTAAATTCCTTATACTTCTCCTTTATTATCAAGTTAGTACACTACAAAAAGGAAAAGTTATCTTAAGAGGATCAACAGTGATATGCTTCATTGTCATCTCCCCCTTGGAAAAACTTCTAACTGCATATATCACAAGGTCTCTCTCTCCTTTAGGTCACTAAAAATTTTATCTTAAGCAACACCATGAAAAAATTTTGTGGCACACAGGTATTAAGCTGATGATTCTGCACATTGGGGGGGAAAAGCCATTAAGCTCCTCCTAAGCTCCTCCTAAGCTAGATTTACAAAAGAAATCACCTGAGTTTAATGGAACACAAATCTGTACAAAGAAATGATCTCTCTAATTTTCTGTTCTTTACTATAAAGTAAAAACTACTAAGAACGCCTGGTACAACTGCACTTTCCACACAGCCTCACATTAATGACTGAAGACACAAGTCCCCTGTTCCAAAGGGCTAAACAAAAAGTGTACACAAAGTTTTCTGTGATGTGATTTGCAAGCAAACTAGAAAAAGCAAAGAAATGCAAAGTGAAGGTTTGATACTGTCTCCTTAATTTACCATAGTTATCTAGATATTGCAGTGCATGTGAAGTTGTATTACACTCACTGCTAGGACCTTTGAGTACCTTACAGGTATTATATTATAATTATGGCCCAAAATGTGCGAAATGCTCTACAGACATATAGGAAAACACACCCTGTGGTAAAGAGCTTATATCGTGGGCTTTTGCTCTGTGGGTTTTTTTGACATTATAAATTCAGGTCCTGTCCAGCCAGCAAGACTATGCTAACTGGAGAACTATTGCAATGATACTTCCAAGAGAGAAGAGAGTGAAAGTGCAATAATTAAGAGGAGAAAGGATTTTTAGTCATAATGTTCGGCCTTGTCTGGACTAGGAAAGGAGGTCATCATTGGTATCATGGTAGCTACCACAACTTTGACCATGACTTTGCTTCTGCCATCGAGACAGCTTTTAATATGTTAACTGGTTTCAGTCAAGACTCTTCTCATAGAGGAATGCAACCAGTTAACTGTTAACTCATGGTAAGTGTCAAAAGCGGTCTACAAAGAGACCAAAGTCATGACAATTAAAACAATGTCAACCATGATCTCTTTTCCTAGAAATTGTGTTTTTGTTAATACCTATGTAATGTCAATGACTAATTTTAAATAAACAGATCTTTCAGTTTCAACATTTCTGTCATTCTGTTAAGGTGTGAGAATTCACAACAAACATGCTCCAAAATCACAGGGGTAGGAAAAAACTTGATTTTTTTACCTGGAAAAAATTCTACCTTGAAAAATCAGAACACCAAATCAGCACTGCCAACACTTGGCATAAAAAATGCCTGCCTCTCTATCGACCCCAATACACCAGAGGAAAACACTCCATAGTTTTAACCAAAGGTCAAACAAATATGCTTTACTTAAGCACCAGGCTCTGAGAGAGCCTAGGGTTGACTATGGCCAGCAAACAACTTGCTGTCTACACCATCCAGAAGTCATACTTTTAAAAATGGTGTTTGCTAACACCGTTTTTAAAAACAACCATTTTTCCTAGTCCAGACTTGTTCTATAGGTCAGAAAACTTGGGATTCTGGTAGAAAGCCAGTGGAATCCTAAAGCCAGGGACTCTCTACCAACATCACACAGCATCCAAATATTAGGAGCTCAGGTCTAAGGGCCCAATAAAAGAGCTGCTGCTGATTTCAACTTTTGCAATGAAACCATCTCTTAGGTTGATCTCAAGGCTTTAGCTGGGCTATGTGAACATAATTAGGTGTTGTCTTAGCTACTTTTTTTCCCCTTCTGTATTGTATCTGGATCAGGGACAGCTGCGTTGTAGCCATGCCCCTAATTAAGCTACAGCTGTAGAGTAGACAGGGCCCTTGAAGAAATATTTTGTTGAAGTTGGAGAACACTTCATAACAGAAGATAGTTATAGCTACTTAACTATAAAAGTGTATTTAGTATCAAGATGCAATGGAGACAGGTGTATGACCATTCATATGGATGTATTAGAAATGCCAGACAGAAATTTTAACTAAATTACTAGTCTAAAATATGGTACTCTTGAAGGTTTTGGTGACATCCTTTGATATCATTAATATTAGAAATTTCTGTTACACTTTATACTTACAAGCCTCCCTCTAGGAAATTACAAACATTTTCATCACGTTTGGATACCAAATGGAAAGTTTCTCTGATAATTTGTTGCTGTGTATCTTCACTCTATGAAAAAAAATTTTTACTATCAGATTAAAGTAATTAACAGTAATTTGCATTTATAGCTCTCATAATTTGCACTCCATTTAGTAACAGCACTAACAAGACTATTAGCTTTGATGCCTTCTGATCAGTCACTCAAAGTCCGGATCCTCAATTTCTTGTAATACCATTTCATTATCTTTGAGGTCTGTCATTAAGCTACGAGGCAACATTTTTCTGGGCTAGACTGAACAGAGAAAGCTGTTAAACAAGTTGCAACAGTAAAAAAAAATGTTACTGCTATCAAAACACCTATACTGATTTAGCATAAATCTTTAGGACAAGTTATTTTGAGTAAACACATCGCCAGAACCGTCCCTGATAACTTTACTATACGGTAAACATTTACACAGACGTTCTTTGGAAACTGATTTGCAGTTATCAAGTGGGTTTCATAATACGAAGGCTTGAAAAACTGTGCATCAAAACATACTAGCCAGGGGTGCCCTGAGCCAGGCCCCTCCTCAAGCTACTATCCTCCCCTCATCTGGTCTCTTGCTTTTCAGATACCTCATCTTTGCTTGAGCCTGAAAACTCTGGTCTCTTGATGACCGGACACTGCACCCAGTTACTGTAAGTCCTTCCTTCCCACACACAAATCAAACTATGTTGCTCACCCTTCTCCTACAATAACGCTGAGCAGCTCTCTCAATTTATGCTGCCCCAAATAGGCTGATGCTGGCCAGCCCATCCCATTCTCCCATCCTCCCCAGAAAAGACTCTTCTGGGATAGCTGGGGACTCCTAAAATACACCCACACACTTCTGAGATCAGTTATAAACTGGTGGTAAGATTGCAAATACACCTAAGTGTACTTGAGCAATCAACAGACCCTTGGAAAGTTCTTCAAGTTCAACAACTTCTATTTCATTGTACACAATGTCTTTAGCCCTACATGCAAAGGTACAACCTTCTCAGAATGTTATTTTGCATTTTACATAGTCTACAAACTTGCACCAATTTCAATGAATATACGTTTTTAGTTAAAGCAGTGCAAATCCCTGAATGGATGCTCTTAACCAGTTTTAAAACTGCATATTGACTTGGTTTATATCAATTGGGCCTAAGATTTATCCTTTCAAAATCCATTTAAAATAATCCACACAGGGACTTACAGTGTATTACCTAAAATGATTTTTTTTTTAAATATCTTATCTTAAAAAAATATCATTATACCAGTACAAGTCTGGGTATACAGGACCTTATCCAAGAGATGTTCAGGGACCTATTTCACACTTTGAAATTATGACAATTGGCCTACATTCTGAAACCATTGTGAGTACAACTTTCCACTAGAAAAATCACCCAAATTATTTGATAGCAACTCTTCCCAACCTCTCTACCAGATTTGATCTTAATTAATTTATGGAAAGGATGTGTCAGTTTTGCTATCAAGAAAGCTACAAGTTCCAGAAATCTCCAGAAAATTGGAAGAAAGCGAATGTTGTGCCACTTTTTCAAAATGGGTAAACACGATGACCGGAGTAATTACAGGTCTGGTAAAGGAGGGTAGTGTAATTAATGCAAATAAACATGGATTTATGGAAAATGGATTCTGCCTAACTAACCTGGTATCTTTTTTTTATGAGAAGTGTGGTTGATAAAGGCAATAGTGTTGATGTAATACACTCAGACTTCTTAAAGGCGTTAGACTTGATATCGGCATGACTTTTTGATTAATATAACAAAATTAACCTAGCACACATTAATTGAATAAAACAATTAGCTAATAGGTCTCAAAAGGTAATTGTAAATGGGAAATCATCACTGAACAGGTGTTTCCAAGGATGTCCTGCAGGTATCGGTTCTTGGGCCCTATGCTATTCAACATTTTTATCAATGACCGGGAAGAAGACATAAAATCACCACTGAAAGTCTGCAGATGACACAAAAATTGAGGGAGTGTTAAATAACAAAGAAAATCGGTCACTGATACACAGCAATCTGGATCACTTGGTAAACTGGTCTCAAGCAACCAAGATGCATTTAAATACAGCTAAAAATTGTAAATTAATGTAAATACAGCTAAATTGTAAATTAGTATTTTACATTTGCTGCAAGATTGCTAGAATCATGAAGCTTTTAAATGCTACCATAATTTTACTTCTCCCCAGGCAAAATACAACTACTTAACAGGATGGGACAGCAACAAGTCTATGTCAAGTGGAAGCAACCCCATTGCCCCTCTGTTCTTTGGGCAAATGCAGCTCATGAAAAGGTGAGCAACCACAAAGCTATCCCCCTACTTTTCCCAATGCTGCTGCAGTTGTGGACAACAGCAGGGAGATATACACCAAATAAAAAATATTAGTGATGAAATAAGTCTTAGGATGGGAAAGAGAAAATAGAAGTAAATTGCTTCATTTTAGTAAGAGTTTCCTATAGCTAAATCCCTTTCTGCTACCAATCCAAGTAACAATCACCATCAGATTGACAGACAAAGGAAAACAACAAAATCTCTTCCCTGAAATTTTTGAAATCCCCCATTTGACATTGGGAAGAGGAAAGGGAGATTCACACACACACAAAATGAAATTAAATCCTTACAGACATAGCCAGCCCGAAACTTTTCACATAAATTTTAATTTTGAAATGTAAATCAAGATAATCAACTTATTGACTCATAGGTGATAAGAATGGGTAATGGGTTTCTAGACCTGTTGGGTTGGGTTTCTCCAGCTTCTCTTTCCCAGGGGAGGTGAAATTCTGTCACTCATTGAGAGTGTTTTTGTGCCAGCAATGAGCTCATTTATTAAACACTGACAGTGCAACTCAACAAGCCACAGTCATCATTTCTGCAAAGATATGTCCTTGGTAATATATATTTCTACTAGTAAAAGTTATGAAGTTATATAATTCTGAACAATGCAACCTTTGTGTATTTGACTGACTAGCTATAGACGTGAAAAGTGGAATTCTTCCCATTGGTACTATTTTTAACACATATTTATGTAATTTTGCTGAATATTCGTATTCTTATGAATTTTTCTAGATCCAATAGCAACTCCACAGAATTTTCTGAGAAATACAGCACACAGTTTATAAGATTATCATTTAGCTTTATCCTGGCTTAACTCCTTTGTTTTGTTAATTAATTCCTGATCAAGCCTGCAGTGGTAGTTCCTGACTCCAAAGCACATATTTACATAGAATTTTGCACAAACTTCACTTTCAGTTGGTAAGAAATTCACTCTCTCACAGGTTAAAAATAATGCATGTGCATCTACTGTTCGTTTATTTTTTCCTTCATAAGAGAATTATCACTTTTCTAATACTATAAGCGTTTTTGCAGAAAAAAATTAAGCTTGCTGACTGACCTCTACCAAGGGCCTTAAGCAACTGTATTCCCTCACCTTCTCAACTCTAGCATCTCTATCACTAAGTAGACACATAACGCTGCACCAGAGATACTTAGCCTGCATAAGGGGAGGGAGACAGCAGCAGCTCCTGATGGTCAGTCAACTCACAGCACTGTCCAGATGGGGAAAGTGACCTGGAACCAGGGAGCCCTGGAGTTGCTTCTTGCGCTTCCCTCCAGCCTCCCACAGTCCCCTATGAGGGCATTGAGGAACATTGGGGGTGGGAGGGGAAGCAGTATTTGTGTATCACCACTCGCCCCCTCCGCAAGGAGGAAGCAGGCAACCCTCACATAACCACACTGTGACACCCTGAGGGGATGCGACCCCGTTTGAGAACCAATGCTTTAGACAATTACCATGGATCTGCAGTAACGTTAAGGCTGTAAAACACTTTTATTGGATGTCAAAATTCTATATTCCTTCACCTTTAAAATTAATTTTGTTTTGAAAATTGAATTGTTTATGAGATAAGTACTGCATGAATGATTTCTGGTCAAACAGAATTGTGGGGAGGCGGGGGAGATCACTTTTTTGAAAGCTTTTAATTTTCCTTGTAAAGTAATGTCTCAAAATAAAACACTTGGTTTAGAGTCATTATTTAACAGCCCTGGGCATAATCTGGTGGACATTATTATTTCATGTACAGGCTGGTGAAATATTTTGGAATGGTTTACCAAAAGAAACACTAGATGGCTGAGCTCTCTGTCTTTATAAATTTGGTCAGCTGTGAATCAATTAGGTTATAAGAAAATTTGGGAAAAATTAATTGATTTGAATATATGTTTTCTTGTACTTCAAAAACCATATATTGTCTTTACATTGCATCTCTCATTTTAAGCACAATATGGCATAAGAGAAGAAAACCAAATAAATCAATTTATCACCTATCAGGAAATTTACATTACTTTTAAATTTTAAAAATTATTATTCAAAAAAATTAAACAGATACAACTATCTGAAATGTATATTTAAGACTACTGTTCTAATTTCTGAAATTCTGGAAATTTATAGTTTCACTAGAAACCTTATAAAACCTATTATCAGTGCCCATCCTTTGTCTATCCAAAATCCTCTTACCCCAAATTATAAGACAGCCTGAGTCATAAAGTTTGCATATGAATTATAACTTTTCCCACAAAGTTCAAAGGTGTTCAGAATTCAGTATTTACCTCAGGTCCAGGTGCACATCTAATGTACCAGAAAATCATTCCAGTTTATCACATACTCAGTATAAATCAGAGTTGCTGGAAGTCTCAGTATTAGTGGCACATGACTGACTAATTTACACTGGAAGTGCTATCATTAGGGATAAGATTTGATCACAGATTCTGTGACTTCCAGAGATCTCCATGAAATCATACTTTTCAGCTTCTGGGGGCTGTGGGGACCGGAGCTCTCAACCGCCGCAGGCATTGAGGGTCCCAGAGCTCAGGGGGAAGGTGAAGAAGTGCAGCAGCTTGCAGCTGTAGCAGACACCCTCCAGCTCTAAGCCACCACGGGCTTCAGAGGCCCCACTGCTGTCCACCAGTGCAAGCGGCGGGAATCCCTGGCAGCACACAGCAGAGACCCCATGGCTCCAAGCCACTGCAAGTGGCAGGGATCCTGCTGCTGGCTGCCAGGACTCCCGGCTTTGAGCTACCAATGGCGGCAGAGACCCTGCAGCTCTGAGCTACGGGCGGACCTCAGAGCCCTAACCATGTAGGCAGCAGGCCCGCAGCACAGATCTTGGAGCTGCGGGATTCCTCTGCTGCTCGCGGTGGCTCTGTGCTCCAGGGTCCCCACCACCCACAGTGGCTGATGGCAGAAAACCCCAGAGCTCTCAGTCATCACAGGGGTTCCCTGTTGCAGCTGCCTACGTCAGTGGCAGACGGCGGGAGTCTCTGCAGCCCCAAAACACCATGGGGTGGGGCCGGGACCCTGAAGCCTGAAGCAGGAGGCAAGCCCCACAGTTCCCAGCTGCTGAGCCCTCTCCTCCCCCCTTGTCAGTTTTCAGCTGCCGTTTTTTGTTTGGTTTTTTTTTTTAAGTCACAGACAGGTCACTGGTTTTTGTGAATTTTTGTTTATCACCTGTGACCTGGCTGTAACTTTTACTAAAAATAACCATGACAAAAATCTTAACTTTAGCCATCATTAACTATTGTATTGTAGATCCAGCTCTCAGGTCCAGTCTACATTATGGATATATCAGACAGGAGTGTGATTTTTACCATTACATTTATACCATTTTAAGCCCTGTATGGATGCAGTTATACCAGTACAAAGGTGCCTAACATTGGTATAATTTATTTCCCTTCCCCATCCAGAATAAATCATAGCTGTATAAGCATTTCTATACCAGTTTAGCTGCATCCACATTTGGGGGGAGGGAAGGCTCCTGCTTTAATTATACCCATATAGTTCAAGCTATAAGACTTCCTAGTGCAGACAAGCCCTGAAGTCAGGCATGGGCCACTGAACCAAAAAAGACATCAACTGCCTGCTGACAGCGAGACCCTCCAACACCCAACCACCTACCAGTGAGAAGGCACCAGCCAGCCTACGTGGGCCTGCATCAGCCATCCTGCACAACAGCCGTCTGCACCCTGGGATCAGGCTGGCGGGTGCTGGTAAGGGGGCACTGGCAAAGTGACACGGGGTCACCCTTGAGCTGAGCTCCTGCAGGCCTACAGGCTCCTAACTACACGTTATGTCCCCCCAGGGTGGTTTGGGGCTGCAGAGTGCCCCTGCCACGTGCCACTGCTCTGTCCACTCCCGCCCCGCTCTCAACAGCCCGATTAGGTCAAAGGCATCAACCTCAGAGACCCACATGTACACAGCGCCCACCTCCTCCCTCCCTCCCGCTCCCACCCCCGGACCGCGCCCCCCTCCCGCACCCACTCCAGGCCCCCGGCCCCGGCCCCTCTCCCGTACATAGCGCTGGTAGAACTTGGAGAGCCGGGGTTTGCCGTGGTTGTTGAAAATGAGGATCGCCTTGATCATGGTGAAGCGGCGGGAGGGGGCCGCTCCGGCCAGCCGAGTCGCTGCGGGCTCTGCCCCACCCGCTTCACGCACTGCCCGGCCGGAACGGGAACGGAACCGCTACCAACAGATGCGCACTGCAGCCCACGTGACACCGAGTCACCTGACCAGAATAAGAGGAGGTCACGTGCTAGCAGCGCCCGCTGCCAAGAGCTAATATGGTTCCTTAGTCCATAACGTCATTTCCGCCCTTACTTGCCAGTAAGCGAGCAGTATGGCGGAAGTGGAGGAGCAGCCACCGCTCTCTCCTCAGGATGGTGGCCGAGGCGAATGTGTAGACGAGTCCCCGGACGGGGGAGCGGCGGTGGGAGTTGCCGAGCCGGCTCCACCTTCAGCCGGTTCCCCGGTCACCGAGGAACCCGCCGAGGACACCAAGAAGAAAAGTAACAGGGAAAAGAATGATTATAACTCCGGGGGCGGGGTGAGAACGGGCAGTCGCTCTGATTGCCAGGCGCGTAGGCCAATCGCGGGAAAGAATGGGCCGCAACGTGAGGCAGCTCAGCCAATTAGAAAAAGGCAGAAGATACGAGGGCGAAGCGGAGGGGAGTAGGGGGGAGCGCGCTGCCCCGGGCCCGTAGTAGGAGCGCGTTGGTAGAGGGAGGATTCGAGTCCCGCCCCCGCGGTGGGCGGAGCTGGGCTGCGCTGCGCGTGCGAGGTTCGTGGCTGCTGCTGCTGCCTCTAAGGGGACCCGCCCCGCCCACGCCGTGCTGGGCTGCGGCTCAGGGTCGCCGTGGCCGGGTGGACTCGCTCCTTTGCAGCAGATGCGCGGGCCGGGGGGGGGGAGGCTCCCCCCCGTGCAGTTACTGGCTCCTCCGTGCTCCAGGGCCGATCTCTGCTTCCGTCCTAGTTGACATCCTGCTGAAGGCGGTGGGCGACACCCCGATCATGAAGACCAAGAAGTGGGCTGTGGAGAGGACCCGCACCATCCAGGGGCTCATTGACTTCATCAAGAAGTTCCTCAAGCTGGTGGCCTCGGAGCAGCTGGTACGTGGCCTGCCTGGCTTGTTCTCCCGGCGAGCCGGGCAAAGAGGCGGCCGCTACGAGGGCTGCTTGATGTCCGGCAGACATGCCAGTGTCCTAAAAGGGGATCGCAGTTATGTGGAGAAGTGCAGGACGTGGAGCAGCTGGCAGTAGTGGCATCATGCCTGCTTCTTCCCTGTGTAAGGGCGGGGGTTGCTTTGTGTGTGCTGATGAGGTAACTGTCCAAGGGAACCTGAGAACAAAAGGGGCTTGTATTTGCTGACTATCGAGCCTACACCGGCATCGCTAGGTTAGCATCACCCCAGAGTGTAGACGCAGCCTGCACTGACAGAAGGGGTTTTTCCCTCAGGGTAGGGAAACCATCTCCAAAAAACGAAGTTAAGTGCATCAACAGAGGCATTTTTCCATTGGCATAACTGTGTCTACATCATGGGTTAGGTTAGCCTAACTGTGCCAAGCACAAACTCAGCTTTGTAACAGGAATTGAAGTACATATATAATAAAAACAGATGGGAAGAACACAAATCACTTTAGTGCCTACAGGAAAAATATTTAAAAAATCTTCTGTTAAGGAAATTGCAATAGCTTTTCTTTATCTGTTGTATAGTGCCTAGCACACTGGGGTCCTAGTCCATGACTAGGGCTCCTAGACACTGCGGTAATACAAATGATAAATAATAATATAGATACATACATTTATAAGCAGTCTTACCAGCAGTCTCAGACACTCCTGTTCCCCTGGAGGCCAATTCTTGGTTTTCTTTTAATGCACTTGGAAGTTTTCAGCACTTAGTATCTTAAGAAGTAAAAAGCTAGCTAAAGTTTTCATTGTTGAATTAGGATATTCAGAATGTCCTTAATTTTCCATTTATTTCCCCCTCCAGTCAGCACATCCATCCCATATGGTTTTCAGCTCCTTACTGACCTTTAGAAGCATCATAAGGTTCCTGAAATTTCTTTACAAATGTTGTATAGATATCTCAAACTTCTATAGCAGCTGGCCAAGTGTTCTTGCATCACAGGTCCTGAGGCTTTCTTTTGGTATTATTGAATGATGCTACTTTCTGCTCCCATTTTTATAATGTGTGAGCAACGTGTTTGAAAAATAATAATGTGATAAAAGTTTCCATGGATATGGTTCTATACAAAAAAAAATTGCAGTAGAGAGGAGGTATTGGTGTTGGATGTCCAATGCAAAAGAACAAGGACCAGACCATTGGCTTGATGGTAGTGTGGGAGACAAGGGCTTGATTACAGGTCCTAGTATGAATGTTGTGTTAGTATGCTAGACCCTGGGGAAGCGGGCGTGTCTCACATTGTTCCAGCAAAGATCCTCTTGGCCAATTAAAGAACAAAATTGCTGTGTTCCATGCAGACCCCCTCTTCCTAAATGATGGTGGCTCTGATGCAGAAGTTTGAAGGTGTAAAGGGAGGTAAATGTGGGGAACAGAGGGTAACCTTCACTCCATACCTGACAGGGGCATTGGGTCAAAGAAGTTTTCTTCATAGACAGGAAGATAACTTACCAGGTAGATTTTTCATCTTTTGTTTTCTTCCCTCACAGTTTATATACGTGAATCAATCCTTTGCTCCCTCTCCAGACCAGGAAGTTGGGACACTCTATGAGGTGACTTTAGTTTTGAGTGTTGTTCTTTCTTAATATTTGTTTAGTAGAAACTGTCTGTACACTTGTCCGCCTTTTTAAATCTGCTATATGCCTACCATGCCCAAAATGGTAACATCGTGAATTTGTTGTAACATCATGTATAACATTACACAAATATATTAATAACAGGTGACACTGTTTCATGATGTATTTGTCCAGTAGTGATTATTTAATTTGTGAGTGGACTGCTCCATTGGTAATCTAACCTCTGGTTGCTTTTCTCTTTCTCCACTCCCTTTTCTTTCCCCTGTAGTGTTTTGGAAGTGATGGAAAACTTGTACTGCATTACTGCAAATCTCAAGCATGGGGATGAATGGTAAGCAACCTTTGATGCCTAGGACTGGCCTTCAGAAAGTAAAAGGGCTCTGATAATCTTCAGAAAGAATGCCATGGACATGCTGAAAATAATTTTACATTACTCCCTAGGAATTTATTTTGTTCTGTACATTTATGTACAAAAAGATGCAAATGACTTGCATAAAAGAAAGGCTACTCAGTCATGTAACTCTATGTAGGTTTTCTTACTTATGTCATTTGTGGTATGGAAATAATTTTACATGTGCCATCTGTAGAATAGAGCCATCTTTCCTGCTGCAGAGCTCCTTGGTTGCCACATATGAAAGGACATTATTTCATACCTTGTGGACTGCATAATTCTCCATTGCTCTGAATGCTGTATTGAAGACATAGCTTCCCTTTATTAGGAGGGATATTTATTGCACATGTGCACTGGAATTCAGTTAACTTCTGACATAATGTTCATCTCTGTAATGTGCAGTTTAATAATCTCTTATCTGTTGTGAATTCTTTACTTTGAATGTGTGGTGTCTCACTTACACCTCACTTCAGGCAAGCATTTTATAGCGTTTGTCTCATAAGTAACACATATAACCAGTTGCACACAAGGTAAAGTGTATTGTCATACTGTATATACTCTCTCATTCCTTGTGCCTTCAGCCACCTGGAATTATGCAAGTATCTGATGCAGCTGCATTTCTTGAACTGTTTTTTTAAATAAAACGTCTTTGCTTTTTTTCTTTAGCAATAGCAGGACACGTGCTTTTTAACTTTTTCCAAATTGTTTAGTATTTTCACCAAAGTTAGAACACTTTAGGAGATGCTTGAAAAATGCCCCTGGCAGCTCTCAACCACCTGCAACAGCAGAAAAAGAGTGGCCCAGAGCTGTTGACTCTTTCAGTTCCATGGAAATAGATGTTGGATGTCTAAAACTACTTTGAGTGTGCTTCCACTTGTGCTCCTCACCTGCTGTATGGTCAGTGTTCCATCAAAAGAAATGGAACAATACCTTGGGACACTTTGACAACTGTCACAAAGTAATCACAGGAAGGAGTCCTCCTGAAAAGGATTTGCTACCACAATAATGGGAAAAAGGACACTAAGTCTCCATCCCACCCCTGCACTGATACTTACCTTGTGTGGGAGAGGAGGCTTGCCAAACAGCTCTGCTTAGGGGGATGGGCAAAGGCTGGAACAGGTTCCTCTACCAAATCACTTCTCTGGTTGTTAACATGAAGGAGTAATAAAGAATTATCCCCAGCCTGCTACTCTATTAATACGTGGTTTGGAAGTTGGCTGCATGCTAATATATGCTACCCAAAAGTATGGCTACAGCCTCCACCTGCACAATTTTTGTTCTCTTCTGGATGTTTTAATAAACTCAGTATCATTTCTTTCCTCATATTGAAAGCTAAGATCAAAATTGCAACCAACTCTCATTAACTTATGCAAATGGGTTGAGTATTTAAGGGTCTGTATTTAGAAGATCAGAATTCTGAACGGTTATGAATCTGTTTCCAAATGAAACAATTTTAGTGATAATTTCCATATGTTTAGAAAATGGATACACACAAGGTTATAACTCTGTATTTATGAAGTGGTGTCTTCCAATAAATACAAAAACATTCTAAAATGGTTAAATTAGTGCCCCTTTGATTAAAATTCAAAACCAGAAAAATAGATACCTGTTATCCTTTCAAAGCCAACTATTGGGCTGTTCTGAGTCAATTATAACCTTGTATAGCCACTAGAGGGTACTCAAAGATAAAAATAATTTGCACATTTTTCAATAGCTTTTAGAAGTGATTTTTTTTTAATGCCACTTTTGCCTGCTAAACGCATTTGAGTAGGTTGCTCTCAGGCTTGTGGCTCCTACATGGCAGTGTGTTTGGCTAAGAGATAAAGCACAACCCTGGCTCTCTCTAATTAGTTTTAGACTGAGACTGTTCATCTCAGTTGTCTTAATTAAACAAACTACTGTTGTGCGTATGGCCGTTCGGAGTGATGCGAGAAGCAGAAAAGGAAAGAATAGAAACTAGAAATGAAGGAGGCTTAAGTCATCTTATCCATCCACCTACCACTGCAGGATTGTCATGTCATCAGTTTTATCCTTTTGAGTTTTAAATGAAGCAAGGAATGAGGCATCTCTTGCTCCCTAGGAGGCTATTTTACAATGGTGATAGACATCAGTGTTAGGTGTCTCTTTCCTTGCATTCAAAATATGTATTATTTTGCTCAGTTTTGTTCTATTTAAAACTTCCCACCTTTTATTTATTTAGATGTATAAAATGTGCTTTTTCTGGAGACTTGGCATGTCTTTTTGACCACATTAAATCATTCCTGTTTGTCCTTGCATTTGCATTTTTTATAGACTTAAATACAGTTGCTCTTTTCCTTCTCTACTTGTGAGCTAAAAAATGTTTAGTTCTTTTGGTCTCTTAATTGGAGCGGCCTGGGAGATTCCCTCATTCACTCTGATTCCTCTCCTATGAATTCATTCTTATTCCATCTTTCCGGCACTGAGAGGGAATTCTAGTCCTTTAATCTCCTTTCAATGCAGCACATTGCAGATCCCAGGATTTTGTATCAAGGGTGATGAAATACTTTCAAGATAATGATAAATTGAATTGAGCAGGCAGCAGTGAGGCACTCTGTCACACTTGGCATTCTGCCTACTGTCAGGATTAAGTCACATTTGTATTTAATATTAACTAACTAGTAACTGCAGCTGTGGGGATACAGCCTCTCAAAATCCAAGTTCATGTAATATCTGGAAGGAAAATACAATGGTCACGTGACTGCCAGAGCAGTTTACGGGCATCATGGCATTCCTGTGCTGTTCAGTATATGAGGACCAAGAAGTACAAGGATGTATGCAGAAATGACTTCTATTCTCATATTTTGGATAAAAATATCAGAAAAACTGATGAAAATAATTTGGAAACTGATAGAATTTAATATTGTGAACTGGATAATCTGCACTCAGGAGTTAAAAGAATGGGCCGAAGAGCTGCCTGAGTAATTAATGTTAATTCTTGACAAATCTTGGAATGCTGTGTGCTGTTCTACAGACTGGGAAAAAAGCAAATGTTGTGTCAATATTTAAAAAAAGGCTAAATAGTAACTATAGGCCAACTAGCTTCACATCATTCCAGTCAAATTCATAGAAAGGCTAATATGGGATTCAATCAGTAAAAAAAATTAATGAATGGTAGCATAATTAATGCAGTCAAGATGGTTTTATGGAAAGAAGGTCTTGCCAAACTATTGATGAGATTAGAAGTTTAATTGATAGAAGTAACTATTGGTATGGTAACTGTACTGACATAATATATATAGATTTCTGTAAATCAAATGATGTATTACTGCACATATATTCTGATATTAATAAATACCATTATACAAAATCCATGTTTCATATTAATGGATTAAAAATATCTGACAGATCCCAAAATGTAATTGTAAATAGGGAGGCATCATCCAAGGGAATGTTTCTAGTGGTAGGCTTTCAGGAATGTGTTCTTGGTCTAATGCTATTTAATAATCTCTATCAGTGATCAGCAAGAAAATATAAAATCATTACTGGTAAAATTTTCAGGTGACACAAGTTAGTGAAGTGGTAAATAATGACAGAGCTCAGTTCTACAGAGCAATCTGGATTGTTTGGTAAACTGGATTAAGTTGAACCTTGAACAACATGGTGTTTTTGTTTGCTGTTTTTTTACACAGTCAAAGGTACGTAAGGTCATACCTTTATGGACAGAGAGTGTAGGTCTCACATGTTGGAACTGTATTTTTAAGGGCAGTAGTTCAGAAAAAATACTTGGGGTCACAGTGAATAACCAGCGGAACATAATCTGTTAATGTGGTATGGTGGCTAATAGCTAATGTGATCCTTGGATATATAAGGAGAAAACTATAGAGTAGAAATAAGGAAGATGTGGTATTACCACTGTGTATACCATTAGTGAGACAGTTACTGGAATACTATTTTCAGTACTGTTGTCAACACTTCAAAACAATGTTGATAAATTAGAAAAGGTTCAGAAAACAGCTCTACATGAACAGTCTGCAAAACCTGCCTCACAGTGAGAAGAAATTCTATTTAGTTTATCCAAGAGAAGGCTAAGAGGTGACTTGATTGTGATCTATAGGGGAAAGATTCTGAGAGTAGAGGGCTCTTTAATCCAACCTAGCAGGCAAAGTATAACCAGATCCAATGGCTGGAAGTTGAAGCTAGACAAACTCAGACTAAAAATAAGGTGTACATTTTTAGCCAGGAGGTAATTAGTCATTGGAACAACTTACCTAGGAATGTGGTAGATTCTCCATCACTTGAAGTTTTTGAGTAAAGACCGGATGTCTTTCTAAAAGATGCTCCAGCTCAATTAGAAGTTATGGGCTTGATCTTGAATATGGAGTGAAATTCTATAGCCTGTGTTATGCAGAAAGTCAGACTAGATTATCATAATACTTCCTTCTGACCTTAGAATCTATGAAAAGTTAAATAAAAAAGTTGTGACAAA
Organism: Emydura macquarii macquarii; assembly: GCF_026122565.2. NCBI lineage: Eukaryota > Metazoa > Chordata > Testudines > Chelidae > Emydura > Emydura macquarii. Next base: position 25,916,251 of record NW_027133034.1, read on the forward strand.
TATCAAATCAAATTTGACTTTCACTGTTCCCTAGTCAACTTGTTTGTTGCTTTAAAGAAGGGTCAATTAGTCAATTATTTTTTGTCACGGTCCAAATTTCTTGGTCACGGTATAGTCAAGGTCCAGACTCCAGAGAAAATAATAATAAAAATAACAATAATAGTAAGTAAATAAAAAGATTTTGGGGTCCATTCAAATCCATCTGGCGGTCCGGATTTGGCCTGCAGTCTACCTATTGATTATCCCTGCATAGTTTTGACTAAGGAAGTTTACATGGTTCTTATACAGCAGCAGGGTAATATAATCATGATCCTGTCCTGCTGTGACAGTCTCTGTACAGTTTTTTTCCATTGTCACTTCTTAGAGAAATAGTATTTGATATAGCTGAAATACTGCAGTATCTGCACAGATGGTAATATTGATGTAAATGTCTAAACTACTTCATTTGGTTTAGTGTATATGTATAGATTTGGAATGTGTTATTAAAGGTGTAGGGTATTTTTGTATTTCCTCTCCTTATTTCCAAATTAACAGAAATGCTGCGTTTCACTCTGTGCCTAATAACTGCTTCCTCCCTATGCAGACTCCAGAAATCTAAACTGTATCTTACAACTCTTAAATAATTTCAGTTCCCAGCTAACAAAGTCCAGATACTCCTTGCCTGCTTATTGATGCTATTTGAACTCCAATCAGCTGATGATTTCCCCTCCCAGCCTTTCAGAGATGAAAGCAATACTTATCCTCTCAGACCAGGTGAAGGGGTAGTTTCCTGTCAACCTCTTAGAAAGAGCCCGCTGAACAGCCCTATATATCCTCCTCCAGCTTCTGTACGCAGTATAGCAACAATTCGGCACTGATGGTGTCAAAAGCTGGTTGGGAACCATTGCAGTAGGTTATTTGCGTGCATCATTGCTAGTACTAATGATCCTGCAAATTAAATTTTGCCTTTGATGGCTGTAGAAGCCTTGTGTTCTCAGCTACCTATCTGAGACCTCATTACCTTTTGGTGGGCTTGTACAGATATTACCATGGGTATAATTGAGCCAGTAGCATCTTTGTTATTGGTGATAATGCAAGAGAAGGAAAGAATGCTACTTACCCATGGATTGTGGATAGTGATAACTTTGGCTACCAACCTTCCATAAAACAGTATAAGTTGTAAGTTAGTTGGTGTTAGCCTTTGTATGTTTTTCCATATACAAAGAACAAAGATATACTTTATATTAATCAAAGATCACCAAGAAAGAACAAGAGTAAATATTTCATGAGAGAGCACAATATGTGTGTATGTTGGTGTGTCTCCTCTGCCTGAACATGAGAGAGCTGCCTGCCTAGAAATAGTCTTTAGATATTTAAAGTTACAGTATACATAACATAAAGTAAAATAATTTCCATAGCTAAATTTACCATGGCACTGTGGAAATCCTCATGTAAATTGATGAGGCAGATGAGTGTGACATACTGGATCCAGGTAAAAGTGAGTTAACATTAGCTTGTCCGCTTCATGCCCTTTCATGGAATACCCATTCACAGCTGTCAACTTTATCTAATAAAACTTATGTCTATAGATAGATAATTAGCAATAACATATCTATCTATCTGTATAAAAAGATGGTGTAGTGTGCTGCAGCATAAAAATATCAAAACAATATGTCAGAGTTGCAAGTCCCACATCAAAATGAAAAATCAATATGTGAAGTTAAAATGGACAAAAAAATCTGACACTCAATCTTGATTTGGAATCGGAGCTAATAATCCCTACCTTCTTTGGGAAGTGGAATGCACAAAGGGAAGTCAATTATTAAAAGAGCACAATTGCAAAGCAGAAGGGAGGGGTTCCAAATAGAAGACCACACACTAACTATTCCAGAGAGATGGTTTAGGGAGATTTGATTTTCTCATTATTTAACTGTTGGAAATTGAGAGAGGGGAACAGCTTATCATTTAAAAATGTCATTTAAAAATGTGGCATCTGATGAAGTGGGTTGCAGCCCACGAAAGCTTATGCCTGCAGAAATTAAATGTGTTAGTCTTTAAAGTGCTACAGGACTCTTGTTGGGTTTTTTCTTTGTTTGTTTGTTTTTTTTTAATTTAAAAATGTGTTTTCTCACAATGTACACTAAACAAAAAAACATAAGTGAAAACCTAAGGTTTACCACATACCTCCAGCAGACTAACATATCCCCAGACTGAGCACAAACTGATGACCATGGATAGTCTTGTGGCTGAGACTGAAAATTACAACTCTTGAATAGTATCTGCTCATTCAGCAGTGCATATATCAATGTGGCTGTATCTATCTGTTTCAGTGGGCAATACGTGATACAATATATAGCATGGCTTAGTGAAGGGTGTACATCACACACTATATGAGGCATGTGTTTTCTAATGTGATGTTTCAAGTACATGATGTATGCTTGTGATGTATATTATGTATTTCTGAATAGTGGAGTTTTAATTTTGCTTGCAACAGCCCCTGACACGCTTAATTTGTTTCTGGTTCTCACCAGATGGATCATACTTTATGCAAATAATGACCTCTACAGGAAATTAGAGCAGAACTTTATGTGAGATAAGAGGCACAAAATGTTGTGTGCCGTAAATCAAATCACTTTCAATTTTATTGGTATAGCCCTTAAAAAAAAAGTGTTCTCCATTAAGGTTCCAGGACACTACAATAACATTGTAAGATGTAGTGCTTTGGAGCCTTACTGGAGAATATTATGTACTTATAAGGGAGTATTCTTTTCAGCATATTATTTACATTATGTTCATTTTTATTGTCTGCTTGACATAATATTTTATGCTGTATATCCCTGTTTGCTTACTTACAGTGAATTCTGTGGTATTCTCAACATCTTTGAGGCACATTACCCTAAACTGATAAGGACCCACATATTGCACTTGACTGGGCAAAAGGTCTATATGCCCCTTTTGCAAATATACGGAAGCTTGAGTGAATTTATAAAGTTGATATTATTGGTAAATAATGATCAGCAGAGTGGCCTGTGGATGAGCAGTGAAGACTCACAACAAGGGAGTGAAGTGCAAGCATTCCTTTCTGTCATGTTAGCAGCACAGAGGGGAGGAAAGTGGATCAAGTGATTAGGGCACTAGCCTGGGAATTAACAGACAGGTTCAAATTTTTGCTGTACCACAGGCTTCTTGTGTGAGCGTGGACAAGTTTTTAGTCTCTCAGTGAGTGACTTGGTTGTCAACCTGTAGAATAGGAATAATAGTACTTCCCTACCTCACAGAATATTGTGTGAGGAAGGCACTCAGATACCATGAAAACAGAAACCATATAAGAACTAAGGTAAATTTTTAAAAAATGTCATGGTAAGTTGTTTAAAGTAATTGCTGGCCTCCAAAATACCCAAAAGTTTGGTATTGTGCAATTCTACTATTGCTATTGGTTTCTTGATTAAAAAAAAAAATCAAAGTAAGAAAGAAATTGTTGTTCACTTACACTTCATTCAATAGTCTGTTCCATATCCTGCAGAGTCCCACATTTATTTTGGGCATTGTGATATATGAATACATGAGTATGTAGTGTCACTTTGAAATGATGGTCACAGTATCATAATACAGTTTCACTACTACCAAATGTGATTGTTGTGGCTCCTGGGAGAAACTCAAACACATGGCATTCCTAGGCTAAGGGCAAATGGTTCATTGGGGGAGAAAAAAGTCATAGTGATATAAACCTGATTATGGGAACTGGAAAACATGGCTTCTTATGAATCATTTAATAGGTATTATAAGGGTGACGTGCATGTGGGAATTAGTCTCTGCAAATCATGAGTGAGACCATTGAGATCACAGTGGAATGGAGTGGCAGAACTAATCTGGGGGGGAATTAAGGGAAGTCTTACACATCATGGGCCCAGTCCTTAAACTCTTAATCACATGGAGCTTGATTATGCATCTTTTATTCTTATAGGTAATCTCCACCAATCATGAGAGTGTTCACCAGTGGAGATAAGAGGTGCACAATTTAGCTCATGATGAATGGTCAGTGGAACTCAAGAGTTAGTGCTGTAGGACTGACTTCCATATTTAGAAACATAGAGATTTAATACATTGGACCTCTTGCCTCAACTTGGAGCTTTTCTTTAAGTATGTTTTAAAACAGAGTTAAACTGGTCTGTATAAAACTGATTACTTAAAGTGTTGCCATTTACAGTATCTCTGGTGAATTCACTCTCCTTTCCATTGCAATAAGTTGTCCTGCAACTTTATATTCCTTCATTACAAATCTTGTATATGTTTAATGGCTCATCTTCTACAGGAGTATAAATACATACCTTTCAGGGATTTAAGGAAGTGTTTAAAAATGCTGTGTGTTTGAACTCTGTCAATGTGCAAATAGTTCCCATTTATATTTGGAGTAAATCCCCCTCCCACCCTTTTTTATTGTTTTAATTGGGTAAATCCTATATTGACTGGGACTATATAAGACCCGGATCCTACAAATAGTTTCATGCAATCAGGCCCCACACTTGCATGGAGTCCATTGACTTTACTACAGTGCTGATTAGAATGCTAATAATATCTCCAAATAAACCACTGTTCTATTGATGTCAGTTGGGTCTCTTCACAGGAAAACTGGGACTACAGCTGGAGGCATCTTTCGGGGTTCATTGCAATCCACTCAATGGAACAGTTTCAACAGGAGAGACTGAGAGAGACTTATTTCTATCCAGAATACCCAACAGCCCAGTGGTTGACACTCACTTGAGAGGAGGGAGATCTAGGTTCAAGTTTCTACTAGGCAGAGTGGGGATTCAAACTCCTGTATCCCACCCTGGGTACAAGGGGACCATCACTACCTCTTCCAGCAAGTTTATGATATTCAGATGATTGGATTGGACCTTGAAGCAAGGGGACACCTGGGTTGTGAATCCCACCAAGGTTGAGGCATGAGTTAGATGCTGGACAGCCTTAGGATGTAGGTGATTGTGTATGTGCCCAGCCACTGAAGTTTAGGCATTTCTGGGACGTTAGCTGCCACCTAAGCCGGTAGGCTTCTAAAGTCCCTTGGGGCCTGAGGGGTGGTTGTATGAATGCTAATGTTGGACTTAACTGGCATTTGGTGCCTAAGTCCCCCTTTTGAATTTAGCCCTTAGACTCTAAAGCACAGTTCTCTGGCAAGGTGTGAATTCTGTGGTGAAGCCTGTGACTATGAAATAAAGCATGGTATACATGGGGCCTGGTTATAGAATGCCAGTCACCAAATGGCTAGGTGCTGATGGTCATGAGCAGTCCCATTTAACTAACTGGGACTGCTCAGATGTAAAAGGATGTTGTCCAGGAGTGGCCTTAATAAGTAACTTACATTCACGTGCTCCGGGACTGTAAAGTCTGTTTGAATTAAATACCCTTACCATGTTTTTTACCTGTGTTTATAGAAAATGTCAACTTTTAGGGCTTTCTTTTAAAAAAAATAAAAGTTCAATCTCAAGTCGACCTTTAAATTTCTTCATTACAGCTTTTCTGCTTGGAGGCTTTTTGAAGCATCAACCACCATCTTATGTCCATAGCATAAATGGAAAGGTGAATGGTGCATTGCATCTCAGTCTCATTTATGACTGATGACCCCATTGTGACTGCATATGCTGCGCTTTGTCAAAACGGAAGAGGAGCCACACTGAGAGACCTTGCAAAGTGGAGAGAGAGCAGCTGAAGACAACGTGGCCCTTAGGTTCTCCCCTTTTCTCAGCAACAGCCACCTGTTCTCTCCCACCCAGCCTTCTATTGCATCCCTGCCGATATTAAAAATCTAGGAATAGGTTTGTTTGAGGAGATGGGGAGCACATCTTTTTACTCCACTAAACTACATGAAAGAGGGAGGGATTATTTCTGGAGGAACAGAATGAGGAATATTATAAATCTTTTGCTAAAAAGCATAGGGACTGCCCTTCCTAAATAGGCACAATTGGTTTGAATGACTGGGAAACTCCCCTTTAGCTATTGGTTTGGTGGTTGCCTCGTGAGTCAGTGCTCTCTCTCTCTAGTGTTTGGGTCCCTTGATGAAGCCAGGGGTATGCACAAAGATAAGTGTAGAATTAAAAAGTAGATGGATGATATGTTTAGGGGACCACCTTAGGAGTCAGAAAACCTGGGTTCTATTCCTGGTTCTGCCACAGAATTCTTATGTGGCCTCAGAGTTCACTGTTCTGGGCCTCAGTTTTCCTATCTGTGAAATGGGGATAATGATACTTTCCTACCTCACTAGGGTGCTGTGGGTTATTCAAAAGTGACTTTAGAAGCAAGAGTCCCTTAGGCATGTGCTCCTAAATCATTTAAGTGCTTTTGAAACTGTCGCCCTAAATTAATAAATGTTTGTAAAATTCTTTAAGGTGCTGAGATGGGAGGAGGTAATGAAGGGGAATGTATAATGTTATAAATGCTGCAGAAGGATCAAGGAATTCAAATCCTCAGAGACAGTTGCAAATAGGCTGTGATCTGCTTTTTCACCTCAAGCTAGCTAGGAAACGTTATCCCCTTCTCTTGAACAAGGACTGGGACACAGTGATCTCTGCTCTGCAAAACTGATGCAGCCAAGGCAAGACTAAGTGACTGCTATCCTCTTGGGAAGAGGAGTCCCCTATTAAGGGGCTGGGGGAGAGGCTGAACTGGGTTGGTGAGTATGCTGTTGGGAGAAGGGGAGTCTTTCTGAAGCTGTGTTGTGAGAGGGGTACTGAAGTGAGGAGTAGCAGTGCAAACCTCTGAGTTAGATTCAGTACTATGGTAATGAATACTTTAGCAGCTCTTACACTAGGCAGACAGATTAGATGGATTAGAGTGGGGGCCATTTTTTTTAATGTCCCTGCCTTTTCCCTTGAGCATCAACTGCTGGGGCTTTCTAGCTGCCACTGAATCTGCCACGTAAAGAGACTCAAATGCAATGGCTGGGAGTGGGGCAGAACATTAGAGCGAAGAAGTGCAACCTTCCCATACAAAAGGAGGGGGATTCTAAGAAGCCATATCTGAACTCTTTGTCGGGGGGAGCGGGGGGTTCTTTCTGTTAGCACAACCCAGGATCCCATAGTCAACTAACCAGTTGTGTGAACTTCCCTCCCTCCACCCTCCTTGGGCAATTGGTACATTCCCACTCACTGTAACTTCAGGAGCATAAATAAAGGCAGCAAGCTGCGGGAAATTTTGCTGTTTGCTGGCTAGGGGAAGAGGAATCTGATTGCTTGTCTAAGCCGAAGCAGTTTTGTGCTGCTTGCAGCCGGTTGTGGGGAAGGTGTATTATGGAGCAGCCGGTGCAAACAGAAGTGTGGAAAGCGCAGACCTTACAGGAACTGATCCAGATCCTGCATCACTTATTTTCTAGTGATAAAGTCAGTGTAGAAGAAGTGCAAGCCTTAATGGAATCGTATGAGAGCAACCCGCAGGAGTGGATGAAATATGCCCAATTTGACCAGTTCAGGTAAAGTCAGCTCTTTTCATCTCTCTGCAAAGGGTGGGAACTCAAAAAGGAGCCTGTCTAAAGAGTAAATCAACAGAGCAACAAGCAAGTCATATAAACACACCTGGTGGGGAACGGGGTCCGTCGTTGGTGTTCTCTTTGGGTGTAGATTTTTTTTTAAGAAAGCGAAATCAACAGCGATCAGAGGAATATAAACTAAAGTTGAAGTATGACCAGTATGTGCGAAACCTGAATTCAACTGAAGTAGTTCGAGTGCATGTATATGCGTTGTATGGAGCTATGGAAACATTTTCTCCAAACAGCTTTTAAAAAGGGGTTGAGGAATTAGTGGCGGCGGTGTCCTCCTTGCGGTGTTCAGATAGTTGGAATCTAGGTAACGTGAGATCGGGGAGAAGGAGACGACTGGCATCTCAGGTGTAAACTTCCTTTTAATAGACTGTAAATGAAGGACATGGTTGGAATGAATAAACAACAATGGAGAGTCACTGTAAGGGCTGGATAACATGACTGTTTCCTCGCGATTGCTTTGACTGTTGCGATCATTTTAGGTACAGCTGTGGGTAGGAATCTGACCCAGATGAATGTGGCTTTTATTCTTTATTTTATTATCTGCTAACGCTAGTACACCCCGTGCGTTTCCTTGACCACTCCCTTCTATCAATGTTGTCCCGATGCGTGGTTTTAATGTGAACAGCAAAGATGTTTTAGGAGATGCCGGAGGGGAGGGAGGCAAGTGTGGAACCGTTCGCAGATTCAGAATGAATCCAGGCCCCTGGAAACAGCTCAGAAACGAAGAACCCAGAGAAAATATGTTGGCAAGTTTCCCAGACTGATCAGCGGTAGGAAACGAATTCCGTTTAGCTCGGGACTCTCGCTCCACATCTTTCTGCTTCACAAAGCGGGCATTCATGGTTGGGGCGCCCCGCTGTGGGAAAAGGGCCAGTGTCTAATGTCTCTTGTTTGGTAACGGGGTATGGAGCCCCAGTTACTTACTGTTGACTTCTGCGGTGAATCATTAGAGAAAGGGCAGCGGAGCTTTCCAAAGTGAGCGAAGCGCAAACGCTTGCTCAAACCTACTCTACACAGTTACAAGGGGCGGGCTGGCAGAGCTGGGGAAGCCCAGCCAGTGCATCGGCTTGTTTGAAATAAAAAGTCTACCGAGCACCAGTGCTTTGCTTCGGCTTTGATTTTGCAAAACCTCTTCTTCTCCCTCCTGCAGTAAAAATCAGTCCCGCAACACTGGGTCTGCTAGCTCCACGCTGCGTTTCCCGCCCACTCCTCAGCGCTTTCCCGTTCTGCACGGGGTGGTTTTTTGTTTTTGTTTTGGTGTGGTAGGGCATTTTCTATGCAGTTCTCCTCCGATTCCTTCTCGTCTTCCCTCGAGTCGGGATTCTCGCCTTCCGTGGCACGCCGCATTCACCCTGGCTGAGAACTCGCCTGCACACCCTGCCTTGGCCCTTCCCTGCACGCGGCGCTCTGGGGGTGCTGCAATTCGCATGCAACACTCCCTCTGCGGAGGTGCTCGGCGGGCTCCCGCTGCAAGCCTCCTCTGCAGGCCGGGGGGAGGCGCGCCGCAGGCGGGTTATTCAGTCCTCTCCCCCCCGTTTTCTTTCTCGCGGCTTTGCAGGTTTCCCGGCGGCCGCTGCCCGGCAAAGGGCTGCTCAGAGGCAGGGCCAGGGCCGGGGCTCGGGCAGCCAATCGGAGCTGCCCCACAGCTACGCCCCGGGGCGCTGGCCAAATCAGAGCCGGCAGGGCGGCCTGGGCTTGTTGTCAAGCGTCGGGCACGAGGAGGGGCTGGGCAGGGGCAGGCTCTGGCCCATGGGCTCCTTGCAGGCAGGGCCCAAGCGGAATGTTTTCGCGCCCAGTACAGACCTGGAACACGGCCCCTCCCACCCACATCCCGCAGCCCCTCGTCCCCACGTACAATCTCCAGAGCCCTGACAATGTTTTTCCTCCTGATAATGGGGGGGTTGCAGCCTGGGCCGTGCCCCTCTGGGCCCCAATAAAGTGCACCCTTCCCACTCCCCCCCCCCACGTGGGGGTCCTGGCGCAGATTGTTTGCCCTGTCACTCCAAAGTTACCTGGAGTCGTCTGGCCCCAAGGAATGAGGGGGCGCTGAGTGGGGCGCCCCTGGTGTGAAGGCTATGAAGTCAGTGGGTAGATCTGAGTGCAGGGCAGTCTCCTAGTGCAGGAGCTCGGATTGGTTTCCTTCCCCACCCACACACACTCTCACACCAGGGCTAATTCCCGAGTGAACAGAAGACAGTTAGAGCTGTGCTTATTTATGACCATCCCATTATAGGATTTTCTGTGGGGCTCATCAGTGCCTCCCCCCTCCCCCGAGAGTCATGAAGTTATTCTCCTGAGACCCCTGGAAGGCAGGGTGACAATTAGCCACGTTTGGCAGGGGAGGAGCTGAGTGGCAGAGGACTCAGCCCCGCACAGGTGCAGCTCCATTAGCGGAAGCGCTGGTGTGGACAGGGTACAGGGGTTTCTACCACTGTGTCAGCTGGCACGTGCACATTGTTTACCCCACAGACTATTACCATTGGAAGGAGATGTACTAGTGCTAGATCAGTGGGAGAAGAAAAGTGATGAAAATTCCTAGATAAACCTACCCTGAGTCAGTTCTCCAGGTTCACACAGGCAGTCTGTGTCAGAACCTGGAATAGACTCTCTAGCTCAGTGGTTCTCAACCTATTTATCATTGTGAGCCGCATGTGCAGCTCTCTATGTGTTATGTGGGTGTGCATCCATACAACATATATACTACCAGTACTGCCCTGAGGATGTCTCAGGGGCCATAGCTGTGTGCCAAATGGGCCGCAGGTTGAGAACCCCTAGTCTAGGTCATCTGTGTCTCACTTCCATGCCTTAACCTCAAGAATACCCGTTCCTTTAATGTGATGACTCTGACCAGGATTTTTTCCCCCTACTTAAATGTTAGTGATTGCATACACAGACATAGATACTTCCTTTCAGTACTGATGCATATCTTAATACATATCTATACATAGAAACATTTAAGCAGAGTAAAGAAATTTTCCTTAAAATTGTTTTTTGTCAGAAAATGTAAAATGAGGTTACTCGTGTGAGTTTGCAGGATTGGGCCTTCAGTTAGGAATCAGAGGATGAAACCACTTGTATTGTTTAGGGACATGAGAGGTCCTCCAGCCCTGAGAATGGAACATACCCTTGATTAACTATATGAATAATATGTATGTAAAAAGCAAGCCTTTTCTGCTTTTCTTTTTGTGTTTAATTTACTACCAGAAACTTTTTTAGCATCTTCTGCTCTTCAGAATGTAGTTTTGAGCATAGCTCTTTGACAGAAATTACTGTGTTGGTATTTGGGTTTCAGCCATACAAAAAAATTACAAGTATAAAAAAACAGAATAGTCCAGAAAAGCAACAGTTATCATATGTGTAACTACTGCACTTTAAAAATCTTTGCCTAATGCAAAAGAGTGCAGTCACAGAAAGGAAAGCCAAGAATATTTTAAAATGAGGTGTAGAAAAATGTATACATTTATTTGATTTTCTTCCTTGCAGTACTGTTTCTAATTATAAAGCTTGCTGTTGAAGTGATCTCATTCAGCAACTATTTTGATTAGATTCTCTCTTCTACTTCAGTTTCAGATACATACTTCCAAACCTCAACACTGGATTTAATTTAAAAGCACTACTGATGCTATAAGTGGTAGTTGTACGTCCAGTTTTTTCCAGCCTGAAAAAGTACAAGGGCAAAAACCACTCAAAAATTCTATTTCACTTTCTCTGCATATAATTTGCCTTTCAAAGCGAAGAGACCCTGTAAAATAGGCTGCCATCCTCATATTTATACTCTTTGTTGGTTTTTTTTTATATGCACACATAGGTATTTTTAAAAACCACAGATATTTTCAATTTCAGGTACACAAGAAACCTTGTGGATAAAGGAAATGGAAAGTTCAACTTGATGATCTTATGCTGGGGTGAAGGACATGGCAGGTTTGTTTCCAAAGGCTTGGTATCTGCAGATAGAAATAAAGCTAGTATTTTTCATTTGGGTCTGTGTAATACTGTGTGTCATCATCCTACAAAAAGAGACAAACTATCTACCTCACAAGCATTAATAGGTAGAAGATGGTTAACCGTTAACTACAAACAAAAGAAATAGTAATAATGAGGATGCCTATACCAAAGGGGTAATTTTGAAAATTGTATATCTTGTGATTTTAGGACATTTCTGTGGTTTTCAGTCTTTCACCATATCTAAACTTCTCTTTTGTCCACTGAGGTTTTTTAACCCCACAGTTACAGAGCTGGATCTTATAGTCTTTAAGTAAAACTCCAGTTGCTTTTAAAGGGAGATCTGCCTGATCAGGACTGCAAGATCAGGCTCATGTATTAGAGGCTATAAAAGCTTTTGCTTCTATTACACCTACATAGTCTAAATCCTGGTCTGTGTGGCCAGCCTGAGAAAATTAGTTTGGGTTAGACATCTTGGGGTGTGTGAAGGAATGGAATCTTCCCACCCCACGCTACTGTATAACAAGGCCACTTTGTGGTTGCTATCACAGACATAAAGTGACAACAGATTTTGCAGCTGCTGGGACCAGTCTATGTAGGAAGTTTGAAGGTGTAGACCAATGGATCTCCATAGTCAGAGTGCCCCTGAAGCCCCTGCAGAACTTTCTTCTATGGTATGCAGGAGTTTCAGACTTCCTGTATATATTCTGTACAGCCTGCCTCCTCTGCAGAGCTGAACCACACCAATGCTGTTGATTATTGGGGTGGTGTGTATGTGCCTGCAGAAGTGGGGGCAGGATCTTTCTCTCTGAAGTTCTTTCGCAACTTGGTTGGTTAACCAAAAAAACTTTTTATAGCCTGTAGTTTTTTGTCACATAGTCACTGACCCTGCACATAAGTAGAAAAAGTATAATTGTTTGCTTTGGATGTGAAAATTAATTAATCTTGTCAGGTCTAGTTTGGGATGGTGCCATGCTTCCCCAAACAGATTTAAGAGGGCACTCTAGATCTGCAGCCCACCACCTATTCAGTATAGGGTCTTTTGTGGGCAGACTTAAATTTTTGTCAAATGTTGTACTGGTTTGTTACTTGGACAAGCATCTGCTGGTGACTAGAATGATACCACAACTTTTTTTCACTCCCTATGTAAGAAGGCTAAATTAGTTAACATGATTCATTGGAAGAGAAACTGCTGAGGGAGTGACTATGTGGCATTCATGAACTTGCCTATTTAAAGAAAAAGAAAAACCCTGCTCTTCATAAGTCAAAAGCAATACAACTTCTTTTTCAACTGGAACCACATTTTCTGTGTATAAACACTTAAATCCTTCATATTCTAGATTGAAGCTTGATTAGTCTTGTATATTGGGGTAAAAAAAAAACACTTGCCAGATTGAGCAGGAAGTTTTTCCTTGGGATCTTGGGTTCTAAAGCAGTCAACTTCTGCAGAAGTGAAGCTTTAGTTTCTTTTAAATTAACTACATTTATAGCCCTTATGGCTGCACATCTAGCAATCCAAATGTATTCCTGGATAGGTAGCTGTCCTGCTTCCGTGCTCCTGCCACTTCTCATGGCTTTGCCAAGCAACAGCAGAGAGAACTAAACAAATCTGTCTGGTCAGTTTAACTGTTGCTATTAAATCCAGTGGGAAGCAGTGAAACTTCCTTTTTCCTGTGTACCTCACATCCACGACAGCAGCAAAGAGGCCTGAAGATGGAGAAGAGGCAGAAAGCTCCATCTCCTATGCAGAGCTTTAAATTTATCAGATGTTTACTAGCCTGTAACCGATAGGAAAGATAGAACACCCAAGCAAAATCCATGGAAAGTGCCTTTTTGTTTCCCTACAGGCAGGGTGTCTTACCTGGACTTTTCTTTTGTGTCTACTTCTGGTTAGTATAGTTAATCCTTCAGCTAGTATTTTGCTAAAATTTGCTAAATAAACCTGTATTTGTTGTTAAGTTATTACAATAGCTTTCTAGTACATCAGCCTTAATTGAGCATCTTTCAGTCACAGTAAATGTTTTTTTGAGATTTGCTGGTGTTCTGGTATGTGACAAGTATGCAATAATATTCATGTCTTGCACGTACTGTTATAACTCTACAATACAATCTGTGGTGTCTGTTATATTTTAGTAGGTAGTATTAAATGTATACATCACGTTGAGTTCAGCTATTCTGTGTTTCTATAGCAGTATTCATGATCATACTGACTCACACTGCTTTATGAAGATCCTTCAGGGGTATCTAAAGGAGACTCTGTTTGAGTGGCCTGGGAAAAAAGGTTCTGGAGCGATGACTAAGAAATCAGAACGAGTTTTGGGGGAAAATCAATGCGCCTATATCAATGGTAAGTTGTTTTTTTTTAATGTCCGGTATATGACCATTCCATTGCTAGCATCAGTGATTCTAACTCTTAATTGAAAAGTTCAGTCTTCAATAAACTGGCCTAGCTAGCTTCTTGTATTGTACCTAATTCTGTTGTACATCAGTGCCTATGCAGACTCAAGCTCTCCTCAAATTTGTGTTTAAACTTAAACAATCTGAAAAACCCTCATTCATCTAAATTCATTATTAAGATACTGCGATAAAGGCTAACATCCTTCAAGATGCTGAACAGCTCCTGAATGCTCAGAACCTTGCATGATCCAAATCACTAACTGAAAATGCATGTAGATATGAAGTTAAAAATATAAAGCAACAGGCAAATCGCATGTACAAAAATCCAAAATTCATACGTCTCCCTCTTTGGATCATGAAGAAAATATCTCTTGGGTGTGTATGATCCTTTTGAGCTACAATGAAAAGCCTAAGACAATAGTGTAGTAGAACAGTAATCACTCACAAAATCGGTAAGTCTAACAGCCAGGAATATAATGGATAATGATTGAATTGTATGTTGCTCTGGTCTTTTAGAATTCTGTATTTACACTTTTTACGGTGCACAATAGCACATAGCTATCATGACAGGGGCCTTCTTTGTTGAACAATGTTGTTAAATATAAAATGTACACTAAAGCCAACTTCCCATGTGAAGTAATGCACAATACTCTATGAAAATGGTGGACATCTTGACTACTTTTGACTGATGTGTGTAACTGCTTCTGTACATCTCTCTATGTGCACTGGATGCAGCTTTCTATTCCTACTTCTTTCCTGTTATGAGAAGCTTGCAAATAAAACAAAGGGCTTGAAAAATTTACTTGACACCTGAAGAGCTAGTCTTTTGGCTAGCAGCCAGAGGCCCTTGACTCTGAAAACTTCCTGGAAACTTTTTCTTATTATTTTCCATGCTTGCTCTCAGTCCAGAGGTGGATTTTCATTAATCAAACTTTCTGAAGTAGAAGGAGAGAGAAATCTGTTCAAACGCTCAGGGTTTTTGTTTGAGGGAGGGAGGGGTGTTTGTTTTTAAATATAAGCAGTGCTGTGCATTTTTTACAAGTTCAGAAAACATTTGAATTTTGTGTGTTTGCTCCAAACTCAAATTTTGTTTGTCTGTCTGTCTGTTTGTTTGTTTGTTTGTTTGTTTGTTTGTTTGTTTGTTTGTTTGTTTGTTTTAAAGCAATCTATCAAAAAGGCTCAAACTTGTCCTCTCAGAGAACTGTATGCCTAGTTCTTCTGTGTTTCCTGGTTGAATATATCGGCTTAAAAGTAACAGAAAATAAAATGCTGTGCATTCACAATTTGTTGCCTTAACTCTTTAACAGTCCCCTAAGATATCTGTTTTTCTGTCTGGATCTCTGCACATTCAGATAAATGGTGCAGAAAGAATATGCTAGGTAGCATGGCAGTTCTTTATGTGCTAGTGTATATTGTTTGGTGTTTGCACTTTACTTGCAAAACTATTTACTCACAGGAGTGAATTGATTTTAATCTCTCAATACATACATATAAATGTAGGGGTTTTCCCCTCATTTAAATGAAACAGTGTAAATTAAACTTAGAGGTGTATATTTTAAATGTGCAAAAGTTGGAATGCATCAGTGTTTCCCACAGTAACAGTATCTGGGCTACATTGCGCAATTAAGGGCTGAGGATTATATAAGATATTATATAAGCGTAAAAGGCTGAGTTGCATTTGCTCTGGGAATCATAAACTTGAATTCTTGGACTCTTGAGCAGTTTTAAAAATTCTTCCTTAATGTTGAATCAACATGAGTTTTGGTAGATTTAATTTTCATACTTTGGGTATTTTATAGTAACTCGGTTTCTGTCCCCTGGTTCTCTGAAAGTACTGTTCATTTGTTAACAGCTGCCCTGTGGACTGTGCCTTATTTTATTACCTGTTCAATTATGTTTGCTATTTCAGCGAAGATTGGACGTTTGCCATGCTCTGGTAATTTGTCACTTTAAACAAAAGCCCAGACAAATTGGAAGATGGACAACTGCAAAAGAAAGCAACTGTCTCTTTGCTCATGAATTCACACTTGAAATTCAAGTAGTTCATTGTTAACGTGATTGATGTCCTGGTTATCAGGCTGAAAACTAGCAATGCAAAAACCAGTTTCCCTCTGAAATGTCTTGTTGTTTATTCTTTAGAAAAACAAATCTTCCATTCAACATCTTCAGAACACCTGTGTCTCCTGGGAAAGAAAATAACCTTGAACTCATTGGGGATGGCAGCTGTTAATAAATAACCAACAATGTGCTCTTCCTGAAGCTTTTATAGATTTCTGTTAAGCTTTATATGATAGCAGATAACAAAAAAAAATATTACTGTATATGGAAAGTTAGAGAGCAAGGCATTCTGAAGTCCCACTGGATTTGGTGATCTGTCCTAGAGAATAAAACCCAAATTCTCTTTTTTGAGTTAAAAATTCATCCTAAAAGTGTGGTTGTGTCTAACTGTCTTGTTGGTTTAGATGGTGCTTCTCCAGGCACTTATCAGATTTCATTAGACCTGTCTGTTAATGTAGCCTTTCCTCTCATGTCCTCGCTTGTCTAGACTCCATTGGCCTGCACCGTGTGGAGAACACAAGCCACACAGAGTCTGCTGTTAGTCTGCACTTGTACAGCCCGTCCTTTGACAGCTGTAACACCTTTGATCAAAGAACTGGACACAAGCATAAAGTCAAAATGACATTCTATAGTCAGTTTGGAGAAAGGACTCCAGGTGTAAGTACAAGCTAACGAATATCCTTTGTGTTCAACTACTCCGTGTCCTCGTGCAAACAGAGCAGAGAGCTAGCTTGCTCTGCTCCTGCCCATCACTGAAAACTAGCCCAGGGCTCTGTGCTTGGGTGCCCAGCACAAGCTGGGATCTGAGCAACCTCACAGTTCATTATTGACTGTCTGATCGTTCTCTTGTGAGAATCAATACATTAAGATTGAGCCATCCAGCTACTTGATAATGGGGTCCATATAAGTAGATGGGGCATCATAATCTACTATTAAGTCTTTTCTTTTAAAAGAATCTCTCCTCTTTTTTTTAGGCACCAGCAGTGTCACAAGAGAACAACTGAGAAGCATGCACCAGAATTAATGTGTTAAGGCCTGCTGAATGTTTGACCAGGGACAGAAGAATTGTATAGCTGATGCCAGCTATAGCTGAATAACCTGTACATAGAGATACAGTAGGGAAGCTTCCTGGCAATATGTAGTTATCTTGAATGAATTCTGATTATGGAACTCTAAGGTGACTAGTATTATAAGCTGCTGCAGAGGTTAGATGCCTTTGTGTAGGCTGTTGTAAAGTCAGAATCAAGTGTCTTGTTTTTCTGATTCTAGCCTCTTTTAAATTCCACTTTTAAGACTGTACTGGGAATATCAGGAGTAGGTTTTTAAAATATTATTTGACACTTTTTCTAGGCCTATATACGTATGTGCGTTCAGTGTATTCAGTAATCTAAACTTTGTAGACTCAAGTCACCATTAACAATATGTACCCATCTATAATGTATTGGATACTATTAACAGCAGTTGTTTTTTTTTTTTTTTTTTTTAATGAAGCTTTTTATGTTTTAGTGCTCTGGAACATTTTGATAGTTGTGTGTTTTATTTTTTTTTTTTTTTTTTAATTTCATTTGTCAGATCCATTTTTAAACAGGAGCAATAATGCACTTCATGTAGAAGGATGTTTGAAAAGTTAACTGACTTGGGCAAAAGTCTGGGTTTTTAACCAGATTAATTATGTTTAACGCAGCTAGTGTCTGTCCATTTTCCAGAATATTATTGTGTAGCTACTGAAGGCCTTTAGGGTAACCTAAATAAAACTGGATTTGAGCACAGATTTCAAAAGTTTGCAACTTCTTTCCTGATAACTAAAATAGAACACTCATTACTTGTGATTAATTCCATCCTCAGTAGATCTTTCATAAATATCTCTTAAATCTGAACTAGGCAATGCCGTTATTAGAAAGGGACTTAAAAAGACAAAAGCATTTAAAACTTACTATTAAATTCTGGCCCTGTTGAAGTCAATGGGATTTTTTTGGATAAATTTCAGTGGCACCAAGATTTCACCCTTAATCTTGAGTTATGATACATGGGGGGTTTTGCAAAATTTAATTATAATAAAAACAGAAATGCATCATAAATCAATGAGGTCTGGTTTTTTTTCCCCTCCATAAAAGAATCTTTGTTTGACATAATATGTGAACGAGAAGATGAGATGTGCTAAGTAAAAATATGCCTTTCCTTAGTTTCCTTGTAAAATCAAAAGTAGAAAATGAGGATGTATACAGATTCCACTGCACTCCTCACTCTCTTCTTAAGTGATTATGTTCCAATGGGCAGTAGTATAACATTTTAACAGTACCTTTTTCTAATGAGTTGCACATCTTTCTCCTTAATGGCAGTAAGCACTGCAGAGATTTTTATAATCTCAGCAGAAGCCATTTACCATGTGCTCTGTTATAGGCCTAAAAACTGCTTTCTGTTTTGGGCTCTTTTTCAAGTTTCCAGGAGTAAAAATCAGTCTGATGGGAGAGACTTACGGAAGGATTTTCAAAAGCAGTTAAGAGTTAGGCAACAATTCCCTGCAGAAATCAATGGGAATTTAGTGCCTAATTTCCTCAGGTGCTTATGAAAGTCCTAACCAAATATTACACCAGGTAAATTCAACACTAGGGTAAACCTTTTCTTAGGAATATGAAGGAGTGAATCTTAGGTTTCCAGTGGAATGAACAAACCAGAGGTACCAGCAAGATATTAGCAAAGGGGGGGATCAGGAGTCCATGGAGAATCCTCTTTTGGAAACCCACCAGGAAGTTAAAGGAACATGTTGGGTCCAAAGCTGGAAGAGAAAGGAGCAGCAGATCCTACTGGTAAAAGGCACTTCAAATGCTGTGTTTTTGATGATTTTCTGGGTTCCAGTATATTCCAAAGTGTATCATATCCTGACATATTACTGCTGAAATTCCAAAAAGTCTCTGCAACCTGAACATTGGTCCTGAGCTTCCCAGGTAGGTAAGACTGAAGTCACATGGTGGCAGCACATTCTGCCTCCTCACAGAGGAAATGAGCCATGTCACTCCACCTCTCAAACATGAGTGTTTACACTCCATCTCCAGTAACCCAGAAAAGTCTTTGGAGTGGGCGCTAACAGTGGGTCTTCACCTCTGTGGATCCACTGTCCATACTCTCTCTCCCACAGAGGTGGGTATTGCAGTCACGGAAATTAATGCAGCTCAGGAGCTGGCGTTGCAGATACAGGGAGTATTTGTTTGTGTTCAGAGTAACTGAAGGTCAAAGATTCTTTTCATCCTGGCCCAGTAAAGTAACTTTGATGCAGAGCCAGTTCATTAGTGCTTTTAAAAAAGACTGGCTTCTTCATGTCTCATGGGTGTCTCCCCTCTCACCTGCTTGCTGTCTTCGTTCTGTCTTTCTTAGGCATTGTCTATTATACTGGAGAAGTTGCACTGGTTAAACTACATTTTTTAAAATCAATGTAGTTAAACCAAGGCAAACCCACTATGTAAATACACTTAAGCCAGTTAAACCCTTGCATAAATTGGCTTAGCTTAATTTAGCAATTTACTAATGCAAGCAAGACCTACCGGACCAAGGTTTAAACTGGTTTCAGTGCATTTAGTAAGGGGTTTAAAATCAATTTAGTTAAACTGGTGCAACTTCACTACAAATACGGCTCCAGTGGTGCGTAGGGCACTGGCCTGAGAGTCCAGAGAACAGAATTCTGCCACTGACTCATTGTGGAACCTTGAGCAAGTGACTTAATCTCTCGGTACCACAGTTTCCCCAGCTGTAAAATAGAATTAATAGTGTTCATCTTGTGAAGCACCATGACACCTATGGATGAAAGCACTACACAGATGCAAAGTATTATGCTACCCCCTTGCCTCCAATAACTTTCCATCTTGCTGTTTGCTTTCTTCTCAGTGGCTTTGCACCTTCTTTTTTATATTTTCTGAAGATCAGTAAAACACTTAATCAAAAGAAAGGGAAAACAGTGTGATTTTTGGGGACACAGGCTTTGGCCTCCAGGAGAAGCAGAAATGCCATCTCTGTAACTTTCCACCAGTTATCTACAATCTCTGTACTGTTTAACTTGTTCATTTACTTTTCTGTTACCTATTTTCAATTTCTAAATAACAACATGTGCCAGATGAAATTGTGCCCTTAACCAGCAAGACTTGGGTTTGTTCACTGCTCTTGCCGTAGGGGCAGAGAAATAACAGAATAGCAGTGCCAAGATCTGCAATTTGCTTTTTGTTATTAAAGAAGCCTGTTCCTGAGCTACAAAGATACAAGGGGTACATGTTGTTCGCTAGCTTATTCTTAAATTGTTTTTACACGCCCCTCCCAAGCCTAGGTGAAAATTGTTTGTACTCCCAGGGTGTAGCCTTCCTGAGCTTAAAGCAGGCAGCCTGCCTGCAGTTACTCTGACACTTCTGTTGTTTTAAAGCATTCGTTTTAAACTGTTCTGCTTTTAGGCTGGGCTATAATACTCTGCTGCAGCTTTCTTGCTTGTGAAAGCCTTTGCAATCCTTGCCTGGCAGACAGCCCACACTGCCCCCTATTTTTAAAGTTAAATGGCTCTGTACATGTGAAAGGTCCAGTTTTACAGCCGTGGAGACTGATAACCTCTTTAGCCATGGAATAGGGACAACGGGAGCAGCAGATTCCCCACGCTGGCTTGCCAATGTTTCATCAGTGCTAACCACCTCTAAGGTCAGTCCCCATGCTTGTTAATATTTGGGCTTTCTGCTGCGATTGCAAATGAAGGTGAAAACAGTCCTGAAGTTATGGATACTGTCCACTAAGGACCTAGCTGAGACCAGCAGCAGTAATGATTTTTTCATCACTACCAATTCAAAATCAGATTTTAGCCAGTGCCCTGATGGCAAAAAGCTGTTTCTCATTATTATTAATCTTCTGAGCCATTTATGGCACTCAGTCCATCTCTGCTACTGCTTATTTACAGTTCTACCTCTTCCTACCCTGGAAATATAAGGTGTGTTAAGAAACATGTTTTACTCACACATTTTACTTAACACGTTATTAAGCACCTACTGTAGAGAAAGACACGTTTTTAAAAGCTAGCTTGTTAACCCTAGGGTTAAGGTCCTGTGGTGTTTAATATCGTGTTAATTAAAATGTAAGTTAACGCATTTGCTAACAGGAACCATTTTTCCCATTGTAGAGAAGACACTTCTCCAAAACACAGCTATCCCAACCTGTTCCCTGCAAGATTACAAAATTGTGATTGCTCTAGCCTCGAGAAAGAACATCAGAATGGAAATTCTTAAGATATTTTATTTTCCTCCTGTGATTCTCCCTGTGTTTCCGTAAGAAACATGTCCTCTGGGTGGGAAGAAGATTTCCCTCTGCTATGAAAACGAACCACATCTTGCTGAGCTGTCCCCGCTCAGCTTTCAGGTTCAGTCCTGAAGTAGTGCAATTTTTTTAATCTCACTTTGAATGCCAAGTGTTTGGCCATGTATGTCATATGTTTTTTTAGGAAGCCGTCAGAGCCAAAGCCAGAAAACAAAATCATTCCTTCATTCCCCAAACACGTTGCCCAACACAAACCACATATTTGCAGTCAGCACTCCAACCAATTAAATGTGCCGAGGAACTGGGTTTCTGCCACGGTGTCTTTCTGCAGCCAAGGAACATGGCTTTGCCCTTAACCAAGGGCTTGTCTACATGGGAATGTTGTTAGTTTGGATTTAGTTTGTTTGCCTTAAATGTGTCTTGTGTCCACCAGACACCCCCTTTAAAAAAAGTGAATTATTTGGTGTCTGAAGTCTTAGATCACAGTAATCCTCCTTGCGACTAGAGTAACTGCACTTTTCAGTGAGTTTGTTCCTTTAAGGTTCATGTGGATCAATTCCTAACTATTTTGTTACTGACATGCTTCCAGCTACAATCCCACACTGCATTGCTTCACACCTGGCTTAAACAGGTTTAGTATCTCCAGGGTTATCTTGACTAAATGTCACCTCTCCATTTATAATGCTGGCAGGCAGCCAGGAGTGCCTCTATTTGATACCAGGTAATAGGGAGTTCACATACTCATGATAGCAGCCATGTCCCCTGTGCTTCCAGACTCCTTCAGAGGTCCTGGATCTGCTATTATCTTCTCTGAAGAGTTGCATTTTCCGTCCCGCCTGCAGAACAATCACCAGAACAGAGACATCTGAAAGACACTGTTAGAGTAAATGAAGGTGAGGGGACATTCCTGGAATTAGTCCCAGGTTTGCAAATAAAAAGATGAAGCTCAGTCTGAGCACATGGGACTAAACCATGTTTTAATCATTTTAATCAGCATTGAGGAAACTATTGGATTGTATTTGGATTCCTTGGCACAGGTTATTTTTGTAATTTTTGTAGACAGGAACGTGGAGGAACAAGGGCGGAGGAGTCTGGGTTTGCTGGCATTAGGAGCCAAGCCATTCATTTGGGCGGGGGGAAGGACATTTGAAAGTGCCCTCCAGAAGAGTGTGCAAAGCCACTCTCTTTGGAGTACATTCATTTAGAAAAAGAGGCAGCAGGAAGATTTTGTGAACTCCTAAGTTGCAGATCTTCAGCTGGTGTAAACTAGTGTCATTCCGTTGCTGTCAATTGAGCTACTGCCATTTTATGCCAGCTGAAGCTCTGCCCCTTAGTTTAAACCTCAGACTAGAGTAAGTTTTTCATTCTGATGTGACCAAGTTTCCAAAAGGCTAAGTGTGTCAGTCCATTGAGCTGTCAAACTGTCCAGCCTTCACTTAACCTGTCACAGCCAGCAGCTTACACTGTTTTGGCAAGGGAAGTCCATTTACTGTTTAAGAAAAACTTCAAAGTCTAGCATTCTCTACATTCCATCAGTAGGAAGCGTTACTTAGAATGCCTGAGGATGGCGTGAGTGTGAGCGAAACCTCTACCACAGCGCTGTGTGAGTGAAAACAAATTGTGCGCTCCTCTACCCTTCCCACCCCACTTCCTCCTCCTTTCCAGTGTCTTTATTTCATTGCTTCAGCTCTTGATGGATTCAAACATGCCATTGTCATCACATTATAAGACTGATTAAGGATGCACTTTCATTTTAATCTATTTTCAGATTTTTATAATCTACTGGGAAAATTAAGCCTTGGGTTTAACTCTGTTTCTGGACCCCACTCTGGAAAATCAGTTTTACTGGCTACCTGGAGAGTCCCACTATGGAAGGGGAATTCCTAGGTGTCCTAGAGCTGACATAGCAACCAACATCCCCTTGTGGACTCTAGTGTACAGGGTGTTCCTGAGACAAAGGCGGCGGCTGCAATGGCCTCCTGGGACCATGGGTAGCCAGGCATAAGTTACAGCAGTCTTCAGATTGCTCTAACTCATGGCCAGGATCAAATAAGTTCCTAGCCTATTCCAAGAGCCAATGATCACAAAGGTGGTATAAAGTTACCTTTCTTTTGCCTCCTGGTCCTGTGCCACGTAGAGCTTGTTCAAATAGATATCTGGGGGTTTTGTTTTTGCTTTGTCTGTTTGTCAGTCAGATTATGTCACATAGTGAGTAAACAGAAAAACTTCCACTTGGCTATGTTTTAACCTGGGGAATTGTATTTTTTCATGCATTAAGATAATTTTAAGATACACCCATGTGAGTGTGGAGAATGAAAACACTCTTATTCTAAAATGTCAGAATTGGTTTAGCTCAGTGATGACCTAATTAGGAATAAATAGTTGAGTAAATAAATTTTGGTTTTTTTAAAACTTTTTATTGTAAGAGTGACAAGAGCATACATGCACATAATGCTTTCCTTTTGTTTCCAGTAACATATCTAGATCTAAGCAAGGGTGGCATTATAACTGTATAATAATATCAAAGAGGAACAAAACCATACAGCCAGGGTAAGTCTGTAATTTATTTTGAAATAATTGATTGTGATTTCCCTATTTCCCTTCACTCTAGTCTGTGGTGCTCTTGCTGAAACTTGCATCATTTAAGGTTTGTTCTGATCAGGCTAACCATACTAGTCCTAGAAAAGAAATTTTAAACAGTTAGGACTCAGAGCAAATGGATTCATGACAATATTTGCTTGAATGATTCAAGGACCTGATCCAATGTCTACTGAAGTAAATAGTGTTCCCAAAGAGTGTTCGATCAGATTTTAAGGGTGGGATCTATGAAGAGCCATATGCATTGCAATGCCAAGCATTAAAGCACCTAACTTTTAGGCACCTAGAAAATCACAGGGACAACCCTGCGATCCACAAAGTTGAGTTAGGTGCCTAGGCTCTCTGTACAATGAATGGGGAGAGATAGGCACCCATTAATGAGATCCACAAAAGCCAGCATGCTAGGCAGGGAGGCGTCTAAATTAGCCAATGGGAGATGGGGACCAGAGGAGTATATGCTAAGCCCCACCCATCTCTCAGAGATAGGTGCCTAAATCCAGATGGCAAGAAGGTGCCTATCTCTCTTTAGCAATCTCTGAATGGGAACCTGCTGCCTGGAGTCAGGTGGTTTAGGTGCTTAAGTAGTTTCCATGGGAATGATTTAGGTGCCTCCCTGACTCCACACAAAATGGCCAGAGGAAGAGGTGCCAGCCCTGTATTTTTTAGCCCAGTCGTTAGAAAACTTACCTGGGATGTGGAAGACCCATGTTCGATTCCCCCTTTTCTCTGCCAGAAGGAGGGGGAAAGGATTTGAGCAAAAGTCTCCCATCTCTCAGGAGAGTGCTGTAATTGCTGAGCTATGGGATATTCTGATGTGGGGCTCTCTCAGTCTCTCCTATTCAAGCTGTTCCACTCTGGGTAAATAATTAGAGCTTAGTTTCTCAACCTGTGGTACGTGTACCCCTGGGGGTACGCAAGACACAGGCAGGGGTTATATGGTGAAAAATCCAGTGAAGGGAGGTGAGCGGCAGCTGCTGACTTCTGAGGAAGCCAGGTTGCAGCCGCCTGCTTCCTGCCTAGTCCCAGCTCCGAGCTGGCAGGTAGATGGCAGCCACCCCAGTGCTGGGAAGCTGAGCGGCAGCTGCCAGGCTTTTGGGATGCCGGGCGGCAGCCGGAGGCTTGGGCAGCAGCCACTGGCTTTTTGGGAAGCCAGGAGGCAGCTGCCTGGTCCCGCCTGGTCCCAGCTCCCAAGTGGGAGCCCAGTGGCAGCCTCCTGCCACCCACGCCCCGCTCTGAGCCGAGAGACAGCCTCCTATGCCCCAGTTTGAAGATGGGCAGCAGCTGCCTGCTGCCTGCCCACATCCCCTGGTCCTAGACTGCTCAGAAGCCTCCTCTGCCCCAGCTCAGAGCAGGTGGCAGTCACCCACTTCCCGGGCTGGCAGCCAGATGGCAGCCGACTGCAACTTGCCCAGGTGGCAGCTCCCTTCCTCGGCTCAAAGCCT
This sequence comes from Emydura macquarii macquarii, assembly GCF_026122565.2. Taxonomy (NCBI): domain Eukaryota; kingdom Metazoa; phylum Chordata; order Testudines; family Chelidae; genus Emydura; species Emydura macquarii. Next base: position 25,941,475 of record NW_027133034.1, read on the forward strand.
GGTGCCCAGAAAGCCAGGTGGAGAGCCCAGTCTCTAGGGGCAGGCTTACTTGTCAATTTCATTGCTATGAAATGCTTTCAGATTTTTGGGCAGAAGATGTTATAGAAGCTCCTAACATTATGGAAACACCTAGTAGCAACTGCTTAGTTAGGGCTGCATTCTAAAATGGGACATAATTTCCTAATTTTTCTCTAAAATAGGTTGCCAATAAGTGTGAATTTTAACACCATTTGTTTTTATGCCTTTTTAATTATCTGTGTAATTTTTGCTTGGTTTCGCTTCATGCATTTTTAACAGGAAAAATTAAGCCCTCTAGTTATAAAGATCATAAAGATCATTAATGATAATTATAATAAATATATATTGACCAGAGATTCAAAATAATTACTTATAATTAATATTGACTTGAAACTCAAAAAACAGTCAAACAAATAGTGGAAACTAGGTCCAATTACAAAGGCTGAATATAAAAAATATGACATAAGCTTGTATAGACAAAATTAGAAAGGCCAAGGCACAAAATGAGCTAGAGACATAAAGAGTAACAAGAAAATATTTTACAAATGCATTAGAAGCAAGAGGAAGACTAAGGACAGGGGCAGGCCCATTAATCAATGAGGTGAAAAAGACAATAACAGAAAAGGTGGAAATGGCAGACATGTTAAACGACTTTTTGTTTCAGTTTTCACCAGAAAGATTAGTAGTGATCAGATGACTAACAGTGAACATCAGCATAAATGGGGTAGGATCTGAAGCTAAAACAGGGAGAGAACAAGTTAAAAATTATTTAGGCAAGTTACATGTCTTCAACTCTTCAGGGCCTGATGAAAGACATCCTACAATATTTAAGATACTGGCTGAAGAGAGCTCTAAGTCATTAGCAATTATCTTTGAGAAATTGTGGAGGTTGGGATAGATCATAGAGAGTTGGAAAAGGTCAAATATAGTACCAATCTATAAAATGGGGAATAAGAACAACCCAGGGAATAACAGACCACTCAGTTTAACTTCAGTACTCGGAAAGGTCATAATCAATCAATTATCATACCAATCATAAATCAAACCAACCTCATATCCTTCTTCAGCAGGGCTGCAAGCCTTGTGGATAGTGGGTAAGTAGTAGATGTGATATATCTTGACTTTAGTAAGGCTTCTGATACTGTCTCACATGACCTTCTTATAAGAAAACAAGGGAAATATAGTCTAGACAAACCTGCTATAAGGTGGGGGCACAACTGGTTGGAAAACCATACTCAGAGTAGTTATCAGTGGTTCACAGTCAAGCTGAAAGGGCATATCAAGTGGGATCTCACAGGGATCTGTCCTGGATCCAGTTCTGGTCAATATATTCATAAATTATTTGGATAATGGCATAGAGAGTATACTTATAAAGTTTGTGAACAGCAACAAGCTGGGAGGGGTTGCAAGTACTTTGGCGGACATGATTAGAATACAAAATGATCTTGACGAACTGGAGAAATGGTCTGAAATAAATAGGATGAAATTCATAAGAACAAATGCAAAGTACTACACTTTGGGAGGAATAATCAAATGCACAAATACAAAATGGGAAATGACTGCTAGAAAAGAGCACTGCAGATAAAGAGCTGAGGGTTATAGTGGATCACAAACTAAATATGAGTCAACAATATAACACTGTTGCCAAAAAAAAAAAGCAAACATCATTCTGGTATATATTAGCAGGAGTGTTGTAAGCAAGACACAAGAAGTAATTCTTCTCCTCTACTCAGCACTGATAAGTCCTCAACTGAACTACTGCATCCAGTTCTAGGCACCACACTTACACTTCAGGAAAGATGTGGATAAATTGGAGAAAGTCCAGAGGCAAGCAACAAAAATAATGAAAGGTCTAGAAAATACGACTTATGAGAAAAGATTGAAAAAAACTTAGTCTGAAGAAGAAAAGACTGAGGTGGGGACATGTGAACAGTCTTAAAGTACGTAAAAGATTGTTATAAAAAGGAAGGTGATGAATTGTTCTCCTTATCCACTGAGGACAGGACTAGAAGTAATGGTCTTAAATTGCAGCAAGGTAAATTTAGGTTAGACATTAGGAAAAACTTCCTAACTATAAGGGTAGTTAAGCAAATTGCCTAAGGAGGTTGTGGAATCTCCATCACTGGAAGTTTTAAGAACAGGTTAGATAAACACCTGTCAGGGATGGTCTAGATAATACTTAGTCCTGCCTCCCTGCAGGGAACTGGACTAGACAACCTATCGAGGTTCCTCCCACTCCTACATTTCTATTATTTTATTCTGTGATTGATACTAAGGAAATCCTTATACCTGATTTAGATAGCAGCCCCATTGTGCTCGGTGCTATACAAACATATAGTAAATGATAATCTCTCCCCAAAGAGTTTGTAAGCTCTCTTTTAGATTGTAATGTAAAATACTGGATTTGGATCTAATGGATTGGATACAGTACTTGCTCTGTATTGGACTAGGTTAAAATCAGTAAAATCCCCACTGTAGTAAAAATTCAAGAATGGGCATTACACCCCACATTCTCCATTTGTAATTTTTGCATTTCTAAATTGTTTGTAACAGGACAAAGAAATCAAAGTTCTTCCACATTCACATTCACTCCTCTACATGAGCAACATGCTTTAGAGGAGGCTGGTGAAAAAAATGTCCCTGAATATGATTAAACAGATACGCCAGCAGTTAAACTCCGCATATCAGGGGGGAAAATACCACATTTTTTCTACTCTAGGTGGTCCAAGAGCATTTGACTGTATTATAAACGGATAAGAAGTCATGATACTTTGCATTTACTCAGCACCTTTGTTGCAGGATCTCAGCTCTTCTCACAAACATTAATGAATTCAGCTTCACACATTCCTGTGGGGTAAGTCAATATGCATTTCCGATGAGGAAATTGAGGCATAAGAAGGTTAAGTGCCTTACCCAAGGTCACAGAGGAAGTCTTTAGTAGATCTCAGAATAGGACCCAGCCCTCCTGATTCCAAGCCCTCTTCCTTAACCACAAGTTATCAAAAGACCGAGGCTTTTGGTATTTACTGCGTGGAGAGACTGACCCTAGGCTGGAGCCAGAGCATTCTTTGTGCAGACTGATACCCAGGATGGATAGATCATATTTCAGAAGTAACATATGATGACTAAGATGAGAATAAATTGGTGTATAAGAAGGTTCTTAATGAAGATGAGGTCCTTCCTGAAGGAGTACGGTGATAACAGCAAAAAGGAAGTAAGCAATGGAGTGTGAGCAGGACAGGAGCCTCATAGATAAGATAATGGGGACATCCAAAAGAGATCTTGAGACAAATACTTCTGTGTAGACCAACAGAAATTTGACCATGAATGTGTCCAAGATTTGGATTCTGACTAACAGAACTGATTCTTTAGTAATTATGGATCACAGCTAGGTAGAACTATGAGAACACTATGGCCAGTGCTTTTATGGTAGTTTTGAAAGTTAGAAGATTTGGGTTCTATTCCCATCTCTATCTATGATTTGCTGTATGACCTTGTTTGAGCAAGTTTCTTAACCTCTCTCTGTTTTTCCTATCTATAAAATGGGGACAATACAGGTTACTGCTGCGGCAGTAACTGGCAATGTTAACCCATTGTACAACCCTTTGTCCACTTATGAAACTAGCTAAACAATGATCCAGTTTGTGAGGATTTCAAAAGGGAGTGAAATGATATCTGAAGAGAAAATCTGACGTCATCTGGCTGGCCTCTTGAATAGGGACTGAGGGTTTTTTGTAAGATATGTGACATTTGGAAAATCTAGGGGCAAATCTCAAGGAGTGCTGAACATTTGTAAATACCATCGAATCTGTTCCTGCCCCACTGAAATCACTGACGTCAATTGATGTCAATAGGAGTAGGCCTGGATTAAGTGGGAGTTGACCCTTTTCTCTCCCTTGACAATTGATTAACTTTTTGAATGGCTGGGGTTGGAGATAGAATTGACAATAGTACAATATTCCTCACACCTGCAGAGCAACCATTGGAGTGGCAGGGATGCGGTAACTCTTCTGCATTCAGTTTTCATTCATCATTATCCATTAACTTTCACGTGCAGCACAGGAGACAAAATGTTCTTCCAAAAGGTGAATAGGTCAATACCTTTGTCCTAGCCAGGATTCTAAGTACATGGATGATTTTGTTATGCTCCTGATTTTAAATATCTCAGTGTCCATGTCCGTAGGATGAGCATTGCTTCACTGGTACTTTTTCTTCATGGTGCAAAATTTTCGATCATCATGCAGGAATCTGTTTTCTGCTTCTTACAAACTCAGGCCTCTGTTCTGACCAAATTTCAACTCTGGATGTTACTTTCTGCCTACATGCAATTCCAATGTACCTTCAACTGGATACAGTATTCTTCATTTCTTGTCCTGTGTAATGTTGCTTTCATTGAGCAACAGATGGTTGTGTTTCACTCCAGAGGTGACAATTTCAGTTGTGGGTGAAGTGATCCCTATATATCATAAAACGATTGAAGCAGGTTTTCATACTCTGGGGTGAAACCAATCCCTATTTGGAGTTGCCCAGTAATGCCTCAAACAGTGCAAAAACATGCCAAACTATTTCAAAATTATATTTTTATAATATATTGTGTATATATATATATATATATCATATAATTATTTAATGTATTATATATTATTATATTTTTAGCTCTTGTTTACCACTGGCTTGTGCCTGTAGAACTGTGACATGAACTCCCACTTTTCCCTTCTCCTCCTCTTTCTGTTTTGTACTCCTCTTCCCCCACCCTCTTCTGCCTCTCAATTTCTCTCCCTCCCCATCTCTCAGAAACATCCCTGAGAGTGATTCTTCATGCAGTGGAGGGCCTTGTTTAGGAGGATGGACAGAGACACACTTCCTGTGGTGGTATACATATTCGTCTACTATGTCCTTCTAAATGGTCTTCAGCTTCTAACTGTACCTATGCTGTTTTTCAAAGCTGATACTGGATAAGTAAATGTACTGAATTCTCAATGTCCTCTGTCTTCCCCTTATAAAGATTTCTTTGCTTTCTTTTCCCCTGCCAGGCCCTTCTTACAGGCCTTGGGCATATCTGGATATATGCGGTGCTCCAGTTTGATGTGTATTTATATATCTGAAATGTTGAAGTGTATTTCCAAACAAAATGTATTTCATATGAGTTTAACGTGCACCTATTTATAGTTTTTAAATGCTGGCAAGATAGAGAAAAGCTAGCACATTGCACAGCTATGCTTGAGTGAAAGACTAACTAGCATTTCAAAATCATTTTGGGGCAGAGGCTGGGAACAACACAGAGGGAAATTGTCTGTTTGTGGGTGGGGGGCATGGGAGTGAGTTCCTACATCATGGGAAATCCTAACAACAGTTTACAGTTCTATTCATACATCAGGGGAAACTATGACTTCCTGTCCTTAGCCAGTCTTGATGCTGTGATGTGGCTATGGCTTGTGTACATACAGAGGAGGGCTGAAATTAAAAAGGGAAAGAAATTGCACTGTAGAATGAAGGGTTAATGAAATGTACATGTCCTTCTCTTGGACTCATTTTGAAGGTTACGTCCCTTCCTTATTACAGTGACGACCCTCAAGAGACACACCTATCAGAGGTAGAGCAAGTGGAAGGAGAGCCTACAGGAATTATACTTTATTCTTCCACAGGCAAGAGGTGCAACCCCATAAATGATACATTTATTTTAAAGCTAGAGGCCAGATCCTGATGTCCTTAGTAAGATAAAAATCCCCATTGGCCTCCGGGGGCAGTTGTTCCTAAGAAGTGCAGGGTCCACTCCTAGCATTGCAAATTGAAACTTATCTGCTACCTAACATGGCAAATAAAGAGCATCTCCAGCGCTGTGCCATGTATCTGACACATCATATATACCCAGGTAAACTTGAGGGAACACAAAGGGAATGGAACCTTTCCATACAAATGCCAATTAATGCCATAATTAATTACTAAAGTCCATATAAACTCCACCTGGCTTCTGAGAAAGACCAGCTGATGTGTTTGGTGCAACAGCTGGATGAAGGTTTTAATGCATATAGCTCATATTTTGAGTCTTCCTGTTGCCACGTCTCAGAGCTCTTCCTTTAGTAGGTAAGTATTTTAATTCATGATATCATAAAGGTAAAGCACACACTAAATACAAATATTGTATTTTCACTGGGAGGATAGAAACATTTTAAAGACTGTATAGCCAAAATTCATCTGTAAATTTCAATAGAACTGTTGCAATCAATCAAATGTATAAATAAATAAAACATTTATTCACAATGTTAAACTTATTTTATTTGACTGTCTTCAATTTCCGTTTTTCCAATGGATTAGTTTAAGAGCAAAAATATTTTCTGAAGAGTGTATTTAAGTCAATATTTTCAGAAAGTGAATTGTGATTTTCTAATCACCATTATTTACACACGAATCAGAGTCTAAGAGTTGTACTCATCCAGTTGGAAAGCAGCTTGGATTTGGAATGCTCGCAAACATGCCATAGCTCAAGAACAGTTTCCAAAATTTTGTATGCCATTTTGAACAACAAATACAATGGTAAAAGTCACAATCTGTGGACAGTTTGCCAGCAGGAATTAAAGATGAATCGGTTGAATATATTAAGCAATATGAATTATTTTCTAATCTAAAGGAGCTACATCTGAATAATAATTCTAGCTTCAGTGGCTCGGTAAATCAAATAGGAGTGTAACTACAGCTAAATCATGTGTTTTGTAATGCAGGACCAGCTACTATATAATGACCTGGATAGTGTGTATTTCACTGCCCTCTAATGGGACAGAATTAGAACTAATCAATGGTGTGTCATAGGTTCTGTACTGCTAATAGAAAATCATTTTTAGCTCACATGGTAGCAGACCGTGATTTTGGAGCAAAAGGATCTGAATTCTCCAAATGGCATTCTAAAGTTCTGAATGGCCAGCATATGCTATATAATAAAAACTGTGAAGTTCTAGATGTGAAGTCCTCCAAATGATCAACCAGAAAAGGAAAAAGAGTTGCTGTTGTGTAAAAATAAGCAGTACTTTGTTTAACACTCAAATAGCATGTAGCTGGTATAAATGTCTCATATGAAAGTTTTTAACTCTCTGTTAAGAAATACTGTACCTGTTCAAATGGAAACACGGCTCCTTTCTGCTGCCTGGAACTTGATATTGTAGTCTAGTGAAGCCCCATCTAGACTGAGGTGTGAGAACAGTAGGCCTGACTCAAAGACTGAGTTAGTCAAGGGGAGTCACAATGGAAAAAACTCGTTGATTTCAGTGGGAAAAGAACTGGAGTATTGACTTTTACACCTTTTCTTTGGATCTCTGTGGGTCTCATCTGGAGGTATAGTATTTATTTGCATAATGGCAAGGCAAAGCATAAAGAGCTGTAAAATGGCATGACTAACTTACCTGAGGAAGTTGTAAATTAAAGTGGAAGTGGCCTGCGTAAACTTAGACCCACCTGTTAATTGCTTTTCCTGCTGCAGGTGATTATTCGTAACACGTACATTACACCAACTTAAACTCCCTCAGCCCCAGAGTGCTGAGTTCAGAGGTAAAGTCTTAGTTAGGTAAATGACAGAGATTCTAAGTTAGTCATTGCAGAGCCTGGACGAAGGAGTAAGTTATACCAACTTAGATTTCATTAGACTCACTTCTGAATCTGGCCCCTCATTTTTCAATCTAAATATGAAGTCCATGAATCAACACTTATGACCAAATTCTAGCCTAACTTACACTCCTGCAACCCCATTGAAATCAATCAGTTATAACTGAGGACAGGTTTGACAATCAGCTTTAAATTCTGCCCTTGAATATGTGTCTCCCACTGATTGCAATGGGAGCCAAACACACGGAGGCAAGATTCAGAATTTGGCCTGTGGCCAGCATATGTTCAAGCCTTTGCTTTGCCAAGATGAATAGTGCATGTCTAAAACGTTTTCCTTTTAAACTTCCAGAGCCACTTCTTTCAAGAAGAGATTTTGCCCACGGTTCAGTGGTGCTCTTTCAAACGCAACTGAAGAAAGTGATGGAAAATTAACAGAATTAACAGCTGAGCTGCTTTTGGGCTCAGGCCAGCCATCTGACCCTGACCAGTCCCAAAGCTAATTTCTGGCTTTGCCAGCTGTAGGTCAGTAAACCTACGGGAACTTTTGCATCAAAGGATGAGGACAGATCCCATCCCACTGTTGATTCAGAAAGATTTGCTTGTATATCAAAGACCGAAGAGAATGGTGACCCCTCTTTTCATTACACAAGCATAGAGGGTACATCCAGTATTACTGTAAATTCCCTGTTCTAAGGCACATTGTGAAAAAGTTGACTGGTGGTTGTTGGGATTTTTTTTTTTTTTTGTCTCCCCACCCAATAGATGTGATTAAGCAATCGGTGACCTGAGCTAATCCATTCCTCATTTTATTCCTCACCATTTAAACTCACCTGCGTGATGAGAAAAAGTAACAGCCCAGACAAATGCTAATTTGAAAAACAGCCAAACTTTTTTATTACTATTATTAGCATTACAGTAGTGCTTAAAGACTTCAGCTAAGATGGAGTTCCTCTTATGCTAGGCATTGTGCAGACACACAGTGAAAGACCATTCCTGCCCCCAAAGAACTTACAACCTACCCAGACAAGACAGGCAAGGGGGAGGAGAAAGGACATATTACCATCCTGTTTTGCAGATGAGGAAGTTGAGGCACAGAGAGATTAAGCAATTTAGAGCTACACAGGGAGACTGAGGCAGATCAAGGAAGTGAACAATCTTCTGCCTCCAAGTCCAGTGTCACAACTGCAAGACCATCCTTTCTCTCCATTTTGATGCTATGGGGCAAAATTTTCACATTGTGCGTTGTGAATAGGTGGTGAGATGTAAACATGACTGACTGACAATTTCCTGCTATATGCTGAATGAAATTTACTGAATTAAGTTAAATCTGATTGAATTAGGTTTAACATCTTTGGAGTTCATTGTATTAAAAATGAAGTTTATGTGTTACTGTGGTATTGTAAGTATTGCTATGGGATGGGTAAATAGGAGAACAGCAGGGCTGATTAGGCAAATACTAGTTTAAACTGGAGTCTCCAGGGACCAATAGACAAAGAAAGGTGTTTTTGTTAAGTAGCCTGGTTTTAAACTGGCTCAGGGCCTTCTTCCTGATCCAGCAAACAGACAGGGCACCTGACCCATGGACAACACCAATCCACGGGTTGAGTTGGAAGGAATGGGCCTAATGAGGCCATGTAAGACCATATGCTTGTTTGAGCTGAAGCTGTGGTAAACTTATACCCACAGGGAGTCCTCCTTGGGTGGAGTTTTGAAGGACTGCTTTTGCCAGAATCCATTGTAGGGTTGGGGTGAACTCTAGTAAACTTATTAGCATACATGTGGCTTCTTTTATTGTTTTTAATATGTTTTCTCTGTAGTGCTTTGTACCTTAAGAATAAAATAGGCTTGCTTAGAAAGAGCCGTGTGGTAACTTATAACTTACAGATGGTGGAAAATTTTGAAATCAATCCATTATTCAAATAGATTTAAAAGTGCTAAAAGACATGGAATACCCAAAGTCAGCAGAGCCATAGAAATAGGAAATTTTGTATCTGTGGCAGTGGATCACCTACTTTGAGTATAGGAACCAGGAGCTAAATGGGGCTTACAGTAATATTGGCATTACTTCACTGAAGTCAATGAAGCTATGGCAATCTCCGTCAGCTGAGGATCTCTCCCATCTATTTGTAGACAGGCTGTGAGCCCAGGTTCTTATCATGTCCCCCACATGCCTTAAGGCAGTAGAAGCAATGGAATGGAATGGGTATTATTCCTGCCTGATATTGTTGCATTTATAGACTCCCCAGGAATCTGGTGAAGTACAACAAAAGAGCTTAAAAACCAAACCCCCGTGTTCTCAGGAGCTGAAAGAGTCTCATTGCTCAGGATAGCTTTGACACCATAGAAAAATCTATCCGGAGTGGTAAGCCTCAGGGACTTCTAAAATGCCTGATTATTTTTTCTTTATAAATTGCTCAAAACTTACAAAACCTGACATTCAAGTTGAAAACCTGACGGATAGCAAATGTAGACCAAGATTTTATCAGATCAAACAGGCTCAGACAGTAATTCAATCATCCTCACTATCCATGATAAGGTAGATAAGCAGTAGTATATGTTACAACATGTGTGAGGCTTTGAAGTGGTCTTGAAAGTTCTTCCCTGCTGTAGAGTCTTACCTTGTAAGTGTCACCCTTGCCTTCCAAAAAGATGTTTCTGATGTAAAGTAACAAGCATAGTGTATCATATACCAACTACTGCATTTACACACGTGCAGTGCTTGCCAGGGCGTAGTTGTTTCTTCGTATTTTTTAAAATATAAAATAAAAATAAAGGAACCGATCCTCAACTGGAGTAAAAAGGCAGGGCTTTGTTGACTCAATGATGCTACTGTGATTTACACAAGCAGAGGATCTGGCCACTAAAAGCTTATTGGGAGAGGACATGGTGGCTTACAAGAAGTAACTCCTACTATTTAGACTGTAAGCCTCTTGGACCGCACACCTGTCCTTTTCTTTGTCTCTAAATCACCATGGACAATGGAATAATAACTCCATGGATTACAGAAGAGATAAGAAATGGAATTGCTGGCATTAAAACTTACACAATTCAGTGGTTAGGCTTGTTTGATGATAACACTTTCTGGAGTAACAAGGCAGATTTGAAAATATTTTCCCTCATATAATACAGCAGGTGATAGAATTTCTCAGCAAGTGGTCAGAGGTGGCCCTGATAGGATGGAGTAATAGTCTGAATTATATTGCACATTCCATGGTTTAAACAGTAATTTATTTCACAATATATGCATCATAGATTTTGGAGTGTTTGCCTGGAACATTTAATTTTTAAAGAGGTCAACATTTAAAGAGATTTGGAACAGCAAATACATCCTGCAGGCTACTTGGAAGTTAATATGTCACACTATCCAACAATGATCTACTGCTGGAGTTGTCACTGGGCATACTGTCATGTCTGTCAAGATAAGAAGTTATAGTGGTGTTTAGTGCCCCCAGTGAAAAACTATTTAAAAACTTCTGATGAAGCTACTATTTACCTTATTATCAAAGTACAGCAGAGCCTAACGAACAACTCTATTTGTGAAATCCCAAATGATCCCCTCCGAGCTATAAGAGAGGAACAAAATGGTGCAATTAGGACAAAATCAGGTGGGCTGCGTTCACCACCACCAATGTGCTGTGACCAATGTCACCTCTATTCAGCTCCATCCTATAGGGCAGTATGGGGGAAATAGGTATTCACAGCAGAGGAGGTGGGGCTATGGAATGTGTAGCAGTTCTATAGATCCTGTAGGAGTCAGCATAAAGATCTGCCCGTAATAATGCTACTTTGAAGCAGCAGCATCCTTGATTCCATGTGAACACCACTGAAAGGCTCACGTGGCAACAAGTGGTGCTGGTGGGACAGTCAACTGCAGCACAGCAACTATGTAAAGCATGCGGCCTCTTTTTGGGAATAGGAGGGGACTGGAATCAGAGTCTGATCTCATTTACACTGATATAAATCCACTGAAATCGGTGGAGTTACTCTGAATGTATATCCATATAGTAATTGGAAAGAATCTACAGAAACCTTTGAGTGCAGATGGTCCAAGATTTGCAGGTTTGTCCTCAGCTAATCCTGAAGATTCTAAGCAGCCAGCCCTTTCCCAGACCACACCTCTGCCAGATCCTCATTCCTACTGACTCTGCCTCCGAGAGAGGGTGGTGCTGCAGATCAGGATGTTCCCCACAGCAACACACCTTTTGAGGTAGGTATATTTGCCTTCTGTGCACATTTATAACTGAAGGGGAAGCTATAACCTAAATTGTTAGTGAACAGATGAAAGACGCTTGAGGAATTCCCACAATTTTCTGAGTCTTGAAGATACTTTGCTTGTATAATCCTCTTTTTATAAAGGGGGTTTATTTGATTAGATAGAGGGCTTCTGGTTTTGTGTAATATTTGCAGCAAATTTGGGCTGCCCCAGTTCTGCAAATACAAAGAAAATTAGCTTGGTGAATTAGAAAAGCAGTTCTGAGGTCTAAAAATATTTTAGATGAGGCCCCCAGGATTCCCCATGGCCGTATCCACTAAAACAGCCTCTCAGCAGATCCCGGAATTTCACAGTGGAAACCTTTAAGCGATTAAGACAAATTCTTGAAATGAAAGATGGATCAATTAGTTTTAAACACCTCTGAATGTAAGGAATGACTGCAGTAAATCTGAGACATTCCTTTTTCAAACAAACAAACAAACATTATGAAAATATGTTGAAGGTAACAAATTCTTTTGGCATGTTAATGAGACTTCATGAGTTTGCAACCCTTTCAGTCATTTTCAGAGTTGGGAGGTAGTTTCTGCTGTAATTCTTTTGTAAAATGCCATGTTTTTGTGGATGATAAATTTGTTGTTAAAAATCTACAGATTCCAATACACAGAGAAAAAGGATTTGCTGTAACTTTCCAGGATATCATCATGTACTCATTTCTTCTTACTGGATCTCACTAGCACAGGTACTGCAACAGCAGTAGGCAGACAAAGATCTGGCACCTAATGTACCGTCTATAAGCCTGCTAATATCTTAATGCCTTATAGCAACAGGAATTTGAGGATTTCAACCTTTACCAGGTCACCTTCCAGACAAGGTCAGAGAAGGATTAAAAAGGCCAAAGGAAGGCTCAGATTGAAGAGGGAGGTTTGGAATAAACCAACGGTCTGATGGTTTTCAAGTGAATGATTTTTGAAATTCAAGAAAACCAACCATTACATATCAGTATAACAAAACAGCATGAAAAATGTAGCTAACTGATGGAATAATGCTGCTTGTATATTGTCAAATGCTGTAGGAGGATAACAGGAAAGAGAAAACTGAGTGTAAGTATTCAGCAGCACCCCATTTTATAGGCTTTTCAGTATTTAAAGAAAGGGCCAAATTTGGCTCTTGCGCCTTAGATCTCAATGAGGTTGCATGAGTGGTATTGAGAATGACATTTCGCCCACTGTGTCAAGTTTTACATCACAAAGGCCTTGTTATTGTTGAAGCACTTTTAAAAAGTCCTTGAAAAAACAATTTATGTTCTCTTCTTGTGGCTCCTTTTTTCCCTCCTTTCTAAGGATTGCTATTCTCCACTTCGTTATAGAGTTCTGTCTGAGATGGTGCTATAGAAATACCTGTTGTTTGTATTGGCTTTGCAGATAATTATATTTCAGTGCAGTGGGCTAACTGGGGATCTATAATTATGCTGCTTTATGCTATTAAGTCTATATAACTTTTGTCCCTCAGTTGCATATCCCTGTTTTGACACCAGACCATCTTGCCAAAGAATACATCAACTGAAAGGGCTAGCAAGCGCTGGTGGATCACTGGGGATGTTTCACTGACATTAACATGGGATGGTCAGGAAAGGTGCATGACACACGCATCTTTAAGAACACAGGCCTGTTCAGAAAACTGCAAGCAGGGACATTATCTCCATACCAGAGGATTACCATTGGGGATGTTGACATGCCAACAGTGATCCTGGAAAGCCCAGCCTATCCCTTATTCCCAGGGCTCATGAAGCCATACACCATCTACCTTGACAGCAGCAAGGAGTGCTTCAACTATGGGCTCAGCCAGTGTAGAATGACAGTTGAATGTGCCTTTGGCTGTTTGAAAGGCCACTGCCTACTCACGAGATTAAACCTCAGTGAAAGAAATAGCCCAATGGTTATAGCTGCCTGCTGTGTGCTTCAGAATATCTGTGAAGCAAAAGGAGAAAAGTTTCCTGCGAGGTGGAGGGTGGTGGTGGAACGGCTGTCCGCTGATTTTGAGCAGCCAGATACCAGGGCTATAAGAAACGCTCACAGGGAGCTATACGGCTCAGGGAGGCTTTGAAAGACCATTTTAATAGTGAACTACAGTAATGTGTGTTCTGTAGTGTGCTCTGCCTGGCATTGTTTTTCTGCACCCTAGTATGAACCTTGTCATGAGTGCTGTGTATGTAGTTATTTACATAACATTGCAGGTGCACCTATTGTTATTAGCTGTGAATGATGTCAGCCCCAGGCAACATACATTGTGAACTAATAGAGTGAATTAAGTTTCCATAAATAGAGTTTTATTCCAAATCCATGCAAACCAACATGTTTATAACTAAATGAAACTTTATAAATACAGGGAAAAGAACCTTTGAAGGGGAAAGAACAGTCATTTCCATTGCACAAACACAGACACCAACTGTGTCCCTCACAGGTCAGTGTATGTGCAGCTGTGATTGTCTGTACTCTCCCCTGGGGTGGAGTGGTAGTGGTAGGGGTAGTGCAGCGGCCCTGGACACCACATGGAATGTGTGTGGGTGATGTAGGGAGATACCGGAATATAGTTCTCTATGAGCTGCAGAGGGAGGCAAGCACGGGTTTGTTGAACCTGAATGTCAACAAGAGTCTCCAGCATGTCTGTTTGCCACTTGAGAAGCACTAGCATCTCCTGCTGCATGTCTCTCTCCTTGTCCAGTGTTTTTCTTGTCTCCTCTCTTTTCCTGTCCATTCTACCCGTGAGAGTGATCCTCCAAGGTTTTCTCTCAGTATCCAAAGCACCAGAGGCTTGTTGGATCTCTTGGAATATGTCATCCCACATCCTCTTCCTTCTCCTCCTTATCCGGCTGAGCTACACTGATGGTGTGGATGGAGAGACCCTTAAGGCCACATTTCCAGCTTCAAAAGATACATTGCACAGAGGTACTATGGTGAGTGTATTCACAAGATAAATGGAAACTTGGTATACTGAACTCATTCCCCTTGATCCACACAAGTTACAAGCACTCATTCTCACTTTTCCTTGGGATTCACAGAGAATGGCAGAAGTCCCAGCCTGGTGAGTACAGCCCAGAGGAGAAAGGGGCGAGTGGGGGGTAGCTCACAGGCATGAGTATATGCAGGTAGGGCAATTGAACTGAATACTGGCACCGTTTTCCAAGGCAGTGGTGATTTTAGCTGATATCTCAATCCAGAGGATAATGGAGGCTGAAAAGGAACAGCTCGTACATGCATCCTGCTGCAGACCAGTTCCATATGCTGCGAGCTTGCATGCTCCAGTGGTGCCTGCTGAAGTAATTGCTGAATGGTGGTGGAAGAAATAAGGCAGCCCTCCCCACAAACCTTCGGCAGAGGATTGCAAAATACCTCTGGGAAAGTTTCCTCAAGATCTCTATGGAGGATTCATGGGACATCCCAGTACAAATAAACAAAGTGTTCTGCAGGGCCTCCTCTGCCTAACAGTACAGGGAATGAGAAGCAAATAGTGACTTTACCTCCACTGATTATTTCACTACCTTTTCCTGATTAAAAAGATAAAATGATTAAAAAAGAGTAAATGAACGGATGTGTCCCTGCAGTATCAAAGCAAACTGCATACATACCAGAGGTCCTTCTCCTGCACCAGGCTTGCCCATGCTGGACTATAGGGACTGGCTCAACTGTCCCCCCTGGTCACTTGTCCCCCATAGTCACCTGTCCCCCATACTCCTCCTCCTCTTCCTCATCCATCATCTCCTCCTCATTGTTCACTCTGGGGACCTGTGATTCCAGCTCCCCTGAAGTATCAATGAGGCTCTTAGGGCTGGGGGTGTGATCTCTGCCAAAGATGACATGCAGCTCTTTGTAAAAGTGGCATGTCTGTGGCTCCATATCAGAGTGACTTTTAGCCTTCCTGGCCTTCTGGTATGCCTGCTGCAGATCCTTAACTTTCATGCGGCACTGCTGTGGGTCCCTCTTGTAGCCCTTCTCCCCCATGCCCTGAGCAATCTGCTCATAGATATAAATGTTTCTATGGCTGGCTTGGACCTGTACCTGCACAGCCTCTTCTCCCCACTGACCCAGGAGATCTACCATCTTCCTGTGTACTCCAGGCAGGAGCGCGTCTGCAGCGTGGAGTCAGCATGGTCATCTGGACAGTTGCTAGGTGAGCTCTCCCTGCTGAGCAAACAGGAAATGGAATTTCAAAAATTCCCAGGACTTTAAAAGGGGAGGGGCATATATCTGGCCGCTGGAGAGCGGAGTTCAAAATGGTGATCAGAGTGGTCAGAGTGGGGCATTGTGGGACACCTCATGGAGGCACTAAAGTCCACCTAAGACTACACTTCTTGTGGAGGTTGAATAATTAAGTCGGTGTAACAGGAGAGTTACATCAGTGGGAGCAACATTTTAGTATAGCTGCTTACAGAGTTTGGTCAACCTAAGATTCCTTGCCTGGACCTAACTGCAGTGTAGACCAGGCCACACTTACAGACCAATTTTTCGTAGCCTAACTCCCTTTGTAAATCACTCTGCAGGTGTAAACTACTTGAAGTCTCTGATAACCTGACACGTGCATTTGAAAAGAAAATTACTTTTTAAAAACGTGAATCACAAAGATGATGTGACTTAACAATGTGGCACCAAGTGACAAACGCTCCAATTAAAGAAAAGAAAAGGCCATTCTGCTTATGCAGTTACCAAATTTCCCTTCTGCAGCGATAAGAAGTTGTTAACGCTGCCCCAAGCAGCAATCTCTTGTTATCCTCACTACATCTCTCAGCAAACAGTGGATTGGGTGAAGAAGGTTGATCAGTAATTTTGAGGATTATATCTGAATCCTTGCTCTAAATGTTTGTTATTGGTCATAAAAATTAACATTTACTTTGCAGTGGTATTCGGACTGATGGCAGTATCTGGGGTATTTCCTGTACTTAGGTTAGCAGATACTACTGAAAGGTGTATTTAAAAATACATATTTACTTTTTCATGACTACCACTGTGGGCTTGATTTTCCATTCCCCAGGCATTCATTGATGTGAATAGAGGTTTGGGTGCCTGAGGAGTCCAGGAGTAGGCTCTAAGGGTGAAATCCTGCCTTCCTTGAAATAAGTGGCAAAACTCCCATTGACTGCAACAGAACCAGGATTTCACTCCTGAATATATTACTAAACTTCTTGGGGCATGCAAGAAACGTGCAGCTTCATGGTTAATGAATTTCACTGGTGCTTGTAAATGTAGTAATAATGTAATGTAATAATGATAATTTAGAGGGGAATTTTGGCTAGAATGTTAATTCCAAACCAGCAAGAAAAAGGTATATAAAGAACAGTAAGAAACAAGCTTGTTAGGAGGGAAAGAAACCTGGACCGCCGCTATAATCCCTGATCTTCAGTGTCATATCATCCCTGCCTCTTTGGCAAGCTACTTCAGATACTAACAGTAAACTATTGTCCCTAACCACTGAGGGTTCCTACATCCCTGCCAATGAATCTCTTAGGCTGTGTCTACACTACAAACTTTGGTCAATGCAAGTTATGTTGGCATAAAGCCGGCGCAGTTAGTATGTCATTTGTGTGCATACACACTTGGTTCCTTGCGTCAGTGCTGCATGTACTCACCAGGAGTGCTTGTGTCGATGCACAGTGTGGTTCACCATGGGTAGGTATCCCAGTGTGCAACCCACCACCATCCAATGCAGTGTCTTTTGGGAAGTTTTGGCACTGTATGCTTGGGCAGAAACGTATCACAGGGGTGACTGGAAGCAAGGGGTCAATGTCCCAGTGTGCAACTGTCTCCATCCCATAATGTCAGCTATATTCCATAATTTCCCCACCTTTTTTAAAACTCCTGCATGGCCCTCCTTGCTGACTGCCATCTCCGACAGAAGCACGGAGCCTGCACAGTTCTGCACTACTGTCATAAGCATTGTAAGCGCAGGACGCACAGTTCCCTGGTATTTGCAGAACCTTAAGAAGAACCGAATCAGCAGGGAACATAATACTTTCTTGGAGGACAGATTGCTGTGGGACATAGCGAGAACCAATTCAAGGTTGTTGGTGGCGTTCACAGAGCAGCTGCAGATGGTGAAGTGCCACTTCTGGGCCTGAGAAACAAGCATTGACTGGTGAGATCCCATTGTAACGTAGGCTTGGGATGACAAGCAGTGGCTGTAGAACTTTCAGATGTGCAAGGCCACATTCCTGGATCTGTGTGCCAAATTCGCCCCAGCCCTCCAATGCAAGGACCCCAAAATGAGAGCTGTACTCACAGTGGAGAAGTGAGTGACAATCACACTGTGAAAACTTGCAGCACTGGATTGTGGGAAATCACTGGTCAGTGGGAAATCATTTTGGGGTTGGAAAATCCATGGAGGGAGTCGTCTTGTAAGTGTGCAGGGCCATTTAATCGTCTCCTACTACAAAGGATTGGCAATGTGCAGGACATAGTGGATAAATTTACAGCAATGGGTTTCCTGAACTGTGGTGGAGTGATAAATGACACACAAATCCCAGACCACCTTGCTACACAGTACATTAACTGAAAGGGCTACTACTGAAAGGTATGCGATGCTCACATCTTTAAGAACACAGGACTGTTCAGAAATCTCCAAGCAGAGACTTTATTTTTCGACTGGTGGATTGCCATTTGGAATGTTGAAATGCCAACAGTGATCCTGCGAGACCCAGCCTACCCCTTGCTCATGAAGCCGTACACCGGCCTCATTGACAGTACTGAGGAAAGATTCAGCTACGGGCTCGGCAGGTGCAGAATAACAGCTGAATGCACTTTTGGTAGATTGAAGGGACTCTGGCATTGCTTACTCATGGGATTGGAGCTCAGTGAAAAAAAATCCCAATGTTTATAGCTGCCTGTTGTGTCCTGCATATCTGTGAAGCAAAGGGGGAAAAGTTGCAGCTGGGGCGCAGAAAGAACGCCTGTTTGCTGAGTTTGAACAGCCACACACTAGGGCTATTAGAAGAGCTCAACCTAGAACTAGATGGCTCAGGGAGGCTTTGAAAGAACACTTTAACAGAGAGCCACAGTAATGCAGTGTAGTGTGCTTTACCTGGCCCTGGTGCTTTGGGACCTGGTAGGAAATGTGTCGTGCTTGGTGTACATCTATGCATACAACACTGTTGTAGCTGGGGGTGTGGCCTCCCTCTGAGATTGATGGAGAGGGACAGCCAAACCCCTTGGGGGTTGGAACCCAGGGAGACAACACCTGACCGGAAGCAGGTAGTCAGGGCTAGGCCTTTAAAACCCAGGCCTGCTCACTCAGTCAGGGGCCAGCGGCCGAGGGAGAAGGACGCCTCTCCCTTGGTGCTCAAGCCTAGGGCCGCACCCAACGTCAACCCAGAGGAGAAGCTGCTGGATTTACCCATGGCATGGGGCCCTGTGGATCTGGAGGAATGGCCTGAACCATATGAGTGGAGGGAGACCCCTGGATCCTACACCGCAGAGGAAGGCCTGCCCGAGCTGCCTACTCCCAGGGATCCTGAGGACCTGCCAGAGCTGCCCACTGCCTGGAGGCCTGAGGACTTAAAGGAACTGCCCTCCGCAGAGGACGTCGCACTGTTTCCGGACCTGCCGCTGATTGACAGTGCAGGACTCATGGGACTCCCGCACGCCTTCTACCCCAGCAACCCAGAGGGAGACGACTAGCCCCAGGTACTCTAGGGAGAGGGTGGGAGGAAGAAGCCCAGGGAAGCCGACTACGGTGCGGCTGAGCTGACACTTGCTGAGTTGGCGCGTTTCGGCCGGAGCCCCGCTGGCCCAGTGATGGGAGGTGAGTCCATGATTGTTGAACCTGTAGGTCCACAAGAGGCTGCAGCATCTGTGTTTGCTGCCAGAGAAGCCCCATTGTGTCCTGGGACATTTCCCTCTCCTTTTCCTGCTGAGGCTCCTGAGCTTGTCTCCTATTCACTCCTTCCTTGTCCAGGCTGTCTGCAATGTTCACATTCCAGGGCCTGTGCTCACGGTCAGTCTGATGCAGCACTGGGTCGCAGGATCTCCTTGACCATGTCATCCCGAGTCCTCTTCTTTCTCCTCGTCAGCTGGGTCAGGTGTTCCACAGGTGTGGAGGGGGAGCCCCTCAAGGCCACAAAGCAGCCACTACAGATAAAACACAGAGAGGTACCATTGTCAGTATAGTCACAAGAGAAAGCAGAAGTTAAGATTCAGAACTCCCTTCCATTGCTCCCCTAAAGTTTTAATCAAGACGTGATTACTGACACTTCTGCTTCAGAGTGCTTGTGCATGGTGCCACTCGCAGCACCAGCCATGGTGAGGAGGGGCCAGCAGGGTGAGGGAGATGAGGAGGGAATAGCTCAGTTGCATGTAACTCTGATCAAAAGGGCACTGAATATTGGCACTGTTTTCCACAGGCAGTGGTGATATTAGCTGGTTTCTCTCTCCTGATAGTAACAAAGATAAATAGAGAATAGCTGCTGCTGGCATCCTGAAGCTGTGTACTGCCATAGCGCCTGCAGAAGTTATCACCAAGTGATGTGGGAGAGTACCTTATCGTGGTGGAAGAAATAAGGCTGCCATCCCTAGAAACCTTCTGGAGAGGATTGCAGAGCACCTCCAGGAAAGTGTCATTGAGAGCTCTCAGGAGGATCCATTGGACACCCCTGAGTACACAAAGAAAGTGATCCACTCTTCCCTTCCCCCGCATACTTCTCCAGGAGAGTCAAAAGCAGATAACAATGCTATCTCTCTTTGTTGTACTTCTACGTCTTCTAGTATAAGTAAATTAATGAAAAGTCAACAGCTGTGTCCTCTTATGTTGGGGGCGCCATCATTGCATCATTGCAGTACAATTACACACTTACCCAGCATTCCTTCCCCTGCATTGGACTCGCCTGTGCTCAGCTGCTGGGACTGACTGGACTGCAGGGGAGTTTCAAACTAGTCCTGACTCGTAGCGTAACTGGAACCAGCACCCCCCCCAGTTCCATGTCCCCTATCCTCCTCCTCTTCCTTCTCTATCTCCTCGTCCTGGCTGTTTGCACCAGGGCCCTCTGACCCTGGCTCCCCAGAAGAAATCACAGGAGTCTGTGGGGTGGTGGTGGTGGTGTCTTCACCAAGGATGGCATGCAGTTTTTTGTAAAAGTGGCAGGTCTGCAGCTCAGCACCCAATTGACTGTTGGCCTGCCTGGCCTTCTGTTATATCTGATGCAGTTGCTTTGCTTTCATGTGGCACTGCTGCTGGTCCCTGTCATACCTCTTCTCCTGCATCCCCCGTGCAATCTGCTCATAGATGTCCACATTTCTATGGCTGGTCCATAGTTATGCCTGCACAGCCTCTTCTACTCACCCAGGAGATCCAATATCTCCTATCTACTCCAAGCTGGAGCACGTCTGGAATGGTACTGGCCTGGTCAGCTGCAGTGGGGAACTGCTAGGTGGAGAACTGCTAGGTGTGCTCACCACGCTGGACAATCAGGAAAAGGCATTTCAAAAATTCACTTGCCTTTAGGGGAGGGGGCCTTCTGGTCTCCAGAGCATGGGCAGTGGAGCTCACAATTGTGACAAGAGTGATCAGTGCTGGGCATTGGGGGACAGCTGCTGGAGGATTGTTAGGGTCAACATAAGTAATGCAGTATCTACGCTTGCACTATGTTGACCTCAGTACATCGACCATGGCCACTTGGGGAGGTGGTGCTACTGCTTCGCCATAACAAGGCAATTATCAGGAGATCAATTTAAGAGTAGACACATGCACAACTAAGTCAATGCAAAGTAGCTTACATCAACCTAAGTTTGCAGAGTAGGTCAGACCTAAGATGTGACTTGCTAGAAACTTTTAATTAAGTGAACAATCCATGCTTCTGAATTTGTGATTCCGTTATAACTGGCTATACACAGTACTAATAAACCCCAGTGTTGTTTAATCAGCACAGTTGTATGCTTGGAATTCAGTCTAGAGCAGGAGCGGGCAAAATACTGCCCGTGGGTCGGATCCGGCACGTCTAACTTTTCTGTCTGGCCCGCCGGCCCACCATGCAGGTGTGCTACACTGGAGCATCAGGCAGCTTTTGGCCAAGGTAACTGGAGCGTCAGGCACCTTAGTTTATCAGCTGATCGCTACCTGAACTTCCTGCTTCCGGTCTGATGCTCCAGCATCATGTGGCCTGCGAGACTTACCACAATTTGTGGAGTGGCCCCTCTGCAAAAATGATTGCCCATCCCTGGTCTAGAGGATGATGTTTGCTTGGCAAAAAGTTGGGTATTTTTATCAGTAAAAGGTGAAAGTGAATGTAGATCTCTGGTTGTTTATCTTCCAGATTATCCCTTTATGTAAATTCAATTGTGTACATCCACCATATTATGAACTAGTTGGGGAGAGAGTGGTGATGGGGAGTGCTACCATAAAAAAAAACAACTTGGGGTACCATAATTTCTCTATTCTTGTATACTGCAGAGCCTGGAGAATTTGGGGGACTTGCTTATTTTTGTGCTTTTTTATGCTGTATAACGATGACCTAAAAATTGTCAGGGTTTTTTGAGTGGGGTGGGGTGTGTTTTGGGGTTTGTTTGTTTTTTTACTTTAAAAAGATCAGGAATATAAAATTTGATCTTCTAAAGTTTTGTTGGATGAGCAATTGGAAGGATAAAGGATGTGTACAGTTCTTACTACCTTAATTGAAGTGCTGAAGATGATGAATCTTTAACAAAAGCTTCTTTTATTCACAATGTTAATTAATGATTAAAGACAAACAGATGTTAGAAAAAACAAAAACCCAGAGTGTTAAACAATCTACCTAAAGATTCCTTCCCCTCTCTCTAATTCAACTTTTACTCACCTGGCCCTTATGATGTCACCATTTCACTAATTCTCCAGTCATAGAGTCTTCCAGCCCATACAGGACCTGAATTTCTGAGATAAAACAAAACAAACAACCCTCCTCCCCCAAATAAAAGAAGAAACCCCAACAGAATTTAAAATAAATTTTAAAAAACCTTTCAGGGTTTCAGGGTTACCTATATGTAATAAAGAAGCAAAAAATGATTCAATCCCAAATTTCTTTTTCCCTCAATCTTGTAACAGAACTGAACAGACTCCACTGAATTGAATTTTGCTGTTAAGCTTAATTCCATTATTGTAATAGAGCAGAGTATGTGGGAAGGATATCAATATAACAATATATGGATGGAAGATAACAAGGTAAATAATGTACTGTTTGTGGTGTCTGAAAGGAATATCCATTTATAGCTTGTCACACTGTTGGACAAAATCTCCTGAAAGGAACTGCATTTATTCTTCACTAATAATGTAAAGCAAAGCAAATAGTGTAATTGATAAGAACATGTTAAGGACTTTTTCTTTGATCTTAACTATCTGGCACAGATACTGCTGTGTGGCTGACTTTTCACTTGTATACAGAGATAAAGTAAAAGTTTGCATCAAGGCTCTTCACTAACCTGTGTTTCAACGTCATGCATCAGCCTGTTACTCAAATACTATTACCACAACTTTGTTATTGCAGTGAATGGCTGAGGTCATTTCTGAAGTATTTGCTGCATATATGGAGTGAAATCCTCACCCCACGGAGTCAATGGGGGTTTTGACATTGGCTTTAATGAGGACAGGATTTCTCTCATGGGATATTGAATCAATGTTTCATTCTTGCAGAGTATTCAGAAACACAAAATGTACCAGTGGACGTGGTGTGACACAGTTCGAGTATGTTTTCAGTGACAATGCTTTTTCTTAATCTAAATAAAGAACATTTTTACTGTTTTCCTTGAACAAGCTAAAAAGATAAAAGTAAGGAATTGCTATGCTGTGGGATGTTGGTGGCTGCCCTTTGATCTATGGGCAATCACAGATCTGGCTGAGCTGATATGTATGCTAGCCACCTCTCATTCTGGCTACATGAAAGTGGCAAATTAAACTCCTTTATGAAGTAAGAAAAGTGAAATAATAGAAGCCACCACCCAAACAACATAGAAAACCTAAACAAAAACTAACTCAGGGAGACCAAGGCCTGGTCTACACTAGAGACTTTTGTCGACCAAAGTCATCCTTTTGTGCCAAAACAGTGGTGGCGTACACACTACAATTCCCCCACCTTCCCCCATCGACCCAACTCCCCTGATTTTGCAACAAAATAAAACCACCTTGATGAGAGGCATAGAAGTTTTTTGCGCCAAACTTTTAGCAACAAAGCACAGTGGTGACACCGCACTTGGTTCTATCATGGTAAATGGCCTCCATGAAGAGTCCCACAAGGCTCATCCTAATGGCTCAGGCCATCAGTTTGAACTCCACTGCCCTGCAGCCATCAGCCCTTCCCCCTTTAAAGTCCTGGAATTTTTGAAATTCGACTTCCTGCTTGGTTGGTGTGGAGAGCTCACATCCCAGCTGACCATGGCAACTCTGTGCACCAAACGCTTTCCTGCTTGGAGCACACTGGAGCTTCTGGACCTGATCAGCATTTGCAGAGAGGAGGCTGTGCAGTCCCAGCTCCACTCCACCCAAAGGAACTGTGATACCTATGGTCAAATTTCTTGTTTAATGACAGAGAAGAGCTATGAATGGAACATGCTGTGCAAAAATCAGGGAGCTGCAGCAGGGTTACCAAAAGGCTAGAGAGTCAAATCATCATTCTGGTGCAGAGTCAAAGACCTGCCACTTCGGTGCGACCCCACCTCCACCACCAAGAGACCTGTGGATACCTCTGTGGGTGCAGGCCCAGGGGCAGTGGATGCCAGATTCAACACCAATGAAGACGTTGTGGACAAGGAGGTCGAGTTGGAGGACGATGCGGAGCAGGGGACTGGCTTGTTTGCTGACATGTGGAACCAGGACCTTTTCTCAACCCCAGAGGGTTCAAGCCAGTCCCAACCCTCCAGTTCTGGCATGCAAGATGCAAGAGAGGGAAGCTCGGGTAACTGATATTTTTGAGCTGATGCTGCTTGTTTACATGAGGTACAGCTGTCCTTTGGTTGGTTGCATGATACAGCTGGTTGAAGGGATAGAAATGCAAGAGTAGCTGTGTTTGCATGTGCTTCCCATTCCCCTGTTCAGCTAGACAGTGTAGTGGAAAAGTGTGTTAATGCACACCGAGATTTCACAGGAAAGAAAATCCCTGCTTGCAGCTTTCTGTACAGGCCTGCATCATGCACCTTCCCTCACCAATCCACACTGATGTCAGTGAGACACCCATGGTGATCCATAAGCACCAGCAGTACCATAAAGAAGTTCCCCTTTCTATTGATGTACTCCATTGCAAGATGGTCTGGGGCCAAAATTCGGATATGCGTGCCATCTATGGCCCTGCCACAGTTAGGGAATCTCATCACTGCAAAATCATCCACAGAATGGATCCGCAGAATGCAATTAACAGCCCTGCACACTTGCAATAATATAGCAGCAATGGTGGACTTCCTGACTCCAAACTGATTAGTGACCAACCATTAGCAATCTGGAGTTGCCAGCATCCACACAGCGATCGCCACGTGCTTCTTCACCAAGAGGTCAGCCCTCATTCTGGATTCCTTGCACCGCAGGGCAGGGGCGAGCTCCGCACAGAGTTTCATGAAGGTGACTTTGCGCATTCAAAAGTTCTACAGCCACTGCTCATCAACCCAGACCTGCATAACAATGCGATTCCACCACTCAGTGCTTATTTCACGTGCCCAATAGCGATGGTCCACCATGTGCAGGCTAAAAAGGGCAACTGAAGCAAATAGAACATTTTAAAAAACTTAGAAGAAGAAGAACTGATTTGTAGATATTTGGTAGATATGTAAAAATAATGGCAACATTCATCTTAATAAGGCAGAAGAATGTGATTGCACACAATTGCTTGCAACATTGCAGCCTGAATTATCTATCCTTCCTGATGGAAACATCTGAAATGTAAATGTTAACCATCTATTCTAAACTTAAAACTAAACCCAAGCCACAACTGTAATTTAGTGGAACCCTGGCTGGTAGTCTCTTCAGAGAGACCAAAGGCTGAATGAATTGGCTTGGACACTGAACTACCATCTTACCACCTAGATGTGGCTCCTTTCCAGGGTAGAATTCAGACTGAGTGGTGTGGAAAAGCTAACAGGTACTGCCCAAATGTAAGCTCTTCTGTAGGTAGAAGACCTCTAAAAACCTAAATTAAGCACCTCTTGCACGCTGTAAAATTTCACTTTTAAAATGCTTTGGAGTGAAAGTTTCCCACGTGGTAGCATAATATTTTTCTGATGAATGTTTTACAGTCAAACCTGTTAGTGCCGGGCTTATCCTCAATGTTGGAGTCCAATCATATTTTAATGCTCTAATCCAGGGGTAGTCAATTATTTTTCTTAAAGTCCAAATTTCTTAGTCAAGGTATAGTTAAGGTCCAGACTCCAAAGAATCGTTTTTCACACTGCAATAACAATACTGATAATAATAAGTAAATAAAAAGATTTTGTTGTCCATTCAAAAATGTGTTGGCACTCTTGATTTGGCCCGCAGTGCGCCTATTGACTACCCCGGCTCTAGGCCTACAGGTGTGTTAACCACTTTCCATATATATTAGATCCCCAAAATATATACTTTGCCATAACACTGCAGTCTAATAGCCTCCTTTTAAGCTCACGTCTCAGGAGAAAAAAATTCCACTGGTTTGTCTGCATCACATATTTGAAGTACTGGAACAAATGAACTCCTGCATTTCAGAACCTACTGAAACAGAAAAATATGGAGATCTCTCTCACTTTCATGCCCCCTAACTGATTTCATATTTTGCAAAATAACTTTTGCCCTTATTGATACCCTACATGGTTAGCTGATTTGCCTGTTAAGCTTTACAAAGGAGAGGAGAACTTCATTTCAGAGTCACAAGGGATCATTTTATAATTCTTTGTAAGATGCAGTTTTCAAATGGGTCAGAAGAAGTTATCGTCACCAGATACATCCTGTATCACTGCACCAGACATCTGCTGGGCATAGGTTGCAAGTATGGTAATGCTGAACTTTATTTTTGTAGATAAAATAGTACACAATCATGTAATAAGACTGTTCTGCAAGGCATACCCACAAGGGGATGGAGTACAGTCAGCCTTAACATTGGTATTTTCTTTAAAGTGCTTTTCTTTGCAATTTTAACACTTAATATTGTTATCTTGTGTAGAATATATATCTGAGAAATGAGAGAAAAGCATACAGGGCCAGCTCTTCAACTAGTATAAATCAGCATAGCTCCATTGGTTTCCATGGAGTTACACTTATTTACACCAGCTGAGCTTCTAACCCATAATAATTGACTTTCTCTAAGTTCATCAGTGAGTCCTATAAATAACGAAGTTAAACCACCACAAACAAAACTATGAAAAAGGGGAAAAGTGGGTGGGAGAGGAAAAGAACCCACAAGGGAAAACAGGTAATAGCAAATAGCTTTGACTCACACCTATGAAGGACAGTAGCTAGACATATTCAGATTTCATTTAGGGGTAGGTCTTAAAACATTCTAAGCAAAATTTTATATTCAAGTGCAATAAAATCACATAGATGCAAGATTATGACTGAGGACAGAATTTGGCCCCCCGGTGTCTATCTGCAAAAAAACAGAAGTACAGAATACAAGTATAGATGATACTTTGAAGAATATCTTGATGCATAATAGGGTTTGGATAAATAGAAACTCAACTGTGTAATGTCTTCTGGTCAAGAGGATGTATCAAATGTCCCAACAAGGGAATTAAAAATTATTTCTAGAGGGTAAAACTGAATATGTTTATTTGCTATTACCATCCTTTATATTGGATAAAGTACTCAGGACTAAGGATTATTTCCCCACTCACTGTATACTGCAAATGATATAACAGAGTATGATCTGAGCACAGTCACATTAGGCTGCTTCCCTCTCCAATTTACTGTTCTACAGTACTATGAATAGTCACAAGAAAACAAAAATGAAAATATAAGTATATTCTGATTTTTAAAGCTTAAATATGACAGGCTAAGAATGAATAGCTGCAGCAGGATATAATAAACAGCACTAAATTATATAAATATTTTACATAAGGAAAAATATTTATATACAGGAAAAAACATTTTTCAACTTATTTTATAAAGATGTTTACTCCTCCATATGTAAACCTACTTTTATAAAAAGTATTATTAGCAGACTCAGTGTATTATCATTATTTATACAAAACCTAAAGCTGCTTTAAGAATGCTGAATGAAATCATTTGCTCAGTGTCCTGTAAAGATGAAGATTATTTGTATCTCCTGCACTATTCCAACTTTTTTGGGGACCTCTAGAGTATTCAGAATACATGGATCAAGTGGCAGTAAATGTGTGAAGCCATTTATTTGCTTTGTCATCAGAAGCACTCAGCTTGATGTTCCAGACAGGTTACTTTGCTGAATTATTGATGAATAATGTCATTTTTGCTATTGTGACTCTACAGTTCTAAATTGCAAGAACCTAATTAGCTTTACTGATGACCACATTTAGACAGCGACTCCTACAAAGGCTGCTCACCGTGACTGCATGCCTGAACTCCAGAACTTTTTGCTTTGATTAGGCATCAGCCACCATCACAGCATTCAGTATGCACCAGGTATGGCAACCAGTGACTGCTGTATTCTCTGCAAAGTACAGAGTACCTCTAGCTCAACATGTTAGAAACAGAAATGCAAATCCTCTTGTTAAATAAAACACATGAGGATGAATAAGGATATCCAACAGGTGACTGTAGTCTGGTGAAGCAACTAGATGATAACAACAACAACCTCACCACAAAAAGCACAGGATCAACCAGTCATATTAAATGTCCCTCTGCTTAGGTTTTCTAATCCAGACCCACAGGCCCAGGTTCAGAACCCAGCCTTCCCCAGGTAGTCTCTCTTCATGTTCCTGAAACATCTGCTTTCATAGTTCCTACTTGGAAAACTTGTGTAAGACTGAATTGTTGTTAATCTGTCATTTGTAAGGGACACAAGGCCTTTGGACCGTGTCACAGTGAACAAGAGTGAAATAGCATATTTAAAATAGCTGAGTGTCATTAGGTCTTTGGAAAGCCCATGGACTTCACCAGTCCTAATAATGAAACCAAACAGGTCCACCTGCTTGTGTGTTGAACTAGTGCATAGTTCCTCAAGCCTGCAAATTGCTCAGGTGGCAGCTCCCCTTCCCAGCTCAAAGCCCGCTGCCCAGAAAGCCAGGCGGAGAACCCAGTGGCTTGCCCAGTCCTGGATCTGGGCTCTACCAGCAGGTTTACTTGTCAATTTCACTGCTCTAGCTGAGTAGTGAAATTGACAGCCCCAGATTTTACCAGTATAAAAATCTTAAGAGGGGCCCACACAGTGTGATTTGCCCCAGGCCCGCGCCCCCCTAGGGATGGCCATGGGGAGAGCTGCTATCCACTCTGGTGGGCCACTAGTGTCTGCTCATACTTCACAAGTTCCCGCCTGTGTGAGCAGACCACGTGACACCGCCATCAAGCCATAGTGATTGGCTGGCATTGACTTTTGGCTGGTGTTGACCTTTGCTCCTATATGGAGGAAGGGGAGGAAAAAGGAGGGGAGAAACAGCATGGGGTTTTGTGATCTGCCATAGCCACACAGCATTGCAAAACTCAGAACTCTCCTGCTTTACGAGAAATACAGTCATCCAGAGGTAAAAGGGGAAAAGATTGTATTTCTCAGAGTTAAGTGTTGGGGTACTTATTACATTTTTCAGAAGTTAGGGGGTACTTGCTACTTAAAAGGTTGAGAAACACTGCCCTAGGTAGTCACCCGGGTTGCCTGCCCCTAAATCCAGCTCTGCCAATATGGCATTTCCTTTGAGCCAGTTACCTGGAAAGGAAAGGTGTATTGAAAATCTCATTTACCTTCTTAGAGATGTCCCAGTTCCTGGCTCTGTAGCACCCAGCTGAATTCATCCTACACCATGGGATAGATAGTCCTGCATCAACTCCATACAACCCCTTAGAAGCCTGAAAGCTAAGGGTCTCACTCTGGGAACTTTAGGAAGTATGTCTGTGTTACTTAAGATTGGGCATGTGGGTGTTCTTAGTATTGTTTTTAATATTGTAACATTATATTACAGTTTAATGGAAAAAAACATATCTGAGCATAAAAAGAGTTTAAACACAATGTACTTTGAACAAAAAGGGGGAAAGGATCTTGAAAAGCTGTTCTAATAAAATAGCTCCCCCTAGTGTATTTAAGAAATTATGGTAGGTAGCAAAAAAAGCACCAACAAAAACAACAAAACAAATCCCAATCAGCAGTGGGTTCCTGCACATGTCAGCACATGTGCACAGTTGGTGGTATCAAATTTGGCAGGGTTTGCAGTGGGTTTAATACACTGAATCCTGTAACTTGGTTTGTGGGGACTGGAAGAGAACCAAACTCTGCAGATTCACACAGTGAGCTCAAACCTCCAACTCTTCTGTTTGCCTCAACCAATGAGCCCTGGGACCTCTACTTCTTTTTTAAATGTTGTCAGGGGTGGAGAGATATCCTGGCCTTTGTTGGGGTGAGGTGGAACCAGTGCAGTTTGTTGGCTTCCTAGAGGTGAATAACTCATTCCAGGTTCACTGAACTTTAGGAAAGACTGAGACATGAGGTTAGTAAATGCACTGACCCTTAAACACAAGGAGTTTTAAAGTTTGGTAGTCTTTCCTTTATACTATGACTTAGCACAAATCAGAATGGTAATAAACACAAGTGTTTTACAGGTGCCAGTGACACTCAGGGACACTTCAAGTATGAGGAGCAATGTGCTATTGTCAGCTTTTTTCATTTTAAAAAACCTTACCAAGGTGAAAAGAAAGCAAGCAAGCAAGCAAGAAAGAAAAAAATTATTTAGATATCAAAGTCTGATTATTAATTTCAAATTTGGTAGCCAAGATTTTTGAAGGGTATTTAGATGGTAACTGGTCAGAGTGGCAGTAGTCAACTCAAGCAAGAAACTGTGCACCTTGGTAAAGTGGATGGACAGTGCAATACATTTTATAAGAGACGTGTATGCAAACAATAGTTTTGATCCTCTAAACTGCACTCATCCAACTGCATTGGCAAGGAAACTCAATGATTTATCAGATCTTTTATGCCCCCAATATATGTATAATCCTTTAAAATCTTCAATGGGACATTTGCATGAATAAGGACTGCGGGATCAAACTTATTGATATCTTTCCATTTTAACACCCAAACAAAAAGAAACCTTGCTTCAGTCCTAAGCTCTCATTCTCATCTCATTGAGTCTGGTTAAATTGGGACCAACTCTGTGCAAGTCAAAGAAACTATATCAGTATAAAACTGTATCTAAAAGCAAATCCAAGTCCACAGTCTCTAAATAAAAATAAAAGGTTGCCTCTGCTAATCATTCAAAGCAACAGATTTGAAGCTTAACTCAGCTGTTACATAGACTGAGAGCAAAATAAAAAGGAACATGTAGACCTGATTTTCTTCTTGCTTCTAGCTTTACTCAGTTTTCCTCTCCACTTTCCATTCTTTCAGCTTTATATGTCCTACCCCTCAGGGAATGAACTGCCTGTGCTGGCAAAGTTTGTCAGCATTCCTAGGCAGAACATGTTCTAATCCATT
Source organism: Emydura macquarii macquarii (assembly GCF_026122565.2). NCBI lineage: Eukaryota > Metazoa > Chordata > Testudines > Chelidae > Emydura > Emydura macquarii. Next base: position 25,972,854 of record NW_027133034.1, read on the forward strand.
TATCACTGTGCAAGAGAAGTTTGCTATTTGGTGAAGGTATATTAATCCTCTTCCCAACCCCTCACAGTGTCTCATATACATATGCAAAAGTTGATGTCAAGCTAATATAACAGTACAACAGAATCTTTTTCTCCTCATAGACTGAGAGCCAGATTCTTACTTCCAATGCAAGGTGCACATCTCTGCTTAACTTGAAAATCAAGCTCGCTAACAGATTTGTTGAATTATGCAGCTGTGTTTGATGGGGGCTGGAGGTTAGAATCTGCCATGAGAATGTTTCATGAGATGAGAAAGAGAGACACACACCACACTGAAGAATCGAGTCTGTTACTTTCCTGGAGATAGGTGATTGCCTGGTAAAAAATGTAAAGGTCTCACAGTGCTCTGTCTCTGCAGTATGCTGACCTTGGTTTTGAGACTAATACTTCTATTTGCAAAGTAAGCTACATTACAACAGCAGCATGTACGACATTATTTTTTTCTTAAATACACAATGGTTACAGATGACATGGAGGTAGAGCAGAGGGAGACGAAAATAATCTGAAAGTTGCTGGGGCATTAAACTGGAGAGGATGTGCTCTGTGCTTATTTTTCATTATCCTCTATGAGCATTATCAGTGGCTATGTAACTCATTAAAGGGAGAGTATCACAAGGAAAATGACAGTGAATCAATGCGTGGAAAAGCATGTGTAATGGTTTTTTAACAAGAGAAGGGTTAGAACCATTGAGCTTCCGGCTGGATTACTAATGCCCTGCCTGCTAAGCATCGAGGAATCTGATTGGCTGGAAGGTCATCAGGTGATTCCTCTCAATCACAAGGACCTTGGGATAGGAATAGTTCTTTGTTGAGATGAAACTTGAAGGTAGGTTGTTATCTCCTTAGCAAAAGGTGGGATGGGCTATTTTTAAACCAGTTTGGGATACAGGATATATTTTTCCTTGATCAGGATCGGAAAGCAGGCCTTCCAGTCTGGGTGGCATAGGAAGGGAAAAGAGAGAATAGGAAGTATCCAGGCCAAGAAAATAGGATTTTTATTTATTTATCTGTAAGCATGTCTGAGGACCAGCAACTGTACAGCAAGAGAATATATAATGGGGAGAGAACACTACAGATCTTGGAATGACTTAACAGAAATCAATTAAGAGACAATAACTTGCAAAGCACTTTATCATATAAAAAAGGAAAACAATATTTTTTAAAAAATTGCAGTATCTCTAGCATACAGTATAGGACAAGTCTCCTGAGTCCAACTTCATTTTCCCACAGCTCCAGCACTCTATAATCAGAAAAGGGAAAATCCCAGCATCAGCACAGGTTAGTATTTTGAGATATTTTTTTACTTTCTTATATAGGGAATCAGTGTTTATATAAGTAACTTATGCCTAGGTTTCTTGGGAAGCTAAGCTGGGAAGTATTAGCAGTACATCCCTCCACTGAGTTCTGAGGGGTCTGTAAGCAGTGTCTTTTTTCTATTAACAGTAAATACAGCATGTAGTTGCAACAGAATGATCATCTTACAAAGATTTGCACCTACAGCATTTGCTATACACTTGTTTCAATCTTCACAGATTGGGTTCCATGGCAGAGAAAAATGTAAATACATTAACTCTGTTACTTTATATGGGACTGAATATAAAAATGGAATGACAAATCTGTAGCAGGAAAAAGGAGAGAAGGATAAAACTAATAATGTTTTGGATAGTTATGTCCCTGAAGAAAAGGAAAGACTCCAGAGCAGAAATTTAGAAAAAAACAACAATGAAGTTAAGTGTAGAATATCATCCTCTCTCTCTCCATGCAAATGACTCCCCATCTATAGTGAACAGGAACAGGATTATACCTCTCTAGCGGGACTCACTGTGTTCTATTATTGTAAAGTCTGTGTAGCCAGGCTGTGTGGCCTCCCTTGGAGATTGACAGTGAGGGAGGACCAAACCACCTCTGAGAGGAGCAGAACCCGGAAGTCCACACCCACCAGACTGGAAGCAGAGAGGCAGGACAGGAAGGGGAAGTATAAAGGGTGGGCCCTCCAGCTCAGTTAAGAGTAAGCAGCTGGGGGAGATGGACATCCTGCCTTGGGCCCTGATCCTGACTGCAACCCTAAGGAGAAGCTGCTGGGGCTACCTACCATCTGGAGCCCCAAGGACTGGCCAGAACTGCCCAAACCCTGGACCTGGAGGAATTGCTGGAGTTACTTACCCCGGTGAACACGTAGAGATACCTGAACCCTGTAACCTAGAGGAGCAGCCAGACCTACTGCCGGTCAATGATGTTGAGGGGCTGTGGAGCCTACCTGTACCCGAAGAGACAGAGAGTGGCTCCGAGAGCCAGGTACTCCAGGGAAAGGGGGGAAGGAAGGAGCCCAGGGAAGCCGGACAACAGTCCAGCTGTGTTATGGTCTGTAGCCAAGCCAATGAGTTTTGGCTGGAGCTCTGCTGCTGCTACTACTACTAGGGCCCTGGGCTGGGACGCAGTGGAGTTGGGTGGGCCTGTGTCCCGCTCCTCCCTTTCCACCCCAACCCTGGGGTGATCGCCCCTCGGTCGGTGTGCCCACCTGGGCCTTATACCATTTACTAGCCCTGCTTAGGGCTATAGACTATTTATATTGCCTGCCGCGCCCCGCCTGAGGGCTGGGCCTATAGACTGTTTGCTCGCCCTACCAAGGGCTAGAGACTGTTCCCTTTGCCTGTCCCGCCCTGCCTGAGGGTCCAGGCCATAGGTTGCTTGCTCGCCCTGCCTGATGTTCAGGACCCAGGGCTTTGGGATTGCCTAGCTACGCCGAAGAGGCCCAGAACAGCTAATTCCTTCCCTCTAGCTGAAGACTCCCCACAGGACGCAACAGCCGGAAGGTGTGGTGTTCCTCGGAGATTGACAGCAAGGGAGGGGCCACACCCCCCACACACCCCCCGCCCATGCCAGGGATCATTTACAGTCTGCCAGCACTCCACCAGATCAGCTGTATGTATGTAGGTAGGCCTTGCATGTTGGTGTACATTTTGTAACCATAACTATTTGGGATCTAGTTGAACCTATGTGGCTTCTTCTAGGGATGTAAAGTTTCAAACAATTCAACGGTTATCCGGTAAGTATTAGTCTGACCATTTACAAACTGCATTAACTGTTTAACTATTCGCTGCATGGGGGGGCCGACTGTGCACTTGGGGGCTGAGTGGGGACATGGTGTTGCAGGGAGGGAGAGATGATGGGAAGGGGCAGGCTGGGACATGTGCTCGTACATGTGCAAGAGTAAACCCTGGCATCTTGGGAGTTAACTTTGGTGCAAGCGGCGGCACCAGTGTAAACAGCAACGAGCTGGGCAGCAGCTGAGATGCGCCCAGGTGAAGGGTCTGGGAGGGGTTGGGCAGGCATAGGGGTTGTCCCTGGTCTTAGGGCGGGACCAAGAGCGTGGTGGGGGGCAAATGGGCAGGGTACTGAGTGCCTTATTGCCCCCTCCTGCGGGCTGAGGGGCAGCGGGCTCTGGGGGCAGCAGCTCCCCAGCTCTGGACGTCCCGCTTCGACGCCATCGGTGGGCTGTAGGAGTGGCAGTGCCACAGCTCTGGACGGCCCACTCCAGGGTGATCGGTGGGTTCTGGGGACAGTGGCAGGCTCCACTCTTGCCTTATTTTCCCCTCCTTCAGGCTGGGGGGGGGCTCCAGGGGCGATTGGGGGGGCCAAGACCCCATGCAGTGGTGGAGCTGAGGTGTGTTGGGCTATCCCCATCCAGCTCCCAGGTGCCCCCCATTACCCCTCTAGGGATGTTAAATATCATAGCGGTTAACCGTTTAAATATACATTTTAATAATTTAAACAGTTGTTTTGCTAAACGGTATTTTACATCCCTAGTTACTTCAGATGATTTTTGTTGATGAGAGGTAGCAAATTGTGACAGAGGTACTCCCATCCATCAGAACATACTATCCTTGGACCCAAGGATGACAGAGGTGAGAGGCAGCAAACCATGATGGATGTTGAAGTCCTGTCACAATTTGCTACCATTTTGAAATCACCAGTGTAAACATGGACAAAAATAAGATAAGAAGAACAGCCATGCTGGCTGAGACCAATGGTCCATCTAGCCCAGTATCCTGTCTTCTGACTGGCCAAATGCCAGGTGCATCAGAGGGAATGAACAGAAAGGGAATGGATCACTTGATGATTTCCAGATCATCCATTCCCAGCTTCTAGCAAACAAAGTCTAGGGAAACTTCAGAGCATGGTTTTGCATCCCTGCCCATCCTGGCTAACAGCCATTGATGGATCTATCCTCCATGAACTTATCTAGTTGTTTTTTTAATTCTGTTATAGTCTTGGGCTTAACGATATTCTCTGTCAAAGAGTTCCACAGGTTGACTGTGCATTGTGTGAAGAAATGTTTCCCTTTGTTCGTTTTAAACCTTCTGCCTATTAATTTCATTTGGTGACCCCTAGTTCTTGCATTATGAGAAGAGGTAAATAACTCTTCCTAATTTACTTTCTCCATGCCAGTCATGATTTAATAGACCTCTATCATAGCCCCCCTTCGTCATCTCTTTTCCAACCTGAAAAGTCCCAGTCTTATTAATCTCTCCTCATATGGAAGCTGTTCCATACCCCTAATGGTTTTTGTTGCCCCTTTCTGCACCTTTTCCAATTCCAATATTTTATTTTTTTTTGAGATGGGGTGACCAGATCTGCACGCAGTAATCAAGATATGGGCGTACCATGGATTTATAAAGAGGCAATATATTTTCTGTCTTATTATCTATCCCTTTCCTAATGATTCTCAACATTCTGTTGGCTTTTTTGACTGTCGCTGCACGTTGAGTGGATGTTTTCAGAGAACTATCCACGACTCCAAGATCTTTCTTGAGTTGTCTAATTTAGCTGTTACCCCATCATTTTATATGTACAGTTGGTATGTTTTTCAATATGCATTACTTTTTATTTATCAACATTGAATTTCATCTACCATTTTGTTGCCCAGTCACCCTATTTTGTGAGATCCCTTTGTAGCTCTTTGCAGTCTGCTTTGGACTTACAAAACTACTCAGGATTCAGTAGTTATCATCTGCAAATTTTGCCACCTCACTGTTTATTCCTTTTTCCAGATCATTTATGAATATGTTGAACAGTACTAGTCCCAGTACAGACCCCCAGGGGACACCACTATTTACCTCTCTCCATTATAAAACTGACCATTTATTCCCACCCTTTGTTTCATATCTTTTAACCAGTTACTGATCCAGGAGAGAACCATCCCTCTGATCCCATGATAGCTTACTTTGCTTAAGGGCCTTTGGTGAGAGACCTTGTCAAAATTCTGAAAATCTAAGTAAACTATAGCCACTTGTAAACTATAGCATCCTTGTCCAAATGCTTGTTGAGCCCCACAAAGAACTCCGGTAGATTGATGAGGCATGATTTCCCTTTACAAAAACCATGTTGACTTTTCCCCAGCAAATCATGTTCATATGTGTGTCTGATCATTCTGTTTTACTATAGTTTCAATCAATTTGCCAGGTACTGAAGTTAATCTTACCAGCCTGTAATTGCCCAGATCGCCTCTGGAACCTTTTAAAAAAATTGGTGTCACATTAGCTATCCTTCAGTCATCTGGTACAGAAGCTGATTTAAATAATAAGTTACATGCCATAGTTAGTATTTCTGCAATTTCACATTTGAGTTCTTTCAGAACGCTTGGGTGAATACCATCTGGTCTGGTGACTTACTACAGTTTAATTTATCAATTTGTTCCAAAACCACCTCTAATTCCACATTAATCTAGGACCTAAAAAGAATGGCTCAGGTTTGGGAATCTCCCTCACATTCTCAGCGATGGAAATGCAAATGGAAGCAAGGTCTGAGTGTGTGAGTAAAGGGGGGCACTTTATTTGCATGGGCTTTGTATCTGCATGAGTACAATTAAGTACTTAGCATAATTTACCTAGGTGCTGAGCATAATGGGAAATGGTTAGCAGGGCTGGTTTTGGGCTACCGACCACTTTTGTGTTAACTGCTGGGGTAATGAAATGTTGTCCTTCAATTGTATGAACAGATGTCAGCAGAACTGTGCTTAGCCTGTTATGATAGAATACTTCACCCTAAACTAGACAGAGCTCCACAAGGGATGTTTCAGCCTGGAAGAGGTGGAGGTGGAGAAGTCTCTTATTGGGATTGTAGTGGCCCTGGGAAAGGGCTGTCCCCGGGCATGGAGTGACTCTTTCCTCCCATTGTTAAAAGGTAGAATTAATGACTCCTCTTGGAGTCTTTTGTTTCTTGAAAGCAGGAACATTGCCTATGTGTCAGTAGAAGGTTTACCCATGAGCTGAAATCACTAAGAGCTGAACCAGTAGAGGCTCTGGGAAACCTTGTCTGACAACTAACAGAGCTGAGTGAGCAACGGGCAACTCTGGTGGGAGGCTAGCACGGTCAGTGCCAGCCTAGTCAGCAGAGGGGCTGGCACAGTTGGTGACAGCCCGGTGCGGTTGACAGTGGGGTTGGTGCCAGCCCGGTGCCAGCCCGACCAGCGGTTGGTGGGAGACCCATGTGGTCGTTGCCAGCGGTTGGACTCAGTGAGGCCCGCAGGTGGTAGGAGACAGCAGCAGAGGAGGCCTGGACAAGCCTGTGTCGGACAGGTGCGGCATGGGGCGGGGAGCCACATCCAAGAGTTGGACATTGCAACTATGATGGTCAGTACAGGGGAAAGAAGGAAGGGAGAGGCGAAGGACATGCCCCGTACTCTGGGATGGGTTTGGCTCATTGAGTTCATGAACTCTGTTTGCACTGTTTGCCAAACCAGTACGGAGTTACTTCTGTTTTGCTATTAAAAGGTTTCTTTCTACACTCAGATTCTGTGCTTGCGAGAGGGGAAGTATTGCCCTTTAGGGGGCGCCCTGGGAATAGTGTGTAATTTCCCACGTGACTGGATGGGGGCTCGAGCGAGTTTGGGTTGTATCATTGACAGGGACCCCTGGATATAGAACCCGGCCCTTGCTGCTGCCGACTTTGTCTGGCAGAAGGGTTACACAAAGAATTCATTTAGTTTCTCCGCTATAGCCTTCTCTTCCTTCAGTGCTCCTTTAGCATTCTCATCATCCAGTGGCCCCACTGGTTGTTTAGCAGGCTTTCTGCTTCTGATGTACTTAAAATTTTGCTGTTACTTTGGCAAAAAAATGTTGGCCTTTCTAATTATATTTTTACACTTCACTTGGCAGGGTTTACACTCCTTTGTATTTTCTCAAATAGGATGTAACTTCCACTTTTTAAAGAATTCCTTTTTGCCTTTAACTGCTTCTTCTACTTTGCTTTTTAGCTATGGTGGCACTTTTTTTTTGTCCTCTTTCCATGTTTTCTAATTCAGGGTATACATTTAAATTGAGCCTCTATTATGGTGTCTTTAAAAAATTGTCATGCAGCTAGCAGGGATTTCACTTTTGGCACTGTACCTTTTAATTACTGTTTAACTAACTTCCTCATTTTTGTGTAGTTCCCCCTTTCGGAAATTAAATGCTACCATGGTGGGCTGCTTTGGTGTTGTCTCCCTCCGTCCCCCCAAGGATGTTAAATATTATTATATTATAGTCACTAGTACCAAGCAGTTCAGCTATATTCTCCTCTTGGATCAGATCCTGTGCTCCACTTAGGACTAAATCAAGAATTGCCTCACCTCTTGTGGGTTCCAGGAATACTGCTCCAAGAAGCATTCATGATGTCCAGAACTTTTTATCTTTGCACCCTGTGCTGAGGTGACATGTACCCATTCAATATGAGGATAGTTGAAATCCATCATTACTATTGAGTTCTCTATTTTTATAGACTCTCTAATCTCCCTGACTATTTCACAGTCACTTTCTTTTCTATTCACCTTCACTTGTCAGTTGGTCGGTAATATATCCCTATTTCTCTATTCTTATTATTCAAGCATGGAATTACTATCCATAGAGATTCTGTGGCACAGTTAAGTTCAGTTAATATTTGTACTTCAGTTGACTATGCTTTCCACATATAATGCCACTCCTGTCAGTATGACCTATTTTGTCCTGGTATATTTTGTACCCTGCTATTACTGTGTCCCAATGTTTGGGAAAGGTAACAGGAAAAGTATGAGCATAGGCCAATATTGATGTAGGTGTTTAGGCTCTTGCTTTTGTGGAAACAGGCCTACTGCACCCTAAAGGCTCAGGAACTAAGAGTCACAAAAAATGAACTCAATATCATTTTTTTTTTTTTTTTAAATAATTTCATGACTTGAGCGTCTAACTCCTGATTTTTTTTAATTCTTGTGGTTGTCATGCTATCTTGGGATTGTAGATGTGTGTTCATTATGTTGTGAAGGCCAAAACGCTAAGTGGAGTTAAAAAAGAATGAGATAAGTTCCTCATGATAGCTATTAGCCAAGATCATCAGAGATGCAACCATATGCTCTGGATGTTGCTAAACTTCTGATTGCCAGATGTTGGGAGTGGACAACAGGGGGATGGATCATTCGATGATTGCCTGTTCTGCTCATTCCCTCTGAAACACCTGGCAGCGGAAGACTGGGCTAGCTGGACCATCGGTCTGACCCCCTATGATCATTCTTAGGTTCAGCAAAAATTACACAGGATTTTTGCCCTTGAGAAGGATATAAGATGAGATGGTATACTGCCCTTATTGAATATGTGAGAATCAAGTTCTACATAAAAGCAATGACATATGAAAAAACACTAAGGGGTAGATTGAGAGGCAAAATAACAGTTGCAAAAGGCAATCTCCATTGGTGGATCAAAATGCAAACAAGACCAGGAAATCAGTCAGACTAGAAGTCACATGATCTAATAGCATGTACGTCTGCTATAAAAATAAGAAAAAGTTGGAATTAAAAATCCCAGTAAAAACCATAGCAAGTGCTATACTAGAAACACATATCAGTGCTAAAACTGATACCAACTATTTACTTATAGATATTTTCAATGAGTAATTGCTATTAATGCTTAGAAAATGGCACAATGGCATGCATCGGCACAATGATAACAGGTACATGATGGTGTGGTAAGAGCAATAATACTAATACAATAACATTTTAAAAGAAGCACAACTATACTTTAAATGGATTAGAAGGAAAGGTGTGGGTTTCAGGGAATCAGCAGCAGCTAAGACAAATTTGTGAACTGTGTTGAGACTTTATGGAGACATATAAACTGATAAGGGATTCTTTTAAATACTCAAACTGTGTGACGCATAGCTTTTGCGGAGTATACGTAAAATAGTTCACTGAATCACATCTCCTGTAGTACCTCCGTATGTTACAGCAGCTAGAGAGGATCTGCTGTGTCTGAAGCAGTGGGATGCCTGACCTGTGCCTTTAAGAACCAAGCCCTACGACTCCGGTGCTGAGATGTACCATCCTCCGAGAGGGGAAACAAAAAAGCCCCTCTGCCGTCCCCTTCCCCCCATTTTTGCAAAGAGGGCGGGTAGCTCATCCCCTCAGGATAACTCTGACCCTCTGTGCCCCTCCTTGCGTTGGGGTTTTGCCCTCTGCCACTGGTTAGCAGCACCTTACCCTGCGCTAAACCCCGGCCCCCATCCCCTCCATCCCTCATTTTGCCCTTCTGCCTCCAGCTGCTTGACCCCCCCCCCGCCCCCCGGCCAGTAACATTCCACCCACTTCCCATCCCCCCTCCCATTTGCTCCCTTTTAGCCCCTCTAAAGGGCAGGCGGCAGCACCTGCCTCCAAGGAAGGGCAGAGTGAGGGCAGCAGCTTCATCGGGTGTTACTGAGCATGCCCAGTGGCTATGAGCAGAGCCGGTCCTTACAACCGAGGTAGCACGTTCGGACAGGGACAGGGGAGCGGTTTCTGGCGCTGCAGCAGCCCCACCCCCATCGCTGCGGCTGCGACGATCGTCGCGCTCCCTGCTGCCGCCCCGCCCCGCCCCTTTGTCCTTTTCCTCCCACCCAGCTAGTCCTGCCCGCCCCCGGCCCCGCCCCCTATTAGTGCCCGCCCCCTCATCGCCGAACACCACGTCGACAAAAGAATGAGGGGAGGGGAAAGGGCTAAACCGGAAGTACTTCCAGATCGAAGGGGGCGCGACCTGCTTTAGTGCGTAGCCACTTCCGGGGCCCAGTGCGTTGGCTGTCGTTCGCTCTTTTGGCCACGCCGCAGATACTGTCTGGCCGCCGCCGCCTACATCCGGCCCCTCGTAGTGAGTCTCGCGCCCGCTTCTCCCGCCTTCCGTGCCGTACTCTGGTCCCGGGCTGCGCGCTAGGCCGGCTCGCTGCGGCCGCCGTTGCTTCTCCCCTCCCCCCGCCCCTCGAGAGCCGCTCCCGGACCTGCCCCGACTCATTATCCCCCTTTGTCCCCTAGCTCCCGCCGCCGGCTGCACTGCTGAGACCCCCTCCCCCACTGGGGAGATGCTGCTGCGCGGCTTGCTGGGCCCTGGTGCCGCGGCCTGGTCCGCGATCTTGGGGCTGTGGGGGCCGCTGCTGCTGCTGTGCCTGGGGGGCGCCGTGCGGGCCTCCGAGATCACGTTCGAGCTGCCCGACAACGCCAAGCAGTGCTTCTACGAGGAGATCACGCAGGGCACCAAGTGCACCCTGGAGTTTCAGGTAATAATAACCCTTCCCAGCGACACCCGCCCGAGCTTGCCAGGGGCTCCCCTGGGCATCGCAGCGCCAAGCCGTGCTTCGATGGGGGATTGTGCGGCGTGCCAGATACACAGCTCCTCACACACCCCTCCCATCCATAGTCAGACACCTGGCTTGGGTCGAGCCCGTGTCTTGTCGGAGGCCTGAGGCACCCGTACGTACACCTCACCAAGCAGAGCTATTCCCAGCTTTACAGTGTCAAGTAGTATTTCCCTGAGCAGATTGCAGAGGGGATCCGGTGCCCCCTGGCGTTTTGGGTAACTGTTCTGCTTCCTCTAGACAGTTAGAGACACAAAAGTGCCACCCCATACACTCTCACCTGCCTAGCTCCACTTAATAATTCTAGCTTTGTAATAACTAATGCTCTTATAAAGTGATCTTGTAGGGCACCAAGTGCAGTTTACAATGCCAGGTTACACCGTCCTTAAAACAGCTTCATACAGTCCTATTTGCTCCACTCACACAACCAGCCAGCTAATATCCTATTTCCATGCAAAGCCAGCTGTTCAACTGGATTAACCCACACCACTCTTTGTCACACACCTGTTGGGCTCACTTTCCCTCCTGTCTCTTTCACTGTGGTTATCTGGTTTGCAGCATGATTGATATTTTTAACACTGGTGAAATAAATGTGCTTTGCCATATCAGTGGAGGCTGTCCCTGAATTTCATTGTGATTCTGAGTCAAAATTCTACTTCAATATTAGGTTTTGGGTGACTAAATATTAATCACTTGTGATCCTGGCACATTATTGCCCAATAACACACACGCACGGATATGCAATTTTATGTGGGAGGCAAAGATGTAAAAATGTTATGCTCTTGATCTACGGTGAAAATATAAGATAGTTGTAAACTTTTTGGAAAACTTCCCAAAATGGATCCATTGCATGTTTTATATTGTGTGTATATGGGAAACTAGAATCAACCTTGTAAACTGTCACTTTGCCAAAATGATGTTGCTATAACAAGATATTCCTTGAGCCTCTTAGAGAGTGTACTGCTTTTGAGCCTTATTCATTTCATTATTGAGACTGTTTGCCAGCCCAATAAAAGTGAATCACTGTTAACTATACAACATTTCACTTGTGAAAGGCACTTTCTTGTTTTATATTGTGTTTTGAGACTTGGAGGAGGAGGTATATTGTGGAATTAGATTGCTATAGATAAAATACTTGACATTGGAAGAACTGTGTTTTTATTATTAAATGTCAGTAAACATGTATTTCACTGTACATGTACAAACTGATAAAATATTTCCATCGATGATAATAGAAATTACAGATGGGCAAAAGTAAGAAAAATGTTGCTTAAGAACTAGAGTCTCACCTTAATGTGTATAAAACATGTTGTAATGAATGCTGCATAAAGCACGTATTTACAACTAACAGCCAGCTCTGGTGTCACAGAGTTGAAGTTGCACATGATTATGCAGCATTCATAAAGCTTTAACTTTTTAAATCTCTGTGTCTACTGTCATTAAATAATTATCATCTGCTCTCCACATAATTTTCCACAACTCTGAAAGTTTAAATCAATAAAAATTTTTAAAAACTGCTTAAAAATAAACATTGATGTTATCCATCAAAATTATATATATATATATATATGTGTATGTGTATGTGTATGTGTATGTGTATGTGTATATATATGTGTATATGTATATGTGTATATGTATATGTATATATATATATAAAAAAGTGAATTCTGAGAAGCCTAAATAGACTACATCAAAAATAAATAGGAATCAACGCAATTGTTTTTCAGTGTTTAACATGTGCCCATGCTTTCTGGACGAATTGTGCATCCTGCCCCAAATGTCTTTCAGCTTATTCTGCACCCATAGAAAAATGGGTATGTACACACTGACAGCAGCAAATTCACTGCCGTCAGATCAATCTATCCGGATTGATTGAGCAGCAGTGAAGACCCACTCGATCGATCCAGAAGTCGATTCAATTAAATAATCTCCTCAAAAGGCGTAGTGCTGCGTCGATGGGAATTCATTTCCTGTCAGCGCAGTGGAGACGGTGCGCTAAAGGGAAATTAGGAAGTTGACGGGAGTTACATAAGCTACTCTGTGTAGTTTGTGTAACTACTGTAGACTACCGCCAAATTTCCCAGTAAGTGTGTACTAAACCAATGATTCCAGTGATCTGTTTCTATCAGTTTTGTCTTTCAAATCTAGCATTAAAATAACTTCTAATTATCTGATACTTAGGCAAATTAGTTGTAGCTCTTTGATACTAATTGAAATTCCAACTTGTAGTTAAAAATTGCTGATATAATGTGCAATTTCTGAGGCTACCTGCATCTACAGAAACTAAAAGATTTCTTTGAATAGACACCCAAATATTTCAGTCATCAAGAACTTAAAATATAACTTCTATATTTTGTTCAGAAAAATTTTCCACAAAACCTGGGCTTCCTCCTCCTGATATCTGAGCTTTTTTAATTTGTATGGGTAGAAGTCTGTCCTAAAATATTTATCTTTAAGTTATGTTTAAATGTAATATCTTTGGGACAAACCTTTCAAACTGATGCACCCATTTGTATGTGAATTATGGAAGTTGGAGCTAAGCCCTGTAGGGTCTAATCTGTCATCTGCAGGATTGTTGTTTTCTAGTGCTTTGTCCATCTATTTTAAAATTTAAGTGATGTTTCTATCTCTCCAATGGCAGGCTTTTAAGCAATCTGTTATAGACGTTGCCAGTCAGATGAGTTTGTTTTTCTTCCACCAGAGTGGAAGAGGCACTCAAATGTTTGTATTAAAAGGGGGGGAAATACTGGCTCACATTTAAATTTGTGTCTCATTGTTTATCCAGATAGACATCAGTGGTTTGGTTTCTAAATTCGTCAAAGGCTTTCTTTTACATTGTATAAAGGGATTGTCAGTATTTATTTCAGGTGCTGTGAAAATATTTTGTTTTATATATTTTTACTTTGAGTTGGATTCAGTCATCTGAGATTTTGGGACACTTATAAACTTTGGCTAACTGCATTCAGTATTGGGAGAAGACACAAGCTCTGCTCGAGGGAGGCAACAGAATTCATACGTGTGCAGCAAAATCCCCTAAATGCAACTGCAACAAAGTTTTCTATGTAAAATTGTGCTGAAGTAAACCCTATCTGACTTAAGGTTCCACTGAAATTAAAAATTAGGTTTACTACGAGGACTCTGTGTATCTAAAACCTATAGAGAATTCTTAAATGCATAGTGTCTGTATCTAGGTTTATTTAAACCTACTTTGCTTTTGTCTCTCACTTCCAAAATTATGCTGGCAAAGATTTGTAAAAACAAGGGGCCAGATCCCAGTCCCCATTCTACCTGGCTTATGCCACTCTGGCGGCACAAAGTAGGAAAGAAACGCAACACCCTTCCAGCTACATTGGAAGCAGGTGTATCTGGGACATGATTGCATCCTAGCAATTCCAACTTTCTGGAACAGCTCCATCCTGTTTAGCTCTGTATTGGTTTGTCTGGACTTGGAGGGGCCTAAAATATAGTAAATCGTACTGTTCTAACACAGTATAACTTAATTTTATTGTCTTTGTCAGGTTTTTGTACTGTACCCATCACTGAAGTGTCTGAGAACCTTAAGTAAAATAATTTAATTGAAACAAAACTCTCATGTATTTATATAAATTAATGTTTGAGAAAAACATAGCTATTTCTACAACTTAATGGATGTTCAGTATTTTATTCTGGGTTATTTTTGTTCTGTTAGTATGTAAACCCAGTTCAGTGCTGTAGGCCAATATAAATGGGTACTTTTGAATTGAACAACTTCACTGGTGAACTCTGTTTATTACAGCTCCCTGTATATTCTCTATGCTTGGTTTGGTGGAGTAGTTATAAAACCAAATATGTCAGATCGAATGATCTGTAGCGGTACTTTGTAAAGTATAGTACTGAGAATAATTTTCTACTCTGTTAAAATGCCAGTAATCTCTCATGCTCCACAGGTGATCACTGGAGGGCATTATGATGTTGATTGTCGGCTGGAAGATCCTGAAGGCATTGTGTTGTACAAAGAGATGAAAAAACAATATGATAGCTTTACCTTCACTGCATCTAGGAATGGAACATACAAATTCTGCTTCAGCAATGAATTTTCTACTTTCACACACAAAACTGTGTACTTCGACTTCCAGGTTGGAGAAGATCCACCTCTGTTTCCTAGTGAGAACAGAGTCACTGCACTTACCCAGGTAAAGGGCTGCTTTAAAGTGATTTGAAAGCCAAACAAAAGGTAGAGCAGATGGATTTTCAAAGGAGCCTAAGGGAGTTAGGTTCCTATATCCCATTGAAAGTCAGTGAGACTAGGCATCTAACTTCCTCAGGCTTCTTTGAAAATCCCAGCCTGAGTTAACTAGGAAGCTCTATTAAATCAAAGACTTAACATTAACAATTAACTTTTCTCTGCTTAAAGTTTGGATGTAAAACTGAGCTTGTGCAAATTGGAGTAGCAGTCATTCATCATGGAAGTAGAACTAATATTTAGGGATTTATATTCCAGTTAGCAAAGAGCAAAGTCTCTAAAAACAGACATTGTTTAAGGAAATGATTAGGATGAGAAGATGTTAGAGGAACACTACTTTGCAAGGACAGGAAGGAATTCAACAGCAGACATAGTTCTGGAAGGACGTGGCAGATAGGCAAGGAATGGCAAGGAAGCCTCTTCCATTATTTTTGTGCCTCTTTCTTATAGGCTGTAGGTCAAAGTAGAGTTTAATTGGCCCTAGTGTCTCATTGTATTTTGTACAATCTACTGTTTTGGCAACAGTGAGTGCATCTGTCTGTAGCCACAAGAGGTCCCAGTCTCAGGATGATTTGTGCACATGAATGGGATTGCTAGAAAGAAATGATGTGTGGATGAATAAAATGCACTTGAAAGGTTACAGAGGAAATATATCTAAATTCCCAATATTTTAGTAATAGCAACTTATCATTTTCCATCATGGTAGAATATTGAGATTTATAATAAAAGCTAATCTGTTTTTCCTCTGATACTAAATGTTTAACTAAAAACAGCTACATATGATGAAACTAATAATTCTCTGAATTGTTTATATCACAGACATATATTTTCTTAAGGGAGCTGCATTTTAGTGGTGTGACTTACACTCGTATTTGAAAGTTGAAGTGTTGGTGCTTAGAGCTTTTCAGATGATTTATTTCTAAATTCTACCTTTCTGCAGAAACATCAAGTGAAGTAAAAATAGGCTTTTACATTTCAGGACTTAATAAGATAATTAGTATATTTAGGTTAGAAATCTGTCCAGCAAGTCAAAATTATGAGAAGCAAAGAAAAGCCTAGCAAAACAAACTGAAAATAAAACCTGTTTCACATCTAGTTAGCTAGTGATGTTAGATGTTTGATTTTTATTTATGTATGGTAGGGTAAAAATCACTGCTATCCCTCAAAAAGGCTTCAACTGTGTGAAATTTTATTCTTAAACCTTAGCACTTATTTCTGTTTTTGTTTTTTCATGTATTTCTGTGCGCTTCACTTTGCTTCTCCTAAACCCAAACCCATTTAAATGTGTTCAGTATATTACTTCTGCAGATTCCCACAGATACCTTATGTGCTGCCAAAACAGCTATTTAGGTGAACGTGCTCACCGTTCCACTTTGGAACCAAGGATATAAACACCATCTCCCAGCTGTCTTTTTACTGGCTTGAGTGGACCCAAAGATCTCACCCTTTCACTGCGTTTCACAGTTATTTGCTGTTGGCAAATGAATGTAGGGACTTGAGAACTACTCAGTTCAATTCCAGGTTTTATATGGGAGTTTGCTCTAGTAATTAAAGACCTGTTTGTTTCTCTGTCCCCCTTCTGCTGCTATCTACCCTACCCCATTCTGATTCCTGTCCCCCACCCTTCCTCTCCCCCCCCCCCCCCCAATTCTCTGGCTCCTGCAACTCCCTCTCCTCCTGACACATCCCATGCTATTGTAGCTCTCTTTCTCTCCTCATCCCCCTGTGCATTCCAGTGTGGTTCCTTTCTCCATGCCACCTGGGCATCAGCAGCATGAGCATTAAGAGCACAGGAGAGAGTTTTCCTGGTCGTCTTGTCCTGCACCATAGTGTCCCTTTGCTGCCAAAAGGAGCGACTGCAGGAGAGGTCCTGTTCAGTGCAGACAGACTCATCAGAGAATTTAGGGGTCAAACTTTAACTGAGCAGGTCTAAATTGCAACTTTTATAAGACTTAGCGCCTGGCCAACATGGACAGATTTTCACAGGAATGGCAAAAGGCATATCCCTGACACCCAGGTAGCTCCTGTCACATTTTAAGTCATTGCTTCAAAGGCTCTAGGGTTTCTCAACAAACCACTGAAAGAAGTTTTTAAACAGGGCAAAACAAAGTATGTTTCCCTAATCTTGTTCTCTGGAATGGCTGAACCATTTTAGCTGAAGCAAAACAAAAAGAACAACAATAAAAACCCTGAGACAGACACTTGGCATAGAACTTTTCAGCCTGAACAGTTAGTTTGGTCAAGTAATAAGCAACTGAAAATGGAGCCATATAATGGAAAATGTCAGGCATCTTTAATGATATGTTTATGTGGTTGAGGGGAAAAATATTTAGTATGTTGGTGGATGTGGGTTAGATGTGACAGAGCTTAAAAGCATGATAGTTGAAAGACTAAACATATTCGCATCTAAAATTAGAGAAGTCCTGGCTATATAATACTCAAATACAGCACAAAAAGATAGAATTCTTCCAGTATTTTTCTAATTCAGAAATATTTTTTTTGTCTAGATGGAGTCTGCTTGTGTTTCAATTCATGAAGCTTTGAAGTCTGTTATCGATTATCAGACTCACTTCCGCTTGAGAGAAGCACAAGGTCGCAGCAGAGCAGAGGATCTAAACACAAGAGTAGCCTATTGGTCAGTAGGGGAAGCCATCATTCTTCTAGTAGTTAGTATTGGGCAGGTATTTCTCCTCAAAAGCTTCTTCTCAGATAAAAGAACCACCACAACCCGTGTTGGATCATAACCAGTGAAATGATGCTTCAGATCCACTGTACACTGTCCATCTGTAAACTTGCTGTTCTCCAGTTAATTGTAGATACAAAAGAACTAAAGATGGGCAACATTTTAATACCTTTTTACCCCTTCCAAAAAATCACAAAACGTAGTCCAAGTTGTGAAAGGGACACCTTTTTATTTGAAATATTTGGAAAAGTTGAGAACTTACTATTTCTTTATGTTAAGCATCGAGCAGTGATCTTTTTTTCCTTTATTTGTATTCACTGATTAATCTGTGGTATGCTTTGAAACCCCCAAAAAAGATGATATGGAAGACAGTACATATGAAAAATTGATGTTATTTTAGCTTTTCAGGCTGAAGGTGTTGGATTAAAAACAAAAGCAAAAGTGATGAACTGTAGTCACAAAGCATTGAACTGCATTGTTTTGATTTGCTGTAAAAATCCAATCCATGTGTCTTTCTTTGCTTATTTGTAAAACTGTTGCAAGTTAACACTACATCATGGCACAAATACTGTTCTGCTACAGAATGGTAAGTCTCCACCTTTCACACTTGCTAAGTTTTATATTTAAACAAGTTTGTTTAAAAAAGACAGACATTCTTCCTATATTAAAATACAATGAATTTCCTGTTTTACAATATTTGTTTTATTGAACAAATTGTAAACTGAGACTACTCAGGAAACCAATTTTCTATAGTCTATTAAAAATCAAAATTTCGAAGGCTTTTTATTTTTTTAAAAATGCAATAAGATAGGGAGAATCCTGTAACTTTGTCACTGAAGTTGTGCAGTCTCTGTAGTCATGTATGCTGCTGTGGCTCTTCAAAATTAGGACAACAGAGGCATACTGGCTTGTTAAGCAACACAGCACTGACACTGGACATAGTTGTATGACATCTGTGTGAGGCACATACAAAGCTTTTTATTAAATCATTATTGAATCCAGTTTGTTGTTCATACATTGCACCTCCATGGCTGTGATGCACTGATACGTTGTTGCCTTGTGTATCTAACTGCCTCTTCTGATTTGCTAGTGGTCATGCAACGTTTAAAAAGTTTCAAAGTGTCTTTTTTGGTAGGTTTGTAAGTCTACATTGTTATCATTGCTCATGTCTGTAATGCCTACTCTGTAAACTCTTGTTTTAGTGGGATGTGGAAGTTGGCAAACATATGTACATAAATTGTTTGAACTGAGGTATTCAAAATTAGATTAAAAACTAGTACGGACTAGTCTGGAAGGACTAAGGGAATCTTACCAATTCTCAAGTGCACAGGAGAAACTACAACTAACCTAAAACACAAGAAAATGTAGGGTTTTTCCCTGATTTTCCTATTAATTCAAAAGAGGTTGCTTTATCTTAAACTGTTAAGCTAGCACACAGTAAAAGGACTATAATTCTGATTTGTTTCCAGTGTTGATCATACAGTTCCAGCTCTAGAAAAACTGTAAAATGTACATATATAAATGTCATACTTGGACACATGGCAAAAACTCAGGTCCATCAACTTAAAACAATTTAAAATGCAGTGATTGTAGTAAAAGGAGGTACTAGAATTATTCTTACTGAGAGTAGATCAATGTAGTCTGGGACATCCAAGAAAAAAATGAGCTAATTCCTATTGTAGGGGTCACTGAGATTGGTAGGTGAAAAACAGCAGCTTTGTTAGTTTCAGGAATCTATTTGATATCCTCATACTTATTATTGAATATTTTTAAAGCACTATAACCCCCTTTATTTGCAGAGGGGTTAAAAACAATGCCAGTGCTGATTACAACTTTGCAAAAATAAACTAGTGCACAGACTCTTCTCCTGAATGCCACAAGCCTGTGGCTGCATGTGATACTCTTTCTTGATTGTGCCTGGCTGCTTTATTCTTGTGTGTGGCAGCAATCTGATCTGCAGGATTCTTATAAACTTAATTACACGCAATAAAGCAGATGGGGACAATTAGTGCAAGTGTTGAACGATTGCTATTACAACAATTTGATGAAAATGTGATCTAATTTTGGCAGTGTCTCGTAATCTTCTGAAGCTTGAACTATCACTTGTAAGTAGATCAGTTAATGAGTAGCTTTAATTGCAATGAAAACAAAGTTTTTCTAAATCAGTTGTTTCCTGTTACTGTCAAAATTGGTAAATGGTGTAGGCCAAATATTGGTTTATACCATCACAGATAGAGATACATACATACTTAGTTTCTTTCATGTCTTTTTATTTTTTCCTAATGTTTGACTGTATAAAGTGGAACTGCTTAGTTCAATATACCTCCCATTGCAGATGTCTTTGTGAAATTGACTGTTAAATTGAAGTTGGGTATTCAAACCAATCCTCCTGTATCTTGCTGCATACTATGCAGCAGTAGTTTTTAAAAAAAGCCATTATTTTTCTGTTCTAAAAACATGGCACAAAAACACATGTTTAAACATAGCTGTATATATTTTTTAGAATAAGTGATTGATTAAAAATAATAGGATATAATAGACACATGGTAACAAATCAGATTGGTTGAAAAAACATTTTAAGGTGTGTGACAGTTCAAGCTGCATCTTTTTATATTAAGGACATTGTTCAAATAAGAGGTGTATGGTACACAACTAAGTCACCCACTGTTAGATAAAGTACAACTTTATCTATTATATACCACAAAAGACAGCTTTTTGACTATTCTTTGGATGTTTATGTTTACGGAACCTCTTCTTCTGGCTGAAATGTCAGTTCCTGTTTTAGTTTGAAAACATTTGTTAGTTTGAATAAAACAAAAGGCAGACCCTGTGAATACTGTATGGGAAAATAAAAATTAATATATGAACATGGTCTGAATGGATTTTTATTTTGAGACTGGATGGGGAAAGAGCTGTCTTGGAATAAAATAAGTGGGATTGAGCCAATTAACCTATATTTTAGAATAAGTATTTTAAAAAATTATGTATCCATTCATTAGCTTATTAGATGCCAATTGATTGCTTATTATCCACATTTCTTTAAACTTGAGATTGAATTACTTCAAGGCACTCCATCTGAGGCTACACTTTAAGGCGATTTAGAAACTTGAACTAGTGCAGTGTGGTTGCCTGCTTCTTAAGCCGTGCATCGTAGTGTACTGCACCAGTGCTTCATGATATGTGCCTGTTGAATTGAGTGGAGTTTAAGGTGTAGTTTTGGCTTCTGAAGAGACTACCTTTTTGGGATACTGCCACAAGTCTGAGGTTGTTACAGAATGGTAGAGTTCTCTAAATGTAATTACATAGACTATTTGAACTATACAACTGTACATGTCAAATGGGTCTGGGGGTTATAGTGGTTCACAAATTGAATGAGAACAATGTTTGATGCTGTTACAAAAAGGACAAATGTAATTCTGGGAAGCATTATTCGGAGTGTCGTGTATAAGACATGGGAGGTAATTGTTCTGTTGTGCTTGGCACTGGTGAAACCTCAGCTGCAGTACTGTGTCCAGCTTTGGGCACCACACTTTAAGGAAGTGGACAAATCGGACAGAGGTCCAGAAGACAGCAACAAAAATTTAAAGGGTTAGAAAATGATCCATGGGGAAAGGTTGAAAGAACTAGGCATGTTTAGTCTAGGGAAGAGAAGACTGAGGGGGACAACAGTCTTAAAATATAAAAGGTTGCCATCCTCTTTATAACAATCAGTTGCTCTTCATCTTCCCCAAGAGTAAAAACAAGAAGTAATGGGCTTAGTTTGCAGCAAGGGGGAGATTGAGGTTTGATATTTTAAAAATAAATTAACTATAAGGATACTTAAGCACTGGAACAGGTTATCTAGGGAGATTGTCAATCACTGGCAGTAGTGGTTTTTAAGAACTAATTAGACAAACATCAGTCGGGGGGGGTCTAGGTATACTTAATCCTGTCTCAGCGGAGCCATGGGGCCAGGAAGGACTAGATGATTTTTCCCTTCCAGCCCTACATATTTATGATTCTAAGTGCCTATGGCTGGAGGATAAGAATTCTTACAAATTTGCTTTTCTTAAACAGTACTTGGAGTTCTGATTATATCAAATTGCTTCTGAGAAGAGTAACTGACGAGGTAAATACTAGTAAATTAAGCAAATCAAAAATACTTTGAAAACTATTCTATTCAGCGTTTTATGTTACCAATCTTCTTGTACGTGGGCACCTTCCAGACTGAGTTTCAAAATAAATAAATAAATTGACTTTCCATTTCTTCCTCTTCCCCATCTATATAGTATCCTTTATTGGTTTTTATACTGCGCTCATCACAACCATATCCCTTTAGGAGTTTGTTACATATTTTCGTCCAGCAAGTAATTAGTTGAAATGCTTTTAGAGAAAAGCAAGATTAAAGAGGTGGTTTGTGGTCATTTTTTGTTCATGGACTGAATTCTGCAGACTCAAGCTAAGAAAGTTGTTTCCTGTATACATGACTGTTGCCCTTGAGATATAGGACCAATGGAATCATCTAACGCAGCGGTTCTCAACCTTTTTTTTCCCCCCCAAGTACCACTCAGGTCAGGTACAGTCAGGTCAAGTACCACTCGGGGAAAAAAATGGGGGGGACTTTCAGCGGCGGTGGGGTTTCGCAGCGGCGGCAGGATTACATGGGGGGAACAATGCCCTCCGCCGAAACCCTGTTGCCGTTTGCCCCTTTTTGGCAGCAGGGTTTCGCGGGGGTGGGTGGGGAGGACTTTCAGTGGCGGTGGGGTTTCGTGGCAGCGGGGGGAGGATTTTCAGCGGCGCGGTACGTCTCGCGTACCACCCAGCCTTCTTCGAAGTACCACTGGTGGTATGCATACCACCGGTTGAGAACCGCTGATCTAACGAGAGGTTGATGGTAGGGTGACCTACCCCATTGGTCCCCATCGGTTGAGGTTATTGAAGGACTGAGACATTAAACTTAACCTGATGTTTAAGGCCCTACCAATTTCATGGCCATGAAAAACATGTCACAGACTATGAAATTGGTCCTTCCCCATGAAATCTGATTCCCTGTGCTGCTGGGAAGCACCTCACCTGGGAGCCCCTATCTGCTAGTCCTGGCTGGGCTGGGATGCTCCCAGAAGCACAGAGATTGGACCCACCTCTGGTATTTCTCCCTGCTGCAGGAAACTTTGGGATTGGGCAGCAGCCCTGAAGGTTCCTGCAGCTGGAAGAGGCTTCCGATTTCCCCTATGAGCTGGGAACACCCCAGCCGGGGGCCCCTAGCTGCTAGTTCCAGCCAGGCTGGGGTACTCTCAGCAGCATGGGGGAAATCTGCTGAATTCCTTTTCTGAAGATGTTTCATCTGGAGAAGGGCATCCTATTTTTTTCTTGACTCACTTTCACCAGCTGGAGGGGCTGATTCACATATGGTTGCTCACATTTTCTTCAGTATAGAATTTCTGTTGTGTAAAATGCCTGCGCTCTAGGACCAAAGGTCATAATTTTGGGATTACATGCCACCTTATTCCAGGCATCATGAGAAATCAAAGAAAAAGGGGCAGGAATCAGCTTATTTTCATTTCAAATAACTCCCAGTATTCTGAAGAAATCAGATTTTTGAGAACTCACTTTAATTTATCAAAAAAGGTCTTTTCAGCCTCTCAGTTTTCCCTCCTCTGCTCCCAAATCAATTCTTTGTAATTCACTTTTCTCTTTCTCAGAGATAAGTATCCTTATCGCTCAAAAAAAAACAACCCCTCTTATCTAAAAGCTGGAGATGATACTTAAACTCATTTCTCCTTACAGGAGAATAAATAATAAAATGGCATTGGCCATTTTAAGATGTAGTAAAAAGCACTACATAAACTTCTTACTAATAACTTTTGAAATGTAACTTTTAATAGTTGGGAATGTCTATAATCTTGCTTTTATTAAAGGTACTGGAGACTGTTTTTTGGGTCATCATGGCACTTTACTTCTCTCTTACTTCCAAGAGTAACCTTCCTTTTCTGTCTTATAGTATTCTTCACAGTGTAACCTGAACATAAGAATAGCTATACTGGATCAGACCAGTGGTTCATCTATCCTGTCTTTCAATAGTGGCTGGTGCCAGATGCTTCAGAGGGAGTGAGCAGAATAGGACAATTTGTCAAATGATCCATCCCATCATCTAGTCCTAGCATCTGACAGTCAGAGGTTTAGGCACACTCAGAGCATGCGATTGCATCCCTGACCATCTTGGCCAATAGCCATTGATGGATCTATCCTCCATGAACTTGTCTAATTCTTTTTTCGAAACCAGTTATTATACCTCTTGGCCTCCACAACATACCCTGGTAATGAGTTCCATGGACTGACTGGGTTGTGGGACGAAGTACTTTCTTCTGTTTGTTTTAAAACCTGCTGTCTATTAATTTCATGGGTGACCCCTGGTTCGTGTGTTATGAGAAGGGGTAAGTAACACTTTCTTATTCCCTTTCTCTATACCATTCATGATTTTATAGATCTCTGATACATCCCCCTTTAATTGTCTCTCTTCCAAGTATAACAGTCCCAGTCTTTTTAATCTCTCCTCACATGGAAGCTGTTCCGTTGTTGCCCTTCTCCATACTATTTCCAGTTCTAGTATATTTTTTTTGAGTTGGGGTGACCAGAACTGCATGCAATATTCAAGGTGTGAGCACACCATGGATGTATATACTGGCATGATATTTTTCTGTTTTGTTATCTATCCCTTTCCTAATGGTTTCTACCATTCTGTTATCTGCACAACATGCAGCAGAAGTAAAAAAAGCTGTTTTCAGAGAACTATCCACAAATACTCCCACAATCGTCCTTGAGTGGTTTCAGCTCATTTAGATCCCGCCATTATGTATGTATAGTTGGGATTATGTTTTCCAATGTGCATTACTTTGCATTTATCAACACTAAATTTCATTTGCCATTTTGTTGCCCATTCACTCAGTTTTGTGGGATTCCTTTATAATCCTTTGCAGTCTGCTTTGGACTTCATCATCTTGAGTAATTTTGTATCATCTGGAAGCTTTGCCACCTCACTGTTTACCCCTTTTTCAAGATCGTTTATGAAGATGTTGAAAAGCACTGATCCCAGTACAGATCCCTGGGGGACATTTCTATTTATCTCTCTCCATTCTGAAAACTGACCATTTATTCCTACCCTTTGTTTCCTGTCTTTTAACCAGTTACTGATCCATGAGAAGACCTTCCTCCTTATCGCACAACTGCTTACTGCTTCAGAGCCTTCGGTGAGGGATCTTGTCAAGGGCTTTCTGAAAGTCCAAGCACATTGTATCAGCTAGATCAACCTTGTCCAAATAGTTGTTGACCCACTCACTGAATTCTAATAGATCAGGAAGGCATGATTTCCCTTTACAAATCTGTATTGACTCTTCCCCAACAAATCATATTAATCTGTGTCTGATAATTCTGTTCTTTACTGCAGTTTCAACAAATTTGTCTGGTACTGAAGCTAAGGTTACTGGCCTGTAATTGCTGGAGCAACTTTGGAGCTTTTTAAAAAAATGGACATCTCATTGGCTATCTCCCAGTCATCTGGTACAGAAGCAGATTTAAGGGATAGGTTACATATCAGGGCTAGTAGTTTTGCAATTTCACATCTGAGTTCCTTCAAAATTCTTGGGTGGATACCATCTAGTCCTGATAAATTAAACAGTAATAAGTCATCAGTTTGTTCCAAACCTCATCCAGTCACACCTCGGTCTGGGACAGTTCCTCAGATTTGTCCCCTAAAAAGAATGGCTCAGGTGTGACAATCTCCCTCACCCATCTGCAGTGAAGACCAATGCAAATAATTCATTTTTAGCTTCTCCCCAGTGGTCTTGTCTTCCTTGAGTGCTCTTTTAGCGCCTTGATCGTTCAGTGAGGCCCCACTGATTGTTTGACAGGCTTTCTGATCCTGATATACTTTAAAAAAAAGATTGCTATTAGTTTTTGTGTCTTTTGCTAGTGGCTCTTCAAATTCTTTTTTTGGCCTGCCTATACTTTTACACTTGATTTGCCAGAGTTTTTCTTTCTATTTTCCTCAGCAAGCTTTGACTTCCAATTTTTAACAGATGCTTTTTTGTCTCCAACAGCTTCTTTTATTCTGTCATTTAGCCACTGTGGTATTTTTTGGTCCTGTTACAGTCTTGTAAAAAAATTTATTTATACATATAGTTTGAGCCTCCATTATGGTGTTTTTAAAAAGTTTCCATGCAGCCATTTCATTCTGTGAATTTTCCTTTTAATTTCCGTTTCACTAGCTTTCACATTTTTGTATAGTTCCCCTTTTTGAAATTAAATGCTACTGTGGTGGGTTTCTTTGGTATTTTTCCCTCTCCAAGGATGTTATATTTAATTACATTATGGTTGCTGTGACCAAGTAGTTCAGCTATATTCACCCCTTGAACCAGTTCCCGTGCTCTACTTCAGACTAAATCAAGAATTGCCTCTTCCCATGTGGGTTCAGGGCTAGCTGTTGTAGCTAATTAACACCTGGAGGGAGGCCTCATTTCTTGGAGAACAGAATTAGGGAGGTAAAAGATGATTAGGCTGAAAACAGAGTATTTGTGCTAAATAAGATAAGTAAATAGGTCAGTAGGCTAAAAAGACAATGTCTAAGCTAGCTAAGACAAAAGGGAGAACACCCAGTTCACCATTTCACACAATGGACAGACAAAATAAATTAGCAATGTAGATAAGAGGTAAAAAGTAAGCTGAGCATGGTGAGAGCATGCTGCCCAGGGATTGGTTCCTGCAAAGTAACCATGGTGGTCCAAAAATGTGTGGTGCAATGTGTAGTAAATGCAATGTAATATTTAAATATATATAAAGGAAGAGGTTTGCTGTGTAACTTTGGGTGTCTGGTACATCCCTTACCCACTCCTTATGCTTGAGCCTGCTCAACTCAGCATAGCTTTACTGTATGCCAAATAAAGGAACCTGAGTGACTAAATATGGAGTTGAACTGAGAGGTTTTTTTTGGATCCCAGAGAACTGGATGATGTGTTCTCCCAGAACTGTCCAAGGTGTTCTGGATAAACTGAGTGGAGAAGGTCTCAGAGGGAATCCCAACAGCTGCTCCAAGAAGCAGTCATTCATGGTGTCTAGAAATGTTATCTCTGCATCCCCTCCTGAGGTGACTTGTTCCCAGTCAATATGGGGATAGTTGAAATCCCCATTGGGTTTTCTATTTTAATAGCCTCTCTAATCTCCCTGAGCATTTCACAGTCATCGTCACCATCCTGGGCAGGTGGTCAGGTGTATGTTCCTACTTCTGTACTGTAATTATTCAAGCATGGAATTTCTATCCATAGAGATACCGTGATACAGTTTGATTAAGATTTCTATATTTGTTTCTATGCTTTCTTTCACAAACAGTGCCACTCTTCCTATATATTACCATCACACTGATTACCCTCTTCTCAAGGGAGTCTGAAGGGATGAGGGATCAAAAGATTGCAGGCTAGAGCAGCATTAGGAAGTTCTCAGCCTTGCCTAGCAGGCAACACACTTCAAACAGACCACACTATGATCTTCAAGCAAGCAAGCACACAACAATAATCAAACTAAGATGACAAACACCCCCAGGATTGTGTAGTCACTCCTCCTTCACCCGGAGAACTCTCTTGCAAAATTCCCGTTTGCTAGCTCTCTTGTTGTTTTCTATGATGCAGTTCAGTCAGTCTAGAGGGGCATGGCTTTCCATTTCCCTACAGAATAGTGAGTTAATTTTCTCTTATCTTTTCCCCCCACTGTGTATTTGGTCTTGTATCCTTAGTGTTAGTAAGTAGGATGGCAGTAACCATGGAGGGGATCCATGAAGGGACTTAAGTTTTGCAATATCAAGCATCAGAGTGCCTAACTTTTACACATCCAAAAAAATCACAGGAGTAACACTACAACAAAGCTTGGGTTAGGCAGGGGTTCCTATACAATGAAGGGGGAGACACAGGCACCCTAGAATGCAATACACAAAGCCAACATGCTAGGAGGAGAGCTGCCTAAAGTAGCCAATGAGAGGTGCCGAGGATACAGCTGTCCTAAGCCCTGTCCCTCTCTGAGATAGGTGCCTAGGTCTGCTAGAGAGCTATCAACTGGAAGACCATAGAAATTTGGCCACCCAAATCATGGATGAGGCCCAAAACAAAATGGCTGAGGAGAGTGGGGACAAGGTGGAGCAATTCCCTTATAACTTGGAGCCCAGGGGCTAGGGTGCTCCACAGGATGTGGAAGACCCCTGATTCAAGTCCACCCTCCTCCTAAGGTGAGTAAATGTAAACTTCCTGGGTGTGGCAAAATTTTAGCAGGGGGGAAATGTAAGGGGACTGTTAGCCCTTACTGAAATTTAGTGGGTCTTTTTGCTTGGCATCTCTTGAGGAAGCAGGACCCTGAAATGGACAGGCCCCCCCAGGGCCAGTGGGGAGAGGCCAATGCTTCTGGTCAGCCTGATTGACAGGGCGGACAGGCCAATGAGGGAACCAAGAAGGTGGTTTCTTTATTTTTGTTATTTATTGCTGTTTAATAAATTGTATTTGCTTTCAACTGTATGCAATGGTTCGTGGGTGAGGGAAGCGTTCCGTGCAGAGAGAGTAGTCCCTGCCTTAAGGGACCATGACAAGATTTGGGGTCAAGCCCCGCAGGAATCCTGGGCTCTGCCTTAGGGTTACAAGGACCCCGCTACACAGGAGAGTGGAAGAGGAGCCCTCGAGGTCAGGCAGGCCTCTGGGTAAAGAGAGTGGAAGTAAGGACTCAGATCCTTTTGCTAGCCAATTCCCTAGGGGTAGTGTATGAGCCAGGAAAGTTCCCCACAATAGCAGGACCATTCCCCAGCTTACATAAGGGAGGGCTTCCTCCTCCCCCCACTCCTGGCTGTGTGTGAAACTTGCCTGAGAGGTTCACTCTGGTAGTATGTTCAGAGGTGGCCTACCGGATTGGGCCCCACCACATGCAACTTAAGTGGCTGAATGCCTCTGTTTCCCAGTTTGTGAATCGCTC
Organism: Emydura macquarii macquarii; assembly: GCF_026122565.2. Lineage (NCBI taxonomy): Eukaryota > Metazoa > Chordata > Testudines > Chelidae > Emydura > Emydura macquarii. The sequence goes on from NW_027133034.1 coordinate 26,001,379, forward strand.
TGAAGCTTAGCTGGAGATGCTGGACACCGCACGGGAGGCAGTAGTGTGCATGCTCAGGTAAGAGACAGGTGCCCAGCCACCTCAAATGAGGCTGTAGAGTGCATGCCAGAGGCAAAAACATTGGTGCTGAGTGACATTAGGAGCTCCCAGGGTTACGCAGCAGCCAAGCAGGAGTTTTATCACAGTGGTGCCTAAAAATGGAACTTAATGTCTAAATACCTTTTTGGATCCTACTCCATAACAACTGCCATTCCAACTCAGCCAAGAGTTCATTTAGTCCAGTGCTCTCATTTGCTTACACTGGCCAGTAAGGGATGCCTCAGAGGAAAGTGAAAGAATCCCTGAAATGGGAATTTATGCAATAATATGCCATTATGAAGAAAGCTTCTGAATGCCTCCAACAGCTGGCTTATGCCTTGAAGGATGAAGACACAAAGGTGGGTGAGGCAATATCTTTTATTGGACCAACTTCGGTTGGTGAAAACGACAAGCTTCCAACCTACATGAAGCTCTTCTTCAGGTTTTTAGCTTTTCCACATTCTGAGTTTTTTAAAATCTTTAATGTTAACAATGGATGTTCTTATACATATGTATGTTTGATCCACCTCTGAATTCTACTATGCTCTTCCTTAGCTGTTGTGACGCTTGTAACAATGAGTTCTGAAGGCTGTCACATAAAAACATATCTTTCGTTGTATCAGTTTTAGATTGGTTGTCTTTGATTGAATATCATTTTTTTTTAAGAGAAGGTAAATAACAGTGCCCTGTCTATTTTCTCTATACCATTCACTAGTTTGTGGTTTTATTAATCTCAGACTTTTCAATCTCGCCATGTGGAAGTTTTTCCCATGCTTCTAATCATTTTCATTACCTATCCCTGAACCAAAAGAGAGTCTTTTGGTTATCTTGTTGAAGTCCATGGCAAAACTTGGCTTCAGTGGAAACACAATTGGGCTCCAAGCCACGGCTTTATCACAGAGCGGCAGGAATTGCCCCTAGTTATGGTCTCATTGCAATTTCTATTTAAAGCTGGTTGGGTTTTTTTTTCAGCGTTCGGTAAAATATACTCAGGTCATTCATCCCTACTGATTTGTATCTCAACCTAACTCTGTCAGTGTCTACCCTACAATGTTGCTCCGACCAATGTAAGGCTTGGTCTACACTTACCTTTGTGATATGGCGGCAGTCGACAGGAGTTACACAAAGTACGCAAAGAACTTGCGTAACTCCCATCAACTTCTGAGCTTCTCTTCTGTGCGCTGCCTGCACTGCACTGCGCCGATGGGAACCTTGTGCGCTGCACCACTTGCAGGGGTGGATTAATAACATCGACTTCTGGATCGACTGAGTGGGTCTTCACTGACGGCTTAGTCGATCCAGATAAGTCAATCTGAAGGCGGTGACTTTGCCGCCCTCAGTGTAGGCATAGCCTAAGGGCTTGTCTACACTTACCTCTGAAATTCGGCGGCAGTCGACCAGAGTTACGCAAGCTACGCAAAAAACTTGCGTAATGCCTGTCGACTTCTCTGCTTCTGTTCTGTGCGCCATCTTCACTGCACTGCGCCGACAGGAACCCTGTTCCCCTCCACGCATCGCTGTGCTACTTGAGAAGGTGGTCTTAATATGTCAGTTTCAGATAAATTGATCTTATGGCAGCGAATTTGCCACCCTCAGTGAAGAGGTAGCCTAAGTCACCCACTATATGGACTTAATAACTCCACTTCTGTGAGAGGTGTAGCACTTGGGTAGATGTAGTTTAGGGCAAAGCAGTGTCCATGCAGACACTGTGTCACTTACATCACCAGTTGACTGTCAGCCTGGATGGGGCTGACAGCTGCAGCCCCTCGCCCCCCCCCCCCCCACCTCCCCCATGCCCAGCAGGGGCTCACAACTAGGGCCTCCCTGCCCTACTGGGAGTTGGGCTCATAGCTAGAGGCCCCCTCTTACCTGGAACTGACAGCCTGAGCTGTGAGTCAGTCACCAGCTCAGTTTCACAGCAAGGTGTCTACCAACCGTGAAATTGACATGCTTGTCAGTTTCATGGCTGCTATTATTTCACATTTGGGCTCTGGTTCCCACTGTTGTGCGGTGGGGGTGGAGTTCCAGCTGTGAGACCTCCATGACTGTCAGTGCCCCACTTCAGGTGCAAGCGCTTCTGATGAGAACCCGCACTACAGGGTGAAGGAGGGCAGTGTGGACACCAACAGCCACTTTAATTGCTTGAGTGGCTGTAGGTGAACCTAACTTAAGTCGACCTAATTTTGTAGTGTTTTGGGTGGTGGTAAGTATCCAAAGCTTTCCTGAAGGGCAGATAAGTAACTGTTCTGCTCACTTCATCGGATCAGCTTTGTGCTGGGTTTAGAAGAAAACAAAAACAAAGAAGGAGCCCGGGCAGGGATGAGCGAGATCTTTCCTAGGGATTCCTACCTGCTGCGCCTCAGTTACTCCAAAACCGAAGACGCCTTTTCTTCTCCCGCCTGTGGCACAAGGTTTATCGAAAACGGGAGCGGGGAAGTGTCTTCCCGGGTCTCCTCCCTTCCCTGCAGCGCCGGCCCTCGGCTTATCCCGCCCTGCGGCTGGGAGAGCAGAGAGCCCTTGCCCTTGCCCTTGCCCTTGCCCTGCTTGTCAAGCACCGCCCGGGGCGCTGGTTGCACTGAACAGGGCTGCGTTTCCGACCGTCCGCTGCGCCGGATCGGGGCCGGGCGTGCTCGGCGTGACGGGGCGGGGCCCTGCCCCATCGCCCCGCGGCTGTTCCCCCACCCCGGCCCCAGGCCCCACCCCGGCCAGCCGCGCTACCACTTCCGCCTGCGGCAAAGACGAGCGAGCGGCCCCGGCGGGCACCTCGACCCGGCGCCGGCCCGGTGAGTGACCCCAGCCCAGCGGGGCGGCTCCAGCCTCCGCCTGCGGCGCTTCCCTTCCCCGGGGCAGAGCCGCCGAGAGCCTGGGCCCTGCTGCTTCCCCCCCCGCGCTACAGCCTCCGGCAGCGGGCGCGCCCCGGCCAGACCCTGCTCGTGCGGGCGGCCCCGCGGGCGGCTCCCTCCATGCCTCTCCCCCCGGCACCGCTCCTGGACCGATGGGCGCTGCGGCTCCCTGCCTGCGCCAGCCCGGGACCGGCCGGCCGCCCCTCTCGGCTCAGACGCGGAGCCGGGCCCTAGAGCCGCCGCACCCCAGCACCAGAGGTCGCAGCCCGGCCGCCGCCGCCGCCTTCTCCTCTCCCCGGCCAGCCCCAGCAGTGACACCCCCCACCCCACCCCACCCCCAGCTTTGGAGGCCACGCGCAAGAGGCTTCCACGCGCTTTCTCTATCGCTTCGCCCAGAAACAGATCGATCTGCGGGCGGGGGAGGGACCCTGGCACAGAGTGGTCTGGTCTGGTCCCAGGCTCTCTGCCGATTTCTGCCGCTATAATCCAGGGCTGGGGCTGTTATCTTACTGGAAGGAGACTGCGGCGGCGGAGAGAAGAGTAGAGGCGAATAGCTGGGCTGGCTAAGGGGTGCACTGATGGAAAAACAGCGCTTCACAGCTCTCCAGGGGACGGTGATTTATAGGCGTTTGCTCCAGCTCTACATCGGGGATGGCAGATGGCAACACCCCTGCCTGCCTGTCCCTCTCGGTGAATTCTCCATGAGGAGGACAAAGTGTACATTAAACGCACCTTCCTATATTAGCCTGAGTGAAGCTAGACCGACAAGTATTACTTAAAACATTTATTAACACTACAGATCAAACAAGAGTCCGGGTGTATTGGGTGTAAAGGAGCATAGGTCAAAGCTAAAAAAGACTGCAAATTTAAATGTATGGCAGCTTGCTGGTATGGCTGAGCAAGTGTCTGCTTGTGTTCTGCATATCGTGGTTACATTTTAGGACAGTAATATAAAATATTGTTTAAAGACAGGATTGAAGCGTCACTTCCACAGTCATTAACTTTTGAATAAATAGGAATGTATTACTTTTTATTTAATGCTGGTTTTAAAACTTAAAGGGACCCTGTCAACTTGAAATCTAGTCCATTCCAAAAACGAGTTAAAAGTAGTTTCAAGCAATACACACATCACTGAGCCCCTTGTCAGTTTTGGAGGGTTTACAATTAAATTTTCGTATTTAGATTTTTTCCCCTCTCTCCTTTTTTGCTGTGTGAAAGAGTCACAGAAACAAAAGAGGGAAATTAATTAGACAGGAAAAACATTGGGACCCAGGGTTTACTTTGAGCATTTGACAGACTTTTGTAATTAAACGGATTTTTTTTTCTCTCCCAAATCTGTCAGTTATAGCTGTTTTTGATGTTACTTGTAACAATAGTAGGTACAAATTTTCAGATCAAAGTGTGGTGATTTAAAAAAAAATTTTTTTTTAAATTTACTCTGAGAAATGTCAGGTACTTAAAAACAGAGGCAGTACCATTCTGGAGAATCAAGCTAGAAACTAGGGCATAGTTTCCTTAGCTTCAGTTTTACAGCATACAGACCTCTCTTCTGGGAAAGTAGAGACGTGGGGGTGAGAGAGGAATTCTAGGGGAGAAATGCCTAGAAGCAGCTGTCTCAGGAGGGAGTGAGGCTTGGAAAGATTAGATTTTTATCGGTAAATGTCGATAAACATGGATGTCACCATACAGTCGCAAATGGATGAAAACACATTTCCATTGATAATTGAAATTTACAGATAGGCAAAGTAAGGAAAATACTGCAGAAGAACTTTAGAGTAAAAAATCAAGTGATTTAGACTTGAATTAGGGTTGTTACAAATGAATTAGTGAATGAATTCAAACAGTATGAAGTAAAAATGGGTAGGATTTATTTTGTATATTTTGACATGATGCTGACAGTTCATGTTATAACAGTTTATAAAGCTTTAACTTTTTTAATCTCACTGTGTACTGTCATTAAATAAATATTTGATCCTCATAATTTTCTGCAACTGTGAAAAGTTAATTAAATAAAAATTTTAAAATACTTAAAAATAAACATCAAAATTATGAAGAAAAAAAATTAATTCTGTCAAGCCTAGCTATAGTTCATTTTTACTGAGATTAATGGAAACCCTGAAAGGGGGTTATTCCGCACATTTAACCCAGTGTGTGTGAGCTGTGGTGAAAGTGGAATGATTCCTTTAATCTATTAAAATAATTAACAATATTTAGTGTTTAATAATTTGATATCACCTGTTGAAATTCAGAAGATACACACATCCTTCTGAGCCTAGATATGTTATGTATATTTAACTTGCTTTTTTTTCACTTCCAAATAATTACCACAAATAAATAAAACTGTAGAAAGTGGTAATGAGATGAATTGTGGCTAACCACTTACTGAAAAGAAAATGAGGGTAAGCACAAAACACTTTATGTTCAGGGCTTAAATACCACAATAAGCATGTTAAAATAATTTCAGATAACAAAGAAAAATTCCTCTTTACACTGAAGTGATTGCTGCATGTTGCCTATATTAATAAACCTAATGCCTAGTGAGCCTTGGAACCTAAACTTTGCAAAATCCTGTCTTATTGTGAGTTTGGTGTTGGTTCTGGTTGCAGCCCACATCACAGTCAGTATGTCTCAATGCATTTTCCATTATGTCACTCAGTAGAAGTCCATGCTAATTCAAGTGTTACATCTGCACCACCAACTAAGTTTTCCCATCATTTTCAATCTCGGTTGCTTTAAAAGTAGTTATCTTGAACTTGAAGATTTTAGTGTGAAAGTGCAGTTTTAGCACTGTTGAGGCAGGCTCAAAACTGACATTTTCTTAACTCCATTTGCAAACTGGGCTGTGGAATATTCAGGACTCCGCTGTCAATGGAAATAAAACAATGCCCCAATATATTTTAAACTGATTTTCATTCAGAGGCAAACGCGGATGATTCACATCCCTTTAAGGACTTTACCATTTCAAATGATTCAAATAAACTCCTTCCCTGCAACATATAAAGATGTATTAGATAAACTGGTAGTTGAAAGGCAGCTCTGGGAATATGGGGGCTCAGCAATTGTTCTCTTGAGAGTCTTGTCCAGCACTAAAATAGATGAGTAGTGGCTGAGATGTTGATGCCTGAGGACCCGCAACATGAATGCAATTGTGCAAATTGCTGCTGTTCTTTTTCATTGTTGCTTCTATGTAGACCACAGCAGTGAAGGCATAATAATAAAAATGTTATAACTTTATTAATAAAGTGCTTTCTCTGTGCCTGCACTTCTATTATTCTTTTCTCATTTTAGCTGCTTTTATTTCATACCTGAATGATAATGGTGAAGGAGAAGTCTACAGTGTATTGAAAGAACACACCAAGTCTAGATTGAATGTCAGACACTAGAATCCTCAGCAACTACTATTGTCTCTTCCTTTGTGATTTTCTGTAAAATGCCAGTAATAAATAGCTGAAATGGGACGTGGAGGCCAAATTTAAGTTAGTTCTGAAAATTCCAAAGTAAGTCAGGTTTAAAAAAAACAATGCTGAATTACCACAAATAAATAAAACTGTGTAGTCAGTGGTAATGAGATGAATTGTGGCTAATCACCTACAGAAAAGAAACACTGGTCAGCTTATAGAAAGTAATCAAAGTCACAAAAAGCATATCTGAAACTAGTAGTAATGTATTTGACCAAATAATATAATAAACAAGAAAACTGGGAGAGAGAAAAGTATATTCTCTGAAAGATGACATGAAGATATTTTAAATAAAAATAATTTTGTTATGGAAGTAGGTGATGTACCCTCCCTGCTCCAGAGAAACATTGTATGTACAGTATGAGGTTACACTTACCCATTTTTCTCAGGTTTGGTTTTATTGTAGCTCAGATAACATAAACCTTAACTTCAGTTTTCTCCTCGAGCCTGCCTGTTCCTAAAGTTTCCTGAAGGACCTCCTTGTCTCTACCCCAGCTCTCTGTGACAAGAGGATCGCTCCTATTTCTATATTCTAATGGCGTTAATCGGATTAGCTTACACAGGCTTCTAATTCTTACTAACAGGGTGGGTCACTGAGGAGCCATGCTTCCCTATGCAGTGTCATAGATTTAGATACCATGTTATAGTGCTGAATGACACAAATCATAGTACATTCGCCACATAACAGAATTTAGACCTCGCTTCAGCCCAGTTTCTAGTATCCCAAAGTTGAAGGTCACTTCTCTTTTAAGATTTTAACTCTTAAGATTTTGATATTCTTATTCTAAGGAAACTTTTAATGTGCAACTAATGTGGTTTTAAAAGAATTACTTGATTACAGTAAATTCATGGTACTGGATGGTATGCAACTGAGTTTTCTGAAGCAAATAAATTGACAGTTTGGATATCTGAAAATGAATTATGAAATGTGGAGATGTTGAGGAAATCCTTAACCGTGGAATTGTTCTAGGAGTTTGAGAGTCTGGATGGTTCTCTGAAGCAAAGTCAAGTATTTCTCAGTGTGGAGTTTTCTGTTTTATAGACAAGGCCTAATCAGATTTGGATAACATTGGTTCCTTTAATGGTGACCGTTCCGTGTCTGGAAGTAATATTGTCTGGTTGGATCTCACCTGATCTCACTTAGTAGAGTCTAGAGGTGCTGGGGGAGCTTCATCTTCATCTTGTGAGTATGGTACTTGCCTTTCATGACCCATAAAGCAGAAGGAATTGGTCTGAAGGCAGGGATGAGCTTCTCTCAGATGAGTGGTAGCCAAGCTCAAGAAATCGTCAATTAACACAGATGATCTCTCCAGGAATTATCTTAAATCTTTCTTTTTTGAGGTAAGATTATTTTGAAAATTGTTGTGGAGAAACTTGCATATTATTTGGAGTCTTCAGATTTCTTTGATCCTTACCAGTGGCTGGGATGTTGCATGGAGATTGCAAGAGTCTTGGTGGTGGATGATGTAAAAGTAGTCATCAGTAAAACAAACACCATTTCTGTGTCTTACTGGAGTCAGTGTGACGCACAATGCTAGTAAAAAACATATCTTTTAGGAAGGACAAGCAAAGGAGAGCATATTACACTAGAGCTCCAGGCTCTGGATCTCTCTCTAGGGCTGGCTTGCCGGTATGCTTTTAGGTGTAATTTAAGGTGCTGATTATTGCTATCTGTAAAGCTCTAAATGGTCTACAATCTAGTTATTTCAGTGATCACCTCATACTGTGTCCCATCATGGAAGAGATGACTGGCAGAAATACTAGAATGTCACAATGGATGTCAGTATGTAGGGTTAAATTTAGAGGTTCTAGGGAGGAGTGTCCTTAGTGCCAGGAATATTGGCTTTGACATTTGCACACAATGCTGAATCATCAGAGTCTGAATTTCACCATTTTTAGATTGTGTTGCAAAACCCTTAGGTCAGGGTTTTCTATGCTAATGAGTATTACTATCTCTTGGGAAGTTGATACAGCCAACTAGCTGTAGTGGTAGTCTGACTGATGATTGGGAAAGTTGCTTATTACACGTTTTCTGGTATTTTGGTCAATATTGTATTTTTAATTTAATGTTGTAAATGTGCAGATATTACAGTACTGTGTACCTTTTATAAATGCATATAATAACACTAATCTGCTTTTGGTGATGGTTAGAGGTCAAGACCTATGCTTACTGTATGATGAATAGCTGTTTTTACTGTTGCTACATCCTAACTCACTTCTCCTTCTTCTTCTCTGTTCCTATTATCCACCCCTTGCATCATGTCACATGATCTAAGTCAGGAATTGTTTTTCTACTGTGTCTGCATAGTAACCTAGTGCAGTGAGGCCCTGATCCTTGATTAGAAACCCCCAAAAATATAAATAATAATTACCATGAAGTGCTGATTCTTTTAGAGCCTAGAGTAGTCTTTTTTTTTTTTTTTTTTCTTCCTGCTGACCATGAGGTTTTGTTGATTGACAAGTGGTCCCTTTGTGAGCCCTTGTCTACACTACAAACTTATGCTGGTATAACTATGTCACTCGGAGGTATGGATTTTGCTCACCTCTGAGCGACACAGTTAAACTGACCTAACCTCTGGTATAGACAGTGCTATGTAGACAGGGGGGCTTCTCGCATCGACATAGCTGCCACCTCTCGGGGAGGTGAAGTACCTTTGCTGATGGGAGCTGCTCTCCTGTCAGTGTAGGTAGCGTCTTCACTAAGTCCTACAGCAGCACTGCTGTATGTGTAGACAAGCTCTTTGATACATAGGGTTGCATTTGAGTTAATCTATCCCTTCCTTTCAGATATGTTGGATAATTGTTTGCCTCTAGGACTCACTCATACATGATTCTGCAGGGCTACATTCTGTCGCCTCCTGTACAACATATATATTTGGTTTCTGGAAGAGCTATTGAGATTGACTGCTGGATGCTATGGAATGGGTAGCTTCTTTCTCCATTTATGAGTTTGTTTATTAGATCTGTGTCTAAAAGGTTCACAATATAGTGCTTTGAGATCCCCATTTGCTGTTGCATTCTTTGGGAGGATTGGCGTTCCAAAAGCCAATGTTTATATACATCTGGAAAAGAATTTGCGACTGTTGCAAATTTTTTTATGTAAACCTTGCCTTTGTGACAGAATGATGATGTACTCCAATTTCAATCTAGGGCTCCCACTTAATACCATTCAGAAGCTACAACTGGTACAGATTATGGGTGCCTGTCTTCTTGGTGGTAGCAGTTGCAAGGAGAACATTACACTAATCCTTTGAATACTGCATTGGTTTCCTAATTATTTCTAGGCAAAATTCAAGGTGTTGGCATTAGTATATCTTTTCTGTTCACCTAAAGATTTTATGAAGCATCTAGCAGTGTCCTATGCTTAAGTGCTGCACAAAATATAAATAGTGCAAAAGTCCATAATGTAAAAGAGGTTTCTCTGCAAATTCCTTTAGCCTGTATTTTTGTTTGCAGATTTAATGTATTTACTTTTAAGGGCATGAATTATTGGTGGGGGGAGACTTTATCAAAGAGATGTATTTTACATCTTCATCTGAACACTGTCATGTTTGGGTTCCAGTAATTTAGGAATTATTTTTTCCTTCCTCTATGCTCCTTTCCCTGCAGCCCCTCCGCCCCCCCCCCCCCCCCAACCCCCTCTCTAAAATAACCAAACCAAACAACCCATCACAACTGAAGCATACATTGCAGCCATTGGGTCTGGGTGTTTGTTATTGAAAAAGATATGACAGTGTTGTGTAAACCTTCCCAAAATGCGTCTCCATTCTGTAGTTAAAAAGATAAAATGTTATTTTGGCAAAAGTTAAATGACAGAAATTGGGGCCAAATTGACATTCTGTGCTTACTTCAAAAGTTATAATTTTATTTAAAAAAATCAATTGGGAGAAGAAGAAATTACATAATTACATTCTGTCTCTGATGAAATGCTCGTTATAGGGCTCTGCCAACAAAAATATGTATTCCCCAAAGAGTGAATAGTAATGATCTGACACTTCATGTTATGAGAATCTGGACAAAATCATCCTGTCCATAACAGATAGTGCTGGCTGAGGCTCAGCTTTACCTCTTCCCACTCTTGCTCTCAAAGCTCAGAATGCTTCCTTCTAGTCCAAGGAAGGGAGAAAATACCCTAGAGCTGTGGCCTCACATCATCTGCTCATACCAATGTAAATCAAGAGTAACTACGCTCAGGTCAGTGGAATTATACCATTGTAAAAACAGTGTGAGAACAGAACCCTCTGTGTCCTAGAAGGAGATCTGCTGGATCTCAGACTCCTCTGCTCATTGAAATGCAATGGATCATTTTGGCCATGTATTAATTCTGTAAAACATTTTGAAGTACATTTAATATAAAGGATGATGTATATGCTGATGTTGTGTTGTATGTATATGTGTCACAAGGTGGTGCTGTTCCAGCTAAAATAAAATCTGTTCCAATATTGCCAAGAAAAGAAAATCAGAATATAGGCACTTTAAAAAAATAAATAAATAAATAGAGCAGATACAGGCAATGCAAGAGCAAACTGCTTTTTCATTTAGATATGTTCATGGTTGATAAACCCATTTTTTGGCCTAACATTTGTTCTTATACTGTACCAGTTTGCAAAATTTGCAGTTTTCATGCATCCCTTTTCAAAACAAATGCGTCACTCAGCACTAAAAACATTAACAAAGCTGTATTTGTGCTCTGGAGGACAAATACATTGTTAAGGCAACAAAGGCTAGGTTAAAGTTTCTAGGGTATGTTAATAAACAGGAATAAATATCCTTTTATCAATTTTTAATAAATGTTGTTTGTCATTAATTTGAAGTCAGTGGGGCTATTCACGTGGGTAAATATTTACAGAATTGGAGCCATAGTAATAGTCCTAGGTGAAATGATCCATTTCACAGTATGGCTTTCTAAAAAGTAAACACATAAAATGGCAATATAGCTAATCTATTTAATGCAAGGTAGTGTTTTATTATTGCAGAAATGTGTGAGATTTATGAGGTTTTTGCCAATATGAGCGGTAATTTAGCAAAATAAATAAGGAAGCATTCTCATCAATAGACAAACAAACAGCAGACCACCGTGGATGAATATCATTTTATTAAAATCCCAGAAAAGGGTTTTTAGATACTAATCTACATGTAAATAAAAGTATTTTGAAACAATTCAGTAATTGTCATGTACCCATTACTTTTCATTTTTGTTATATTATCAGCAGATATAGTTCTATAGTTTATGGCTGACATTTTTAATAGCTGATCAAATTCTGGTTACATGAGAGAGGAAGATTTTAGTGAAAGTGTGCTGCTGTCACGGATCAGTGGTTTTACTGGGAAACACAAAATCCTCTTCTGGGGGTGATGTACTAAAATAGAAATTTAGCAGTGTTCTCTTTAGAAAAAGAACTACATGTGAAAAGAGCTGACCTTAAAATCCCACTACAATGATTTGGTCTGTCAGTCGAGGTCAGCATTTCATGAGGAATTACTATCAATCCATCTGTTTTCTTCAGCGTATGTACAGATTTTTTTATCCTTTTCAGTGTCATTCTAGTAGGGCTCTGTCAAAGCTGTCACTTTATCATTAGCAGAACATCACGACTTATGTGTGTCACTAAAGTAATATGGATGCCCCTTTATTGGAGTACTCAGAAATTGAATCACACTCCTTGTCATGTTCCAAATGAACAGCTAGCCTTTTGTGCAACACTCTAACTAAAAATATTCTGCATAATATGGGTTTTTTATTATTTATTCACTTGTTGATGATATCTTAATCTTTTTAAAAAGTGGAAAAAGGTTACCAGTTTATCTTTGCTTTCACGGTGTCATTTCATATAAATTGGAGATGAGAAATTAAATTATAAAATGCTAGCCAATACAGGATTGATCCCAAACAATTTGTAGTGCTTTAACTAATTTAGTTATAATGTGAGTCTAGCAAAGAGTCCATGACCACTTGCTTGAAGAGATTATTTTACAACTTAATACTTATCACAACCAGAAGGGTTTTTTTTTCCTGATATCCAGCCTAAATTGTTCTTTTAATTTTTTTTCATCACTGATCATCATACCCTTTTTACCCACTAAAAACAATTCCACTTGTTGTTTGGACTCATCATAATATGTTTATAAATTGTGTTAGGACTTCTCCCTTAATTATTGTTTCACCAATCTACGCATACTTGCAGCTTTCCTCATAGGTCACTTCTTCCAGTTCTTTAAGCATTTTTATAGCTCTTCTCCAAGACCACATGTATAATCTGATTGTATGGCTATGTGGGTCTAATCCAACTTTCACTGAAGTCAATCGTAGACTTTTCATTGCCTTCAGTGGGAAGGGAATCAGACCTAAAAATTCATTTGCGTTGCATGAATCCACAGAAATAGAATTTTGTCGAATGTTTTTGGAATTTTAATAAAATTGAAGGTTATCAAATGGCTTCATAATCAACTAACCATTGTCTCATACGGTTTTTGGTTTGCTGCAGAATTCAGTGCATGTGTGCCACTTATGTTGGGGAAGCCTTGTGGCATAATTTAGATCTAACACTGTATAATACATGGGCTTTTGCTTTTCTATGAATTTATTCCAATTTGCTGACTTATTCCTGGTGAACATCTTAAGGTGAACACAGTATTCCAGGTATTATCTTACCAGAGATCTATATAGTTGAATAGTTAACTCCCTGTTCCATGACACCATACTGCTGTGTAGATTGATTTTAGGCTATTTTTTCTTTCATGAAATATTTCATTGCTTGCTCATATATAATTTATTGTCCACTTCCAGATCTTTTTCAGAATTTTTGTGCTCTTTCATTAGGATGTATAATAGCCCACTTCGGACAGTTCATGCTATTTCTAGATTGTTATGAATGCCTTTTTTAGATTGTTGTAGGATTCAACAGCTTTTTACTTTTTGTTTTTTAGAATGAAATGAACACATCCTCATCTGATGTGTACATTTATCATAATGGGCAACACTACATCCAAAAGAGATCCTCCACCTCCACCAACTAACAAGGAAAAGGGTACCAATGGGAATGCAGGCCATAGAGATTTCAAGAAAAATCATGGATTATGTGGCCTGTCTCTTGAAATAGAAGAGATCTCTACAAATGTTCCAGAAATTCACAGCAGCGATGAGGATCCTGATGATGTGTTTTACAAGTTTGTGATTCTGCATGCTGAGAATGATACCAATGAAGCGAGCCGACTTCAGCACCTGCTACAAAATAAATTTTGTATTAAACCTGGAATAATCTTTGCTGAAATGCCTGGCGGTAGACATCTCTTAGAAAACTTAAATGATGTTGTGAATAGGTCAGCATGGACTATTATTCTGTTGACAGAACATTTCTTGAGTGAGGCTTGGTGTGAGTTCCAGTCTTATACCTCCCTGATGAACGCTCTTAACAAACAGCATAAATACAACTCTGTCATACCACTGAGGCCACTGAATAATCCACTTCCAAGGGAGAAGACTCCTTGTGTCCTGCAAGCCATTAATGCACTGGAAGAAGATAGTCCTGGCTTTGCTAAACAAGTGGAGAAGATTTTCCAGGAGTCTAAATATAGGCAACAGCAAGCAATATGGAGGAAAGAAAGAACAAATGAGATACACTAGTGCTATGGGAATGATGAAAGACATGCATTAAGACAGTTAAATAGATAATTAAATTGAAGAAAGTATATTAGTTGCTCTTACAAATGCCAAAAGAAATGAACCTGCAGAAAAGATGGTGGTAGAGTTACGCACAAAGGCATTATTTGTTATTACTTAACACCTGAATGTTTTCAGCAGTATTATCAAGATGTGGCCAATCATCACCTTGACCACTTTACTGGTATGATATGCCACTTTCCCCTATCTTTATCTGTTTGTCTGGCTTCTTTTTATATTGTAAGCTCTACTGGGGAGTTACTGTGTCTTCCTTTATGTTTATACAGCTCCCCACATGTTTTAGCTGCTACTGGAAACAAATAGTAAATAGTGCACTACTAATAGTTTCTGCTACTGAGAGCCGACAGAAGTGGCACAGCATAACATCGTGTAAGGAAGCCTGTTCTATTAAAAACAATCTTTATATATTAGAAATACTTCCAGTGTTATGAAACCAGAAACATACATTCTGCACCCTATGAAATATATGCTGCCATTTTAAGAAATGAACAGCTCTAAATAGGTGAATGCTCTACTCTTGTCATGTTTGCAATTGTTAAATAGCATGTATTTTCTATTGATGCATCTTCACTACATGGGTAGGTGCATTTTAAAAATTAAAATAAAAACACACTTCCTTAATTTATTTTGACTAAACTTGTTTTTGGTTCAATTCTTTAAAGAAAAAACTTAGTGATGAATAGAGAACTTTGGAGACTGTATGAATGTCTTACAGATACGATGTACCTGAAGAAGAGTTCTGTGTAGCTCAAAAGCTTGTCTTTTTCACTAACAGAAGTTAGTTCAATAAAAGATATTACCTTACCCACCTTGTCTCCCATAGAGATAAGAATCATGCATTCATGTTGGAAAAGAAGGAAGGGTGAAATTTTAGAAGTTAAATCGTTTTGAGGTATTTAAATTTAAAACCTTTCCAGTATCCCAGTTCTTAGGCATATTTTCCCAGAATTATTAAAATGGATCTACACTGATGTTTGTTTTTCCTGTACATGATCCAATTGTTTGATTGTCCGATTTAGGTGATTTAATTGATGGGGAGCGAAGGAAGTATTAATCCTGTAGTAAAGTCTTCTCTGTTTCAAATGAAAGGAGAATCATGACATTTGGGTATTTTAATATTTTTTTTAATATCCATTTCTGAGTCAGGGTTTCATTCTCTGAAAACACTCATGCTGTGCGACTGATAACAGTGAATTTCTGATGAAAACCACTTGTCCCTGGTTGAGGAGAAAAGACAATATGATTTGATCCTTGGCACAATATCTGCCCAGTAGTGGTGGGAAGTTAGGAGATACTGCATTCTAATCCTGGCTGTGCCACTTACTGACTTGCTGTGGGAGCTCAGAGAAGCAATTTATCCTGCTGCCTCCATTTCCTTCTCTGTAAAATGAGAATAATATTTGAACACTTTCCTGACAAAAGTGTTATGAGAATTAGTTATGTCTGTACAATGCTTTGAACATATAAAATGCTATATAAATGCTTTGCACTATCAGGCCACAGCAGCCTATCCTGTGCTAAAACCAAAGAGAGCTGAAATTGGGGAGGAAATCTCCACATGCATGCCCTCATACAGCTCCCTTGCTACATCATCTTGTTGAGAAGGAGGTTTGCCCTCCTGGGGAGAAGGTGGTACATGCACTCTAAACCCATCAGAACCCCAGAGGACCCTCTGGCTCTACACCAGCTGTAGTGCTGGTGGCCTCATTAGCTGCTTTTGTGCTTCCCTGATCCTAGGCCTTTGCCAGGGATAGGTCAAGTGCACCTATATTACAGCAGCTTTCAGGTTGCTCTAAAATACAGCCAATACCAACCGCCATCAGGGGGTGTTATGGCAGCTAGGAATCACCAAGACAATGGAAAGCTCTGGCTATGCACCCTACACCAGCCAACGAGCTGGCTGTGTTGTAGGAGCTGCTACAATGGTTTTGCAGCATCCTAGCTTTAGGGCTGCTTTGCATCAATAGAGCTGCACAAGGTGTCCCCCAAGTGCAGCTGAGGATCAGGGCCTATTCATTATGTGATAGTTGTGATGTCAGGGACTTTGACAAAAGCGTGAAACTTCTTATTGGCTATGAATCTCTTGTCATGTGTGTGGTGTACCAAAACGAACACCTGCTGTGAGACCCCTGCTGACGGACAAGGTACTAAAGCTGTATGGTACCTAAAGCTTTGCTGCACACACAGAAATGAATAAATACTAATTGTCTAAGGGTGAAATGGTGTCAGTCAGCCTTCTCTCCAAGGTCTGGTAAGTTCACCAGGAGGGGTCTTGCTCCAGTCCTCTTGGGACTTTCCTAGCAGCTGGAGAACCCCTGAAATTCTTTAGTGGCTTAGTACAGTCTCCAAACGCAGACAATATTGACTACAACTGCTCAGCAACAACTAGAGCAGCTGGCAGCATCAGAGAGATAGCAGAGAGAAGAGTATGTAAGGACTGGTTTTAGGATTATGAAACAAAACTGGCATCAGCATGAACAGAACCCTGATCCATTGCCTTGCAGTGCAGCGGGCAAGGCGTATCTACTTTCCCAAACTTTCCTTAAAGGGACGGGTGGATCAAAGGAGGAGGATTTTAATTGTGGAGAGTTGATAGAGCTCATTTGTCAACAGTGATCCATTTGATTTAATTACTGTCTGTTTTTTATTAATTTTTTTACTTTCAATAGAAAAATCACAATAGGAAAAAAAAAAAACCCTGAAAACTATAAACTTAGAGTTGCTATCTGTAATGTACAGCATACCATTAACATGCATATGCAGCCACCTTAATACTAAACCTTGAAATCAAATAATTGAATGCTTTGCAACTAATGGGGGGAGAACACAAACAAGGCAGGAAAAAAAGTATGAAAGCAGGGGGAAAAGAAGGTGAAGAAAGTGGTGCAGGAAGGGGAAGAAGGTCTGGACTGGGCACTGGAGTTCCTTAGTCAAATGTTCCTAAAAACGGAGCTCAGATTTCTTTAAATTCAGGTAGTTGATCTCTGTGGAGAAGGTGACCCTTTGGCGGCTAGGACGAAGAAGTCAGAACACTATTCTACTCTGTACCATGATTTATTTTCATCTATAAAACTATTCGCTTTGTGGTGGTGACTTCTCTCCGAAACCACGAATGCCATGCCGGAGAGAGGCCCAAATTCAAGGGTAAATATCCTAATAGGTAGTTTTTGGATGATGGTAGATTGCTAAAGCCCAAAATTATTTTAATTCTAGTGTCAACTTTTTTCTGCATGTTTAACCAGAAGACAGGCCGACAACATGTCTTTAAAAGAATGTAAAGCAAACTCGATCGTGACCCTAAATAAAAATGACCCTCTGCAAGCTTCCATGGGACAATTTGTACCCTGCCATTTTATGCCCTACCAAATTTGTAGAGACTCCTAAATCCTGCAGTTCCTTTGTAATCCAAAGGAACTTGTAGTTGATCACAATCCGCCAACCTACCAGGTTTGAACTTGTACTCAGTGTGATCTCCAGCTTAATGACTGCCTGATGAGAAGCAGTATAATTGTAATGTAGCTGTCCCAGGATATTAGAGAGACCAGGTGTGGGAAGTAATACCTTTTATTGGACCAACTTCTGTTGGTCAGAGAGTATCCTATGACTGAAGAGGTGTTAACGGGCCACTCTACCTTGAATGGTTCCTTAGAATATGTGCTACCTACTTAACGCTAAACAATCTGTTCCACCTTATGTTTAGCTGTGACACCCGGCGTACCTTTTCCAGACCTGAAGAAGAGCTCTGTGTCTCTCTCACCAACAGACGTTGGTCCAATAAAAAATACTACCTCACCCACCTTGTCTCTGACAATTAAGTGAATGTCTGGCTGGGAGTTAGTGTTACTCACTTCAGCCAAATGAAACGTCTATCATAAAATGAAATTCTGTCATGATTCCTGTTCAGCACCACTTTCAAGGTGGACATGTTCTGATGCCAATACAATGCTATAAGATGCTCCGATACCCTCATAAATGTGGTATTTAAAAGGTACATAGAGATTTTATGGTAGGGGGATGAAAGTAGTATCTGTATGAAGACAAGTCCAACAAAGACCCATATTCTCCAACGGTAATTATGTTGTATGTGTAATTATATATTTTGACTGACTATACTATAGATTAGAAGAGATGCATTGTAATTTTCCTAAAGGCCTAACAAAATGCTAAGGCTATAATTAACATGACTAGGCCCTTGAGGGTTGTTTCTTTTCTAAAAATGCACTCATTACCAAAATTCTGGGAGAATGTAGAAAATACCTATCAACCAAATCAACTTGTAGTATAACATGAACTGTCCTCCTATTGTCTCACCCCAGCCCCCATTCATCACTTAGACAAAAGGCAGAGTAAATACATACGCCTTCCATCACTCCCTGATTATCAACAGACTCTAGCTCTGTGGAATGCATTTCCTCTATTGGTCCCAAAGCCAATGGCCCTCCTCTGAGAATGCACTGTCAGCACTGCCACCAATCCCTCAGAACTCTACTCTGTTAGTAGGAATTCCTCATCTGACATATATTGTCAGGATGATACATAACGAAAGAGGCAATCTCTGAATAGCCAGGACCCAAGGGATTTATAGATATAAAATAAGAGCCCATGTAATCTATGGAGAATAGATGTAATAAACTCCATACAGGTAGCACTACAAAGCAAGTAAATAGCTGCAATCTGCTGTAACTAAAGCTTCCTTAGGAGTCTTCATGCATATTCCTATACAAAGTGCATTTTAGTAATCCAATTTAGAGAGCACATAGTAGGCATTCACAAACTACATCAATGAGGCAGGTAACCTGGATAAGAGAGAGAAATTGACTAAATAGATTATTGCAAGTCATAAGTAAGAATAAAAGTTGCAACCCCTTAGTCAAATGCAGACAGCAAAAGGAATTTATGGTTGCCACCCAAGAATGCTAGAGGAGATAAGAGATCCAGGAGTATTCCCCAATTACTGCCCTCTTTGACAAAGGATAGGCACAACACCTCAGTAGGCAGTTTACTCGGAAAGGGAATTACATCAGCTTCTCTGATGATTGCTACTGCAGCAGAAGAAACTGAGCCAATCTGCCTCAGGCACCCTGATAGGTGAGACGGGAGGGGCAGAGAGTGGGAGAAAGAAAAATGATACAAACAAAGACATTGCAAGTCCTCTGTATATTCCTTCACAAACTGATGCCAGCACAATTTCCTCAACGGGGAGAAAATTCAACTCTTGTTCTCCATGCTCAACAGCAGCATGTTTGGCCTCAGAGGACCAACCAGAGCATCAGTGTCTGGAACACATGACACCCACAAACACGGGGGTTGCTGATGTCTTTCAAATAGAATGCAGCTATGCTTCTGAACATAACTATCCTGTCTGACCCTCCTCTCAGTTTCTCTCGAGACAGGTTTAAGTCATCACACAATCAGAGCAGATTAATAGGCAAGTCTTTATGAATAATTTAACAGGAAGCCACTCCCAGACAGGTCCATGAGCTAATAGGTCACACACTCAGCTCCTGCAAGTAACTCAGAGGTGATTCAAAATAGGAAATATGAGCAGAAAACAAAACAGTAAACAGAAATGAGCCAAAACAGCCCATTGCACATGAGCTCTCAACACACACTGTATTGCCATATTATATAATATTACCCACCTTGGCAGTGGCCACAACAGTCATGTGTAACAATACACAAAATAGCAAAAACTGACTGCTGTGAATTTTGATTCTTTGCTAGGAATTTGAAAGTCACTAGTAAGTATGACCATTTTAGAGGTCATGACTAGTATAAATTACTCAGCACTTGTGCTTTTGCAAACTTCCAATGACAGTTACAGCTGCAGATGACTAAAATATAAAGACACGTATAGCAATCTGCATCTGAAGCCAAAGACTGAAATACTATCGCAATGTTCTCCGTCAAATATTAGCTTCTACAGGAACTGCAATGTTGCAATCCGATCGTTGCTTAGCAGTTGTATTCTGTTTTGTTTTCTCACTCTGTTCATACTATGTGGTTCTTATGAACCACTGTATGGCATTTAGCCCCCATTAATTAATAAAATAGACTATTACATAGTTAACGGTTAATTTGGACAAGGAGGGCTTTTGGAGCCAACCTGAGCTGCAGGCTTGCAGTTTTTTGCTAATGAGAATGGGAGGAAGGGAGAAAAAGTCAACAAATTATAAAAATAAGTAAATAAAAACCTTAAAGTTTGGGTGCCTTTAATATAAAAGTTTATTATGGTTAAAACATTGAAAATATTTTATTACTAAATAGTGTATTAAAATTTAAAATGGTAATGATCCAATAGGGGTCACTAAAAGCTAGTTATAAAAAAATTAAATGATAAAGTATATTTTAAAGCAATTCTCCAAAGCTATCCTAAAAGACTTTTTTCCTAACACCCTTTTTTCCTGACACCCTACTCCTTGGCGGGGAAGCGACCGGCCATTATTGACCTGCTGCTAATACTCAATACCATCTCAGATTTTAGGTAATTATTTAAAATGTCCTAAACTTATTGCTTATGACTGTGTGCTAAAAGCTAATAAATAATAGTTTTCAATAAGAGCATGTTTATTGTATCAATCTTTCATCAGCCAAAAATGCTATGTTCCCATTAATTATTGCTAACACCACCTAAAATAAAACTGTTAAGTTACCTCCGTTTTGGGTTTAAAGCCCCAGGTAACATTTATGCTAAATGGAACATTTGAAATCTTCCCCCCCCCCCTCCCCTCCTCTACTGATGTTTATTTCAGGAAAACTAATAACTCTGCATGGGTGCTAGCTTTCAACCATGCTGTATCCTACAGAACCTTTCAAGCTCTTTACCAGTTTACTGGCATATACAGCTCCCCGAATTACAGCTATGTAATTATTATCTGGAGTGAAACTAATTTAGGAGTCTACTGATGTTCAGGGAGTTAGGTGTGTCCCATGCATCACAACTAGTCTGGTTGATTTTATTGTTGAAATGTCTGTTCTGTATTTAGAAAGCAGGAAGTGTTAGATGTGGTTCTTTACCCACTATGAAAATATTATATTTTACTTGAAGATTTAATGCCTATAGCTTTGTATATCCATGTCTACATTATGGGGTATATCCCTTCCTTGTGATGGAGAGCAATGAAGGGAGAAGGCATAGGAGTGTGTTGCATATGGGGTAAGGGATGGGAGGCAGAGGAAATCTGACATGGTGTGCAAGACTGCTCAGACAGCTACATTCTGTAATGCACCAAGGACCATACCATAGCCAGTAGGAGAGTCTTTTGAAGGTAAAATGGTATGGCTAGGATGCAAACACAGCAGAAAATTAGTCAAACAACTTACATTGTTCCTGCTTAGAGAAACAACAACATATGATGAACAAGCCACTTTGGTAGTCCACCATAAACAATCCTGCCGTACTGTAGCAAAATACCTCTTGTGCTTGATGTGGCCAGCAACATGAAAGCATCACCCTCTGCATGCATCCAAGAAGGGCATGATTTAGACCAGTGGTTCCCAACCTTTTTGGTTCAAGGGCCACAAATATCATTTTTACAACCTTGAAGGGCCACCAGTCTATCAACTCATAAAAACGTATTGATGTATACACCATTAAAGGACTATAAATCACTACATGTTTAAAGTAAACATTTTGATGCTACTGTGCTCATTTTTACATTCACTATTTTACACCTACAAATTACTCACAGTATGTCACACACTCACAAAGCACTAGTGTAGATGAGTGACCGTCACTACACACTGAAGCACATGGCCTGGCAGCTAAGTCACGGTGGGTGGCCTGCTAAGTGCAGGCCAAACCATAAAGCACTGATTGTTAGAGATTTTTAAAGTTTAGGAGGCTGCCTCCTTACTGATCTCCTGGCCACTGGCTGCAGCAGGGAAACTGCACGCATGCTGTAGCCCCGTGCACTCCAACTGGATCCCTAGACAGTGGCTCCCTTCTGCAGCCAGGGGGACAAGAAATCAGTGCTCCCTTCCCTCTGGCTCAGCAGGGACCCTAGCACCTAGGGATCCAACAGGAGCACTTTGTCGTGCTCCCTGCAACAGCCCGGGGGAGGGGAGTGCTGATATCCTGTCCCCTTGGCTGCAGCAAGGAGCCTGCATGGGTCTTGTAACCTCGCAGCAACACGCTCCGCCTGGGTCCCTTCTGCAGCCAGCACGAGGGGAGTGGCGGGCCACTTTCTGGGCCACAGGTTGGGAACCACCGATTTTTAGACATTTGCAGCCAATTTTGTATATATAAATATATATATATGTCTGGGTATGTAAAATAACCTCCGAAAAGACTATTGAATTAAAACAACTTTCAATGGATTTGAGAGGTTTCATGAATGGCGAACAGTGTGTTGAGCACAATTTTATTTTAAAAAATTTCTTTTTCAATATTCAAAATTGCCGTTTTAAAACTGCAAGTTGAGTTGTTAGACATATACTAGAGTTGAGATTTTCATAGCAATCTAGGGCAGCGTTTCCCAAAGAATGGGGCTGCAAAGGAGTAGTTGAGGGGGCACAGAAAATGTATAATTAAGATGAGTAGGCCTTTTACATCTCATGTGTAGGATTACTAGGTGGGGGAAAGTGGAGAATTACTTTCATTTTCTCATAGTAGGGGCTCAGCTTTCAAAAGCCTGCCAAGTTCTAGTCTAGAAAAGTTAGACACAAATGTGCCATTAATTTTACTGCTAAATATGTGTCTACAGGAGGTGAGGTTCTGGGTGTGTTCACAAGAGAGTAGACTCTCTCTCTTTCCTAGCACAGCATTCTTCAGACGTCCCAGGTTAGCTGGCCAGTCCTGATAGAGCAAACAACTCAGACTAGCCATTGTCCTAAGGGTTAACAAGCATTTCTGATTTCTGAGGATCCAAGGTGGCCATGTTTAGGGATTTATCCTGTGGGACAAATTCCACTGTAGCATAGCTTTACCTCATGATGGTTACCTCATCCTGGGTGATTCCCTCGCCACAATAAATTCAGAATTTGTAAATTTCCTTCAAGCTCATCTTCCAGGATATGGGATAGACCTGCACAATTCAGGACAAGTAGTAGCCTATCACTACAACAGACAATATTGAGAAAGAGAGCTGTATAAATGCCAATGTTTCTACATCACCAGATATGCTAACCCTCCCTAATTTTCAGTAATCCTGATTTTTACATTTAATCATAAAATTACAAAATCAGGATTAAATCTACTAATTTTGCAAGCACACCTACTTTATAAATGTAATAAGCGTGCCAGTCACTTGTCACCACTCGAGTCCAATGAACACAGCAAATAGTGCCGCAGCCACAAGACTTCTTCTCCACCACTCCTGTGGCACGTGTACAGACTGTGCAGTGAGAGTGTGATAGGAGTCAAGTGGTAGCAATTTTAAATGGGTTGGGTCATTGTTGGATTCACCATCCAAGCCACAGACTGCTGACTGCACTCTAACTGCCCCATGTGGTCCCTGCTGGACTCTGTTAACTCGCTATAGGTAGCTAGAGCAGGCCAGCGGAGAAGCTGGAAAGGCAGAAGGAGGCAGCAGAGGAGGAGAAAGGGAATGTGATAGAGGAGGAGGATCATCCCAGGAAGGAGGTCCAAGCCTGTGACTGATCAAAGTAATTAAGGGCCCTAGGCAGCATAGGAAAGTAGCTTTCCTAGGGCTGATTCTCCCCTTCTCTCTGTTTGGGAGTGGAGGTCAGGTGCACAACGGGGGTCAGGTGGGAGGGAGCCAAGGCCCCCCTTGGCCATAGAAAGGGATGTGGGGAGGTCCTGGTTTCTGTGGGGCAAAGGGTGGGGAAGAGAGAAGTGGGAGAGGTCCAAGCAACCTCCCTAATTTCTCCCTACTTTTTTTCATAAACATCTCTCAGTCTCAGAGCAAGGCTGGCATCGCAGCATCCATTTGGAATTACAAGAGCCTCACTTTTTAAACTGTAGTTAATTTTGTGAAAGGTGCCAGATTGATAGCCCCAGTAGCTGCAGAGCAAGTACCAGCATGGATAACAGCAGTGCAAACTTCTCCGTGTTGCCTCACTAACGTACCCCAATCATAATGTGGAATGACCTCTTCTAGGGCTCAGAAGACAGTTTACTTTCTATGCTCTTTCATAAAAATGGCCATAGTGGGTCAGATCAATGGTGCATCTAGCCCAGTATCCTGTCTTCTGACAGTGACCAATGCCAGGTGCTTCAGAGGGAATGAACAGAACAGGTAATCAACAAGTGCTCCATCCCATGTCATTCCCAGCCTCTGACAAACAGCAATCCCTGCCTATCCTGGCTAATAGCCATTGATGGACCTATCCTCCAGGAACTTATCTAGTTCTTTTTTGAACTCCATGATAGTCTTGGCCTTCAACACATCCTCTGGCAAGGAGTTTTACAAGGTTGACTGTGCGTTGTGTGAAGAAATACTTCCTTTTGTTCATTTTAAACCTGCTGCCTATTAATTTATTTAGGTGACCCCGAGTTTTTGTGTTGAGGAGTAAATAACACTTCCTTATTTATTTTCTCCACTCCAGTCATGATTTTATAAACCTCTATCATTTCCCTCTTTAGTCATCTCTTTTCCAAGCTAAAAAGTTCCAGTTTTATTAATCTCTCCTCATATGGAAGCTTTTCCGTATCCCCCAATCATTTTGGTACCCTTTTCTGCACCTTTTCCAATTCCGATATATCATTTTTGAAATGGGGCAACCAGCTCTGCACACACTATTCAAGATGTGACTGTACCATGGATTTATAAAGAGGCAATACAATATTGTCTGTCTTAATGTCTATCCCTTTCCTAATGATTCCCAATTCTGTTAACTTTTTTGACTGCCGCAGCACATGGAGGGGATGTTTTCAGAGAACTATCCACAATGACTCCACGATCTCTTTCTTGAGTGGTAATTTAAATTCCCCCACAAATTTATATGTGTAGTTGGGATTATGTTTTCCAATCCAGCCTCCTGCAGAGGCTGCCATTTACAAAGCTGCCAGTCAGCAGCACCTCACCAGTCCCTCACTCCATGGATTCACATGGTGGCAGAACACATGGATAGCCACTATGCAAAACTCCAGGGGAACAGCCCATCCCGATGCTCAGCTCTTACATTTCCTTAGCTGTCAAAGCACTTTACAAAGGCTGGGAATCATCATTTTTCAGAAGGGGGGAAACTGAGGCAGGGAGGTGCAGTGACGGGCTTAGGCTGGCGGGAGCATGGCTTTACTAGACCCATCGTCCCCCTCCCGCCCCTCCCAGGTCAGCTTCCGCATTCCAGGCGAGGGTGGCACCCCTTTGGCTCCACCACTGGATGCCCATTAGGTCTGGGGCTCGTAGCGAGCTGCCGCCGGGGGAAGGATCAGGCCGGCTAGAGAAACTTGATCACCCTCCGCCCGCAGCCTCTGCGCGCTCTCAGCCAAGCTTGAGCCAGGCAAAGCCCCGCCCCCACGCGGCCCTCCGCCACTCTGAGTGGCTGGCGGGGCGGCGGCCCTTTCCTCATTGGAGCTTCTGGCGGAGGCTAGGAGGCAGTTGGTTCGGCTGCGCCTGGCGCTGGGCTGGGCGCTCGCCGAACGGAGCTCGTTGCTGTGGGGACACTCGCCTGTCATGGAGGCGCTGGAGGGGGCGCGGGGCGCGGCGGAGGCTTCCCTGTGAAGGCGGCTCCGGAGAAAAGGAGCCGGCGGGGCCCCCGCGCCTGGGGGGGAAGGTAGCTCGGACTCGGCCGGCCGGCGGGTGGGGTCCCCGGGCGCCGCCGGCCCCGGCTGACCAGGAAGCAGGTCTGTGGTGCTGGGCGCGGGGCTGCCTCGCCGGGACCTGCCTGGGAAGGGGCGAGGTGGGGCCAGGAGAGCTGGCGCGGGCGGGGTGAGGTGCCTCTCCCGGGCCGGAACTGAACCGAGGTCGGTCTCGTCCCCCTTGCCTGGTCCCAGGCGTGCCCCGGCGGGCGGGGACCGGGTGCATCGGCTCGGCCGGGGGTTCCTCGGAGGAGGAGCCAGGCCAGAGGGCGAGCTCGGTGACGCCCTGCCTCGGGGCTGGGTCCGGCAGAAGTTGGTGGAGCCGCGCGGCTCCTGATCCAGCCGGAGCAGAGGATTTTTCTCCTGCCACTCGTGTGAATGGGGCAGGGGGAGGATCAAGATCAGAGCTCTCAGCCGCGACGGTCTCCCGAGAGGGGGCGCTCCCCAAAGCCCGGGGAAGCCCCCGAAGGTGGCACTTCCTTTCCTCTCGGGAGAATCGGAGCGGTGCGCAGCCTTAGCAGTGGGCGGTCAGTTTGAGCAGAGGCATAGGAAAATGTCACTGCATCTAGGGCAGTGGTTTTCAGTGTTTTTCACTTGCAGATCCCTAAAAAAAAACGTGAAGGGAGTTGCGGCCCCCTTGGGAAATCTTAGTCATAGTTTGCAGACGCTCAGGTTGAAAACCACTGATTTGAGTGTATTAAAGAGACAAAATGAAAACATTTCAATCTTTTTTTCTCTTGCAGATTGCTGAGCACACTCTGTGCTCTGAGTTGTTAGGACCTAATTCAGTTCATCAGAGTCTTCATATTTGTGCACAGAAATAACAAAGATCTAAGAAAAAGGGTGCAGGGCCTCTGTTTGGACTCTATAGTTCCAGTAGTCCCGTTATCTGTGACACTGAAGAAAGGCAAGTGTGTATCCTTGAAGGATAAGAGAGGCACAGACTAAATGGATCTAAAGACAGCAGTGTTCAATGCAGCTCGTGATGGCAAACTGCGTCTCCTTGCAAAGTTACTGGCAAACAAAACTAAGGAAGAGGTGGCCTTGCTTATGTCTGAAAAAACTAGTGGTGCCACACCACTTTTGATGGCAGCCCGTTATGGGCACCTTGACATGGTGGAATACTTGCTGGAGCATTGCTGTGCTTCTATAGAAATTGGAGGCTCGGTGAATTTTGATGGTGAGACCATTGAGGGGGCTCCACCATTATGGGCAGCTTCTGCTGCTGGTCATTTGAAGGTAGTCCAGTGTCTGTTAGATCATGGAGCATCTGTCAACAACACAACACTGACAAATTCAACCCCACTAAGGGCAGCCTGCTTTGATGGGCACCTGGAAATAGTGAAGTACCTTGTGGAGCATAAAGCTGACTTGGAAGTATCAAACCGACATGGCCATACATGCCTGATGATTTCGTGTTATAAAGGACACAGAGAAATTGCTCAGTATTTGCTTGAAAAAGGTGCTGATGTTAATAGAAAAAGTGTTAAAGGTAAGATCAATATCCTGTTTTTTCTTGTAGCAAAGTTGCTGAGACTATCTACCCGTAGTTATTTTATTTTTTTTGGGTAGGGGGCTACTATTGAAAAATGTTCATTTTAATTGATAATGTAAGTGTTCAAAGTGCCGGCAAGAAGATAAAATTACGTTAGGTTTATAGTTTGTATGTAGTTAAATACGTTTTTCAGTTTGATCTTTCTGTGTACCTGCTGATTCGTAACTTAGAAAAACCAGTTACTTAATTTCATTCTAAATCAACAAGTTTTAATTTATAAACCCCCATTCTTAAAAGATTTTGCTACATAAATGCATACTCTTGGCTAAAGTGTGTATGTAGAAGACAAATGGGCTTTTTGCAGAAAATATAGTGGGTCATGTGATAACTTTTTCAAATGGATAAACATATATTGAGTGAAATTTGGAACATTTGTTACCATTTGATGTTGTTCATGGCAAAACAAATATATTGTGCATTGAACAGAATTCACTGGCCTGCACTATTAAATCAGACTAGGGAAATGAAGAACATCTTCTCTATATTTTAAATTTTCCACACTGATTCTTGAATTCTTTGATCTATTAGCTATAGTAACAAAGAAATGGAGATTAGGGTAAAAAATAAGCACCAATGTGACTCTGATCATGCCAAAAAAGGAGTTTCAGTACACAGTGGTGCTCTTATCACAACAGATGTCTTTTTGCTTCTGTTTACAATGATCCTGGCACTATTGTTCAAAGTGAAGACTTCTGTCTTTTTTTGCTATGATCATAGTTGCATGGACCTCTTGTTCTAACTGGACATGTTGCTGCTTTTTGTAATTGCATCACCAGCTCATGTACTATTGTGGTATTTGATTCACAAGGTGTATTGGTTAGTTCAGGCTACCACACTTTTAATCCTGGAAAGATGGTCTGTGTTTGGACAGTTGACTTCTGTGATTTCTGATATATGTCAAGGGTATTTCCTCTTAAACTAAAGCCTGTGTATGACATAGTACTTCTAATTCCTGTTTCTGACTAATTTTATTAAGTTTTCCAGACGTGACCTTTTAATTCGGCAAGTGACCTTTCTAGTATATAGTTCATTGTATGTTATCTTTATTACTTGTTAAATTGAAGATTTGTTAGTAGAAAAAAAGATGAACACCTAACTGACACTTTCACTGATTGAGACAAGGTGGGTCAGGTAATATCTTTTATTGGACCAACTTCTGTTGGTGAAGAAGACAGATTTCAAGCTTCACAGACCTCTTCTTCATGTCTGGAAAAGGTAACCAGAGTCTCACAGCTAAATACAAGGTGGGGCAGATTGTTAAGTGTAAGGACTTAACGCATGTTGCAAGAAACCACTTGAAATGAAGTGGGAATTAACATCTCTGTTAATCTGTTCTACCAACAGAAGTTGGTCCAATAAAAGATATTACCTCACCACCTTGTGTGTCTCATATCCTGGGACCAATGTGGCTACAATAACACTGCAAATGTTCACTGACTTGTAGACATACTGTGCAAGTGGAAAATATATTGGGAGTAATATAAAAAAAGCTAAAAGCTAATGGGTGGTAGAAATAGGAGATACACAGTGGGCAGAATGTAATAACTTATTTCTGTTTATAAGGAGAAAAACTCCCAAGCCATAAAACACTCAGTCATCATGGACTTGTGTGAAGGTAAAAATGTCAAGTGTCTAGAAGCAGTTTTTTGGGTATATTTTAAATTTATTTCAGTAGTCTTAGAAGTGACTGTCTGATAGATTAATATGTTTTGTCTAAATTGTGTCAGGGAGATCTTAGGGACCGGGACCGGTCCATGGACTGGTCATTGAGAAACTCTGATTTAGGCTACCCCTTTTTCTCTCTCTGCCAGTGGACTGTTAATGATCTCAAACTTACTGATCCTTAATGTCAGCACACTAGTAAAAGATATTATTTGTTCTTTGGTCTATTTAAACAACCATCTTATAGACACCTACTCATAAGCATTTTTTATATATCTGATCTCAGCTCCTCTGCTATCTTTGTTTCTTCCCTTCTCCACTTTATTCAATTTCTGCATGACTCACGACTTAAGCATAACAGCACAAGTCTCACCCATTCAGCAACACCTAAGAGAAACAATATTTTGTGAACAGCAGAAGCACGCTGCTGTCAAAGGCATTTGGTATCAGAACTACACACCTCTCTATTATGCCAAGCATTCATTTTTACTATAGTATTGTCACACAACTGTAATCTAAAGATGAGCGCTTTGAAGGTGAGATTTTGAAGTGCTACAGTGTAGTTGATCCTTGTGTTATGAAAAAAGTGATTGTGAGGTGGGATATAGTATAGCCCAGTAAAAGTCTAGGTTGTTTTTTTTTTTTTTTTTTTTTTTTTAAAGTGTGAGTGTGTGAGAGTGAGAGAATGGCCTGCCTCTTCTTGCTCTTTGGAAACAGACTTTGATGGCATCAGATGGAGACTCCTCTGTTGTCAGCTGTTGGAAGCAGCCTGACTTCTGAAGATACCTAGTGAGCAAGGCAAGGGGAAAGCAAGCACCAGAGACCTCCTTTTTGTCAGCTGTGGGTGGGCAGCAAAATCCAACAAAACTGCTTTCCTTAGAGAACCACAACAGTCTGGGAGTTGCAGGGAGGTCTGCAGTTGGTTTCAGACTTCTGGAAATGGCCTTCTGAGCTTTGATCTTCAAAGGCCATCACCAATCTTATCACTTCCTGCCAGGATGGCTCTTTCCACTAGAATTGGAGAGGAAACAGGGCTTGTCTACACGGTTGAAACTGTACTACGTGTCTGCTGTTGAAACAGTAGTACATTAACATGCATTAGGGCAATGTTTGTCAATCTGTGTGCTGGGGGTCTTGGGACACGTTTAGGGGGACTTGCAAGTGCAAGGCCGGCATTACTAGATGGCAAGCATGGCAATTGCCTGGAGCCCCACGGGCTTGGACTTCCACTGGTCTGGGCAGTGGGGTCTGAAGCATGTAACTTAGCTTTGCAGGGCCTCCTGTGGCATGGGGCCCTGGACAGTTGCCCTGTTTGTCACCCCTTATGGCTGGCCCTGAGTATTATTAATAATTTACTTATTGATATTTAAGGTAGGGGGTCACAGTTTTTTCAAGTCTTAGTAGGGGAGGTCACAGTTTTTTTAAGTGCAAAGGGGATTGCCAGCACAAAAAGGTTGAGAAACACTGCATTAGGGAACTTTTAATGTGCACCAGCAGGGTCTACATGGGCCAATTAGTGCGCAAAACATTGGTGAGCTTTAGAATTCATACCCTTGTAGTGAATTGCCACCTGTGTAGACAAGTCCACAGAGTTTTCTTGCTGGTCACCCTGTTACAGTGTTATATTCCTTCCCAAAATCCCTCATTCTGAGTAAAGGTTGGGCGGGGAAGAAAGAATATCTGGCCAGGCACATCTTCAGTTTTTTTCTCCTCCTGTTGTATAACAAATGGTCACCTTGTTGGTAGAGAGGCCTTATATAGGATGGAGGGAAAGAAAAGTTTAGGTTGCTGCCTTTTATGGACAAAGAAACCAGTTACTATAGATCTCACTGCTGCTGTTCCCACCCCAGTATGTTCTTTGGATATGTTAATGTTTGTCCTTGCTCACAGGACCAGATTTTTTGCTTTGCAGAGCAGGGATGGGACAGGGTGGCAAGGGTGATGATTAAGGGAGTGTACCTAGTAAGTATCTGAAGAAGTTTCCCCAGTATCCTGTTACTAGTACTACTGGTGCGTATTCGGGCATATGTTCAATCCTGCCCCTGCTTCTTAGGCTGGCTGTTGGGGGAGCCTTCTAGTATTTGCCTCTGCCTTATCTGCTGAAGCTTTTCTGTTTAATTATTTGTACAACACTTTGAAAATGTAAACTGTCCATGAAAGCTAAATAATATAGCCTAATTAAAGGAGGAACTTCTAGAAAGCTGCTGCCATGAGGAGTTCTAGAGGCTGTCTTTGAGATTTTCCTGAAAACAGGAAAAGGAGTGCATAAACCTCTAAACAATTTAAATATATAAACTTGAGTTATAATGTACAATGTATAATGTATCATGCATGAATCTCCATTTACCCCCAACCCCATACTGCTGAAGTTTAAAACATAGACATTTTGGAAGAGGATATGAGGAATTGCAGTAGTAAAGATAAGAAGTGATTAAGACAGGAGGATTTCAGCTGAGTCAAGATCAAGATTAGAGCCAATGATAGCAGTGCCTTATAGGTGATGGCAGTGGGAGAAAGGAAAAAGTTTAAAATGCACAGTAATGCTGTACTATGGAAGATGAAAGTGAAACTATCTGAATATTGAATCATCTTGGTTCAAGATGTATTCATATTTCACTTCTTACCATCACTTTCCAGAATGCTCTTCTTCAGTTTCCATAAATTGTTATGGAGGGTAGAGGCAAGAGTTCAAATAATCAGAAAGGAACTTGTTTAGAAAATGATGGTACTATTTTAAAATATTTTATTTTAGTCACACAAAAAGTATAGACAAAGAAGAAAATGACAGACAGGGCTTGAAAAACCGATTTGCCCACTTAATATTGTGTATGGATGAGGGAATATCTACAGATTTTGTGGAACTGAAGTTTTAATTTGAAAAACAAAACTTCCAAATGTGAACCAATTCAGCACTGTCTTCCTTATCTTGTAGACCAGTGGTTTCAACCTTTTTTCATTTGTGGACACCTAAAAACTTTCAAATGGAGGTGCAGACTCCTTTGGAAATCTTAGACATGGTCTATAGACCCCCAGGGGTCTGTGGACCACATGCTGAAAATCACTATTGTAGACTGTTCCAGCATAACTACTCATAGCTTTAGCAGCAGCAGGTTGAAATTAACAAGACTGGTAAGTTTCACTGGTGTTATAGGGAAGGTTCTGGACAGTAGAGGGACTGTCAAGAATCATGTTGCTTGCATTCTGTTGCTTGGGTAAGCTAGGAATAATAGCTGAAACGGGCACTGGAGTTTTTCATGGGCAGGACTACAAAACCAGACCCTAAGTGAGAGAGAGACCTCTCAAGTGTACTGGATTTTTTGGGGACTCTTCTGCAGTTTTGGCTGAATTCAACTGACTGTTCCACAGTACACTGCGAAGAGTTGGCAGTGTTATTTACACACTAGTTAACGCTCCCTTCCCAGCATCAGAAACAGAATCCAGGAATCTTGATCCAAATATCTTGCTATTAAAAACTGTGTAATCTCCTGGCTAAATGTGTGTGGCAAGCCTTTTTATTGTCTGATCAACAGAAAAAATATTGACACCTGTAGTTAGTGGTAATGGTCTGCTGATCTCTGAAGGCTGAGGATTCAAACCCTGTTGATGGCCCGTGTGGGTTCCTTTTAAAATTCTGGTTTATTTAATTCTCCCAGTACAAAAACATTCAATAGAACCTGTAAAAAACCATTATAATTGGTTAATTATAACATGATACTCAACAAAATATAGGTGTTATTTTTATGGTCACTTGTCATGTTGCACCTTGAGAGGTATGAAGGATGAGGAGTAGAGTAGTGGAGATTCCTCCACCCTTTCTTATTGGCCAAAATGTTGGGGTACAATTGACAGACCCTGTTTACACAGAACCTCCTGGCTGTTAATGGTAAGGGTGGGAGGAAAAGACAGTTGCTTCTTCTGAAGGGTATGAAAAATACTCTGAATGGAGTCCAGAACAACATCCTTCCATTTCTCAGTAGCTGGCAGTAAGGAGTCTTTTTAACGAAGGCATTGATCCTGGACCCTCCTGATGGGCTTCCTTTCCCTGTCCTTCACACCTTTTAATCTCTGGATGGTAGGTGTTTGGCAAATTTTTCCCTGCTTATCAGGAAGGGGTATAGAAGAAAGGTGTAATGGGTATGTAACCATGAGACTTTCGGGGGAAATCATGTTTTGCAAGCAATACATTCTGTTATAGCCGTGAATAA
Organism: Emydura macquarii macquarii; assembly: GCF_026122565.2. NCBI lineage: Eukaryota > Metazoa > Chordata > Testudines > Chelidae > Emydura > Emydura macquarii. The sequence goes on from NW_027133034.1 coordinate 26,034,565, forward strand.
GATCTAAAATCCACAAGATGTCATTGGTGTAAAATCCGATATAGCAACTCTCTAAATTAACAGAGCTGTAGACTTGTTCAATTTACTTTCTCCTGTGGTTATATATACAGACTTGAATCTTTGGTTAAGTATGAAGACTAACTATATTAAGACTATAATTTATGTGTAAACTGAAATGTGTTTAATATTCCCTAAGCTGGGGGAAAAAACAAAATCTTTACCTGTGTATACCTGTTAGACTCAGAAATGAGTAACTAGGGCAGAGCCACTCTTCTCCCTTCAAAATCAGCATGTGGTTTATTCTATATTAAAATAATTAACCTAGTAGTAAACATCAAGAAGTCTGACAGGTTTGTTTCTCTTCTGGGTTTTCTATCTTGCCTGCTTGCCAAGCTTCATTTTGAAAAACAAGGCTCTGCTTCCTGGGAATAAAAGCTTTGCTCTAAATGTGTTCTGTCTCTTTTTCCTGCTTGTATTACATGACACATTGCATTACATTTGTGAAGATATTTTGAGCATCTAGGCTATGTGAAACTGAACCTTAACAGGAATGCATAATATCCAGCCCAATAAATGAAATAGTGAAAGAAGATGCAGTTAAAAGAAGGAAAATATTTAATTTGGATTGTGGAAAAAAAATTCATGTTGAAACTAAGTGATTCAATACTTTTGTACTTTATTGATGTCTCAACATTTATGAATATTCTTGAAAATACAATTTTGAGAGAGCTGCATCTGTGAACAAGGAAATCTTAGTTCTGCAATATTTTTTACTGGTATGAGAAACTAGATTAAAACATAACCATGAAGATTTTTTTATATTAGTAACTTGTCAATTTCATTAGTCAATTTGATTTTTTTTTTTTTTTGTAGCTCACTCATGAAGGCACAGCTTTAGTTTTCTTCCTGCAATATCATATTGTAAAAATTCTTAATGTTGAGTATCTTCCAGATTAAACCATAATTAATAATGAATGGGGATACCAATTATTTATATTGTTGCATTATTTTATTTGTTTATATTTATAATTATGTATATTAAGCAGTAAGCATATGAGCGTAAGTGCACATCAAGAAAACTGAGGTCTAGATCCACAAAGGCATTGCAACACCTAACTTTTAGGCCAGATCTGGGAAATTATTAGTTAAATTGGAAAAGTTGGGGTTTAATATGAAAATTGGAAGATGGATAAGGAGTTGGTTAAAGGGGAGACTACAGCGGGTCATACTGAAAGCTGAACAGGCAGGCTGGAGGGAGGTTACTAGTGGAGTTCTTCAGGGATCGGTCTTGGTACCAATCTTATTTAACCTTTTTTATTACTGACTTTGGCACAAAAAGTGGGAGTATGCTAATAAAGTTTGCAGATGAGACAAAGTTGGGATATATTGCTAATACAGAGAGACTGGGATATCATACAACAAGATGTGGATGACCTTTAAGTTCAGCACCAGTGTGGACACAAGAACCAATGGATATAAACTGGCCATCAGGAAGTTTAGACTTGAAATTAGGTGAAGGTTTCTAACCATCAGAGGAGTGAAGTTCTGGAACAGCCTTCCAAGGGGAGCAGTCGGGGCAAGAAACCTAGTTGGCTTCAAGACTGGATCGATGGACAAATTATTTCATCAACCTAGCTACCCTCTCCTGAGGATTAACTACAGCAACAGGAGATCCCCTCTCACCGTTGCAGTGTCTACACTGAAGTATTACAGCAGCCCAATTGCAGCTCTGTAGCTACAGCACTGTAGCATTTTAAGAGTAGACATCGCCTTAAATCATTGTTTGCAAATGACCGGTTCATTGACTGGTGCCAGTCCCTGAGATCTCCTTGACATGGTTTAGGGAGGCAGCAAACTGGTTCCTGGTATTAAAAAGGTTGAGAAACACTGCCTTAAATGCCCAGTTTCATCATGGAATCCCACAGACCCCAGTCAGGTGATCAGGCTCACTATACAATGGCTGGGGCGAGTTAATTGCCAGAGACTAGGCTTCCTGGAAGCCAGGAAGCTTAGCTGGGAGCCACATAAGGGAGCCAATAGAAAATGCAAAAGTGAGAAGCTTAGGTGTCTAATTCTGGAGTGCAGGGAGGCACTCAGGATTCACAGCTTTGAACCCTATCCTAGGCTAGGGGCCTAAGATGAGTCAGTCCTCTCATGCAAAATGGAGGAGGGGAGGGTGTCACCCTCATATGCTATAGCCTGGTGGTTAGGGCACTCCCATGGGATGTGGGAGACCCATGTTCCAGTCCCACTGCTTCAATTAATATTTACTTGTACAATTGGAACAGTTTCAGTAGGAGAGATTGAGACTTTCCCCAAAATACCTTATAGCCTATAATCCAGAAACATGATCAAATTTACGTAAATGTATTAAATAGGTTTAGTTAGTGATCATTCAAGTCCAGCCAAATCACTATATGTTTCACTGCTTCATTTCTTTTTCCCTCCCCATCACAAACAAACTATCGATTTCTGGAATGATTTGCCTCTGATAGCAACTTGAATTTGGAGGTTGAGGGGGAGTTAGTTTTATTATACGTTTGAATCCCCAGTTGTACTTCAGTAGCACTGGAGCGTTAAGGAATTTAGTTGCACTGAAATATGTAGCATTTGTGTAGTGCTTTCTCATTTTGTTAGCTGTTTTAAAGAGGGGCTCTAATATAACTGTAAAATGTAAAGGCACAAAGCCAACTCACATTTACTCTCATTTTATTAAATTAAAATGTTTTCATGTGGATTTGGGAGGACTAGTTGAGAGGAGAAATTCACTGGTATCTTTTTTTATTAGAAAAGAAAGTTGATGACTTTTTTATGATGAACCAGTGGTTTTGTTCAAATAGGAATCAATTTAAAAGCTGTTGCCTCTTTTTAAAAACACATGATTAACAATTTAATGTACTTGCATCCACTTCTCTAACAGATTAACAATTCTGATTACATTCTGTTCTCTGTGGTAGCTTGAGGAGAGCATATGTGCCTTTCAGAATGGCGCATGCTCATGTTTGTTGTCATACTGATCCACCTGAATATCCAGAAACTAGATATGTGGTCAGATTCCATCACTCCAGAAAGGAATGGGAATTAGAAATGGAATAAGAGAACTAACTTTTAAAACAGAAGAGACTGATTTGAATAGAGATTTCACTTTGAGCCTTCTAAGGTGATATTAGTATCTTAACTAAATTTTTTTTAGAAAGACTTTAAAATGTATGTTTGACACCATTTCTTTAACATACACTAACAACTTCTGTATGTTGTTTTCCTTGGAAAAACGGTGTATGGAAACTACATATCAAAGAGATGTCTTCACATAGGCTTTTCCTTGCTTGCCAGCTATATCCTCTTTGATCTAACAGCAGAATTATAATGTTGAATTTGTTACAAATTATTTTTGTGGCAACAAACTAATGTCATAAATACATACTTGTGACTTAACTGCAGTATCACATGGAAAGAATACGTATTTAAACATATAATTATATCAGGGGACAGAGAATTATTAGCCATATAACTTGCCTTTTCTATGAATATTTTCTAAACAAACCATCCTCTTCTCCACTTTAACCCCAATACTCCTCAGTGTGAAAATTCTTTACAGATGCTAACCAGAGCAGTCTGGTGAGTGGCTGTTTGTCATATTGATATTTGAGCCACTTTATAGTCTTAATTAATATTTAACATTTTTACTTTTTATTAATTGATGTGTTTCTATGACACTTTCAAAATTAATTTGTAATGCGTGGAACATCTTCCTTAAGGATGGAGCAGGGGGTTGGACTAGATGATCTTCTAAAGTCCCTTCCAATCCTAATCAACTATGATTCTATGGTCCTTAAGGTCACCACCCCATGCTTTAAATTCCCCCTTCAATTGATAATTGCTAGATAGGTAGATAACAAATAGACTTTGTTAGACTGTTGACCCCTTTGACCTGAATGGCTAGTCAAAGTCTGGGGGCCTTGGGGATGGAATTAGAAATTGGTTATAATCAGGTATTTCTTTGATACAGTTTTGTTTATTTACAAAAAATGTACAAAATCCGGTGTCTCTGAATGCAGAAGGAACCAAGAACAAAAGGAGCATTTCTTTGGCCAACACCCAAACCAAAAGCTCTGTCTCTAGCTTTTTTCAAGGTCACATTGTGATTACTGGCTCCTGTATTCTCCTGTCCTACTTGGCTTTTTCTTGCCTTTTTTCCTCTGCCTTTTCTTGCTGCTCATGTCTATGAGCAACCTTAGTAGCTGTGTTTTCTCTCACTCCCACACACCTACGCAAAACAATACTCATCGCAAAAGCTCCTGGGCAGATTCACACACCTCTTTTGGTTGAGGTTTGCAGCCATGTTAGGTATGAACTCACCCTTCAATTATCAACCTCAAAGGGATTTTAATCCATCCCAAACAAGGGTTCACCCAGTTCATAATACATTATATCTAAAAAGTAGCCAACTCAAAGCCATTTACCTGTACATGTATCTGGCCAATGTAAATGTGTATTTTAGTAAACTTTTCACTTTATCCTCCTTGTGTCCCTTCTCATTCTTTGTTATGAACACTTGTTACATTTCATCTTAATTCAGTTTAAAATTTAAGGTTTGGTCTACACTGAAAACTTACATTTGCATAGCTACATCTCTTAGGGGTATGAAAAATCCACACCAGTGAGAGAAGTAGATGGTGCAAGGTCGAAGAAATAATTCTTTTGTCAACCTAGCTACTGCCTCTCAGGGAGGTGGACTAGCTACAGCAATGGAAGAACCCCTCCCATTGCTGTAGTGAGTGTCCACATTGAAGCACTACAGTGGCGCAGCTGCCGCTGTGTTGCTCTGGCGTTTTAAGTGTAGACACAGCCTTAGTGGCAGAGACTGTCTTTTACTGTGTTTATATTGTGCTCTGTAAAGTTGGGTCCTGTAAATGGTACTGTAATACAAATTAAAAAACAAAACCCAACTACTTCCAGCATTACCAGTCTGATAAAGTAGAACAATGGTTTCTTTCAGTATAGGTAAAAAAGAAAATAATCTGTAGCATGAAAGTCTAGTTTGAGAGGGAGTGAGATTCTCTGTAGAATATTCTACTTTTTTCATGGTTCTCTGTGCATTCATTCGTGGTAATGAGATTGTAAAGATGTTTGATTTAGAGTTGAATCTATTCAGCTAACTGCTAATTTTAGTTTGTGTTTTGCTTTTTGTTTTTTGCAATGTTGATTTGTAATGACAATGTATGTTTCTTGCAGTGTTGTAGCTGTGTTGGTCCCAGGATATTAGAGAGACAAAGTGAGTGAGGTAATATCTCTTATTGGAGAAACTTCTGCTGGTGAAAGAGACAAGCTTCAGAGCTACACAGAGCTCAACAGAAGTTGGTCCAGTAAAAGATATTGCCTCACCTACCTTGTCTGTCTAATGTATATTTCTGACAGGGTGTTGCTGGTATTAACTAGGCAACATTTTCTGATGATTGACCTTTAATGTGTAGCCTGGGCAGCTTACTTAAATTCTAATGTGTATATATTGACTTTGCTAGCTGCAGTTAGGAATGTGGTGCCAGACATGTGGGGAGAAAAATGCCTTCCTGGTCTTGAATCAAGTAGTTGTAAAGTAACTAAGCCAAGCTTTTTGGAGTTACTAGTGAAGCTGCTTTTTATGATCTATTAGCTAGAGCTGTTAAAATAAGTGTTTTGCAAATAAAATCATTGCTAATAAGAATTCAGCATAGTGTGATTAAATCTGAACTTTGTGGAGCCCTAATGCTGATTAGTCTGCCTTCAGTGTCCTTTTGCTTACGACCTTCCTATCTTACACAGATACTGATTTAAAGTTAGAAGTGGTGTATGTGTGTCTGTGTCTGTAGTGAATCTGTAAATACAAGAAAGAGAAACTATGCTGCCTGTGATGGAGTAGCCTGCCCTTTAAAGGCAGTAGTCTCTCTAATGGTCAACCCATCTCACCAAGTGACGTGGCCCTTTAAGGGTTTAAAAGATCCAATATAAAAACCTAAGGGGGATATGGATAGAGGAAGTGGTCCTGGGAATGAGTGGTGCTTGGGAGGAAATTCCTGCCACTGTAGCTTTATGAAGCTGAGGGCAGGAGTCTTGCAAAGAAATAGGGGCAAGCCCACTCCCCCCACAACCAATCGGGAAGGAGCTGGGAGATGTGGACTAGCATATATGCTGCTTTACTACCTCATAATAAGGCAGACACCAGCAGGAGAAGATAGGCCTGCTGACCCTCTGAGTCTGAGGACTAATTAGGGAAAAAGGGCCAGCTGAGAGAGAAGCAGGCAAAGGCCCTACAATGGACTAAATTACAACCTAGCTCCAGGAGGAGAGCTGGAAATTTCTGGTTTAAAGAGAGGGATAATAAGTTTCTGAATTTTCCAGCTCCAAGAAGAAGGATGGGGCTTCTGCTGTAGGATAGAGACAAAGACTGAAAGATAACTCTGAGGGGACTCCAGAGAAGCCCTGAAAGTCAGAAAAACCTCATTTATTTCGGACTTCTGTTATGGACTGTTTTTTTTCATAAGTTTTTTTTTAAATAATAAACCAGCCCCAAGGAGGGTATTACTGAGTCAAGAGATCTTGAGATGGAGTTACTGGGTTGTTGATGGGGAAACTGAGGCAGGGAGCACCTGGAATGCCATCCTTAGCTAGAGGGGGGCACTGCAGAGCAGTCATGCATGTCCTGTGATACTGCTGTCAAGTTGGCATAACTCTAGTGGGTTCCCTTCTGGTAAGGGACATACCTTGGTAGTAAACACAGTTATCCACATAAGCTAAATAGTAAAAAGACAAAATATTCTGAAGAATGTTTGACAATATTGACCTGTTTGACAATCTGGAGGAAGAAGTAATTCAACTTGTCATATAAGTGCAAGTGGAGGTGGGGGGGGAAATTTTTGTTCCTCTTGTGAAATAAAATTTGAAAATAAAACAAATACAGGTAAGAGAGTCTTTTTTATTTATTTATTTATTTTTTTTATTTTTTCACATGTGTATAAATTACGACACCAAATATATTTAATACCTAATATAACCTACACTTTTTTTTTTTTGGTCTCTGTCTGTATACAATAATATGATCAGAAAGTAGGCGTTATTACAAAGTTAAACTCAGTCCTGTTATTAGTTTGTTACTGCTCATATGTTGTTCCATTTTCTAGATATGGCTGGCACATCTTAGGGTTTGACTTGATTTTCAGTAAACAAATGCTTTGTAATTCTAGAATGCTAAAACTAAGGGAGAAAAGTAAAGAAAAATTGTAAGGTGAATCCAATGTGTTGAGACCAGTAGCATGCATAGTTTCAGAAAATATCCTTGTTCCAGAATTCAGCTGGAGATTGCAAGACTGTCACTTTGATTTCAGTCCTATTTAGGAACAGTTAGCTTTCTTGAAATGTTATGGCAGTGTTCCCGGCAGAAAGCACAGCTGAGGACCTGCCAAAAAGGAAAACAGGGAGGTGCGGGGCAGCAGGGGAATAATACTTCCTTATAAACTATACCAGTAAGATCAGATTAAAATTAATAGATAGAGAACCCAGGAAAAAAGCATGTTGTGAGGATGTGGATATTTGGTTGACAATGTAACCAAAATCAATATTAAAATTAATGTTTATAACGGTTTTTTTAAAGACATCTTACTTGATTGGAGAAGTGTTGAAATGAAGGATTTTTTCATAGTTTTTCATAATACTTTGTAAATTACAGGCCTGAACCTGAAAACATTGCCAAGCATAGTACTTTCTGCTGTTGGAAATCAATAGTGCCACTTTGGATAGTAAGTACTAAGCTTGGTAGTAAGTGCTGACAAGACTAGGATCTTGGAGTGTTTTTGTGAAAAGATGAACATTTTGATAGGAATGAGCAGTGACCATAAAGCTAGTAGATTATTTTCACAAGAGTCATATCTCAGTCTTTTGGGACAAAATCATTTACAAAATGATCACTAACATTTGAGCCATCCTTTGTTTTGCAGACCATTTTGTATGAGACTGTTTTGTTATTTATATCCCCACCCAACACTCTCTAATCCAGGGGTTCTCAAACTGTGTTTACTGGGACCCCCCCTTTGAAAATATTTCAGGCTGTGATGACCTCCCCCTCAAAAAAAAAAGTAATGACCCCCCCCCATGCCGTGCCACCCTTCTTGGCATTCACAGGGGTTGACAGCTCACGACTCATCCCCATAATAACCTTGTGACTCCCTGAGGGGAATGATCCCCAGTTTGAGAACCCCTGCGCTAATCCCTCCTCCACTCAATTGCTTGGTTCTCAAAATATTTTATTTTGTGCACCACCAAGAAGGGAAGAGCTTCTCCAATCAACATAGCTACCACCTCTCAGGGTAGTGGATTAACTACGCTGACTAGAAGCTTTCCGTTTGGAGTAGGGGAGCGTCTTCACTAAAGCGCTACAGTGGCGTAGCTGCACAGGTGTGTGAAGACAAGTCCTTAGTTGTATGACAAATTTTACTCTCCTCTCCCCCTCCCCCTAATGACTGGAGAGGTGTTAACGGATCATTTCACCTTGAATGGTTCCTTGAAATGTATTAACCAATTATGCTAAACAATTCCAATTCCATATGTTCCATCTTTTATTTAGCTGTGACAGTCTGACTACATTTCCTGGACCCAAAGAAGAGCCCTGTGTAAGCTCAAAAGCTTGTGTCTCTCGCCAACAGAAGTTGGTCCTGCAAAAGAGATTACCTCACCCACCTTCTCTCTCTTGAATTCACAAACTCTTTTTTTTCTCTGTATGAACCAACGGTTTTATTTGTTGTCTTGTGTTGATTAGATCTGACGACCATTTTATGATGCATAATAAATTTGGGCAGGGTTACCTAGAAAGTTAATACCTTGTGGTAATATAAGGAACTTGACATAAAAAGAACTCTATAGGCATTCTTCTTTGGTTGTTAGAGGATGCTTTCACTTTCACTGACAATTGATAAACAGGATTTGAAAAACTTTTTAGACTCCTAACCAGAGATCAAAACCAACAGTCGAGGTGAATATGAAAAATGGGTGAAGATGAAGTTCCTCTACCCTTCCTCCACCTTTCTAATGGATATGAGGGGACAGTATTTTTTTTATATCTGTTTCCATTTTTTTTTTTTTTGGATCCTCCTCCTTTTCAGGGTAATAACTCCGGTGCCTGCCAATATCACTCTGTAAGTAGCTTTCCCAAATGGCAATAAAACTGACCAGAGTTCCATTAATTTCATGCTGCGGCAGTTGGCAGCATAGGCATTTGAGTTGTTTTAATTCAGACTCCAGAAAACCTCACTGCATCAGTTCATGTTTAGAAGGTATCTTTGTAACCATATGAACCAGAAACTTAAAAACAAACAAAAAGACCCCTTACATTCTGTACAGATTTGTGGTCTATTGCCAGGGAAAGTTTCTTGTGTGTCACTAGTGTGTAGATGAGTGAGGTGGTTTTTTTTGTTTGTTTGTTTTGTTTTTAAGTACTATTCCTGAAAGTTTTCTTGCAGATATTTTTTTAAATGAGTATAAATAGCTTTTTCTGGGAAGACAGAAGACAATATTTATATTGCAAATGGTAGGAGACTATTTTAAATAGTATAAGAGGCCTTCATGCTTAAAAAAGTTTGCTTCCATATTTGAAAATCAGGTTTTTCAAATGTGGAACAAATTGACTATGCATATATGAAATACTGTTTTGTTTTGTTTTTAAAAAAGACCCTGTTGCAATAGGATTGGCAACTATTTCAGAAATCTTGGATCTGATTTAATGGAATGTCCCAAAGTTTTTTGGTGTACAAGTTTTATGTACTTAAGTTAACTACAGTATAGTAGATGAAATATTTCAATGTAAATTGTTCCTTTAACATAGTTCGCAATATTACAGAGAAAAGGAAGAAGCAAGATGTGAGAGACACCAGTTCACTAATGGCAGTTGCTGGAAAGTTTTTGGACTAAATTCATGGCTGTTAAGAATGAAGACCAGAAATGAACTTTTGGAAACAAAGCCATAATACATGTAATTCTGTGTTTAGCTTTACCCCCAGCCATTCTTTTTCAGCTATATGCATTTTGATCATTTATATTTGACTCCATTGTTTTGTTAGGTATGTCCTACTCTTAAACTAGTGTGATGTAGGAATGTCTGAGCAAAAGCTTCCTGCAGACATGTGAACATGTTATTTACCTCTTATATTTCAAAGAAGATTGCTGTCTAAATTAGTTGATCAAGAAATAAATGTAGCAGTTAGGCCTGGGTTTCAACTCAGTCAGTTAAATTGAGCTACAAGTTGCTACCTTGTATCTATATTTAAAAAAAAAGTTGAGGGTAGTTTAAATTTATCTAATATATGCTACCTAAGCCTGACCTAATTTTCACCACTTTTTCTAATCAAGACAAAGCCATAGAGACTGTGGCCAGATTCTCTGCTGCTGAGGAAAAGGAGGGTCTGTGAGAGACGTTATGCATTGTCTGCCCAAACACTTATGCTGACAAAACTTGTCACTCAGAGGTGTGAAAAAATACTTCCCAAGCAACATAAATTTTGCCAGCATAAGCGCTTGTATGGACAGTGCTATGTCATACTCCCTATGCTGCATTATGTTGATGGGAGACGCTCTCCCACTGATATAGCTACCGCAGTTCGGTTAGGTGGTTTTATGATGTCAGTGGGAAGAGCATCTTCCATTGACATAACGCAACTAGGCAAGCACCTATGCCGGCAAAACTTATGTCGCTTTGGGGTGTGTTTTTTTTTCACACCCCTGAGTGGCAAAAGTTTTGCCAGCATAAGTGCTAGTGTAGACAAGGCCTTAGTTAGCACCTTCTGATTATTGGGGTGGATGTGCACTCTAATGTAGAGTGGCCTACACAGCGATTACAGCTGGTTGTATTCCTAAGAGATGGTACACCAATTGAGGGTAGCTAGAGCATAGCATATGTCAACTATACCTTCTCCCCACCCTGACACACCACCTACATTTGGGCTGAATGTGAACGGGTGGTGCAGGAGCCAGGTATATTGGCTTTGTAACACCAAAGAATTTCTTAGCTGGCCAGATCTAGTCTCTTTGTACTCGTCAGGTGGCACAAACCCATTGGAATGCAACTGAGCATCTGGCCCAGAGAGTACACGAGCAACATGGAACAGGAAAATGTAGTGAAGTGACTGGTGGTTGGAGCAACAATAATTGAAGATGCAGCAGATGCAATAGCAGATTCCAGTGGAAAACTTGTTTCATCTGTTTTTAAAAATGACTGACAATAAGATAAGATATCTGAATTTTCTGTGGAGTGACAGTTTTCCACCAAAAATATTGACTGGCTAGCAAGTAAATAAAGTAGTTCTAATGGGCTATATGATCCTTAATTGACTTCTGTTTAATTCTGATGCTGTAAGACATTCAATGTTTGCTAGAATTTTCATGGCAATTGTAGGTGGTGGTTGTATGTGAACTTTGATACTTCTCTAATTAGTGTCCTGTTGGTGTACTAGGCGGCCTTTAAATTGGAACATATGCATGTACCAGATGAAGAACTTAAGAACAGCATGTTTTAAACTGTGGACTTTTTAAAAATCAGCTGCATTAGAGACATTGGTTATCTTTTTTGCTAGTGAAATGTGCATATTTAAACCAAGACTTTCAGCTGCAGTACTTCTGATGTGTGAAAAATGTGGTTGACTGTAGCTTCTAATGTTTCCTTTCAAGTTTGCTGCAAACATGGCTTTCAGTCAAATGTCACCAATCCTTGCTGTCATTTTTCTGGAATCTCCCCCCACACAGCCTTAGAACACTTAGTACATTTTACAAGATACATTTGCATTGTGGTACAGATGGGAAACTATCCATAGTTTAAAAAATACATTTTTTTAAGAGCCTGTGAAGTTGGAGCTCTATTGTACTAGTATTGTACAAATACAGAAAGAAAAATCCCTGCCATGATGGGCTTACTAGCTAAAGACTCAGATGAAAGCTATGAGATGAGCATACAGTATACAAGCAAATGACCCTGCTGAAGAGTTGGCACAAGTTATATTATTGTTTGGTTTTGTTTTTTTTTTAATTGGGTAAAGGAAGGAATATTAGAAGGATAGAGGTAGCATGTTTAGAGCTAATGTTTTATCCTTAAAAGCAAACATGAAAATACTTACCACGGCATGGAGGATTCAGGGTGGTTTTTTTTTTTTCTGTTTTTGGAGTAATGTAACAAAAGTTTACTTGAAACATTTTTAATTTGATCAAGTAACTTTCCACTTGTATAGTTGCTTGACAACTTTATTTTAATGAAATCCCGCATATTCCAGCTATTAACTTGCAGCTTACCTGTTTTGCCATGTATGCACTAAGTATTTCTCCTTCTTTAGCTATTAATATTGCTCTATAAATTTACCATGAATTGTGTAATTATGATTTTCTTTTCTTGCCAGGAAACACAGCATTACACGACTGTGCAGAATCTGGGAGCTTGGACATCATGAAGATGCTTCTTAAATACTGTGCAAAGATGGAAAAAGATGGCTATGGAATGACTCCCCTTCTGTCAGCCAGTGTGACAGGTCATACAAATATTGTGGACTTCCTGACCCAACATGTACAGACCAGTAAGGTAGAGCGCATCAATGCTTTGGAGCTTTTAGGAGCAACATTTGTGGACAAAAAAAGAGATCTGCTTGGTGCTTTGAAATACTGGAAAAGAGCTATGGACATGCGGTACAGTGATAGGACTAATATCCTCAGCAAACCTGTGCCACAAACACTAATCATGGCTTATGACTATGCCAAGGAGGTGAATAGTGCAGAAGAGCTAGAAAATCTTATTGCAGACCCTGATGAGATGAGAATGCAAGCACTGTTAATTAGAGAACGTATTCTCGGTCCTTCTCACCCAGATACATCTTATTATATTAGGTACAGGGGTGCCGTCTATGCAGACTCTGGAAACTTTAAACGATGCATCAACCTATGGAAATATGCTTTGGACATGCAGCAAAGCAATTTAGACCCCCTGAGCCCTATGACTGCCAGCAGCTTACTGTCATTTGCTGAACTCTTCTCCTTCATGCTACAGGATAGGGCAAAAGGCCTGCTAGGCACCACTGTTACATTTGATGATCTTATGGGTATACTGTGCAAAAGTGTTCTCGAAATAGATCGGGCTATCAAACAAACTCAATCGCCTCCTGACCAAATACAGCTGAACAAAGCTCTTTCTATCATTTTGCATTTAATTTGCTTGCTGGAAAAAGTTCCTTGCAGTCCAGAACAGGACCATTTTAAAAAGCAGACTATTTACAGGTTTCTTAAACTGCAGCCTAAAGGAAAGAATAACTTCAGCCCACTTCATCTTGCTGTTGACAAGAATACTACATGTGTGGGTCGTTACCCTGTTTGCAAATTCCCCTCTCTACAAGTTACTGCTATACTTGTGGAATGTGGTGCTGATGTAAATGTCAGAGACTCTGATGATAACAGCCCCTTGCACATTGCTGCACTGAACAACCATCCAGATATCATGAATCTTCTTATCAAGTCAGGTTCACACTTTGACACGACAAACTTGCATAAACAGACTGCTAGTGACTTGCTGGATGAGAAGGAAATGGCAAAAAATTTGATCCAGCCCATAAATCATACTACATTGCAGTGTCTTGCTGCTCGTGTTATAGTGAATCATAGCATATGTTATAGAGGGCACATCCCTGAAAAGCTAGAGAACTTTGTGTTGCTCCATAGATGATAGTGTGACAGTTGCACAGTGCTGTTGAAGCATGAGTTGGTGACATTAACTGTTGCTTTCTCAAGCACTGTTGTGATACACCAGCGTTCATTTAGCTTGTTCTATCGTGTTCTCATTGGCTAAAGCATCATTAGCATCAGATCTGCAGAATTGGCTACCCAGTATTTAATATGAATATGCCATATAATATATTTTGTGGATTATTTAGAAATGTAATGCCATATTTTAGACTCTTTAAATTGTCTGCCAAAGGCTTGTCTACTCTGGTTTTATTTGCCTGTTGGGTGTTTGGGACTGAGTTGAATATTTTTCACTGGTGTCTTTTTACTGTTACTGGTATGTGGATTTTATACAGTTGGAAGGTCATTTTTTGTTTTTGTTTTTGCTTGTGCATTTCTACTCCAATCCTGTTTTTTCTATGAACTCATTGCTAAACTGAACAAGTTGTATGGACTTGTTAACATTTGCAATTACCATAAGTGCTTTATCTTCTCTATGCACTGGCTTAAACATGACTGTTGTGTGTTTGCATATTTCTATGCAGCAGTTGGCCAACTTCAGCTCAAACACTATTTTTTGCAGTTTTTTGGAACTCTTTTTGAGAACACTTCTTTCACAGCATGGCAATTTTTGGAGTTACGTGCAGTTGTCCAAACTTTTTGGTTTGACTTTTATTCTAGCTGTATCTGAGGTTGCTTTCTTTTAGTCCTCTGGAAATATGTGCTAAATTTGGGAGAAAAATCTATTCTTGTTTTCTTGGTAACTCAGTTGACATTTAAGTCTGTCATTCTGATGCATCATGCAGCAAAGGGAAGAGTCCTCATTATGTACAACTGACACCTTCCCTCTGCACTAATGTCTTGTTTGTGCTGATCGTGTGACTAGATATAGAGAGTTTGCTCAGATTTTTAACCTCAAACTTAATACACTTGAATAAGAAATAAATTGAATGTATGCAGTAGTCTGAAATTACATATCAACTTCCTTAGCTACAAAAGGAACTAAAGCATGGCAGTGGCATGACCCTTGTCAATCCAGGTTTAGACATCTAGTGTAATTGTATTACATTATAGTGAGTGTCTCTCTCTGCCAAGGTATCAAAAATTCCATAGCAGTGTCCCTTTTCTTCATTTTAAATATACCTTTTTAGATAATTTGCATGCATTTTTCTTCTCTAGTATTGTCAGCCATACTTAAAGAAACACTAGAGGTTCTGTTGTGTACATAGCTTCTATTGAAAGTTACCTATTTTTATAATATTTGCACAACAGCTTAGCTATTGCAGCAGAAAGGGCTCTTTTGACTTGATTAGAAATCCATAAGTGAAGATTATAAATGATTAAGATTCAGGTAATTAATATAATTCAGCACTTTATTGTTGATTCAGAGTAAAAATTTATTCTGGCACATTAGCCCTACAAATGTGTTTAAAATAAAATTGTTCTCAAAAGAGAAGATTCTTTTGGGTTGAGTAGAATACAATTTACTGCCAGTTCAATGGTCAAGCACAGTGGATGTCATTTGACTTGGAGTTTCTTTTCAGTGATGTTCAGTAATCATACCTAAATGATTTTTTAATTCCAAAAATGCAGTGGGTTTATATGGACTTTCATCAGATTATGAACTTGCGGTAGATGATAAAGGAATTTCAAAAGCCAAATTAATGATACTAGGGTGACTTGAACTTAGTGATTTTAGTTTTTTAATTTGATTTTTAGAATATTTTTGTCCATGATGTTTGTGAATTACTCTGGTGTTGAGCACATCCTTGACAGTGTGTAAAAAGGCAGTGCTTCCTTGCCTTTTGGCTGCTTGTGTATTCTCTCTCTCCTTCTCTTAGTTTGTGATGTGAAGTGAAGCTGAGTGGCTGGGTCACCCTCAGATCTTGATGAGATGTCTTTTAAACAGCCAGCAGACATGTCAGAAGCACTGTCGTTTACACATTATACAATTTTCAAACGTGGCAATAATTCTATTAAACCAACTTTCTACTTTTTGACCTGTGGCACACTTGCATTGTTTGTATGAAAAGCGAAGTATGAGATGAGTTAATCTCATAAGGATACAGTTGTAAATTTCTATTTAATTGGCTGAATTTCTTTGATTTATAGTTATTAAAACACATGCTACCCCAATTGTTGAGCATAAGAACAAGTATTTTGATTTCTTCAATTCCTTATTGTGAACATTCTTCCTCTTTCACTTTACCATTCTGCAAGGAGATTTAATTAATAATCAACACCGCACTGCAAGAACCAGGCACAATGTGGTTGGAGCTCCAGCATGGATAATAGAAAAAGGGATTCTACAATATTGCATTTTGTATCCTAGAATCTGTGCTGCTCATCACTGTTAATAGTTTAAATTTTTAATTTTAAGTGGGATAATGGATAGCTATACTTATTTGGTTGGACAATTTTCTCCAAGAGTTTTGCCTTTGAGAGTCCAGAACTATGATTTAAAAATAACAGGAATACTGTGCTGCTATTTTGGTGCTAGCAAAATTTCTGAATTAGAAAACATACCCATGAGTTTTCTGGCTACAAAAACCTTAAGGAACACATCATTTTCTTTATCAGTGATCCAGTGAAGGTTGCCAAGTCTTAGTATGAAAGTTTATTCTACTGTTTGTTTGTTTTTAAAGAAATGTATGCAAATATAGTTAAGTATGGGAGGGACTAATCTACTGTGCATGTTTTTCCTATATATATATATCTACCAATGTACTTCCATCCTGACCTACAGCACCTCTTTTATTCCAAATTTTGCTTTTGTAAAGGGATGAGGCCACCTAATGAAATTTTATGATCTCCAGGTATTTAAACCTAGGTTTCAGAGGGTAAAGGCTGGCACATTTAAACCTGACTGCCACTTAGCACCCAAATTCACATTACCTTTTTAAATTTTTGTTTCAATTTTAAATTAAAGCAGTCCAGACTCCATTGTAGGTAATATTGTAGGGTGCTATGGGCTTTCATTGAGTTTGTAAATAAGGCACTAAATATAGCTATCCACCACCTGGAACAGAGTTCTGATTACTTTTGTTCTTGGTTGTGTTACTCCTTTAATGCTGGGAATAGGGTTATCCTAGTGTAACATAGTAATGCAAAAATGCGGCAGCACTGTTAGCTGGAACTTGAAGCATGCTAAGGAACTAAAGGACCTTCAGAACATTATAATGAATTATTTTCTTTTCTCCGTTCTGTTATTATTTTCTTAACACACTCTTTCCCCTTCCCTCTGTTACCTTCCTGTTATATATTTCTGTAACTGAATGTACTGTTCAAGAGGTACCAACCCAGTGCCACAAGTGTGTCAAGGACATTGCATACAACCTTATGCATTTTTGGGGTACAACACATTTAAAAATACTTAAACAATCTACAGCATGTTCCTAAGAAGATGGGATACCAATATCCCTGAGAGGCCTGCTTGTTGAGAAATGTGAAGATGGATTTTTTTATACATATATAATATATATAACGCACATACTCAAAGGATTTTTTGTGCTTCAACCCCCCAGAGCTTTCATTGGAATACTTCAGCGAGGGAGATGAAAACTACAGTGGTATAAAATGAAACTCTTTCCTCCTCCCCCCTCCCCCCGAATGCTAAGGTGAAATTGGTATTTCTTTCACTGTCGTTGCCATCCTAACAGCAAGTACTCCATATGTTTGTGCTATCTTTGGTGGTTCTGATTACTATAGTGCACAAAGTAAAGACACTTTTAAAACATCAGTGTGATTGTGTTTCAGCAAATACAAAAGGTAGGCTTTCTGGTCTTCAGATCCTAATTTAAAGTGAATATTCTGTCTGTGGAAAGGGGCTGAATTGAGAGCCATCTGTTTATCTGCAGATTAGGTGCAGCAGTATTAATGTAAGTTTTGCCCCACTATTCTAGCACTAAATGTCCTTTCAGAACTGGACAATCAAAATTTTTGAGGGAGAGGGTAATATTTAGTCTTCATCCTTACTCAGTCCTTATTGCCTCAGATAAGATTAACATTTTAAATGGTTTTGTTGTGATATGGACATCCATTTTCTAGCCACTTAAATGAGACCATCAGCTCACTTCATATAGGTCACCAAATAACTGACAGATGCTAAATTCCAACCTGGTTTTCAGATACCAATCCCAATCTCTCAGCCATCCAATTTCATTCCAATCCCATTCTGCAACTGCTCTTGAATTATAGCTAAATATTGCCTAGCTCCCAAAACAACCCTCTATTGAGAACTGCTTTTAAAACTGGATGAACATAAATTATTTCCATTTGTTAAAAAAAGCTATTTTAAAGAAGGAAAGGAATGTCATGGCAGACTTAATACAGAAGGATAAAATCCATATTAGGAAAAACATCTGTGTCACTTCAGTTTTCATATCAATTGCAAAGTAATAGTGGCTATGTGTGTGAGACTACTTTATGCTACAAACTTCATTCAATGGTCTTGCAAATGTAAGGAGTGGAACACTGACTGGATTATATAATTTTGACAAGTGACTATGAAATGAAGACCGTACTAATGCCACTCTTCTGTGTCTTTACTGTAAAGTCAAAGGACAGGGCATGGTTACTGGTAATACGAAGTAATTTTGTGGGAGAAGAGAGTTGATGGCAGTACGTTGTAAATGAGGGAAAGAGCTAATCGGTGTAATATGAAGGACACTATTTTATACTGTACAAATCCCTTGGCTTCTGTAAGTGTGAAAATAACTGTTGTATGGACTTGGACCCTTCGCTGATGGCAGAGTGGAAAGTGATTGTTTACCTGATTTTTAAGTCATTTTGTATAAATGTTCCATCATGTCACAGATTTCCTATGCAGGGCTAGCTCAGTGTATTGAAATACTGCAATTTCTTTTTTACGTGAAGTAATTAAGCTTTAACAGTAATGTAAAAAAGGAATAACAAACTTTTCTCTGCTCTTTAGGCTCCAAATTAAATTAAAATTGTTTTGGAGAACATCTGGCTGAGTCTGTATCTGTTTTCTTTAAGGCTACTTTAACATCCCTTAAAAGAGGGCATTTTCTGTCAAGGTGTAAGAATTGCTAAACCCTGATACTACAGCTTTCCACATTTCCTCTTCTTGTTGTTAATGACTGTACATACAAGGGAACTAAATGTGACTGCTGTCTACAATGGAATTGTTTGAGTTCTGAATACAGATAGCAGGGGGGGGAAATTAATTTCAAGTTTCCAAAAGACATTGCAGCTAATGGAGAGAAAGTACACAAAAGCAGTGGATAGTTATTAGTGCCACTTTACCTGTTAAATAGTACATCTGCTTATGTTTTCAGAATACTCAAACCAAACAAGCAGTTTTCAGAACAAACTTTAAGAAAAATCATGGTGTTTCACCAAAAAGTTAGCAAAAAAGTATGGGCTCTCAGGCCTTTCCCCTGAAGTTTACAGAATGAAAAATGTAGGGGACTGGATTGCTAGGAGGGGAGGTGGGTAGAGCGATGAGATGATCTTCTCTCATAAAGCAGGCTGCAGAATGGAAAGCTGTGAACTGTCTTCATTGTTTTTTGGGATCTCTGTAGTTAGATTGTTTTGTAGTGCCCCAAAGAGTAGCAGGCACTTCACAATACTAGAGTTTGCTCATTTAGATTTAGACATGACACAATGAGTCAGAGTAACAAGCAACGGAGAGGATGAGATTGACTGGATGAGGTAGGCCAAGGGATTTTTCAGTAAGAAAATGCAGTTACTCAGTTAAGCAGCTGCACATTTTAATGGCTCAAATGTTTCTCTCAATTATTTTTGACTCACTTCTGGGGTAATTATAGAAGAAATGAGTTTTGTACTATGCGAGGCAGAAGATCAGTAGAGTGCCCAGGGCATTGGTGAGCCAAGATATGTGATTTGACCAAAAAGAAGCCACATCTAACTTTGAAGGAAATAGAGATGGGAAAATGTGTGGACCAGCAACATTATGGTTCTGCCTAACCTTGCACCCTAGGTGTAAGATGGTGTACAAACACAACTTTGTTTTTCTGTTGCTTGTAAATGGTTGCCATCTCTTAGTATTGGCACAACACAGTCTTTGTTTTCAACCATGTTCAACGCACCATCTATCTAACTCAAGTGCTACCTCTTTTAATGTTTTTCCAGTATCATTTTCCAAAAAAGAAGGAAATAAAACATAGCTTGTACGTGAACCAAATAAGAAATTTTGAAGCAGAAAATAAAGCCAAGATCTTTATATAAATAGTACTCTTAGTTAAATTGAGGATTAGTCTTAGTGTGCTGGATAATGAGAGAAAATTAGTGTTAGCAGAAAGAATCTGGAATTGGGATGTTGCTGCTGGTGTGCTGTTTTAGGGATGGAGAGCAGTTTCTGAGCAACTTCTGTCATTTCCACTTGCCACCACAGACTTTTAGAGGGCTGTGCTACTTTGTACAAATCAGAGTTGAAAAATATAGAATTGGATCATGCTGTCAATTCCTTTTGCCAGTGTAGCACGTAATTATTGGTAGGGGTATCTACCACCTATACTGAACACGTCTATCCCATGACTTCACTATAAGACCAGACTTCCTCAGTGTATAATTTTACTTCATTAACTTCATGTTGTCTCCAGAAAAAAATAGGAACAAGCAGGAATAATTTTCTTATGTTTGTTCTTATACTGTGCCCATCACTGTGGTATCTGAGCACTGGAGCAGCATCACTTTTACACTGGGGTTGGTCGCAAGGTTGTTATGGGGGGGGGGTCGTGAGCTATCAACCCCCGTGTGTGACTGACAGCCCAAGCCCTTCAGCGCTGGATGGCCAGAGAGCAACAGCTGCTGGCCCGGGGCTCTGAAGGCAGCGCCGCCCCCAGCAGCAGCGCAGAACTAAGGGTGGCATGGCATGGGGCGGTCATCACAGTCTGAAATATTTTCAAAGGAGGTCCCAGGAAAAAAAAAGTTTGAGAGCCCTGCTTTTTACAGATCATTTTTCTCATGCTGGTGACTAGCAAGTTACTGTGCTCTATTGATGCCATGGAGTGTAATTGGAAACATGAAATCTGCAGCAACACAAACTCTCTAGAAGCACAGAGTGAGGCTTATCTGCCTACTTTCCTAAATAAGGTGAAAGAACAATGGCTGTAAAGTTTTGTCTAGAATTAATAGCTGCAGACAAGTTACAAATGCCTGCTAATCAGGTTGGGGAGAAACACTGAATTCAAATTTAAGTATGTGACCTCTGATACTCACATTGATGACCACATCAGTGGGAGTTAGGTTCAGAGAAACACCGCATGATCAGATTTGTATGGAGTGATGCAAATAAAATGGCTGACCTATTCAATATGGGCAACTCTCCCTTTAACATGCTTCAAGTTGTTATAAAATGTGGCTGGGGAAAGGAAATATTTGACTGGCTGACAAAGCTTAAGACTTTGAAGGGTTATGGCTTGAGAAAACATATCTGGCACCTACCATTCTGAAAACTAAACCATACTAGCCAGTGCGAAAAATCCCTGTACCACCACACTCCCTGCCACCCCTTGGTCCAGAATGTTCTCCTACCCCATCAGGGAGCACTACCTCCACCTCTGCCCAGGGCTCAGTCCACTTGCAGCATCCAAGAGCTGCAAACAGTGTTCTCTCTCCATTTATTTTGCTGGGCATGGAATGAATGAATGAATGCCACTACTGAAATTTTCTCCTATAACTGACCATTACTCTCTCTTCCCTCCCCTACCTTTTCTGCCACTTAATTCCCACTCTCCTCATTCATTCTCTTCCTTTAACATTTCCCCCTTCTTCCTCTCTCCCTTCTGTCACCATACCTCTTTCACAGCTGCTGCCTGCTCTGGTTGATGTTGAAATGGGAATTGAGGGCTTCAGCACTTTGCAGGATTGGGCCCTTGCTAAGCCTTAAGCTTCTTGTGCTCCTGCTCCTTACAAGTGTACTGTTTAGATTTAAATAAACAAGCAAACCAACCTGGATTGGGAACTGGGTGTGCTGGAGGAGACGTGGACTTCAACATGATCCTCATTACCCTAAAGCAGTGGTTCTCAACCTTTCCAAGCTACTGTATCCATTTCCGGTGTCTGATTTGTCTTGCGTTCCCCAAGTTTCCCCTCTCTTAACTACTTGCTTACAAAACCAGACATAAAAATACAGAAGTGTCACAGCACCCTGTTACTGAAAAATTGCCTTACTTGCTCATTTTTACCATATAATTATTAAATAAATCAACTGGAATATAAATATTGTACTTACATTTCACTGCCTATTATCGAGAGCAGTATAAACAAGTCGTATGAAATTTTAGTTTGTACTGACTTCGCCAGTGCTTTGTATGTAGCTTGGTGTAAAAGTAGGCAAATATCTAGATGAATTGAAGTACCCATTGGAAGACTTCTGTGTACCCCCAGGGCTACACGTACCCCTGGTTGAGAACCACTGCCCTAAGGAATAACTTAGTTACACTTTCCTTCAAGCCATTCTCTAGCTACTGAAAAATAACTTGGCATCTGCTCGACATCAGTGCAATTAATATAGGATTGGGTTTGTCTGGCTAGCTGTCATGTTCATCACTGTTTAGCTTGTGCAAAGACTCTGGGTGGGTACTGTACAAGATCATGCCCTTAGTGCATTGTTTTACACCTGTAAACAAAGCACTCAGAGTGCGCTTAGAGTGGATTCCTGCACTTGAATGGAGGAAGGTACTTAGAAGCTCTGCCCTCTGCTTAAAAGCCTAGGATGTGGTGGTTCTAAATACACTGACCAATGGCTCCTAAACGTGTCATTTTTTCGATGTATGTTAAAAGTTCCACTAAAGTTATTTATGCAGGAAGTTCCTGTTCCTTTATTTTGTGACCCTCAGTTCTTTTGTACTGCAGAAGCATGTGCTAACATTAAGAATGTGCCTTTCATTTGCTTCTTTTAAAGTTGTGTGTCTGCCACATAAAAGTAGGGACCTTGTTAGAACCAACCCTTGCTGTGTGTCCTGTTTGACTTTGCCTTGATGTTGACAGGGCGAGTTTCACCTGGTTCAGAGGTATTTTCTAGGAGGTTTTTAGGAAGAACTTGAATCAGAATCTCCAATAAAGACCATCTGAAAATCAGTTTCAAAGGTTGAACCAAACACAGTAACTTCTTTATTGATCAAAGAGAAGAATGCCATATTTTTAAAAAGTGACAGTTTCTTACTAATTGTGACACCAATCTAGATAACTTGTCGTACTGCTCTAAACACAAGTGGCAAAGAGCAGCCCAACATCCCGATGCTATTTCCCACCACTCCTTCACTTGAGCTGAGCGTTTTGCTCCTCCGTCAAACATGAATCCTGTCAGATGGATTTTTCCAGTAGCTGAAAACATCCTGTAAGAAAAGTCTGGTGTGACAAAGGGAGAGTGAGTTGCTTTTGCACTGCTAGGCTGACTTATTTGTGGAGGGGCCTCTACACTAGAAAAGAGTGTCCCTACTGTATCAGCAGCAAGCTGTGGAGCAAAGCTGCTTGCATGGATGGAGCTTGCATCCTAATAGTAGGATGTTTCTACAACATAAAAGGAAGATGAAAACAAGAATCCTTCTGCCCTAGTGGTTTATCACCAATGTTTAGCCACTAGGAACGCTTCAGGACATGGTGCTGAAAACGATTGAATCCTCTCTGCACTAGTACTCGATGCCGTTGCTGATAATTACTGGCTTAGAGAGTCTTAGAGAGACTTCTGTGGACAAGGCCTTGCAGTACAAATTTCTCTACCTCGGACAAATTGTCTGCACAGTTGTTCTAGGCTCTACCTTTCAGCCTACCAAGAGTGTAGGGAAGCCAAAGAGCAACTGAATATTAAATTAATTCATGGTGAAAACGGTGTTTGGAGGAATGTCCCTACAGCCAGGAACTGTAGGATATGTCTAACTGCACGTGGGGGTGAGCCTTCCTCTGTACCTCCACAGCCATGCACTAGTGGGTTTATGCTAGCACTCTAGCTGTGTAGATGTTGATTTGATGCTGTGGTGGGGGTCCCAAGCCCCACCCCCAAGAAGGCTTTAGAACCTGAGCTGCAGCCTCTTGCAGCTCTTTTTAGAGCACCAGCGTGAGCCCTGCTAGCATGAGTTTGGGGAGCCGGTCTGGGAGACTTGTTTCTGCCTGCAGTGGCGACAGACCCTACATTCTGTAGACAACAGCAACGTCCATTCCCTTTACGTTTGTGAAAAATCTAATTCCCTTGAGCAAAATAAAAAATAGCCCTGTCTAAAATCCATTTTTCAATGAGCTTGGGAGGGAGCTATTTCCTCTGCAGAAGGGCCTCATAATCGGTCTCAAGAGAGACCCTCTGATGATAGCTGGGCAATCAGATGTCTGAGTTTTTGGAATTTTCCTGTGGAATCCTAGTGTGGGGAAGCGTCTGATTCCAAAAATGAGAAAAACAGAAGGGGTTATTCTTTATTTATGAGTTTTACAAGCCTTTTCAAAACTCCTAGGACTCTCCAATCTCTAACTATTCCCTGCCTCCTCTCTCTCTCTCTTTCACACACATACATTCCCTCTCCCTGTAGACTACTGAAAGATCCTCTCAAATTCTTGGAGTTGACACTTGAAGATGACGCCGCCATAACAGTCTGTACCAAATGATCTTTAATACCATCAAAATATTTCTTAAGATATTTAATGTTTAGCTCTCAGGGGAGGTACCAGCACATATGCCTCACGCTGTATAAATAATCAGGACAATGGATTGTTTGATACAAGGGTTGAAGCGTCTACGGTAATTTAGTATTCACTTTTCATATGGCTTTAGTCCAAGAGGGGCATGACTGAAAGCCACAAAGATAACTCGAAAGAAAAAAAAAGCCATCGCTCCCGGATAGAAAGACCTAAGGGCTGAGAAGAAGCAATGGCATCAAAATTCAGTGTCCTGTTAGTTCATCTGCTTGCCTGCTATTGGCTGCAGAGGAAGCCCAGATGTTCAATTCCTATTAAGAGGATACACCTGTCTGATTTTTACAAAGGTTGACATTTTCAATAGCATGACACTTAAAACTGCACATGTGGATAATGTAAACACTATTTTGTCTGGTGGTATTGGATAGTCTTAGAGGTGTGGAAAAAGGGGTTTAGGCCTACAAATTACATGACAGACAGAACATAATGGAAACAAAAATTAACTTTGATTCAACCTTTGCTAGACTGTGTTAATGATCTTATACACCAAAGGATTCTAAAGTGCTTTACAAACTGATTTGCAAACAACTGCATCTAATTTGGCCATCACTCATATACTGGTATTGCTGGTGTAAAATACAGCAGCTATTGTACAGAGCATAGCTGTGGGCCAGTGACTGTTTAGCTACGTATACACAATGGAACAGCTTCAACAGGCCAGACTGTGAGAAACTTGTTGCACAAACTCCTATAGCCTAGGGGTTAGAGCTCCCGCCTGAAAGGAGTCTCGCATTCAAATCTCTTCATCAGGCAAAGGGGCAATTAAACCTGGGTCTTGAGTGTTCTAACCATTGGGCTAAAAGTTACAAGGTGGTGGGGCAGCATTGGCACCTTCTCCTCCTCTGTTTTCCTTGCAAAAAACGGCTTCAGTGCACTAACTCCAGGAAAGGGTTCATGTCTGAAAATCCCAAACAGTGAGAGGTGCCTTCCTCCAGCCCAGACTTAGCATCTAGTTTCCTGAGGGGATAGGACTAGATCACTCTCTTCTCCTCGGCATTTCTACAGGCTATTTCAAGCGGCTCTATGCTCAGCTTGCTGACTTTTATGAATCCCGTGGTTAGGTACCTAACTCTCCATGCAGTGTACAAAGAGCAGAGGTGCCTTACTCAGGACTGTAGATTCTGCTGGGGGACAAGATACTTAAAAGTTAGGCACTGCAATGCCTGAGTGCCTTTGTGGATCTAGCTCTTTATTCCTTTCCACAAACAGAGTAATTGTACATAAAGAGGAACTACTGCTATGTGACCTTGTCTTTACATCATAATGGTCACATGTGTTGAAAAGTGGAAGTGTGGTTTGCTTCGTAAAATACCTCACTTGCAAAACAATGCAACCAATAGAGCATTTGCTTCATTTTTCAAAGAAAATGAGGTCAGGAATCTTTCCGTTTATCTCTGGTAGCTGAGAAAGTTCAACATGTGTTAAAATCTGCGTAGCACACAGGGGCAAGTGTAGGTAGAAGAGGTGCTGCTGGGGTTTTTTACTGTTTTATTGCTATTATTAAATATGGCAGTGGAGGTATTTTAGGCTGGAGAAAACAAGGTAGTTAAAGAGGGTTCTTAAATAAATGGGGATTTAATGGTGAAAACATGTAAGTGCAGGAATTAACAATAGCCAGCAATTGAGAGAGCAGCTCACAGAGTTGATGCTCTTTTTTTCCCGGCTTGCATCTGATCTTTTATTTAAAAGTCAATTAAAAGGCTACCTTTATTGTTGAGAAGATAACTTTCAGTTGTGAATTGGTGGTAGAGCAGTGTTGCCCTGGCTGCAGAGAGCCTGAAACAGTTTCTCTGGGAGGTGGGCTGTCTTCCAGTCTTCTCAGAGGGAGGTTAACTATGACACCCAATCATGCCTATTTGTGTCAACACTGTTCGCTATTTTGCTGCTGGCCAATGCATTCAAGAGAAGAGCATATTAGAAAATATGTGTAAACTATTGAATAGCTGCTGATAGTGGTGTCGTAAGTAGGTGGAGCACAGGAGACTACCCTCACTTTTTTCCCTCCTTTCTGGCTTCTAACAATAACTCTTACAGAAAATTATTTCTTCTTAAAATAATACGTTATGGATAGTTCCAAATTCCCAGGTGCAGAGGCACTATCCCATCACTATAAATTCAGTTCAGACACATTCCCTCTTCCAAATTCCTATGGACCCTTTTATAACTTCACACTTATTAAGGATGAGCTGAGGGAGGGAGCTCCTCCTCTAGCAGGATACCTGTGCTACTATCTTCTTTGCTATTCCAGAAGTCATGAAGGCCTGGTCTATAGTAGGAACCTATATCAGCATAGCTATCACACTCAGGGGTGTGAAAAATCCACACTGCTGAGAAACTAAGCCACACCGATCTAACCCACAGTGTAGACTCTACTAGGTCGACAGAATTCTTCTGGCAGTCCTAGCTACCGCCTCTTGGGGAGATGAATTACCTACGCAGATGGGAGAACCCCTACCATCAGCATAGGTAGTGTGTCCACTGAAATGCTACAGTGGCACAGCTGCAGCACTGTAGCATTTTTGGTGTAGATGTATTTGTATTCTACTGGCTGAATCTTTGAAGCTGAACTGTCATTCAAGGCCAGCTGTCAGTCAGGACCATGACCCTTCTCTGGAAGGAACTCTGTCAAATAAGCATAATGGGTTGTCTATACAAGTAAATTAACTGGAGTACTATACCAGTATAATTTTACTGCTGTAGTTATACCACTATAAATCCTTGTGTGGACACACTTATTCCAGAAGCAGTGTCCATATGAGAAGTCTTACTGGTATAACTATAGAGATATAATTAAACCAGTATATTTCCCTGTATAAGACAAGCTGTAAGACTGGAGAAATTCTTCAGCCTCATCTATAAAAAGCTTAGCGATGCTACAGGGGCCAGTGGTGCTGTTGTGCCGTAGTGTAGACATTTGCTAAGGTGACAGAATGGGTTTTTCTGTCACTGTAGGTAATCCACCCCTTGGAGAGATGGTAGGGAGGGAGATTGATGGAAGAATTCTTCTGTTGACCTTGCAGTATCTATTCTGGGGTTAGGTTGATTTAACTATGTTGAATTTTTCACATCCCTGAGTGATATCACTAGGTTCACCTAAGTTTCAGGTATAGACCAAGTCAAAGTCTACTGACTACTTCCAAAGAGCCGTCACCAGAATGAGAGATTTAATATAACAACATAGCACAAGAACTTTCCTTGTCTAACCTCAATCCCACTTAAAGGAGCTGCGGCCACTGCAGCAGCTTCCCTTAAAGCAAAAGAAAGAGCAAATAAAATATTAAAACTTATTGGGCCCGATTCCTTTCTGCCTTGCCCTTTTCTAGTCATTTGCACCTATGCAATAGGATGTGATATACTGCCAAATCAACTGTAATGATTTACATCCACTTTCCACAGGTGCAGATAAGTATAGAAGCAATATGGCCAACCCAATCATTAAAAAATCACAAGTCAGGCCTTCAAAGATCATGAGATTGGCTTAAAAAGTATGAAATGTTTTAAAAATAATAAATGTTATGTTCAAATTGTCTTCTAGTTTCTGAGCTGTTAGGGTGCTCTTCGATCATGTTTTAGGCTTTTCTACACAAACTCAGGGCTAGAAGCTTACAGTTTTTTAAAAATTAAAGTTCAGAGAGTCTCAATTGCTAGGCTTCAGGAGTTGAGGGTTTAAGAAAAACACGAAATATGAGAATTGGTGTGATGGAATGCACTTCTGTATTCACACCCAAAACACAATCGTAATAATGTTGGTACAATATATACCTTTTGTAAACTATTAACTTCCTGGTCAGTAATATCATGGTGAAATGTAGCAACAGTATATGTAAAGTTATGAATGTAAAATGAAATTATGACTGAAGTATACCAGACAAGTCTGGGGAGTGGGTAAACCTGTTTGTCAAAGATAAAGGACAAGCTGATGCCTTTTACCGGAGGTCATCAAAGCTGATGGGCAATTATCTATCAAGTGGCCATTCTTTGGCAAGGAAGGGGAGAAGGAACAAACAGATCTGCATCTTAGGGCATATAGCAAGGTGCTGTGGCCTTCCTTGGAGCCTGGGCCTGAGGAAGGGTCACGATGCCCCTGCTGGGAAGAACAGGGCCCTACAGGCCAAACTGCTGGCAACGGAGGGGCGGAGCCAAGGCAGGAAGGCGAACTATAAAAGGCCGGCCTAGCAGTTCAGTAGGGAGGAAGCTGCTGCAGGCAGATGTGTCTTCCTGGAGGCTGTGGCCCAGCCCCAGCGGCTGTTTGGAGCAACTGCCCCACTGAGTGGAGCATCCAAAACCTGCCTGGATTGCTGGACCCTGGTGGTTGGACAGGGTCACTGAGCCCAAGCAAGTGGAGCGGAGCTGCCAGGCCCTAGTAGCTGGAACGAGCCACCTGAGACTCCTGGGTGGGAAATAACCCCTGAAGCTGGCCCTGACCTGGAGGAGCTGACTGAACCCTGTGTGCTGGAGGAACCCCTGTGACCTGCCCTCCGCTGATGATGCAGAGATGTTCCTGGACCTGCTTCCGGTCAACAGTAAGGGACTTGTGGGACCGCCGCTCGCCTTCTACCCCAGTGACCTGGAAGGAGACTGCTTCCTGCAGGTACTGGGGATTGGGTGGGAGGAAGTGGCCCAGGGACAGCCATAGCAAATGGCTGAGTCAGGGATGGAAACCCCTGTCAGCGTGTTGTGGCTGGATCCCCGCTGACTCAGTGGCAAGGATAGGGCCCTGGGATGGGACACAGTGGAGTTGGGTGGGCCTGTGTTCCCCTCCTCCTTTCCCTAACCACCATGGGAGGGAGTGCTACCCTCTGGGTTTGGGAGACAGAGGATCCTGAGCTCTACTGGTCTTGCCTGCCTGCAAGGCCGGGGCCCCAGACTATTTTACTAGCCCCATCTGTGGTAAGGCCGGGGGCTGCTGACTGCCCAACCAGCCCTGCCTGGCTTGCAGGCCAGGGACTGCAAACTACTTGCCTGCCCTGCCCTGCCTGAGGGCTGGGGGCACCAGACCGCTTGCTAGCCTGCCCTGCTGGGGGCCGGGACTAAAGACTTGTAAATGGGCACTGTTCCTTCCCCTAAGGAAGGCGCTGTGGCCTTCCTCGGAGCCTGGGCCTGAGGAAGGTTCGCAACACCCTGGCCGGACTGAGCCACCAGCTTACTGGGCTACACTTAAAACAATCAGTGGCATAGCTTTATCGGTACAGTTGTGCCACTGTAAGAGCACTTGTGTAGCCGTGTTATGTCAGTGGGAGAGCGTCTCCCACCGACATAGTGCTGTCCATACAAGCACTTATGCTGACAAAATTTATGTCGCTCGGGGGTGGGGGAAGTTTTACACTCCTGAGCAACAACAGTTTTTCAGGCTTAAGTGCTAGTGTAGTCAAGGCCTTAGCAAATAAAAGCATGGAGTCTCTTTCACCACCAGACTTCTTGTTTCCATCCATGTAAAAGGAATGAATTTTATTTAGGGGTAACCACAGGAAACTTTGGCTGTTTTTTACTGTTATAGTTCTCTCTCCCTAGCCATCTCTCTTTCATCTAAAAAAACAAAAGACACAGCCATTGGATCTTGGGAGCAGATTCTGACCTGATATTTCGTCAGTCCTGTTGCTGGGAGCCTGTGGTAAGAATTTTATCTTGAACCAAGTCTACCTCGTTAAGTTTTAGTCCTGGGAAGTGTTTTATCTTTACTTCTCTCATAACCATTTCTGACTTTAATGCCTTGTACTTGTACTCACTTAAAACCTATCTCCTTGTAGTTAAATAAAACTTTTATTCTTTAATTAACAATAACTCAGTGTTGTGAATTGTTGGGTAACTCCATTTAAGGTTGCAGACTGTTGTATATTGATCCCCTTAGAGGGACAATGGACCTAGTATATCTAGAGTGTCCAGGAGAGGGTTGGACAGTAGAGGATACATATTTTGGAGGGAAAATTCAGGACTGAGAGTGTGTTTGGGGTCACCCTCCAAGTAGTAATCAAGGCTGCAGGAAGTCTGAATGTGGCTGGTGTTTGCTGACAGGCTGCTATGTTCAGAGCTGCACATAGACACTCAGGCTGTGACCTGCATGCTGGCAGGCTGTTTGTGAGTGGCCCAGGTGGGAGCTAGTGCAACAAAGCAATGTGAAGCACCCAAAATTGCAGGGCAGGGGTGTGACAGCCCCACACTGGTCTGGATTGTACCCTGGGATGTCGTAGTAGTTGGTCATACTGCAGAAGGTGCAAAACTGGAGAATCAGACCCTTTAGGTGTAAATAGGAGTAAAGCTGAGCAAAAGCCTCCGAGTAGCTTCCTGGAGTATCCCATCTGGCAACTTGTCTTATAGGCCACTTAGAGTGAGCTGTGCTTTAAGATATGCATTTTTTTTTCTTTTTTGAATGAAAGAGTCATATCTACAAACCAAAAGAGAGAGGACAGCTGCTTTCCTGGTGTGTCCTTAAATAATTTACATCTTCCTACATCCTTAAAATACATCTTGCTACATATGACAGTAAATCCAGAGCTACAAGAGCGCATCAGTGAGTCTCCAAGAGTCTCTTCAGAGTCTCCAAGTCCTCTTCACTACACCCTCAGTGCCACGTGCTTTCCTCCATCTGGTTGGGAAGAAGCTAGTGGAATTGGTGAGGGCCTATGGTAGGGAGAAGAGGCAATGGTTCTAGCCATAATTCCCTTCCACCTGAGTCTGTTGAAAGCCCTCTGTGTTAGATCAGTGGAATTAGGTTTCCGTGGGTTAGCAGATTGTGCCAACAAATCAGCTGCAGTTCAGAGCACACTCCTCTTGTAAGCTGACAGATACCTACATGGGAGTTAAGGAGGCTTGAAGGAGCATCAACTTTCTCTGCACCTGTTCATACACATGCAACTCATCAAGCAGGTGAGGTGAGGAGAACCAGTATCCCTGGGGGGGCAAGCCAGAGACAGTTGCTGTGGAGAGCTGCATTTTCCTTTTATCGCAGATCCTAGTCAAGTCTGGTGACTAGTTAAAATGTTTCCTCATCCTATCCATCCTTTCCAGGCTCTGTGGTCAACCTGTGGAGTTCCCTGAGGCCTCTGTCACCCTTGTGGGGGTTTCATTACAGGAAGGTAGGATATAGTTCCTAACTTTTTACATGTTCAGTCTGTGTCAAACCATAATATGTTAAAACAGGCGTAACTCACTCTTAGGATTAGGAATGCAGTATAATGTTCTGTGCAAAGTGGAATCTAACGAGCTACTGGTATATAAAGTGATTTAATAGTGTAAAGACAGTATCTATAGTAACTTATAAAATGCTCAGACAAAATCTCTCTATAGCTGTGCATTTGTGCACATATGAATATTTTTCAAAAGGTATTTGCCGCATTGCCCTTGTCAAGCAAATTTGCACCATCTGATTTCTTTTTGGTGGTCTCAATATATTAAGCCAACTTCTGTTCTCTGTTACTGGTGCAACTTCACTGACCTCACAGCAAAATTTGGCCCATTGTCTTATACTTTCTAGTAGTCTGGTAACCTAGGGCCTCATTCTGCAAACCTTTCTCACAAGATGAGTTCTGTTGAAATCAAGGAGGCTGGAAATACTCACGTGAGTACTACCCAGTATGAATGAGACTTGCAGAATCTGGCCTTGAGTTAATTGCTGTAAGTGCACATGGTACAAGACATGTCTTATAGCTCAGATTTCTAGTCAAACTTTAAATTGCGTCTATTTCTTATGGAACCTTCCAAGTCTGCTGCTGGCTTTTTGGAGAATTCTTGTTTTCTGCACGTGGCTGTAGAATTCTGTGTGCTTTGCAAGTGTTGGACTGCGGGAGAGTAGTCTGCATGGTAATTTCTGCTTCCATCTTGGCTAATGTGGAACTCATTGCTGTGCTCTGGAGAGTAAATTCTGGAAACACCAGTTGTGAGTGTGGTTTAAGCTGCTAGTTGCCTGCCTACTTTATTACATGAGTCACAAACTGCAAGTGTCCTCACCCTAGAATTTTCTAATTAATCTGATTTCGTCTGAGCTTCTCATGTCTCCCCAACACTTCCTTGTCTCTTTAATCTCTTCTTAGCAGCTCCTCATATCTCAGATGCACTCCTACTTTCCGATCACCTTTCTGATCTCACACTCCTCCCCGTGGCAGCATCAAATCTTACTGATCTTTCCCCTGATCTGTTGGATCTACTCCAAGCAGGTCCTTGATTTGCATGTGTATGTATGTTATTACACACACACACTATGTTAAAAGAATATTAAGGTTGCAAGGTCAAGCACTCAGAAGTTAGGAGACGGGAGAATTAAGGCAGCCTGTGCAACTTTAATTCAAGCCCTGTGCGTGAGTATATTATGAGGCAGTCTTTAATTACCTGATCCCAGACTATTTTTTTCCACAGGACTCCTTCCTCATTCAATGCTTAGGTGTGACAGTGCTCACTGAATAGGTAGCTGTTCAATATTCAATATCCTCCTCATTCAGTGTGTGGCCCTGGACTTTATTTAACAAACCTACACTGAATACTAAGTGATTAATTCTCTCCTACGAGAGGTTCTATGGCTCTCTCACTATAGAGTCTGAGGATCAGTTTCTCAAAGGTATTTAGGCACCTGATTCCCAATGATTTCAGTGGAAGTTGGGGTCCTAAATACCTTTTGAGGATCTAGCCCTGATTGCGTCACCGATATTAATGAATTTAGTTTACAGTGCCGTTTGAGATGAGTATTATATCCCTATTTTATAGCTGACGGACAGAGAGATTAATGCCAAAACTGTCAAAAGGTTCCATTAATTTTGAGTTCCCAGTATAGACCTTGCTTTTGTGTGAGGACAAATGCATGGCAAAATGTTTGCCTCACTGGTGTCACTTAAGTTGGCTGGAACTGTTTGTGTACCACTTTTAAGGATAACTTCATTCCACGCTTACTTATGCATGTCTTTTGAATCAGGCGGGCTTTTCTACCTTAGCTACTTCACTAACACCTATTCTGGCATAGGTGCTGGAACTAGGGGTGCCGGGTGTGCTGCCGTACCCCCTGACTTGAATTGGTTTCCATTATATACAGGGTGTACAGTTTTGTTCATTGGCTCTCAGCACCCCCACTATAAAAATTGTTCCAGCACAGTAGGAATAGGGCATAAAGTGTCACTATACCTCCTGTTGTAGAGAGACACAAAATAAACTCATAAGCATGGACAAATAATAGCACAGCTATACTAAGACCTGGAAAAAAGATGTCATTTTATTAACCATTCTTTGTGTGATCTGTAATTACACAGTGTACGCTATACAACTGGTCCACCTGGTAATGCATGTATTGAAATGTGATTTGAGTAACTATATTGTGCTATGAGTCAGAGATGACTGTACATATGCTGCATGACAACTTGTAAATGTTAAGTGATAACTTACTAGAGCATAATGCCGAGCCTGTCATTTCAGGACAAAAATGTTAAACATTCAAGCAACAGGTGCTGCAGGAAAAAACTAGATCCTTTCAGGAGAGAATACACTTTAAATAATCAAGTGACCACATTTGTTATGATTACTGGTTGCTGAGAGACCTACATTCTAGCTCTACTATGAGAATATACAATCTCAAAAATAGTTTTAGATGTAGTCAGAAACTTTTGCCGTCAAATCAAACTTATTCTTGTTGTAAATTAACTGATGCAGGTTCATCAACTTAATATACAGAAAAATATTATGTAGTGGTCTGACATTTCAGCCACACAAGTGATTTGACATCACCTGTTTCACTGTTGGCTTCACCAAGAGGGTTAAACTTCATTACGTTTTATTTTTCTTTTGATGTACAGAATAAGGTTTAAATTTGCCTAGATATCATAGTAATGCCTGGTATACTACTTTGAGTGCAAGCTGTGTAAATAGTGATGTTGTTGTTAGACTGTACATTCAGAGGTGTATAATGTATCCATAATATAATTCTGAGTTGGAACTCAGCTAGATAGCTGTGGGGTTTTGTGCAAAAATTGAAAATCAGTTTGGCTAAAGTTATAGGAGTGCCAAAACAGGGATAGTTTCAAAAGGGTGTATGTGGAGGGAGGAGGAGGGATTGTGCTTCTGTAACTAACCCCCCCTCAAATCCAGTGTATATTATACTCCACCGTCCCTGGCCAGTCAGTCATATGGAATTTGTGCTGAGGGAACAAACAACTGGGTAATTTATCTTTAAGAATATTTTTTTCCTCCACTTTATTTAGAATTTTCTGGGACATCTTTTCTGCAAGCCTGAGAAAGATTTAAAAGTACCAACAAAGGTCATTTTTCCCCCCTTGCACTCCAAAGAATGCTTCCCAGATTTTAGTGAGCTCAGTGCATGCTGGGGCAGGTTTTTATGAGCCTAGTTGGTGTTGTGTGGATACTCATACAGTGCAGACATGGTTAATAAAGCCAGTAGTTAAGTATTTCACTAGTGAGTGTCAGTGCCATGATCACTTGAGATACAAGTGCTCCATCTTACCCTGTATTTCTAGTGTGGACACCAGCAGCATGACGCTTGTGAAACCAACTAGTGCAACTGTACATCTGACTCTAGATGCAGTGTGGTGCTAGTGATGTGCTTCTGCATATGCAGAGTAGAGTTGACCATTCCCACTTAGTCTTATCAACACTCATCAGGACTTTCAGCAGAGGAATTGACTGAGGAAACGTGAGACCTACATGAATACTGTGAACTAGATCTACTCATCTACCAAGTCAGAAAGTTTCTCACTAGAATCACATCAGATCAAATGGGAAAACTAGCAGTACAATACTGTATCCATTATCTTTAACAATTTCTAAAGGTAGTTAACTAAAAGACTGGACTTAAGAACCATTTCAGATGGGATAAGTACAAGTGAAATTCTACAAGGGTCCATGGCTTTTGTTTTAAAACTCATGTTAAGAGCAAACCACAAAATGTAAAACAATCCTGGGAAATACACTGGAAAACTTTGACAGTATGTCTAAAAAATGCTTATGCTGTGAAATGAACTGGCATAAGCAGTAGGATTGAGCGTTCAAGTTGACACCATGTTAATTCACGGCATTATGCATTTTCTTTTCTCCTCTAACAGGATTAGCCAATAGTCTGTAATCCTTCACAATGAATTTCTCTAGTTCATTTGGCTTGTGTCACAACTCTAATGTTGCTTAAGCATATTTCATATATGATAAAATATGGGTATTTTAACATAGGCAAGCTTTTAATGGAAAAGACCTATTAAAAGGGGCCCATCCCTTCCTATCATTACGGGATATGGTCCCCAAATACAGGAAGCATCTGATAAAATTGAAATGACACTAGATCTTTGCCCAAAGGATACGAAGAAATAATAGCCCTCTCATTTCAAAGGCAAATAGAATTCAAAAGATCATATAATGACATCACCATTTCAGTTCCAATTAATTATACTTGTGGTGATTGCTATACAGGATGAACTGGTTTAGATGGATGAATAAAATCACTGTATTTTAAAATCTTAAAATAAAAATAGATTCCAATGCCAGAAGGAATCATTGTGATCTGACCTCCTGCATAAGAGGTCAAAGAACTTCCCCAAAATGATTTCTAGAATGTATTTTCTAGAAAAGCATCCTATGTTGATTTAAAAATTGCCAGTGATGGAGACTCTGTCTGACCCTGGTAAATTGTTCCAATGGTTAATTACTCTTACTATTAAAAATTTATGCCTTAATTCCAGTTTGAATTTGTGTAGCTTCAACTTTTAGCCAATGGATCCTGTTGTTTCTTTCTCTGCTGGATTAAAGAGCCCATTCTTCAATATTTGTTCCCCATGTAGATACTTATCGACTGTGATCAAGTCACCTTAACCTTCTCTTTGTTAAGCTAAATAGATTGAGCTCCTTGATTCTGTCACTATAAGGCAGTGGTTCTTAACCATTCCAAACTACTGTACCCCTGAAGCCTGAGTCCCACCCCCACGGGGCTGAGGCATGTAACTTAGTTTCATGGCGCCCCTGTGGCTCCAGGCAATTGCCTTTCTTGCCACCCCCAATACCAGCTCTGCACTTGCGACCCCTCTAAAACCCCAGGTTGAGAAACACTGCTATAAGGCATGTCTTCTAATTCTTTAATCATTCTCGTGGATCTTGTCTGAAATCTTTCCAATGTATCAGTATCTTCTTGAATTGTGGGCTCAAGAACCAGACATAAGTAGTCCAGCAGCAGTTGCATCAGTGCCAAATACAGAGGTAAAATAATCTCTCTATTCCTACTTTAGACTCCTGTTTATGCAGCAGAGAATCACATTAGCTCTTTTGGCCATAGTCTCCCTGGGAGCTCAAGTTCAGCTCACTATCCCCCACTATCTTCAAATCTTTTTCAGAGTCACAGCTTCCCAGGACAGAGTCCCCCATCAGATAAGTATGGCCTCATTCTTTGTTCCTAGATATATACATTGATATTTAGCCATATTAAAATGTATGTAGTTTACCAAGCGATCCAGCTGACTCTGTATTAGTGACCTATCCGCTTCATTATTTACTGCTCCCTTGATTTTTTTTGTCATCTTCAAATTTATCAGTGACGATTTTGTTTTCTTCCATTTGATTAAAATGTTAAATAGCATGGGGCCAAAAATGGATCCCTGTGGGACCCACTTGGAAACACACCAGCTTGATGACAATTCTCTATTTACAATTACATTTTAAGACTTTTCAGTTAGCCAGTCTTTAATTTAATGTCATGTTAATTTTATATCGCTCTAGTTTTTAATCAAAATATTGTGCAGTACTAAGTCACATGCCTTAGAGAAGTCTAAGTATATTACATCAACACTATTACCTAATCATCCAAACTTGTAATCTCATAAAAAAGATATCAAATTAGTTTGGCAGGATCTATTATCCATAAACCTACGTTGATTTTCAAAAATCACATTACTCTTCTTTAATTCTTTAGTAACAGAGTCCCATATCAGCTGCTCCATTATCTTGCTTGGGATTGATGCGAGACTGACAGGCCTATAACTACTTGGGTCATCCCGTTTAACCTTTTTAAAAATTGGCATAACGTTGGCTTTCTTCCAGTCTTCTGGAACTTGCCCAGCGCTCCAAGACTTATTGAAAATCAACATTAGTGGTCCAGCAAGCTCCCCAGCCAGCTCTTTTAAAACTGATTTGTCAAATGTCTAACTTTAGTAGTTTCTGTTTAACATCCTCCAGAGATACTAGTGGAATGGAAAAAATGTTATCCTCAACATAGGATGAGACTACATCATCTTCTGGCTCACCTCTTCTCCCAAAAGTGTAGTTACTGTGGTGCTTAGTTATATGAAACAGTGTTAGTAGGATAGCATAAAGAACACAAGGTTAAATTAAACTTGTTTTATTGTCTTGGATACAGCTGCTGGGTTGTGTTGCCTGCCCCCTGCTGTAGTATTTATATCCTCTCTCTGCATTATAGATCTATACACTTATTAGTACCAAATCTCATGTTGCTTTCAGTTTCTTCGGGCCTAATCTCTCCAGGTCACTTTTTGCAGTTTGGCTTTGCTTCAGTTTTGATGCTGCCTTCAAATCTGATCATTGATTCACACCAATGGAAAAAGGCACAAAGCAGGCACAGTGTATGTAGAGGTGCTTGTTTTTTTTTTTTTTTTTTTTTTTTTTTTTAAATTTAGCTCATTAAACAAGCCTCTGGAAATCCTATAAGTCTTGGATGGGGCTACAACTACTAGAATCAATGCAGCTTGAACACTGACAGATACTTCATCCAGGTGACTGAAGTAGCTCAATGAATAGCTTGGATATGCTCCCCAGACCACTAGCGGTCAACAGATAATTGGAGATCTGCCCTATCATTGTTTTGTTATCTTAAATGGATGGAGAAATGTAGGCAAGACTAAAACAAACCCAAACCTGACCACATACCTTTTTAATGCTACAATCCAAAATTAAGGGCAAATTCTTCCTTCAAATTGGAGTCATGTATCTGAGGGCAGAATTTAGACCTTAGTGATTTA
The DNA here is from genome assembly GCF_026122565.2 of Emydura macquarii macquarii. NCBI lineage: Eukaryota > Metazoa > Chordata > Testudines > Chelidae > Emydura > Emydura macquarii. The sequence continues at coordinate 26,072,898 of NW_027133034.1, forward strand.
ATATCAAATATCATCCTCAAGCAGATTGTGGAATAAATATGGGGAGGGGGAACCTTTTTGCCTAGATGTTAAACGACAAACAGAATAATTAAAAGACTGTGCTCTGAGTCAGAAAATTATTTTTGAAAAGAGCTGGCTGCAGAGGTTTTCAAGAGGGTTCAGGCTCTATTAATAGAATTGTATGGTCGTGCATCTCCGCCAGTAAATCATGGTGGTGTATTTAAAAAGGAACATGCTGTTTAAAATAGACCATTTTTAAAAAATCAATGTTAGGGCAACAGGGCTTGTAAATTGATAATATATGTTTTCTTCAGAGAACTCTGTGCATGGAATCCCCTATGGGAGAAAAAGGACATTAGTTTTCCAAGTCTTTTTTAAAGGAGAAGATTGGAATTTGTCTTAATCACAGAGAATTTTTCATGTGGTATTTGTCCAACAAGGGACAGCTTCTTTCAAGCTCAGCTTCCCATGGTAAAAGTACAGCACAATCTGTATCGTGAACATGGTCTCCTAACACCCAGAGGGAATTAATACTGTCTTGCCTTCTTGTTGTCTGTGGGAGGGGTGTTGCTAGGAGACTGGATTGCTAATGTGCTCTGCAGAAAGTATCTTATAATTTGAATAACAAACTGAGAATAAAACAAACAGGTACTATAAAAATAATTTCTTTCCAAAGGTAAAGATACCAGTTCTTTAAATCACGCTGTGACACTCTTCTGGCTATTTTAAATGAAATCACTTCCTTAAATGGAAATGTTTGTTTTCCAAACACATGAATGGAAACCTAGTTCCAGCATAGCTTCCTTAGGAGCCAGTCTGGGGCATGAGTGACTGCTCATTAACCCAGACTCTGACCAGTGATCAGACCTTCTTCAGTTTTCTGCTGGCCCTCTGCATAATATATTTGAAATGGTTGGCCCTGGCAATGGTCAGGGAAACAAAGACTTACCTCAGGACTCTGCCAGTTAGTTGCATGAGTAGAACAGGATGGAAATGGTACCTTCCTTGTTAAACTTAGTTCTGGTAACTCAATTTAAAGAGCATTGCTGAATAGTGAAGAATAGTGAACAACTGGAAACAAAACAAAGAGCCAGAACCATACATGACCAGCTACTTCTCAACAGACCACAACAATGGACCAGAACTGCTGATTTAATACAACACTAAATGCGGCTGTCATTCAATGTAACCATGTATTTATTGAAAACATCAACATTTACCACTGTATTTACATGGAGGAGGCAGCACAGCCTAGCTAACTAGCACCAGACGGAAGCCAGGAACTCAAGTTCTAATCCCAGCTCTAACAGTGTCTTACTCTGGGGCACTGAGCTAGTCACTTAGGTCGACTTCTTTCAAACCACCAACTGATTATGAGTGCCTCCATTTGAGTGCCCAGCTCGACATTTGAGGGTTGATGCTCAGAAGTGCTGAGCGCTCACAACTTCAGCTGAAGTCAAGGGAAACTGAAGGTGCTCGTAGTGTCTCAGATTGGGCAGCCAACCACTGACACACCCCAAATTATGGCTAGTTATGAACATTTTTGGTCTGAGTTAATATTTGTAAAATGCTTTGAAGATGTAAATGGATAAATAAGTACTAATACTATTAATAGCCACTCTGTTTACTCTTGATGTGTTTTCATATTGACTTGTGTGTTAGGGTTAAGGATTTAATATTCATCATGGTAACATACATTCTACATGAATGCATATACAGTAGCCTAATATCAAAATCATTGTCGCTGTTAACTGCTTATGGAAAAATAACATCGTATCAAATAGATATGTATGACTGTTATGTTTAACATGATCACCTTTTTAGGGCAGATTTGGATAGGTTATGATGCTGGTTAAAGTTGATTTAGACTGAACAAAGCACTGACGACCTCACAGGAAATGGGCAGTTACATTTGCTCTTATTCATTAGACGTGTTTTGTTAAAAGATTTTAAAGGGAACAATGCTAGGAATCTGGGAAGCAATCATGGGTTAAGATAAAATGGACAGCCAGCAAAAGATTTCCTTTAAAAAGAATCACCATTAATGCAACATTGGTCCATGATCTAACTGTAAAAATGGGGGGTGGAAGGAAGTGTTGGCAATGGTTTGACAATTTGGGGAATATGTCTGTGTCCAATTATGAATTCATTTGGTTTTATGATTGCTACTTGTACTGGTAATTGTCGTTATGATAGGTCATCCATTTTGTAGCAATAACTGGACACACAGGGGGAAGTTACGTCTGGAGAACTGTGACCAAGCAATCCAAGACCATCAGCATTGAATGGTCCTTCCCAGGTAAAACAAAGGGGTTGCTATTCATGAGACCTTTGCCTTTGAACAGACTATCTCCTCAGAGAGAGCTGTTTGGGAGTGGGGAGAGAGGCTGGAATCTTCTGCAGCCTGAGCAGGTGACTGGAAGACCAGCAGTTTCTTCAGCTGGCCACCTGTCTCAGAGGGCCAGAGGCTGTTTTAAGAGGTGTGCTTCTCCAGCTTCCCAAAGGGGGCCCTTTTTTCATCACCTGGACCAGAAGACCCAGGTGGAGGCAGGAGGGTCTTTACCCCCTTAAACCGTATTGCCAAGCCCAAGCACTGAAAAATCATAAGTTAGGCACCTCAAAATCATGAATTAGAAATCAGGAGGGTTTTTTTTAATTTTTAATCCAAAGAGCTTTGGGGGTTTTTTTTTTTTTTTTTTTTTTTTTTTTTTTTTTTTTTTTTTTTTTGGTATCATGGCCCTTGTGGTGGGTAGATGTCACATTTTAAAGATTTTCTCCAAAATTATGATGGCTGGAAACTTTTTTTTTTAGTGAAAGCTGAGTCTCTCACCTAATCACAGGACTCCAGGAACTGGGGTTTTAAGATAAGCAACCAATATTGTGAGAGTTGTCAACACTGCTTAAAGGACTCACCAAACTGGGTGAGACTACAATGAAGGGGCTTGCATTCAGGAGTTTGTTGTCCATAGATCTGCAACTCTTCCGCATTTTAAGAGGTGTGTGTGCTCCTTGGTTTACTGCCCCCAGGTCCTTGAAGGATGTAACTAGAGACACCAAAATTTCTGCTGTTTGGTGAACTTGGGGAATGTTTCTAAGCAAGTAAGGAGCTTTGGAGGGCTGGAGTACTGGTTCCAGGGCTTAGGCAGCTGGATGGTGAGGTCCCATGGCCAAGTGGGGTGTTAGACATAAGGCCTGCACCGGGGAGTGATCCAGAGCTAGGAACAGTAAGAAGTCACTACTCAGACCCAGGAAGCCAACAGCATGTGGGACTCAGTGGTTGGATCCTTTCACAACAGACTGGTGTCTGTTCAGAGTGGAATTGGGCCAGCTTGTTACAGATGTCATACAGAGAAAGGAGATACTGGATATAATAGTTGGAAGCGCCATAATTTTTTTAAGTGTAATGCTATGACCAGAGTCAGATAGAAATAGGTTAAACTAATATCTTGGGCTAATATCTCTCTGTCTTAGCGCATTGAATGCGGATATAATATGCAGTGCATGTGCACACTTGAATAAGAATGAGAATCTGAAAGTAAAATAGAAAGGAATAAATGTGTATTTTAGGAAGGTCTTTCATTGTCAGTTACAATTCCTGTGTTCATAGTTCTTTAATTTAGAGTGAATCTATAAAAGGAAAATCCTCTAAGGAACCAAATTAATCTTCTTACAGAAGCTTTCTAGGGAATTATTTTATTATATTTGTTGATCTGTGGCTTAATCTGGTAAAACATTGTAATGTAGAACCTTACCTGGGGCACAACCAACTACCTTAAACACAAAAGATGTAACAAACTAATTAGCTTTCTTGTGGGGGATGGAACTTCATGCTCATGTCCCAGGTATAAATGAGTTATTTGGGTTTGTTTGACCTAGAGGGAGATTGCTCTGGTAGCAGTAGTTTTGGTTTTAAACTAAGGCCTGGTCTAAACTGAAAAATTATATCAGCATAGCTACGTCTCTCAGGGGTTTGAAAAATCCACACCCCTGAGAGATGTAGTTAAACCGTCCTAACCTCAGTGTAGGCAGTTCTAGGTAGATAATAGAATTCCATCGACCTAGCTACCACCTCTTGGGTGGTAAAAACCCCTCCTGTCACCATAGTAAGTGTCCAGGCTGAAGTGCTACAGCTGCTGTGCTGTAGCTGTGCTGCTGGAGTGTTTTAAGTGTACTCGTAGCCTAAGCGTAGAAATCATCTGATTCATGAAAAGAGTTCAAATTGCACTGAGGCAGTAATAATACACTACTGCTGACAAAGATTCTGAATGCAGTCATCCTAATGTGAAATGACTAGAGCAGCCTAGGTCATAAAGCTAGAAAATATTGCATTTTTGTAGATAACTTTTTAAAAATAAACACATTCACATTTTAGTAAAGAGGGCATTTAATCAGGGCAGAAGAGGTTTCTATTTCAAACAATCTGCTTGGTTTACATTCAGCTAATCTTAAATTAAATTAACCAGTTCTGTGGTAAGAGAGAATTAATTCCTTAAACTAAAAGGACTTACAGGACTGTTATTTAGAGGATTATGTATAAACTTATCAGCTCTGTCAGAAAAACAATATATCCCAGTAGACTTGAGAGCAGAGATTTCTCTAGTAAAGTGTATGTCTCTGCTGTACAAAGCGTTGAAGAGCTGGGTTGCTTTAATTTTTTTTTTTTTACTGTTATCAGAAGGACTGAGCTATTACTTCTATCATCAATTATTAGTAGAGGGGGAAAATGCTGAAAACATGTATCAAATGCTAGCTACACAGAGGCTGCATCTGCATTAGAGATGAACCAATTGGAGAATCTGGTGTAAGAACCAGTGCTGTGCAGGGTTAACACGAGCTGTGCTGTCTTGGCTGTTTCTTATTCCATATCCTTAATTGTGCGGTATTCTGCTGGAGATAGTGGACTGCCTTCTTTGTACCTATGCTTATCCCAACACATGAAGGGGCTTCTGGGAGATTTCAAAAGGCCTTTTGACAACCCAGCAGAACTATGGTTGGCAGAAGTCCAACTCCCATAATTCTGTACCTGTTTACAGTGTTGTAGCCATGTTGGTCCCAGAATATTAGTGAGACAAAGTGGATGAGGTAATATCTCTTAATGGACCAACTTCTCCTGGTGAAAGGGAACCACTTTTAAGCTTACACAGAGCTCTTCTTCAGGTCTGGGAGAGGTACTTAGAGTGTCAGAGCTAAGTACAAGGTGGAACATTGTAAGAATTAACACGTTGTAAGAGACCATTCAAGGTGAAGTGGACTGTTAATACCTCTGAAGTTATAGGACAAATGGGGGTTAGTGGATTACAGATTGTTGTAATGAGCCATAAATCTAGTGTCTTTATTAAGTCCAGGGTTTTTAGTGTCTGACAAAGTTATGAATTTAAGATCCCAGGCTTGTCTCTTGTCTCTGTAATTCCCTAGGAAACTCCCATAACTTTCCAGGAATTGGCACCATATCCAAGTTCTTTTCTTAGACTGGAGGCCAGGATGAACCCTCTGATCTTGCTCAATAAGGAAGATTCTGGTGGAGCTTCTGAAAAGTTGTCACAAGGAACTCAAGTGGCTGAAGTGAGATAGGGAAGAGTGTTCCTGCATTATCTGTGGAGAACCAGACACCAAGCATAGCAGCTAATGGAGTTCTTGTTTCAGTGGCCATGCGCCTTTCACTCATGGAATAACCAGATCCATGCAGCACATGAGCATAACATGCCGCTTTTGTTCTCCTACTCATCATCTTTCACCACAGCACTGCCTGGAGCTGTTTTCTGTGCTAGCCAGTAGCTCATTGGGCTACATGGAAGATTGGCTTCTGAGGATTCAGTCTAGTTCTTCAAAGAACAAATGAATTTTACTTTCAGAACCAGATCGGCTATTGTCCCATGCCTTGTTCTACTGGACCTTAAGTATACTAATCTTTTTCTGACCGTTTGCCAATCCAAGTAATGCTCATCTCACCTAGTTACTCAGATAATTGGTAATATCACAAATTGTTCCTTATGACTGACTTCAACTGGCCCTGGATCTCTTCCTCTCTCCAAATAGTCACCAGTGCTCAGATGTTGGTCTCAGTTCAGCTAGCAGCACATTCATAAGAAGTAGGGCTGGCTCAAACTGCCTTTAATGGAAAGTTGGGGCTTTGACTAAATGAAACTTTTCACAAAAAGTGTCTGCTTTCTGCAAAATGTTGCCTTTTTGTCCAAAAGCTCAATACCCAAAAACTTTTGATTTGGAAATGCTGCCATGGTGATCCATGGGAGTGGTAGTTCAAATGCCTCATGCCCTCATTCTCCTCTACAGGTTGGGTTCTCCACCTGGACTACATCTTCCTTAATGGATAATGATCAGGGATGTCTGTGATGTAATGCAATAGCTTAGCAACAGGTGATATCCTGGTGTATCATGGGAAATATAGTCTAGCCATAGAGCCTGGGCTATAGATGAGAATGGAGGCATGAAGCACTGCAGTGGCATTCACAGCTTTAAACCAAAAGTTTTCAGTTGAGAGCTTTCTGCTTCCAATTTTTCACTGAAAAGTCACAACTTCAGATGGGGGGGGGGAACCCATTTTTCTGCCCAGCTGTAACAGAAGGTCAGTCCAGAACATGCTGGCAATTGAAGCTGGATTAAATCTCTCTCTGAAGTAGTTGATCACAGTGAAATAAGTGCACAAATAACCACCTAAGACTATTCAATGTGCTATTTAAACTTGACCCCTGTGCAATACAGAGAGCAGACTCAAAAGACCACCTATGCAATGATGGTGCGGCAAGACAACTATTTGCTCCATTCAGGTTATCAGGCCATTGATTCTCATTCACACTGGGATTGTGCCACTGGAGACTGTTAGAATGAGGACTACACGATATTTGATCTTGCTTGAAATCTGCACAAATGGTTGTGCAATGGCCTGCATGCTGTTGAAAACATTTTTGTGGGTAGACAGGTGATGTGTTAGTCATAGTTGGAGATTAAAGTGGTTGATATATCAAATTTCTCTAGTTTTGATAGTACTAGAGTTTAAATTTAAAGGTACAACAGTAAAGTGTATCATACAAAAAGAGCAAATGTATGGCTGGAAAATAAAAATCAGTAGTGGAGAGGAATTGATGGTCTTTGTGGAAGAGACACTGGACTGGACCACAGAAAATCTGGGTTTTATTTCTGGCTCTGCCATGAACTTCCTGTGTGAGTTTTGGACATGTCACCTAATCTCTTTGTGCCTCACCTATACAATGGGGATGATGATACTTCCTTTTGTTTGTCTTATCTGTTCAGCTATTCAGTTCCTCAGGATAGAGGTTGTTAGGCACGGAACAAGAGTGCTCCCTGGAAGGTCAGATGCTGCTGCTGAGTAGTTAAAAACCTGCCAGGAGGAAAACTTACCTGCAAAAGTGGGAGTGCTTCAGGCTAGGTGTACCCACTAATCCCTATCTCCTTCTCAGTCTCCCTTCACGAGCATACTCAACTATGCTGATATTTTTGAAATATGCTAGCTTGTCACTGAGCTCCATTTAGGTTCACCCTGCTGCCATTACAGCTTTTCACACACCCGTCATGGGGTTTTCAATTTTTGCTCACTCTAACATTGCTAGATTGCTTATGGGTTTGTGTGTGGGTGTGCAGGCCCGTCCCATGCTCAGTGGCTAGTTCTGCTTCCCTGCAAACTCCAAATCAAGCCTGTCCCTACCTAGCCCGCCCACATCAGTTCAGACCTCCCAGTCCCAATCAATTCTGCCATCCTCCCGCCTCATTTCTGCTCCTCCTGGGGTTCTTCACAGCTTGCCCCCAGGCCTGGGGGGCCTGCAGTGAGGTCCCCCTTCCTCTTCCTAGACTGGGGGGAGCAGCTCCAGGAGCTCTTCACACACACCCTGCACCCTCACACCTTGCCAGGCCAGGAGCTGCGGGGGGGGGGGGAGGGGAAGGAGCAGCGGCATGATCCTGTTGCAGTTGCTCAGTGGGAGGAGTGGACTGGACTCTTTACTTCCTCCTCTCCTACCCCCTCCAGTGAAAAAGTGAGTGAAGGAGAGAGGCTATTGACAGGGCTGAACTTGATGAGGAGGCTAGAGCTTTTTGTGTAGTCATGAGATGAGCGCCAGCACCCTCTGAAATTCCATCACTTGTGGAAAAGCAGGAGAGTGGGCAATACTGAGACTATTGTAGCACCTAGGAGTCCTAGGTACGCTCCAGGACCCTGATATATGGTATTTCCTCAAGCCACACTGCCTGAGGCTGAAATCTCTTCTCCCGATAGGACCATGGAAGCTTTACTCCTTTAGGATGGGAGGGTTCCCAAATCTCAGTGGGCACTCACTACTAGCCATAGGTGCCAAAGTCATGACATTTTGTGGCTAGAAAGCTATTTTAGGTCACTGGTAGAGTTCCTTAGGGCTCCCTCTGGACATCTGAACTCATGGTGACTAAAGCACCTGGCTTTGTAAGCAAAGGGATTCAAGAAAGTGTGTGTGTGGTTTTTAAAGGACTCTCTGTAAAACATTCCCAAAGTTGTTTTCTGTATGTGGCATATAGAGAATACATCCTGGGGAGTATGGGGGTATGTGTGTGTGTTGTTTTGGGATGGCCTGATTTCACCACAGATGAGTAGTGTGACCATCCCCAAACTCATGCAAATAAAACATATATACCACACTAATCCATAATGCATGTTGTGTGAAAGTATATGTATACCTGATGCTTGTTTCAAATGCAGACAGAAACAAACATCTAGTTGTGCTAGTCAAAGAGATTACTTACATGATGAAGGATTTTCAGGGTCCAAGTTCTAGTTCTGACCTGGGATATGGCACCAGCCTATTGTTTTGGCTATTGGCAAGTCAGAATACATGTTTTTCTATAGTCCTTTTATAATCTCCTCTTGGCTTCCTCTGGACCCATTGAAAAGAGATGGTGCAGACCACATTCTCATGCTGTAGAATTCTACACTGCTTATAGCAATTACACTGGCTGTGTCATGTGTCGAACAAAAACTTCAACTCTGGAACTTTGTTTGCACTGATATGCAGCTGTTCCGTGAAGTGAAATGCATTGTGTAATGGGCTGATTTCCTACCAGGTGTTTCGTAGGTTTCTTTGGCAATAAAACAAAGAAATAACAGGGTGGATTTTTGTTCTTTAGTTCCCCGTAATATTGGGTTGCTTCATGACTAGCAACAATAAAGAATTTTCAAAGAAAAGAACCTATATGAATAACTTATTGAACAAAAAATGCCAGGTTATTGTTCATCATAAAAAAATTAAGCCTTCTCAAAGTAAGGAATTCTGTATTTGCATGTGTAAGGAAAATTAATTTATTTTCAACGCTCCTATTAGGCTGTGGTTCTCCTTAACATACTTTTAAAGGCATTAGTTAAACAAAGCAGATAAATCTCAGTGTCATTAATAGTCAGAGGAGGTGTGTATGGGCGCGAATGCATGCATGTTGGAGATAAGAGACATAATGAACTATACAAAGATGGAGAAAATGAAATCATCTGCACTATGAAGCAGGATTGATAGTGATTTTTCTTTTTCTGTTAATAAATTGCACACAGTCTTTTTGTCAAGTAAAAACCTAAACAATAGGATTATACTGTACTAGGAGAGAAAACCAAGAACTGTTCAGTAATAGAATTCCACATTCAAAACAATCCACTAACAGTGGTGCTTTTCTGAAGTAGCTTAATATACCTATATTAATCAAATACAATGATTAAAGAGCAGTAACATATACTTTGACTGATTCTGAAATAAGAGAGGGGGCTCTGAAACTTTCACCTTTAGATCCCCAGATCCAATCGGTCCAAGGTCAGTAACGATCAATGCTCTTTCCATTTGAAGGCTGTTTGGCCTTTGTGAGAGAAGTCCAATCCCTAGTGAACTATTATGATTGACTTTTTTTTTTTTTTTCTTATTTAAAAGCTCCAACAGTGAACTTGGCCGTCACATCATAAGCTACCACCACATTTGGCACTTTGACATGGTGAAACTGATTTGGTATGGGGTCTGAATCTTACTTTCTCTCTGAGTTGGTCCCTTCATCTCAAGGCTGAAGGACAGGTGGGGGACACCACTATTGTGTTGCGCATGTTGTAACTGGTCCATGGAAGAACAAAGGAGGGCTTCAGGCCTGTCACTCTGGCAGTTTCCCATTTATATTTTATGTGAATTTGTGAGTTATTACTGAGCAATGACCCTTAATCAACGGTTAGCCATGGAGGCAAATTCTTCCAGGTGAGGAAGTAACTGCGGAGATATAACGAACCCCATAAAGTCACACAATGTGCTAGAATTCATTAATCATGTGTGGAGAAGACAATGTTGATTCTGTTCCCTTCCCAGGAGTTTGCCATGTTCTGCTCTGAGCTCTGTCACCAACAGCTGACTGGTAGCCAGTGTTGTGCCTAGAGAAAGAGGAATAACGTTTTCAGTTCCTTTTCATTTATATTTTGAAGCTGGTTGTTTTGTTCTGATACTTAAAGACTTCTACATCTGGTCAAATGTTGAGGATTGACCATTTTTATTTAATAAACATCTGGGGTTTCAAATCTTATTGGTACTGCACTACAACTAAAACATTCTCTTCGGTCCCAGGCGGGAGACTTGAGTTCAGATCCAGGCAATACTGTAAAGGGTGTGGGCTGGGAGCGTGCCAACCTCTTGGAGGTAAAGGGATGGGAAGATTGTGTTGAGTCTGGCCACTGATTATCACAAGGTGCAGTGATACTCAAAAGTCATTCATATTCACATATGAAAGAATAATATAGAACTCTCACTGTTGGAAAGGGATTGAACTAGCGCTTGAGCATTTGGCTGTTGTCTGTCTGCACTGGAGGTGGGAGTGGATTGTGAGTTTTTCTGAATCAGTGTCCACAAGCAGGCAGTTTCTTTTTATTGATTTAGAACATGTTCTGTGTTAGGCCCTTGTCCTAGTGGGCAGGTGTCCAACACTCTCAAACCGTCACAACAGTTGGCACTAATTAGCCTTTTAGTTGATACTCAAGGACTCATGAACATGGGGACTGAACTACACTCTCATCCTGGGAGGTGGTCCTTCCATGTCACTAGTGAGGCACATTAGCAGGCCAGTGTGGGACAGTCTGGCCTGCCAGTCCCCGTGGTTTTTTTGTTTTGAATGAACAAGGAACTCCAAGATGCAGGGATGAGAATATAACGCCTTTTGCAATTGCTGTACTAATTTAAAATGGTACTGAGGTCAGCAAAAATATCCCATGGATTCTCTTCTGTCACATCTGCTGTTCATCTAAGCCAACGGATGACAGGGTAGCACTGGTTATTCCAATAAACTATGAAACCATCTGTAAGAGTGTACTGATCATTAAATGCCCAATGAAATTGCCAGTAAAAGCCCAAGGCAAGACACCTTGTTCTCTCGCCTGGAACTATAAATGATTTATACTTAATATGATTTCAAGCTGCAGATGCACCATGACTTGCTTTTCACATACTCTGTAGTAAAAAGAGTAACACAGGACTTTTTTTCGGTGTAGAAATGGATCAAAGACACAACTGCAGTGCCTGGTACGTTTATTGACACACAATCCTGCAGATCTTGGTCTAGTTCACTTGTTTGTACTTTCCCCCTTGGTCAGAAAGCTGTGAATTCAGATTCACACAGGGCCTGTGTTGTCTTCTGAAAGCACAGACTTAGTGCAGTGCTCCTGGCAGTGGAACTGTATGGACACAAGGTGCCTGTAACTTCCCCATGCAGTGTGCTTGGCTCTGGCAATGAGAGGTTCACATTTGTGCTGCTGCCTCCACTGGTGGGATTCCTGTAGAGCCCCTGGCAGAGATTAAAGCTGCTCTCTTCTTGAGCAGAACCCTTAATGGAGAGCAGTGGTGGCCTTTGTATGCCTGTTGCAACAGGGCTGAATCCAATCTTGGGAATAGTTGTTTATACCCTTTGTTGATCTGGTGACCACCTTCTTGGCCAATACGTCACGGACTGCAGCATGGATCTCTGCATTGGAAAGCTTGAGCTGTAAAACCAGCCTCTGTAATTGAGGGCTGTAACAGACTTGCATCCTCTGTGGACTGGCTGGGCAATGAAGAGGAGACATAACGCACACTGTAACCTGACCAGGATATTTCCTCTGAGCGGAGGAAGCTCATCTTGAGCTTTTACAGCCCCCAGAAGCTCACATCCCAGGCAAGCCCTCATATAGATGAGAACGTCCATCTTGGCCAGCACCCAGGATTGAAGTGACGGTCTCCAGAGCTAAACACAACCTTTTCTACATCTTGAGCTAAAGAGTCAGTCTCTGGAGCTGGGGACTCAGGCAGATTTAAATCCTGTGAGGATGGGTCTCAGAGACGAGACACAACACACACTGACCAATAGGATACACTACCCCGGTACTTCTTTGGAGGAGTGAGGGGAGCTAATGCACTGGTAGAGGTGCTGTCCTTCAGATGACACGTGAAACTGAGATTGTTGGTGTGTCTCTGGCTAGAATGTAAAGATTTCATGATACATTTTGTAGAGTAGGGGATGGCTTCAGTGTCTCCTAAATAAATCAGGATCTAATGTCCAAGATCATGTGTGCGCAATTGCTGAGCATGAGACTGCTGTGTTTGCATCGCCAATATCCAATTCACATTCCATTGCCAACCACTTTGAAATGAGGACTTTCAAAGAGTTTGACAGTCACTATCTAAAATAGAATTCTTTGCTAGTCTCACACTGTAAACCTGATTCTGGACATAACAGAAAATTGTTTTCTGGATGAAGACAATTAAGTTCTATGAAAATTTAATAGGTTTCTATATAAATTACTCAAAATCCTACACCATTTGACAAAAAATGGTATCCTTTTATATAGGTTGTGTGGTGTGTGTGTTTTGTTTTGTTTTTTTTTACCCATCCTATAGAATTCTGTAGCAGGGATATAATTCCGTATAATCTAGGATTTTTTTATATATATAATATGAAGATTCCTTTGCAAATGAGAAAATGTGCATGTAGCCAAAGGCCTTCATTTAAGAGTCTTTTAGGATTAGAGATTTAAAATACCTATTAGAGCATTGCGTCCATCATCCTAAAGGGACAGTCATTAGCATGATGTAGTGAAATTTAAGGCTGCAAAATTCAACTCTTGTACAAGAGTGTCGGGAATTCCAAATGAATTTCCATTCAAAGTTATAAAATGACAGCTGTGGTGTGGCTTGAATCTGTTATGCCTTGTCTTCTGTGTATTGCACCTTTTACATTTCTAGGAGTCTGCTGCCTGCAGTTTCAATCAGAACATTTTGACAAGGCAGAGTTTGTACTGACAGATTCAGGGGCAGTAAGCACAACATGCTTTTGCCTGGAGACTTTACTTTTGTTCTTTCTTGTTTGTTTGCTTTCCTAACCTAGACACCTCTTTTCTGACTGGAGGTATATGGTTGCTTTAGGTCTGGGAAAAACCACACCATTAGTTATTCCCATAAGTTGTTTTAACATACTACTCTTCTTGGGGTCATTTTGAAATAGTAATTCCAGTTTTTGTGAAATTATTTTGCCGGTGTTTCGTTTAAAATCTTGTGATGTCAAACAGAAAACAATGGGGATTTAACTGGATACTTTGTTCCAGCATCTTGAAATAATGTACCTAATAGCTTATGGTAATAAGATTCAACCAGTTTTTTCCACTATACAGGCTCTTATGCCTGGAGCTGGTTTATATAAACATTAAGTACAATTATTTTCTCATAGATCTTTTACCTCAGGAACTTAAGTGCGTATTTCATGATTTCATATAAAAATGCAATAAACCAATATCAATGCACAGAGAGTTCTGATCATGTCAAGAAAAGAATGAGCATTTGTCCTACTTTTTGTCACCACTGGTCTTGGTAGTTGTTCTGCTGACACAATTCTGCTCCCCTGTTGGTTTGGCTGAAAATCCATCTGCTTCCACTATTATCTCCAAGAATAGCATCTCCGTCCATTATTCATTTAGTGTGATGGGCACACAGGAATCAGCAGAAGAATGACAAAAAGACAGGGGTAACTGACAGGAATTGAGCAGCTAAAATTCACCACTGTTGAGTAAAGGAGTGTGATAGTGGAAGGGAGGTCAGAGAATAAGGAAAAAGAACGTTAGAGGAAGGATAAATGGCAAAGGAGGTCGAGAGAAGTCAAGAATATAGGAACGGCACTTTTCAGTAGTGAAAACTTCATTGGACTGTGAGGAGTCAATTCTCACCCATTTGAGAGAGAGATTTTTTTTCTTCACAGGGTTGTGCGCGTGCAACTAACCAGAGCCATTGACGCGTGGGTTTCTCTGTCAGCTGTCACAGGACAACCAGGGATCCTCCCATCTCCAGGGATGTAGTGATTCAGCATATATTAATAATACTTTATGTAACTTTTATGTCTTCCACATACTTCTCTCAGCGCCTTTGCTATATTGGTAAACATTATTAGCAGCTCCTTTTTACAACTGGCAAAACTGAAGCAGAGTGACCTACTCAAGGAAGTTCGTAGTCAAAGGCAAAGCAGTTATTTTAACTCCTGCGACCTGTTCATGCAGATGGAGTGGTCCATGAGAGCAGAACAAGTTGCAGGATCTGGGCCCAAGTCCATGACTAAGCCCCCCCATCACTCTGCTAAACTGCTTCATTCATCACACTGGGGTGTTGACATCAAAATCCAGGGTCTCTTTGCCCTCTCCAACCCCCTGGACCAACACTGCCCCAGGAGAGGACTCCATTTGTGGCAGGAGATGGTGGAAGTAGACTCAGCCCATCCAACAAAGTAGATACCTTCCAGCTGATGGGCTAGACATAGTAGGATCCTCTGTTGCCGCTCTGGAGGGTAGCATGGACCCTTGTTGATACCTCTGCTTCACACAAGGGGGGAGAGACTCCTGATGCTGTTGTTGGAGTAAGATAGGTGGCCCCAGACTCCTGCCCCGATGCTCTGTGAGGAGGGTGGGCAACGCTGTTAGTTCCACTCCATGTGGGGGAAGGGAGCCAGGGTATGAGAGAGGGGGGACAGCATGGGACTTGGAGCTGGGGTGAGGCCCTATACCGTGCTGTGCTTAGGGCACCATATTGTCTTAATCTGTTTTGGCTCTCACATTTATTTGAATCTAGGTCCTATTTTTCTTCCATTAAACCCAGTCTGCATCAACAGCAGCACCTGCATCACAGTACATCCCTGCAGCTGAGGGAGCAAGCATTTATTTCCATAATCCTAGTGATCTGGTGGTTCTAGAAACTATAACTATAACATAAACATAAACTATGCCTTCCCACTGAAATGGAAAGCATTGCCACTGCCATACACCCGGCTGCTGCTGCTCCAAAGAAAAGAAGTTTCACTTTTACTCCCAAACTAGGCCTTGGTAGATAGGTCTGGACAAAAGAAAATCTCATCTGAATCTTAGCCCAAACCTCAACCTGAATCTAAACAGAACTGAACTTTGAGTGTGGAAAACAATGGTTAACTCTCCCTCTTTCCCCTCCGCCCCATCATCTTTTATTTTCCTGCTTGGGACTATGTAACATGGTGG
Organism: Emydura macquarii macquarii; assembly: GCF_026122565.2. Classification (NCBI taxonomy): domain Eukaryota; kingdom Metazoa; phylum Chordata; order Testudines; family Chelidae; genus Emydura; species Emydura macquarii. The sequence continues at coordinate 26,088,406 of NW_027133034.1, forward strand.
GTACGTTCTATGATTACATAGAGGAATGCAAGACTCTTCTGCTGACCCACCTGTTAGCTGAAATTAGAACCCTGTAAAAAGCTGCTGAGTGAGCTCTGCTGGTTTATCATGGCAGGTGTGACCTAAATCCACCAGAATATGAGGCTGAGGCTAAATTAGAAAACTTACAGTGGTGCAGCTGCATTGCTGTAAGCTCTCTAGTGTCGCCACTCTAAGCCGATGGGAGAGAACTTGCCTGTCGATTTACTTAATCCACCCCAACAAGTGGTGGTAGCCATGTCAGTAGGAGAAGTTCTCCTGCTGACATAGGATTGTCCACCTCAGCACTTAGGTTGGTGTAACTTAGGTTGCTCGGGGGTGGCTTATTCACACCCCTGAGCGACAAGTTATACCAACATAAGTGGTAGTGTAGATGTAACCTGAGAGAGGTTAGAATGAGGAAACTAGAGGCAGAGGCAGTAACAGGGAAGTCCTGCAGGAAACATGAAGAGTGACCTGACTTTGGGGAGAAAGTTTAGCTTGGGGTTTATATTCTCTTGTTATCTGAGTAACCTACAAAGCCAGATCTCAGGAACTGGGTAAATCTGACCCTTTAAAGTGAATAGACTTTATTTGGAGCAAGATAGGCATGATACTTGCCCACCTGGCAAAAGCGTGGCTGTCTGGCTACCAATCATGGCTCTCATACAACAGCAGCAGTGTTTTTCACTCATAACTTGCATGTGTCTTTTAGATTAGTGCCTGTCTCCTCTCTGCCTAAGCAGCTTCCTGTGGATTCAATATGTTGTGCAGAAGTGAACCACCACACTCTAGAAAACCTGCAGAATTGGAAGGCCAGAGAGAAAGCATGTCTGTCTTCGGAGGAGAGGATGGTGCTGCCTTTTTACTGATACAAATACTATGCAATGGGGGATAGATATGGGAGAATTTAAAGATCAGCCTGGGCTGGTGCCATCTCCTTTTGTTTTTAAATTTTCTATTCCCGCCCCCTTCTTTTGTACTTGCTTCCTTGAAGGAGGTGCTCAGAAAGATCTCCTGCTTTGTCTTGGGCCTTCCTTTTGGAACCCCTCCCAGATTGCTAAACATGTGCCAATGGGCCCCATACTCTGATGGGCCCCATCTTTGTCTGCACCCCTCCTTCACTAACTCAAAGATGAGTTGTTTGTGACTTTCAGCATAATAAGAGAGTCCCCAATAAAATAAGGTGTTAAATCCTTCTCCTCATGAGCTGTTCCATCCAAGGAATCCTACCTCCCTGCCTGTATAACAGGGCTCAGACTTAAGCATAACTGATTCAGATGTTTAGCTGCAGAAGGTGGAATATGTATACTTTTATTTTTTTGCCTGGGAATAGACTCTGAATTCCTGTTGGGTGCCCCACAAGCCAGATGTGTTGATACTCCCATTGGGAGTAACAAAGCTATCACATTGTCATAAGTTGCTAGTGAACTGTGTAAATCCCATTTGCCTTCACTTGTATCTCTCTGGAGGAATTTTATATACATGTAGATGTCTGACATTAAGGAGTGGCACAAATTCCTCTCTAAGATGAAGAGGTTAAAGTAAATACAAGATTACTTGGTGCAGAAAGGTGTGGGTGGCAGAGAACCAAACTGAGTTATTGTGAAGGCGGTACATCAATATACATGGGAAAAAATGCACATAGTAAGCAAACAACTGAATGCAAATGTGCATAATGAGCAAATGATTTTTTTTTTTGTGCCAGAGGTCAGTGAGTAGAAAAAAAAATCTCAAATATACTAATGCAAGTGGAAAATTATTAGTGGAGTAAAGGAGAGAATAAAAACATTAGATGGCCATACACGAAGGCAGTCCTTGGATAATTCAGGCCAACCGTTTTTTAAACCAGCACCCAGTATTCCTTAGAACGCTCTCCATAAATGTTTTTCTATCTGTAAGGTACGCATTGCCATGGTGACTATGCACTGGTCCCCTACTGGCCCCTGCCCTCATGGGACTGAGCCCCCTGGCTAGATTAGTTTAGAGCACAGCTGCAGGAAGGACAGAAGATCTGGTTTTGCAAAGGGGTTTTACAAGATTTTTAAATTTGGCTTCATTCCAAACCAGAGTAAAAACCCCCAAAACTTAAAAATTCTCTCCAAAGAAAAATGTAGGTGAGGGATGGAGGGGAAGATAATTTCAGGTCCGTTGAAATGTTTTCCTTGTACAAAATTTTGTTTCAATTACTTTTCAGTATAAAAAATTTGAAACAAAGTCACTTATTCTCGGTGGTGGCAGATGACAGAACAAGGAGCAACGGTCTCAAGTTGCAGTTGGGGAGGTCTAGGTTGGACATTAGGAAAAAGTTTTTCACTAGGAGGGTGGTGAAGCACTGGAATGGGTTATCTAGGGAGGTGGTGGAATCTCCATCTTTAGAGGTTTTTAAGCTGAGGCTTGACAAAGCCCTGGCTGGGATGATATAGCTGAGGTTAGTCCTGCTTTGAGCAGGGGGTTGGACTAGATGACCTCTTGAGGTCCCTTCCAACTCTAATATTCGATGATTCTAAAATAAAAATGTTTCATTCCAAAAAATGTCCAAATGGAATGATTCAACAGTTAGATTTTTTTGTTCAGGTTGATTTTGCTGGTATTTCATTTCAGAAGAAAACCAGATTTTTGTGAAGCCTTTCCATTTTGACGCAACCTCATATTCCAACAGAAGTTTCTCCAACCAGATCTAGTTGAGAGCATGGATGGGGGTGAGCAGGCACATTACATTTTTGACTTTTCTGCAATTGCATGGCTTTTTGTGAGATGAGTCATCCCTGAAATAATGCCATGTCCATTGAGTCATTCCTATTCTGAACTTCAGCCACGTTACAAGCCAGGAGCTGGTGTGGTAACTCCCAAGGCAGGTCTATAAGCCTCACAGAAGTAACAGCAGCTCAGTCTGCCCAACTTCACTTCATGGCCTGCAGCTCTGATAGTGGTGACAGACTCCACAGGCTTTAGCCTGCATCAGCCCTGCCCTTGCTCCAGCCCTGGTCTGACTCTGGCCTTTTTCCCAGTCCTGCTGCAGTCCTGCCCTTGCTTCAGCCTTACTCGTGCTTTGTTCTGAAACCGCCTCTGACCTGTGGTTCCTGGTCTGGCTACCACCACACCAACCACTAGGCATGACCCTCCACATCTCCGTTTCTGACACTTTTGCAGGGGATCACATTTTATTTGAACTGGCCTTGAAAACCTGAGCTCTTTCATAAATGTTTTGACCTGTCACTAGGCTTTAGAAATATACTCTTAACAGCAAATGTTACCATGACAACAGCCCCTGCAATAACACAGTAGCAAGCATTCTGTCTTCTTTTAACCTATAATTCCCAAAATATCTTCTGCATATCCCACACTACCTGGCTTCACCCACCCTCTTTGGAACAATGGAAGCAGCTCCCTTCGGATTTATTTTTCTGGTTCAGTGTGAGGGAAAGCTATCGAAAGCCAATTTAGGAAGCAATATACTGAAATATACTCAGTCCCAATTGTCATAACCTATATTCCAGAATGTTTCTTTTCCCAGTTCTTTATGTGATCTTTTCTTTTCCTCTTGTCTCTTAATAAATCTCTGATTTGTGTTCATAACAAAGTTTGTCACACTCATATTCTATCATTTCTCCTCTGTATGTTTTATTACATGTGAATTGTCAATCTGAAATTTTAAACAAGCTTCTGCATACACATTTTTCACCTAATACATTAGCCATTTGCAATAGACTTATTTATGCTATCTTGAAGCAAGCTTTGACAATTTAGCTTAATATTTATGATTTATTTATTTGTATTACACTAGCTAGAGGCCCAAATTAAGTCTGGGACCCTATTCTGTTATATGCTGTATAAACACAGTAAGAAGCAGCCTCTACCTAGAGGAATTTATTACTTAAATGGGCAAGACAGACAAAAGGTGAGAGAGAGGCAGCATTTTTCTCCCCTTCCCACTTTATAGGTAGGGAAATGAGGCACTCTGAGATTAGAGTGATTTGCCCAATATCGTACTGGAAATCTGTGGCAGAACTGAAACTGAACACAGATCGCCTTGGTCCCAATTCGCTGTGATACCCACAAAATTCTCTAATGACCTGATAAACATGCATGAGGATTTGCAGAATTGGGGACTAAAAAGTGTCCATGTATAACTAAATACCTGTGGAAAAATGTGAAACTATTTCAACACGCATATGATCGATAGCTCTCCACTGTAATAATTTCATCTGACTTTCTCAAGGACACTGTGGACTTGCATCTTGTTTGTAATCATGCATGAGTCAAAAGCACTGTTTGCTTGAGTACTAAACCACCTACAATCTACACGACATCTGGTAAGTAAATGAAGAATTTGTATATTCATTGGTTCCCATATGCCAAGAAGTTTTTCAAGTGGCAATTAAATGGTGGAAACAAAAGCATTGCTGAGATCTATAAATAGGCCAAATTAGTCTCTTATGTAATGCCACTGACTTTTTAGTGTAATTATACCAGGGATTAATTTGGCCCAGTATTTTTGAAAGTATGTAAGGGCCTGTGCAAGAAGTTAGATGCAAATTCAGAAGTGATGTAAATTATGGTCCAAGTTACACACTGGTAGGTCTGTGCATGTGAAAGGAACCTGCATGCCTAAGGAAAGGAATGGCAAGGTTGTAGCAGAAAAACCAACAAACAGAGCAGCTTGTAAAATCCAGCATATTTTCCTCCTGCTTTCTGGTTAGTTGCTTTTTCTGTTGAAATCTTTGGTGTGCAAGTTACACTCGTATATTAAGGCATAATTTATAATCTCTCTCCCATCACTTCTCAGTTTGAGCCAAAAAGTAGAGAAAAAGTAGTGTTTTTCCTAAAATGCTGAAATGAATATTTTCTATAAAACTCCTTGACATTAATCATTTTATATTAAAAATAATATAATAAACTTGCTTTAATGAATCAGATCTTTTAATGCTGCAGTCAGAAAGGATACGTGGCACGCTGCATTTAATATATTGCTTTTTAAAATTAAGCATATTCCATCAGAGACATCTTACTGGTTTCACTGAGTGATAACCACTGTTTTTTGCAAGTATTCTAGCCCCCTATTTTACTCTTTTGAATCACATTTTACTCTGGATTTTTGTATCCTGTATTTTCAATACTGTTACATAAACTATGTATTTTAATATCATTTTTAAATGCCTGCGCCTGATCCTGCAATGAGAACTGTTTGGACACTTGTGTCTCTGGAAAGCGCTATTGACTTCAGTGGGATTTCTTGTGGGTGCAGAGGTCTATCTCATTGCAACATTGGGGCCTTCTTCCTTATGGAAAATTCCATTCAGATAAAGCAAATTGATATGTGTTGTATGTTGTGTAATACCTGTATTAAAAACACTGACATGGTGAGTACTATTTTGTCCTTAATTTGAGGTTGGTTTTGTTTTGTTTTTTTTAATTTGGGGGAAAACGGAATGTGAAACTTGCTAGGATTAACACTGATGTTCTGCTTCCATGTATTTCTTAATTTGTCTCTCCTCTGCCTTTTCTTAAGATCTTGTCTTCTCTCCCTTTTTAATACCCACTAAATAAGATGGGCTGTCATGCCAGTGAAGTGTATGCCATGACCGACTGTCAACTAAGTGACAGAGTGGTGACTCCCTGGGTCCATACCCTTCCCAGACAAAATCTGGGGGAGGAATTAAAAGTTATAGATTTTGTAATTTGCAGTAACTATTGTGTGTATGGCATGTGTACGTCTGTGGAAGTTGCCTAATGTATGAAATCAGGTTCCATCAATGGCATCAATCTTGAACCCAGCATTCATTGTTACATAAGACGACGCAAACTACTCAATGGGATTTATTGCTGTTGTGATCACTGAAGAGCAGTTTGTGTTTCAGCTGATGGATGCTGTGGTCTTCTGTGCCGTAAACATGTGGCTCTTTCATGAGTACCCAGCACTAATTGTTTGGTTCTGTGCCTCACCTACCCTGAGAAACAGGAGAGCTCACATAATTCTGTATCCTTGAGTTTTGTTGTGGGGGTAAGAAATTACCAATGTTGCATGAATGAATTGTAAAATCAGAAGGCAGTCCATCTTCACTGGAACCTGGGCTCAGATTTGCTTGCATGAATCTTTATGAACCTGTGGACCTACCTGGTCTGAGTTTCCAGTTTTGAATGAAACCAGAGATCAGCTGAGATTGTGTTTTGTGTTTTTCAGTGTGAACAATTCATGCAGCTCAGGTCAGGAGCTGATTCAGCTGGAGCAGTTCAAAATTAGGCCTGGGTGAACTGGCTTTGAAAGAAAACAAGAACTATCTTGAATGCAAACACCAATCTTCAGTTTCCAGTAAATTTTAGATTGAGAAAAGATTTGGATGAGCAACCCCTTCTCTCCTTCACCCTCCAAATTCTGGAGATCGGGGCAATGGTTTGGGGGTTGCCTCTGCCCACAGATAATCTTGGAGTATGTAAGAATTGATATGTGCCTCTGACCAAAGCCAAGTAGAGTGCCAATCCCAATGGCCATTCCAAAGGTGGGAGAATTTGGGAGGATCAGGGAAAAGGAGCCGAGAGATGAAGGGAATGGAAGAATGATCTGGCTGGAAAGGCAGGATGTAAAGTAGGGAGAGGAAGAAAAGGGAGAACTTGAGAGGTTTGGATGAGAATTCACATAGGGGAAGATTGTTATACCTTTACTCACAGTGAGAAACTTACTCCTTGAGGGTCTCCTAAGTGACTTGTGGCGTCAGCTGCTACTCAGTGTGGATTAAAAGGTATCACAGTATAGCCCATAATGGGTATTATGGCCCTGATCCAGCAAAACATGTAAGCAAGTTAACGGGACTACTCCGCTGCTTCAAGATAAGCACGTGCTTATGTGTGTTACTGAGATTTTTTTTTTTTTTAGGTTTTTCTCATTAAAACTATGTTGTGTTTAAAGTCACTTAGTTTTTCCTTTACTATAATATCATGTAGACAAGGAAATCAGCATTGCTACTGTACCTTAGGTGCTCACCAGAGGACAATCAGAGCAGAATTATTCACAGATTATTTATACCTTGAGACAAACTGATGCAAAATGCAGAGTTGAAAATTACGTTGGTAACACAAACTTTTGTATTGTTTTTATTACACACACTGACACATTGGCCCTTTTATGTTTCCTTACACAAAAAACAATAAGTTGTTCTTCCAATCTAGAGTGTCTTTCATTTTAGAGTAAGGAAAAACAACAAGAAACTTTATTTTTGTTCTTTTCTTGGAGAGAGCACAGTGTGTACAGCTCCTTTAAAAACAAAATGGCTATTGAGCAATGGACAAAGGGAGGAATCTTAGAAATATAAAGGTGCAGCACACCAAAAACCAAAAAAGCCTAATTGTTTTATTAAAACCTTTTATTTTGTCATTATTAACAAAAATGGAACAGAAAAATTTAATCTTTCAAATTACACAGATATTTATCCTTATGAACTTTAACCTAATAACCACATCTTAAAATCTTATTCATAACAATTTCCACACATCTCACCTTTTAATTTCACCTTGATTAACCTAAAAGAAAATCAGGGTCTCTGGCCTCTAGCTGGTAACAACAGCAATATCAATTTAGAAGGACTAGTTCTGAAGCACACATTGTCCAAATACAAAGTTTTTCCAACTGCTACATATGAGAATGTCTAGAAATGTTTTTCTTCTGTTTCCTCTGTAAATAATGCAAGTCATTAGCAGCTGTTGTATTTGTCCCTTCCTGTAACAAATCATTTGCCCTGCTCCATTTCTATTTGTTCTGCCGTATTTGTCACCTTTAAAGGACTTATTTGTGCTTGGTCAACTTTATATCATTGTCTGCATATTTACCTTGTAAAATCTGCTCAATCCTAATATAAGTCTATCATTTTTTCTCCTTTAAAATGATTTCCCATCCTTGTTTCTCCATGCTGCTAATGTTGGGGGAGCCGTTCTATTCCAAAAACAAACTATCATTCATTTAGCTGCTAATAGTGTGTTATCAATGGATCTTTCACTGAGTTAGTGATCTTCTTGGAACTGTAACCTGACAGAATCATCATGGGTTCTGTGGGAAACTTACGTTAGTTGTTTTGAAAATTCTATTTATTTTTCTCAAATTCTATTTTAGGAATTCCCACCAAAAATCCAGAAAGGCCCCTATTCTTCCACATCCTCTACAGCAGTGCTTCCCAATCTTTTTGACTCGAGGGCCACAGTTATAATTTTTACTACTGTGAAGGGCCACTAGTCTCCGCCAGCAGTCCCCTCCTCCCCCCATGCAGCCAGACGGAAGGAGTCCTTGCTGATAGACCATCCCCTGGCTGCATCAGGGAAACCGCATGCATCCTGTAGCCCCATGTGCTCTACCTGGGTCCTTAGGCAGTGGCTCCCTTCTGCAGCTGGGGGGATGGGAGATCAGTGTTCCCCACCCTCTGGCTCCATCAGGGACCCCAGAGCCTAGGGAACCAGGCGGAGTGCTTTGCTGTGCTCCCTTCTACAGCCAGGGGGAAGGGAGCGTTGATCTCCCATCCCCTTGGCTACCTCAAGGAGCCTGCACTGATCTTTTAGCCCTATGGCAACGCACTCTGCCTGGATCCTTAGGCAGCAGATCCCTTCTGCAGCCAGTGGGAGGGGAACAGCGGGCCACTTTGAAACACCCTGCGGGCCACAGGTTGGGAACCACTGCTCTACAGCATTTGACTCCCTTTTTTATATATATTTCCTTAACTGAAATGGAGCCAGGTGCTACTGATAAAGTATTTCATAGTAATTTTCTTTAACGGTGTCGGCCCTCCTCCAGATGTATTTTCATTGTTCTGAAGTGATATCTGTTTTTAAGCATCATTGTTTTTAAGACTACACACACCAAAGGACTCAGTTAATTTCTGATGCCAAAATGTTAATGTTTCTAGAAGTTGAAAGTTGGTGAAATTTGTTTTCCTGCTTTGTTCGTTAAGGCTGAAGCCACAGGGATAAAGGCATCATGGTTCTTTATCCTGGCATGAGGGGATTACTGAGCATTTACCACACACTGATTCATGTATCTGGCTGAGATTATTTTCAACTAGACTGATGTGAAAGTGCCAGTGAAGGCATTAGTAGAAAATCCCATACTCTTCAGTTTCTGTTATAAGCCAAAGATACTTTATTTTATCTCTTTTCATGTATTTCAGTTTTGATGCAATATAATCACAATGTTTTGTGAAGAGTTAACTAACAGAACAAAGAAAAGGTCATAGCAGAGAACAGAAAATGATCTCAACTCGTAAGAACTGTAAAGCAAGAAGGATTCTTTTTCCAAAAATCAGGCAGCACAGGCAATACTGGAGAGGTTTATTCACGGTACCGGGAAGTCTGAAAAATCAGCTTCAACTTCATGGGGTTACAGTGGTCAATTATATACCCTTCTTATCGATTACATAGTACGTTTAGATTCTTTATCTATTCACTTACAAATACAGACATTGTTCCATCCGGAGAGAACAGTGATAATGGTCGTTACATACATTCAGAGAAACTTAAATACTTTACTTACATCAAGGATGCTAGGGTTACACTTGGTGGGGAGGAGAGTGGAGGGAGAAGTGGGGGGGGGGGAAATCTTTACAGATAGGTAGCAGACAGACAGAATTTCTAAAAGCAAATGTGGTGTTTTTATCGGAATTAAAATCACTAAGAGGATATCTGGCTACCTGGGTCATCAGATGTCTGCACGAGCCATTGTCCTTGAGAATTAGCCATTTACATGAGTTTTCATGTACAACTTGTTAGCTGAAAACAGTCAAGCCTTACAGAATCCAACTATTAACTCTTTTTCTGACCACTTTAAACAGTGTTAGTGCCAAGCATGCAGGAATTTATTATTTCAAAAAGGGTGACTAATTTAATTAACCGAATATCCGAATTGCAGCTTAATTGGATTCATTTTATTACTGCATGACCTGTTTAACAAAACATTTACAGCATAAATGCACCTCAAAGCTTATTGTCTATCTTTCACTGTATGAAAGACTTTTTAATATGAGCTCGGGATATAATATATATATGGAGAGAGAAAATGTCTTCATAATTAATGGGCCCTAATGGTACAAATTTTGAAACTGCAGTATCACAAGCCTGTCTCCATCAAGGCTATTCAAAGGTAACTATCTCTAAAACTCTGTTTTGATTTGCATATTTTCACAGGTAATGCTTTCTGTTAGCCAAGTGGGATGACTTGCTGACTATAATGCTACAGAAGTCAGCGTTTCTGCTTCTGCTGCTTTTAGCAGCTTGGATATCCCTCTTTCCAGTCTCAAGAATTATCTCCTAAATTGTGGCTCTGATGTTTTGCTTGTACGAGCCTGACAGATTCCAAAGCATTCTCACAACAGCCTTTAGGTGCTGGCACGAAAGTGCCAACATGTGCCATATTGGGAATACTGTCACATAGGAAAAGCCTGACTCCCAATTCTTGGCATCAACAAGGGATAGTGCTTCCTTGCTCTTAGCCTATTTATACAAATAGCTGGGTTGCTTACATTGGCTGAGATGTTGCTGTTCTGATACATTATTATTCTAGGAAATATATGCTTAAGTTGTACCTTTCTGTGCACTGCATTTTGTATGGGGTCTTTTTTCTAAGACAGAGAGTGAATACAGGGGGCCTTTGGCTTTTGTCTCCTTTCTGATTTGTAGTGCTCACTGAAGATACCTAGTTGATAGGACTAGAAATGAAATCCCTCAATTCAGGGACATCATGGACAGCAAGTAGTATGATTTTTTTAGCACTGGCCTGCCAATGAGCTCAACCCTGGCATGGATGGCAGTTCTCTAGGCAGTTCTCCAAAATTGCCATATAATTACAGATTCTATTTTAATTGCAAGTATCTCTCTAGTCAGCTTTCCCTTGGAAACAAGTGGAGGCCTTCTCTAGATTAGAATGAAACGAGTATTGTTCTAATGCATTCAGCAGGTTTGAAGAGTCTAGTGTAGGCAAGGCCCACTACCTTTTAACATGTGCTAAATTGGTAAAGTTAAAGCCTACGGCGTGCTTGTGCTAGACCGGATCTTCAAACATGCTAGCCTGCTTTTTTAAAAAGTGCTAAGAGGGCTTCTCCCTAACACAATTGGAAAAACACACCATTTTGCCCATCAAGACAAGCCCTATGGGGCAGTGTTTCTTAACCTTTTAAGTAGCAAGTACCCTCTAATGTCTGAAAATTTTAATACGTACCCCAGCACTCAATTTTCCACTCTGAGAAATACAATCTTTCTCCCCTTTACCCCTGGACAACTGATTTCTCGTAAAACAGGAGAGTTCTGAGTTGTGCAATTCTGTATGGCTGTGGCAGATCACAAAACCCCCTGCTGTTTCTCCCCTCCTTTCTCCATATAGGGGCAAAGGTCAATGCCAGTCAATCACTATGGCCTGATGGTAGGGTCACATGGTGTTCTCCTCACACAGGCGGGAACTTGTGAGGCATGAGCAGGCACGAGCAGCCCACCAGAGTGGATAGCAGCTCTCCCCATGGCCGTCCCTAGGGGGGTGCAGGCCTGGGGCAAATCACTCTGTGTGGGCGCCTCTTAAGATTTTTATAGTGGTAAAATCTGGGGCTGTCCATAGTTGTCAATTTCACTGCTCAGCTAGAGCAGTGAAATTGACAAGTAAGCCTGCCAGTAGAGCCTGGGCTCTCCGCCTGGCTTTCTGGGCACCAGGCTTTAAGCCGAGGAGGGGAGCTGCCACCTGGGCAAGTTGCAGTCGGCTGCCATCTGACTGCCAGCTGGGGAGGTGGGCGACTGCCACCTGCTCCGAGCTGGGGTGGAGGAGACTTCTGTGCAGGCTAGGACCCGGGGATGTGAGCAGTCAGTCGGCTGTCACCCAGAGTCCCAAAAAGCTGGCAGCTGCTGTTCAGCTTCCCAGCACTGGGGCGGCTGCCATCTACCTCCCAGCTGGGACTGGGCAGGAAGCAGGCAGCTGCAACCTGGCTTCCCCAGAAGTCGGCGGCTGCCACTCACCTCCCTTCACTGGATTTTTTGCCGTGTACCCCCTTCCTGTGTCTCGCATACCCCTAGGGGTACGCATATCACAGGTTGAGAAACTATGCTATGGGGGAGCTGAAGGTTTACCAGGACTAGCTAACACATTGCTCATTTTTTTTCCACACCCCTGAGTGACAAAAGTTTTGCTGGCAGAAGCACGAGTGTAGAAAAGCCCTAAGAGTACATCAACGCTGCAGCTGGGAAGGGTAATTCCCATCTTGGATATATCCTAGGTTCGTTGGCTAGCCCAAGCTCTTGCTGCGGTGACCACACTGCTATTTTTAGCATGCTAGCACATATATGTCTACTCAAGCTGGGAATTTCTCCTCCCAGCTGCAGTGTAGACATACCCTAAGTGCTAACACATTTTTAAACAGTATTTAATTAAAATGTGTTGGTTAATACCTTTTAGAAAACACTTTTTTTTTCCTAGTCTTGATAAGGCTTATAAAGTTTCCTTAAGCTGACACATGAGGTTTGTCTATACTCGTTCATTGATTGCCACTTAACTTAAATTAGCTAACAGGTTTGTATGTGCCAGAGTGGAACTCCACACATTTGTTCCAGGTACATAAATTCATAAATTTTATGGCCAGGAGGGACCATTCGTTCACCTTTATAATACAGGTCAGAGAGTTTCACTCAGTTACTCCTGCATTGAGCCTAATAACTTGTGTTTGACTAAAGCACATATAAAACAAACATTTGTGGTTTATCCTAAGGCTCATAAGAGGGTAAATCACAAACATTTGTGTGTGCAGACTAGCATGTATAAACATGTTATCTAGCTTGATTAAATTAGCAATCAATTAACTTGAATGGACCCTAACGTAGACATACCCAGGGTCTTTATCTGCAGAGGGAATTGGGTGGGGCTGGAGAATTATGATTTTCTGTTGCTAAAATAGGTGGACAATCCGGAGGCTCTTGAACTGGCAGTTGGAAGATATCCACAATCACTTAAGTCCCTACTTTTGCTATAATTTGTCACTTTTTGGACTGCTTTATGACTGAGCATTTCCAATGAATCAAACTGCATGTGAACTACAGAGAGGAATGCAACTTGCCTCTGATGCAATTAAAAAAAAAAAAGGTTGTTCCAACTTCAGTGATTTAATTGTGAATTTCCTTAAAGATGGCAAAGATTTCATTGCTGCTGACTGAGGTCGTCAAATATCTAGCAACTAGAACACAAACAGAGGAAAAGCCTCTGAGAGGACAAGGAAAACAAACGACCTGGCTATGAAGTTACTGAGTGTTTGGAGCCAGGAAAGGGATAGTACTGTGCTCTCCTAACTCCCCAATGTTCCTTACAAATAAATCACTAAGTGGCTTCTAAATTTCAATTGCTTCTGAAGAGACCAGATTCAGTTACAGATCAAGAACAATTACAGATTGTACTGCAGCAAATTTCATTGAGAAATCAGCTTTAAGGGGGTGGGGGGAAAATCACTCACTGTGTGTTCTGTCTCCCTTCCTCAGCTCGTGGGTGGTGCAGGAAAGTACTGGGGGTTAAAGTCATGCACAGAACTGCAGGAAAGTACCTCAAAATTCCATCACAATATTTTCTTGATATAATATTGGGTAACACTATGATGAGGTGGTCAAATCAGACCAGGCACCCATTGGAGACTTTTTAAAGGTTTCTTTTGATCCAAGTGTAAAGTCTATTTTCTTTACTGCATAGGTAAGGAAAAGAGTTCAGACACTTCTTCAAGGCAAATGAACTGTTCTGAATTTGACTACTGTTTTGTGCCAGGCATATTTCACATACAGCAGACACTGCGTTTAGTCACAAACACATTTTTGTTTTTTATTGTTTAAGTGCTGTTATTGTGCTTAGTGTTACAAGGCCCAGAGTCCCCTGCCCAGAAGAGTTTGCAATCTAGATTCTAGAGAGCGGAATTTACAGCTGGCCATCTGTCTCTGGATGTTTTGATGCTAGTAAAGGGAAGCTCTGTCACTGAGCAGTCCGTTTTCCAAGAGGCAAAAGCTTTCAGTCCATTCCATTACGTGTCCGCATGATCAGGAACATGCTCTAGCTGCCTCCTGTGGACCGTAGGAGGTCTGCTGCTGAGGAAAATGCCTGACTTGCAAAACTCCAAAGCTCTACTACAACACAACCTTCAGAGTCTCCCAGTATCTGCATAACAGAGGCTATCTGATTTCTCCAGCAGGTCCCTTTCCTCCAGACATGTAAGACTTAACAAGGCTCATGTTACTGGGAAAATTGCACACCTCCTGGAACCATTACTGCACCAAGTAAGGAGGACCTCAAAAGTTTAATTACTGGGAGAAGTAGTTAGTAGTAAGTAAGCTGAATATAATGGGGGTGGGGGGGGGGGGAGGGTTAGTCTCACCTGGGGTGGTCAACCGCTAGGAGGCTAATGAGCAGCCAGTAGGGTAGAACTAGCAAGTCTCTGTAACACACAGTCCTTAGATGCACTGATGCACCCAGGACCCATAACATTGTCAATGTCAACCCTCCTGCTGACATTAGAAATTCTGCTTGTTCTGAGTGCACTGCTCCTGGGCAGAAGAAGGATGGTTCAGTGGTTAGGGTATTATCCTGGGACTTGGGAGACTCGGTTTAAATTCCCTGCTCTACCACAAACTTCCTGTGTGACCTTTGGCAAATCACTTAGCCTTTCTATGCCTCAGCTCCCCATCTGTAAAATGGACAACACAGTACTTCCTTAATCACAGGGGGTTGTGAGGATAAATCCATTAAAGATTGTGAGATGCCCAGACACTACAGTGATGGGGACCATATAATCATCTTAGACAGTTAAGTTTGTCTGGGTAACTTAATTGTGTATTTCCATACTTTCATATGTATGTTTTTTTTTTCTTGCAAATTTAACCTTAACTCTGATTTTTTAAAAAAAAATATTTGTGGCTTTTTAATGCTTGATCTTTGATAACTATACCATCTTGTGAAGATCTTCACACTCAAGTCTTTGATAGGTACTTACAATCTCAATTTAACAATTTATATATGGTGTAGTTGCTCTAGCCTTTTTGAACACCTGAGCTCTTTGAATATTTGGCAATTCTGGTTTTCCTTCACTAGGCCTTCTCCATTTCTGTGGTATACTTTAATCTTATAAGTAAGGCCTTACTCGAATCACAAGATGATTGTCAAATAATTGCAGCAGAGTTGTGGACAAGACATGGGAAATCACAGAAAAGTAATAATGGAGCTCTATTAATTGTGGTAATTTGGAAACACTGGCTGCCTGGGGCTGACAACCACAGCCCTGGCCCTGTCCCAAGGCTGACAGATAAAATGTAACATACATACACCTGAATTCAGCCTCAAAATTGTGGTGGAGGCCTAATATTGTGGGATCCGGAATTTCCCGCAATATCACAAATTAAGTAAGGCCTTACTAATAACGGTATCCCTTCTCCACCCAGTATTCTAATGTGGTCTCACTAGTAAGAAGTCTTTCATTCTGTGTCAGAAATATTTTTCACTTACTCACCACAGCACTTCTATTTATATTCCAGCATTGTATCTTTAATACAATTAAGCATTGTGCTGCGGTGCTGTAAATTTCACTCTAACTACCAGATTTTTCTAATCTGTGCTATTTAGCATATGAGTTTTGAGTATTTGTTTGTATTTTTACAATATATTGATTCCATTAGATTACTGGTACAATATCAAAAGATTATCCTTTTCTAAAGGTCATGTAATGATGTCCCTCAATTCTTTTCTCTGGGTTTTTTTGTTTTTATTTCTTTTGTAAGTGACTTACAGGTATTATATGTGGTTGCATAGCTTTTTCCTATATCTTATATATCCATTTCTAAATTGAAATCCAAATATAAGGGCTAAAAAAACTCCCAAGTCTATCTAACCACTTCCTTTACTACTCTATGAATCCAGTTTCTAAAAACCCCCAAGGAGCAGGTGTTAAATACAGATGTCCCTCCATATCAGTGTTGAAGTACTGCAGTCATTATTGCCTATGTATTGCTCACAGTCCCCCCCAACATATATGTCCTGATCTAAAGTCTTTTGAAGTTAGTAGGAACAGGTAGAGACTAGAAAAATAGGTTGCATTTTAAGATGTAAAGCTGCCCATTGCACAGATGCTTCTCTTATGGTGAAAATGACTTGCAAGAAGTGGGACGTATGTGTGGGTGATGAGGGACCTCACATCAATACAGACTCCTCTTTAAGCTGTTGTGGCTCTGGTACTGCCCCAGTGTGGTTCTAGTGCTGGTATTTCTCAAGTGGCCTCTCAGAGCTGACATTCCCATGTTTGCATAGTCTCTCTCCTTTTGTCTGCTGACACATTTCAGACACAAGGTGGGCTGGTTTCTAGATGCTCAGTAGATGAGAGAACTGCTGAATTTAAACACTGACCTTTAGCTTTCCCACCGCCTCCACTGATGCACAATTTAGTTTCACTCAGAGTGAAAATTGCAGAATAGACTGCCAGGTTCGTGACTGAATGGAAATGCTTTCAGTTCTTCCCCAACAGGCTGATTTGATCAGTTTCACTTGATGTGCTTTGATAGGAATGAGTGTGGATGAAGTCAATTTAGAAAAAAGTTGTAAGTTTCCCTTGTTTGTTAGGAAGCTTCCTAGATTTGTAGCATTTTTTTAATGTTGTGAAAAATGACAAAAAACATCCAAAAGTTTAGTGGGCTTTTTTCACCCTCTTATGGAAACTATAAAGACAAGAAAAAGTTAACCTGAATATTTCAATCCATCTTATTCTGACTCACAGGAAAAAAAGACATGTTCATCCCCTAACTATAGATGTTTTATCCATGTAATATTGTTGTATCCAAGAGGATAAATTGCAGGCAAGGCTAGCATTAGATGAATCTGAATTAGAATAAAACTCAAGGGACTAGATGTTACATTGATTTTTATTCTGTGACATTTCCACTTTAAAAACTTGAATATTAATGATAACTTCAGATCTCAACTATGCTTCTCCTCATCATTAAACCACTGCACGTATTTCTAAAGTGAGGCATAGCAGAGTTGGTCAATTAATGCAAAGTAATTTGCAAATCTTTTTGTGAATAAACGTGGTGAGTTGTCTGGTTTTGGTCAGACCACATTACTTTTTGTTTGTAAGTATTCAGATGACAGTCAGTTTATTTTTGACAATGCTTGTGGCTCATTAAAGTTCCATGAATGTTAGTGCAAATGATTATCTGAAAAGTCATGCTAGCTAGAAGTGTTTTGTTCATTGTTTCTCATTCATTCTTCTTCTATTTAAAAATGTTTACCTATCCAGTCAATAAGCAGAAACTATGTGACTTAGGGAACCAATCACAATATAGCAATCGAACCAAATGATCAGTTCATGAGCAACGCATAAATTGAAATGTGTTCACAAAAACAACCTGGTAAATGCTTCCCAACCATGAATACACGCACAGAAAACAGGATCACTTCGAATCCTTTCTCCCCCTCTTACCAGAGTGGAGAATTGAATGTAGGTCTTCCACATGCCAGGTGTGTGCTCCAACCTCTGAGCTAAAATGTATAAAAAGAGCACTGCGCCCTCCAATCCCCTAGATTTTGAATGGGACCCTTCTGCTGGCTTGGGAAACTGTTTTAGTTGACTCATTTTATGCTGGGTATCTCAGGAACAAATAAGCATGAGACATTTCATTTATTTTGTGGAACTGGCTGCTCTTGACACACACAAATACATTAAATGAATACAGCCACTGCCTCTGGGTCAAATCCTGAAGTCTTATTTGGCTTTGACTCAGTCCTTACTTGGGCAAAGCTCCAACTGACATCAAAGCATGTCCTTCTGAATTCCTTACTGATACCATATACACAAAGAGCAACAGCTGCAAAAAATGTCTCCTTCCCCTGTCTGGTTGGCCAGGAGACTGCAGCCCACCATAACAGACATGACTAGACCTTACTTTTGTGGTTGCCAGGCTTCACTATTGCAATGCCTCACGGCTGAGAAGGATACTATGTGTACTGGCTGGTGCATCGTGCCACATCCTCCCTGTTCACCTATGCAAGATATAATGGAAACATCCTCCTGGCATTCCAGTCTCTGCACTAGCACTGAATATTGATCTAAACTCCAGCTTCTAATTTAGATTTCCAAAGCACTGCTTGGTTTGGCTCTAGTTTATCTGAGGGACTGCAACCTCTTCCCTGACAGACGCAAACTGACAATTTTGTTCATTGGGGCACAAAAGAACTGTTAATTACAGTAGTGAATTTCGACTGGATTTGGATGACAGTGACTGCTCAACACCTGGCCTGCAGCTGTGGAACGCCATTCTCCCCACCCTTTAAAAGCACTAAGAATGACCTTAAACAAGATCCTTCTGAACTAATCTAAGATAATTATTTTTGACATATCTATCCCACCCTAAGCATATTAACAAAAAAAGTTGAAAATACTCCACATGTATAAGGTTGGGTGGAGGAAAAAATTAATAATGGAGAGAACCTATGTTTTGAATCAATTAACATTTATAGATTTTTTTGGTAAGGCTAGGAGGAATTATTAGATCTAGGCTGACCACCTGTATAGCACAGGGCATACAATAGTCACAGGCACGGCATACATTTCTAAATAGACAAATCTTTGAAAAGAGAGCTGCAAATGAAAAATTAAAATGGAGTTAAAGCCATGTTTCTGCGCTGCTGAGTATCTCCTTGCCTAGACATCATGGTGACAGGTTCACAAAATCTTTGCAGATAAACACATTGCATTTAATGTGTGGTGCTGGGTGTTGATGGACTGTGATTATATAGGAGGTCAGACTAGAGATGATCTGGTGGTCCATTCTGGCCTTAAGCTCTAGGACTATGACTCTCTCTGACATGGAAATCTCTTGTAACTTTTCACAATTTTTTCCCTGTGACCTGTCCGTGCCTAGGGTAGCCACCTGAAAATGTCGAGGTCTTTTGGTAGTACCCAGTTTGTAGAAATGTCCGTTTGTGTTCTTTTACCATGTTAATGACACCCAGCAATAGCCTTGCAATATCCTACTTATCCTGGGTAACTAATTTTTTTGTTGGGCAATTAAAATAGAATTGGCGTTCTTATTACCAGCAATCTTTATGGTAAGGCTTGTGTGAGTAGATTT
This sequence comes from Emydura macquarii macquarii, assembly GCF_026122565.2. Lineage (NCBI taxonomy): Eukaryota > Metazoa > Chordata > Testudines > Chelidae > Emydura > Emydura macquarii. Next base: position 26,107,522 of record NW_027133034.1, read on the forward strand.
TGTGTCTAGGATAGTAAATTTTCATCTTAGATTTGCAATGGTGTCTAAGCAGCTGAAATGTTCACCCGATGACCTCATAAGCTCTGCTCCAGTTCTATAGGCTACTTATTTACGGCACTTTCTGCATAGGAGCTTCACCCCAACATGCGGAGCTTCACACTAGCCCTCCGGGAGATGCTTCCCCTGAAATATGCCAATGGCCTGCAGCGACTGCTCTCATCCTACTTCTCCATACGTGATTTACACCCAGAAGGAGGTGAGGACCGGCAGGAGGAGGCAAGGCCATGGTTCCACCCTTTCCATGCGCCAGTCAGTAGGACTGGCTGGCAGCATGGCAGGAAATAAGCTCCATCCTTTTATGGAAGGTGGCAACGGGTGCAGCAGTTGAGTGCTATTCCTGGGATATGCAGGATGCGTTCAGGCAGAACACCGCCCAGTGTTCTTTCCTTTAGGGATGGTGCAGCTTCACGTAACACCCTTTGCTCTGGGTTATGCCTGCAAGGCACAGTCAAGCCTTTTGGCATTACTGGACATGTGAATTCTAGAAACAAAGTGAAGTGTGTGAAGCATATTGGTGACATTTTCATATTACCCCAAAATGTGCACATCATGAGATCTGTATTGCAGAGGAGTTAGTCTCCAAATTCTGGGAACTTGAGATGGAGCTGTGCTGCAAAACTTGGATCCAAATTTAAACCACTCCCCCCAAAAAGTTCAAGATCTGGGAGCATTTGTTTGGTCCATTGCAGACATACAGGCTAGCCACTACATTCAGATCCAAATGTTGGTTTGGATTCCAAACTGTGTAGCTGACATATGGGGTGTGGGGGCATGCAGGGGGTTCAAAGCTGGAGTTTTGTTGCAGGGCCATCTCCACTGGGAATCGGCTGAAAAGTTACCATGTGCACAGACTTCCTTTCTATGCTGTTTACAGCTGTTTACAGGTTTGCACCAGGCAAAAAAACTTTATTTGTGATTGTATTTGTTGTGCTGTGCTTTTAACACTTGTTACGTTTTGTGACGACATTTTAGGAAAGTAGTAATGTACAATTAAATGTCTATGAATTGAGTTTTGAGAACAGGTGCAGCTCTGAATGTGAAACTTAAGAATAAAGCAGTTTTGATTATTGCTGCTTAAAAGAGCACTGGAACCTGCCTGAGCCTACACAAAGCACGAAAGAGCAAACAGTGAAGGTAAAAAGCAAGTTGTTGTGTGTAGGCAGTGAAATAGACTTAAACATGTGATTATATGATGGAGGGGGGCATGGATATGAATCAGAAAATGTACAGCCATTTTTAAAAAGAGGGAGCTGCAGTGAAATAGACCAAATAAGATATCATTTAAAATGACACACAGGGAATTTAACCTTGTTTCATTGTATAATAGTTCATTGATTATAAGGTTTTGAAGAAGCAGTTAATTGTTATGGATTTATTTTGCCCTGGTTTTAGTGCATGCTACTGATGGAGTAGATGATGATTCATCTAATTGAACAGGGATGCGTGTCACTATGTAAGGAGAAAAATAGATTAAAAATACCACCCATTTGCCACTGCATATTACTATTATGCTTACCTTAAACATGCTTTTGAATGCTGAGGCAAAGTTTAAAGGGGTTGAAGATTGGACAGGGCTGGAAAACTAAGAACTCTAGACAATTAAAATATATCCTTGACTGAAGCTAACATTCCCGGGAAGTTTGCAGTGCCTGTTGGACTGTTGGCATCAATGAAAAGGGTCTTTTTCCTCTCCATCACCTAAGGAATTTCACATTCCTGTATTAGACATTGAGAAGCAGTTCTCTTGGAAAGAGGGAAAAATTTCTAGCATCCGAATAACAAAGCAATGGGTGCTATGGAAATGTGTTCTAACATAGTAATGATGTCAGCAACATTAACTTTAAAGATCCACTAATGTCTCATGAAGAATTTTGGGTATAAGCTTATGTAGTATTTTCTGTGGGGTTAAGGGGGATGGAGTTTTTCATGCCAATGGCCTTAGAGCACTTTCTAATTCAACTATTGCTGCTTAGCCCCTTCTGAAGTCATGATCTTCTGACATAATTATTTACTGTAAAAATAACTGATATCAGAGGATTGTGACTTTCCAGGTCGTCTCCTGTAAAACCATCACTGAAGGAAACTCAGCTTGACACCATTAAATCTTTCTATAAATGTTACACAATATAAAATGGATTAACACTTACATAAAGAGTTTGACTAACAATTTGTGTTTCTATTATGAACAATGAATATCTGTTTTGGTTAAGCACAGATCATGGGCAGACGTGTTGTTTGCCGGGTAAAATCATGTTCATTGGCCAAAATCTGTGCTCCTTGTTACCTATTTGTCACATCTTGCTCAGAGAAATTCCCATTAACTTCATTGGAATTTTCCCTGAGTAAAGACTTGAGTATGGACTTCAGGATTTGGCCCACATTAAATAAGCTACTTATAAATTCCAGCACCAGAAGGTGACCAGGCTAACTAGCTGCTTTAATTGCTTTTTGGTTACTTTGATTATTATTGCTGTTTATACTATGGTAGTGCCTGGAAACCTCATCTAGAATCAGGGTGCCACTGTGCAAGGTGCTGTACAAGCAACCAACCAACAGTCCCTGCCTCCAGAGGGAGGCTGCCTCCATGGCACCATTTCTCTTCCATCTCTTCCTTCCCTCAAGTAACACATTCCACTGGGTCAGTGATCTCCACATTGGTGAGGGCAGGACCTTGTATGCTATGTGCATTGTCTCCCTGCAACAATCTATACAGGTCTTTTCCATTAAGAGGTATTGCATATGAGCGAGACTGAAAGGGGCAGAGGAGAGGAACTAGTAATCCATGTTTTGCTCTCAAAAGTTCGTTGCTTGGGGAAAGGAAACTACTTCTTCTCCCTCCTTCCCCCCACTGGTATAACACTGATAGAGATTTCCTCCTCCTTGGCTCCTGATTGTGGGTTATTCCATGGGAGTGGTGTCTAGTTTGGGTCACTTCAGGTATGAGAGGTAGTGTGCTAAGCTGTAGGCTACCAGCAGAGGAAAAGAAATGAAAGTCTAATATAGTTTGGACTCCTGAATACTATTTTTCTATTTATATAGCATCAGTTGCTATGGGGCTTATAGCCTCAAGTACTTCTCAGTAAGTTATATTTATATGGTACTTGCATGATGTGGCAGGTTTGCAGAAAGTCACAGCTGTATAAACAGATCCTGTTGGGATCTATTGGTTTAAGTCAACCAAACACTTCAGCCTGTTTAAATCAGACAGCACTTTTAGAAGATTATATTGTCCATGTATTGCTATGTAAAACAACCTTATGCAACTCCTGCTTTTAAAATGGGGGTAGGGAGAAAACTTACACCTTTGCAACTGACAACATGGCTTGATTTAATACTGGACACATGGAGTAAACAGTCTGGGCCAAATTTTCAGAAAGAGAAACCTGAGAGCCACAATGAAACATGCATGTGCAAATCAGGTCGGTGTGCAGATACATGGCTAGCTGTATACTTAAATATCCATTTGCACATGCTAATATTGGACTTGCATACAATAGTTTGTATATGTTTGTATATAATCTATGTTTGTATATAATCTTACTGCACACAATAAATTTGTATACAAACATAGGTGAACAAACACTTTTGTGCTTTGATCTTAGACTTCACTTTCTGAAAACTTGACTAAACATATTATCACTGAGATCCAACTTTTTCACTGTTGTGCTAGCAAGTTCTCAGGGGGAAAATCTGTAGGGGTTGATTTTTCAAAGGCCCAGAGGGCAGCTAGGCACTTGCCTTGTACTGAAAGTCACTTATCTCTCCTTCACAGAGTGGAACATTGTCTCAGTTACACAATCACTTCTGGGAACCGAGAGTTTGAAATCAGAGGTTTGTGGCTCAGGTTGTGAATGACTCTCCCAAACAATGGAACAAATGAAACTCTGGCGCAAGCAGGCTTCACGCTCATTAAAGTCAATAGAATGGGTACTCATCAACTAAATCATTTGCCACAAACTATTCACTCAGCTCTAGTTTTTACTCTGTTCTTACTCGGGCATAGTTTGCTTGTATAAGGATCTCAGAATTTGATTCTTTAATAACTTCACAATCATGAGACTGTACAAAGCTACCTTCTTCACTATCGTTCAGTACTACTTACGAAAACAAACTTACTTCCATGAAGTCTGTCTGTTATACATTTGTATAAAGCAGCTTATAATGTGCTATATAATAGCTAGTTCCAGGGAAGGATATATTTTAGTTAGTTTCTTTAAAAAGAAATAGTTTGAGGGCTGCTACGTAGAAAATTAATTAGTCACATGTTGGAGGCTCACTTCTGGACACGAAGGTGGTAACTTCGACCTGAAGAGTTTAGCTCCCCTCCAACGTAGGGCCATATCTTCGCACAAGAAATGGATCCTGATTATTGATGGACTGATTTTCTCTGAGCACTAGAAAGTCTATAACCTCAAAAGCAATGACATTCTAGGTCCTCTCTACCAAGGCAATCTTCACTATTTTGGCAGGGCAAAGAATTTGTGATCCTGAGGCTGATCTATTCTGAAATAAAATGTATCAGAATAAAATGCCTCAGGACAATGAAGGCTAGAACTGTATTGATGTCATGTATTTTTTATTTGGTTGGATCTCCACTACACTAAATAAAATAACAATTGTTCCAGGCTCTGGCTACCCTTGTCAACAAGGTAAAATACTAAAATAGTATTTTACACAAATTTAATGAACAAAAAATCACCACTCGAGTCCCCCTCCTTAATCTTACCCAACTCCCAGTAATCATGTCCTTTATTGTATAATTAGAGACACAACTAACATTCAGGGCGACTGCATTAAAATGCAGAAGAGAGTAGGATGTTCAAAGACAAGAACAGGACAGCCTAGTATCAGTACAACCTTAAACAGCCTCCGGTTTAATTCCCTAGCTAACAACCAAGCTAGCATCATGAAGAGCCAAGATACCATACAAGGAACTACCCGTTAGCAGCTGTAGGGCCCAAATGCCAAGTACAGCCTGTGTGTGGCTATAGGTGTTAATTATAATACTGAGAACACACGAACAAAGGCTATAGTGTGCAAGGCCATTGATAAGAGAAGGCTTTGTGATGCCAGGGCTGAAATTATTTTAGTTTTGTTAGATCGTAGTGTGATAAAACACAGCCCTCCTTGCCAGAACTCAAATGCTCAAAGGAATGACTCATCACCAGCAAATCTCCAACTCTCTGGAGTAGCAGAAAGGGGGAGATCTATCTGTATAAACCCATGAATTTTTCAGAGGTATAAGCCACTATGTGTACACTACACATGTGTATTTGTGAATACTTATACAGAACTTTTTGTCCTGTAGGAACCCAAATTGCTTTACAATTTGCTGATATACAAACTCTACAGCGGAATCATTTTGCACTCTACTCAAATGTAACCACCTTTGGTGCGAAACGCAGCATTGTTTAACAGCGTACAGCAACGTGACATAATTACTTGGGCCAGGAAGAATACTGTATCTAATTGAAACTATAAAGGGAATTTAGGGAGGCAGAATATAATCCACCAATTTGGAATTTTGCTGGGACAGCAGGGCTAACAACACACCTCTGTTCATGGAAATTTCCATGGCTAACTACATGCGCTCAGAATCTCAATGTTATTTCTTATTTGAAAGATAGCACTTCTAACAGAGCAATGTCTCCTAAAATGGTGTCAGAACATGGATTCCGTACTGGTGGCAAGGAAATGTGTAATTTACTGCATCTCTGATACTACTTCCTATACAGCCCCTAGGTGTTCCTGGGAGTTCACCCATCCAAAAACCTACGTGGCCCCATAGGGTACATTCCAAGTGAGATGTGAATGTTCCATCAATAAAAGGTGGATTTTCTCTCTCCAGAGATGGCTGTGGTTCTATGTTAAAATGGATTTAACAAAATGTAGAGAATATTTTGTTTACATGTAGAAAAGTAAAATCACTGCTGTGATTATAACCAACATTGATTGTTAGTTTTCAGAAGTCATGGTCCGATTTTCCAAAGGTGTTGAGCACCCACAACGCCTATTGAAATTCAATGGGAGCTGCAGCTGCTCGGCATCTTTAGATATCTCACTTATTAGCATTGTGCTGTCTAAAACAGAGGGCTACATTATTCCAAAGACCTAAGCACATTCACAGGCCAATCTTCCTCACACTCACACTCTGTCCCTCTACCCAGTCATACACTTCGTGGGCCAGAGAGTTACACCTGTGTAACTGAGAGCAGAATTTAGTCAAGTTTGGTTATAACAAATAAAAAGATCCAGTGGGGATTTGGATGGGGGAAGGACAGAGGAGCCATCCCATGTTTTTAACAAAAGATGAAAAAAATCAACATACACAACAAATGAGTCAAGAATAACCCAGAATTGATCCACCATGTTAGGTTCCTCTGGGGTACCCTGAAAGTTGATGTTTTATTCACACACTTTATCATACATTTAAGGAAATGTTTCATTTTCAAGTTATCACCCAGCACTGGCACTTGTTTACTAGGAGACAGCCTGTTTTTATAGCCTTCATTTGGAAGGTCTGCTCTTTCCGATAAAGCAGAAAAGAACATGTATTAAAAATAACAAGAGATCAAATTACCAGCCAGTCAGGCCAAAAGCAACACTAGTGAATTAATGATAGGGAGCAGAGATAACAGCATGACAGGTGTGGGTTCACGCTAGCCTGACACATACTTGCTCTCTGATGTGCGCTGCTCTTAATGTTGATGGGAATGGTTTATATAAGAGTCGCCTGCTGCACATGGACCCTTCTTTGCTTTCTCTGTTAAGAATATATAGTATCAGCTCAAGATGAACAGTTGTCCTTCCTTGGCACGATAAAAAGTTCAGCTAATTGTATCCATCCAAGTGGTGGTGGTGGGTGTCTGCTACAGCCATTGGAAGCAGAATATTCTTAGTTTCTGGAGGCTGCCGCAAATGGAAATATTTAAAGTGGGGGCATTTACAGAAGGGAAAAAAAATATTTTTTTATTTTTAGGTGGTGGGGAAGGAGGTGATGTAGCTCCCAATCACCCCGTTTCCAGATCTACATACATGTCAGCATAGCACTTTGATCTCCTTGGATATAATGTGGTAAAGTATAAGGTATTGTACCCTTTCCACCAGAGTTGCTAGTGTCCCTATAGCTTTTACAAAGTGGATACTGAATTTTGCAGGGGACTCATACTGAGGTATGAAAAGGGACAGCATTTACAGATGTGGGGGTTGTGTTTTTGTTTAATTTGGGTCGGTAACAGGGTGGCTTGCCAACATCTGGCCGAGGTCAGGGTGATTGCCCTACAGAGAGCGGCAGGGGGGAATGCTCAAGGTTTAGAGAGTGTTTGTAATAAGCAGAGTCTTGCGAGTTAGGACTGAGTGAGGACTAAGACTCCAGCCAGAGAGGGCCTGGGAGAGCCCTGCCAAAGCAGGAAAGACCCTAGGCAGGAAGAAGGGAAACCTTTGTTTGTGTGGACTTTTGGATGGACTCGAAAAACTTTACTTTGAAGGTCATTAATTTAATAAAGCACACCTCGAGAAGGGATGGGAATGGACAAAAGAGTTGCTTGAGTTTCTTAAATGGTCCATTAAGCCTGGAACCCTCTCCCCAGACCAGTCTATCATCACCTGCTTCAAGCCCCTTCTGACTACACAATTTCCCGAGGAGGCCTTATAAACCCTAGTACTCTTTCCCACAAAGTCATGGGTTGCCAAACTGCGACACGAAAATGTATAAAAACAAACCCTAAGCCCACAGGGATGACACAACATTCCAACACCACTGCTTAGTCACGTTACTTTGATCAGAGCTGCCTTTTGGTCTAGGATGGTCTGCCTCAATGATAAGCCCTTCAGGACAGCTGCCATTTCTTCTTGCCTCTTTGTAGTGCATGTGCTGGTGCTGTATAAATAATAATTACTCCCACGCTCATATAAGGCAGATGTGCTGACACTGTGTTTATAGATGCTAAATAAGTGAGGGAGTGGTGGGGGCTCCATTTGTGCATTCAGGGTATGGTTCTCCCTGTGCAGAGGGCCAGCACAAGGCTGAGGCTCTACAGCTGGTCAGAAAATGGATTTTTTTTTCTGCAGGAGATTACAATTTTTCAGAAAAAATTCAAATACTGAAAAATGTTGACTGAAAGCTCACAAATTTTGGCAAAAAACCTGAAATACTTCAATTTGGAAATGCTGCCATAGCAACTCATGGGAAATATAGTTTGGGTGTCTCATGTTCCCATTCGTTTCTACAGCTCTTTGGTCAGACTACATCTCCCATCATGCACTGTGGTCTCTGAGAGGAGACCAATGCATCATGGTAAGTCATGATAAATTGGAGAACTGGTCTGGAATCATTAAGATGAAATTCAGAGAAGGTAAGTGCAAAGCATATACTTAGGAAGGGAAAATCAAAGACACAACTACAAAATGGGGAATAACTGGGTAGGGGGGAGTACTTTTGAAGTTGAATTGAATATGAGTCAACAATGTGATGCAGTTGTGAAAAAGGCAAATGTTATTTTGGGGTGTATTTAACAGAAGTGTTGTAAGTAAGATGTGGGTGTAGTTGTTTCTATTTGGCACTGATGAGACCTCTGGTGGAGTATTGTGTACAAGCTTGGGTTCTACACTTTTGCCAATTTGTTCACATCTTTGTTAGAGTCCAGAGGAGTGACAAACATGATAAAAGATTTAGAAAACCTGGTGTATGAGGAAAGGTTAAAAAAACTGGTCACGTTCAGTTGTGAGGAAAGCAGTCTGGGGGGGGAGACCTTATAAGTCTTTAAATATGTTAAGAGCTGTTATAAAGAGGACCGTGCTTCATCATTCCCCATATCCACTGAATGTAGGACCATAGATGCTTTCACGCCCCCTGGTTTGACATGGTTTCCATCATACACACGATTTACAGTTTGGGTCAATGGCTCTCGGCACTCCCACTATAAAAATTGTTCCAGCACAGCTGTGTAGAATAAGAAGTAATGGACTTAATTTGCAGGAAGGGAGACAGGTCAGATATTAGGAAAAACTTTGTAAAATAAGATAATTAAGCACTGGAATGGGCTTCCATGGGAAGTTGTGGAATCCCCATCATTGGAGGGTTTTAAGAACAGGTTGGACAAACATCACACACCTGTGCAGGAATGGTCTAGTTTGCAGTGTTGTTGTCTGGGTTGTAGGTATAGTTGGTCCTGCCTCAGCACAGAGGACTAGACTAGACAACCTCTTGAGGTCCCTTCCAGCCCTACATTTCTATGATTCTATGGGAATTCCTGGCTGTCAAAAATCCAATTTTCCTATGAAAAACAGTCTTGACAGATCATTTTTCACCAGCTCTTCTATATATCATGGAAATTCCACTTATGTCATATCTTGATGGTTTAAACAGGACTTCAGTGGTTTATTGGCCTTATGCTGCCCTATACACATGGATGAATTTACTCTCAAAACATGTACTAGCTGAACAAAAAGGCTTCTACATCATCTCTAGCCCAATATGCTTACAGACTGTTTTTCCCCAAGATGACAGCAGACATACCAAATGAGGAGCTCCTATTTATACAAGCTGTCATATCACTAGGGATCCCTTCACAATTGCCTTTCCATTGTCACTGTAATAAAGAAATCACACCAGGAGTTGAGAACATTCCTTAGGGTATCTCTACACTTGAAATGTGACAGCAGCACAGCTGAGCCACAGTAGTGCTTCCATGTAGACATGATAGGAGGGATTCTCCCAATGGCATATGTAATCCACTGCCCCAAGAGGCAGTAGTTAGGTTGACAGAAGAATTCATCCATCAATCTAGCCCTGCCTACACTGGGACGTAGGTCTGCTGAACATTGCCAATCAGGGGTTGTGGATTTTTCATACCCCTGACTAACGTAGTTAAACCAACCAAATTTTCGAGTGTGGACCAGGCTTTACTTGGCATGCTTTCAGGACACGGATCCTGGTGGGAAGAAATCCAGTGTCATGATAGTTGGGCTAGTGTGCTATGTTTCTTTGGTATTCCTGGCAAACAGAAGGATTTCTTCAGTTCTCAAGAGGAACTAACTTGTAGAAATGCTGATGTGGTCAAAGCACGAGCCAACAGACGAAAGGGTTTGTATGTGACCACAAGTTTAGAAAGACACTACCATCCCAATACATGAGAGCATTGACTCAAAGTAGTTGGAGTTAAGTGGATTATCACTGATAGACTTTCAGAGCTGTGATAAAATGTGTACGTATGGACAGCCAGTTCTATTTAGCTGATACCTCTTTTCTGACTACTATACATTTTCCCTGCAACTACTGTTCCATTTATGTTTTAATGGTATTTCTGCTGCTCCTTTGGCATTACTGCAAGACTCGCTATTTTCCCTGTAACTTCTTCCCAGGTTTAGAAACTCAAAGGCTCAAGGGCATTTTGGGATTCGAGCAGATTCTCAACCCTGCTATAAAATTTAGCAATGTCTCTGCTCCACGTTCACTTTCCATGCCATTATTCAGCTTTAAATGAAAAAGATAAAGCAAAAAAGCCCCCACCATAGTTAAGTCACAAGAACATATCATACCACTTATCTTTTTAATGAGAGCTCTCCATCTGAGAACTCCCCTCTTTTACCCCGATTCAACAAAACCTGACAGCAATATCAATGCATTGTGTTATGCTAACTTGAGCAAAATAAAACCCCTATACAACCCTGCTGTAACTGTGTAAGGCCTGGTTTACATTGTTGGCGGCCGTTGACGGGAGATATGCAAGCTACGTACCGTAGTTTCTGTATCTCCCGTTGACTTACTTATGTTTCCTTACCGCAGCGTCTCCACTGCACTGCATCAACAGGAGACGCCCTCCGATCGACGCAGCATTACTCTTTTCGGGGGTGAGGGGGATTTATTGCGTTGACCGGAGAGCACTTCTGGGATTGATTGTGCAGGTCTCCACAGCCCGCTCAATCGATCCCACTGCATTGATCTGTGCAGAACCAGCAGTGTAGACTTACCCTGATATTCTACTAGGAAAGAACCCAAAGGACTCTGAGTTTTTGCAAAACCTTGAGAACTTATAAAAAGTTCTATATGTTGCATGACACTGTTTCAGTATTTTTGGTAAATAAAAGTATTCAGAATGCTACCACCACCATCTGGGAGCTGTATGGTGACTTTTGTGAAATGAGCTAATGAGCCCAGACTAATTCTTAATAATCAGAGGCCTATGTCACAAAACCACCCTCATAACTGGTAGTAATTAGCACACTTTTAAAATAATACTCCCTTATGATTTTTGGGCAACAAAGTAGAACATATCCCACTGAAATAAAGAATAGGATATCAAATACAATAAAAACATTAAATACAAATCAAATCGCTGTTATAGACATAAATAGCTAATTAACTTAACTTAACAAATATTCTTTCCCAGAAAGGAGACCTATCTTTCACAGTGCAATGAGTCTAGCGTTAAACCACACGCAATGAAAAATAAAGTCTTTTTTTATTAAAGCCCACAGAAGCTCCCTTAATAGTTCTCACTTGTCTGTACTGCCATCGTAACGGTACTGTTAAATAAATACAAAAGAAGAAGTAAGGCACTGCAGAACAATACAGATAGTAAGTGTCTGCAGTTCAGTGGGTGTACGGAGCCTGGTAAATAGGGGAATTAAGATTCAAAACACTGCTAAATAGACAACAATTAAAATGGAAAAATATTAGTCCTCTTCTCCTGAGAACTCGGGGAAGCTGAATGGTTGGCTCTAGGGCTCTTTTCCAGCCAAGTTTTAAATGATTTAATGGCTCAGAAGATACAGATTTTTTGTATTCATAAAATACTCTATATTTTGCTGGGAATAATATTGCTGTTTCCATTCCTATATCTTCATTTACCTATTTAGAAGGTACAAACTCTTTCCAGTGTGCTTTTCTAGTGTTTAATGACTTAAACCAGCTCAGCACTTTGGATAATCTGAATATAGGGCATTGATTTCTCTGCCTAGCTGCAGCAGGTATGACCTCTTCTCTACTGACTGCAGAGAGCAACTAGTTTACACAGTAATGTTCTTCACATGCTGCAGTATAGTGAAAAATCAATGAGGTCTTCTTTCTATATTGGAATTGTTTTTAACTGCAGGTTAAAGTAGTCCTTTGCCCACCCACCCAGTGTTGCCATTGGCTGGGTTTCCTGAGACTGTTGTTGGGGGCTGCTGGCAGGTTTGCTACTATAACTTGATTTTTTTTTGGTGTCATGTGAAAGGTACTGAGAGCAATAAATAGGAGCCTTTTTGTGTATATTATAGGAAATTTAAATAAATACAGTTTTTCATCCCAAAACAAAAGGATGTTTTACCGAAAGAATAAAGAATATCTATATTACAACTCGATCTGCCAATCTGATCCTGCATAAGGTCTGTTCATATAGGGAATCCCATTCACTTCAGTATGATTTCTTGCATGACTAAAGATTGCTCAGTTCAATAAGGTTCTGCAGAATTGAGTCTTTATTTCTTTAACTATTAATTGATTTCAATCCAAAGCACACATAGCTTTTGAATGTTTGAATCACAGGCTGTAGAGACAACAGCTAATCATTTAATCTCTCTGAGAACATACACCGTCCTACCTTTCTTGTGTCACTGTGCACAGCAATGTGGGTTGTCGGTGGGTGTTTTTTCACCAGGGGGCTGTAGAAATGGAGGACAGCGCATGGTTTGCAGAGGTGGGCCTTTTCACATCTGATGTGGGGATCACCACAGACTAAATAGTTTGGGGTTTTATGTGATTCTTTTCTTTAGTATTTTAAGGCACTTTACAATATGATAATGAGTGCAGGAAATTTAATGCAGTGACAGCAAAATCAAAACCTAAGAAGCCTACGACAATTGAATGTGTGCTGCCTAGGACAATATGAGCTGCTTTGCTGCGTGGTAGAATGGCAGCTGGGAGGCAATGTCCTGTTTTAACAGAATCAATAATTATTGCTCATTTTCAAGCTGGCCTCTGCATCTTCTCACTTGTGGACTTCTTTGCCCAATGTGGATGAGCATTGGGAACCCTCTAGAAGAGCAGTGCATGTTGGGACCACATGGGCCACACCCAGGTTTACAGACAAGTTTATAAAAGGCTAGGTGGTCCCCACCTTCTTCAATTCCTTCCTGCTCATGGCTAATTGTGTGCATAGGGATCTCCATTCTATGACCAAAGAGTGAGTGAGTTTGTTGTTGACACAAATCACCTGCTACCTTGTAGCAGAACTGTAGTTTTACATGGGATCAATTATTTACACAGGCTTCGGGTAATTTTAGGTCATTTCTGTGCCATCACAGTTTAAATTCCTGGCTCTTGCTGTGGTTCTGGGCTCATCTGATCTGAGCTGGACCGCAAAGATTAAGAGAAAAAGACCAGGTTTAAGCATTTGTGTTTTGTGCCTTTCTATCCTCCTGGAGTTGGACACGCATTCCCACTGATTGATGTGTCTCAGACAGGACCTTTTTCTGGATCATTGTTCTTTGCGCCAGGCCTTAACCCCTTTACACCAGGCACACTCACGTCAAGGCTTTCCCAAAGACAGAGTCTTTAAGTGCCAGATCCATACCTGGGCCAGGGCCCCATTACCATGCTAAAAAAGAGTAGGCCTTTGTCAGGTTTCAAATCCCCTAAAGCAGGGAAACAGGAGGCTTTCATGGCAGGACTGGCATCCTCCAAGCCAGCAGAATGCACTGTCTGTTTCTGGGGTTTCCCTGGTAGTGAGGAAACTAAACCCATCGTCTGAAGCTATTAGTGCTGGGATATCGTCAGTGCCAAGGGCTCTGAAAATACCTATTCTCAGGCTGGAGCTGGCTAGTGCAATTCTCTCTGTGCCAGTGACCATCTCAGCACTGGGGAAACCTCCGGCTTAGCATCCTTTTGTCAGTGCTGAGTTTCCCTCAGATCCAAAGTCTGTCAGGCCCAATGTTTGCAGAAGTCTTGGATCTACTCTGCTCTGCCTTCAAGAGCCTCAGCACCAGGGGATATGGTGCTGCCACACGGGAGGATGTAGAAACACCACCACCAAGGGGTATATGGGTGGATTACAGACCTCAGTTCCAGCTTCCTGGACTCTGAAAATGTCTCTGACTGGTCCAGTAATGCCAGTCCCTAAGGCAGTGGTTCCCAATCCGTGGCCCGGTGGGTCTTTCAAAGTGGCCTGCCACACTCCTCCCACTGGCTGCTGAAGGGAGCTGCTGCCTAAGGACCCAGACGGAGTGCTGGGGGCTATAAGATCAGTGCAGGCTCCTTGCTGCAGCCAAGGGGAGGGGAGATCAGTGCTCCCCTCCCCCTTTCTGTAGCAGGGAGCACGGCAAAGCGCTCCATCTGGGTCCCTAGGCGCTGGGTCCCTGATGGAGCCAGAGGGAGGGGAGCACTGATCTCTCATCTCCCTGGCTTTAGAAGGGAGCTACTGCCTAGGGATCCAGTTGGAGTGCACGGGACCACAGGATGCATGTGGTTTCCCTGCTGCAACCAGGGGGATGGGAGATCAGTGAGGAGGCAACCTCCTTGTTGACTCCTTCCATCTGGCTGCAGTGGGATGGGAGGCGGAGCTGCTGGCAGAGCAGCCAGGACCCACCATGCCTGAGGAGGGGCAGGACTCCAAAAATCAGTGCCTTCCGGTCAGCGTGACTTACTGTGACTAATTTATAAGTGCAAAATAGTGAATGTAAAAATGAGCACAGTAGCATCAAAATGTTTACTTTAAACATGTAGTGATTTGTAGTTAATGGTGCACACATCAATACATGTTTTATGAGTTGATAGACTGGTGGCCCTTCAGGGTTTTAAATATTATATTTGTGGTCCTCAAACCAAAAAGGTTGGGACCCACTGCCCTAGGGCATTCTCAACATCCCCTCCTCTAGGAGCAGTGCAGTCCTTCAGTGCCAATGCGTTTCCCTATGGCGTCCATTCTTAGCTGGAGAAATTCACAAGTGGTGCCTGCGTCTTCGGATGCAGGATCTTTCTGTTCTATTGGTTTTGAAAAGTTCTATAGAAGTCTACTGCAGGGATATTATGCCCTACTAAATTCTACAGACTGGCTGAAAAGCTTAGAGAAATGGTTTTTCTTGAATTCTATAGGACTCTCCTATAGGGGTAACTTTCAGAGCACCCGAGATGTCTCAGTTTGGCCCCGAAACTTGGTGAGTGTTAGAATGATATATAATACAGTGGAGTACGCGGGCAGCTTTATTTTTGGTGGTTGTGATCAATCACTGCTGCTCTAAATATATTGAGCAACCTATCAGTGTACTTAGGTTACACTATAAACAAGTATTGGCCTCTTAGGGCTTGGATACTTTTACCTCCTTGCGCACCCTCATTTGGTGTCTTTAATTACAATGACGTTTCCCTGGCACCAGTCAGCAATAACTGCCCAGCTCAGGACACACATGCTATAATTCTCCTCCTTCAGTTCCCTCCTCCCTTTTCTGTGCCACGCACTGCTCAGCTCTGGATATGGGTGTATTCTAATTCTCCCCCATCTCCTCTTTTCTGTCCTTCCCAAACAAGGACTAAACATCATCACTTGTCTTTAATTGAGTTTGACTCCTTTGCTGCTGAATTTAAGCTCCTGCTGTAAAGCCTGCGAGTGCCAAGTCTTCTCAGTGAAATGGTTGTAAAACTTTTTTTTTTTAATATCGGGAAAGCAATGTGTTTTGCCTTAATCTCATCCTGAGAAATGGAGGGACTCTTTCAGCTGCAACTTTAAAAAAAAATTCAGCTTGAGGCAGAAACCCAGCATTGAAAAGTTCAGCCAAAACAGTGAAAAGTCTGGCAAAGGAAAACAGGGTCTTATAATGGGAAGCAATAGGAACCACCGCCAGCTCTGCCTATAATATATCCAGTGGCCATGTGATGTGGAGAGCAGTCTGCCAGGAATTGAAACTGTAAAGCTGGTAAAGAGTGTCTAATTAATTAGAATCTTAAACCTAGGTTTCCTCACTTTGATGATGTCTTGTCACGCTATCTTCCTTAATGAACCCGCTGCTCTCCTGAGAACTGAATAATATTTTGTTCTCCAGTGTAAAGAAAAATGAACTCAGTATTAGTTGTGAAAGGCTAGTTTCCTAATCCCTCAGCTATTGTCATATTCTGATAATCAAAGAAGAGCTTTAAGCAGTTGCTGGAAAACAGAGGCCTCTAGACTCAACAACAGAGGGCATTTTATTAAAGTGCAGACCCTTTGTCTGGCTTTGTGTTTTCCACATGCAAAAAAATATTTAACAGGGACTTTTAGTATATCTTGAAGAAAACTCTGAAGCCATCCTATCAGGTGAGCTTTCTTCAGCCCTTCTACACTGGGAGTAGACTGGAGATGGCAAAAGCAGTGTTTAAATACAGCAAAAGCATTGAGAGTCCTGTAGCACCTTAAAGACTAACAAATTTCTGCGGGCATAAGCTTTCGTGGGCTGCAACCACTTCATCAGATGCATGAAGTGGAAATCACAGATGGGAGGTATATATACACATCCAAGGGTAAGAAACATAACAATGGGGAGGGCAAGTGCTAACAAAGTTAATTCAGTAGGGTAGATGAAACCTATTCACAACCGTTGATTAGGAGGTGAGAATGTGTGAACAGTGACAATTACTTCTTGTAATGAGAGAACCATTCCAAGTCCCTGTTCAAACCCAGTCTGATTGTGTCAAGTTTGCATATGAGTTTCAGCTCTGCAGTTTCTCACTGAAGTCTGTTTTTGAAGTTTTTTGTAGAAGTATGGCAACTTTCAAGTCAGCTACAGGGTGTCCTGGGAGATTGAAGTGCTCTCCTACTGGCTTATGGATGTTACCATTGTTTATGTCTGATTTGTATCCATTTATTCTTTTGCGTAGTGACAGTCTGGTTTGGCCAATGTACATGGCAGAGGGGCATTGCTGGCATATAATGGCATACAAACAACATGTTTAAATACAGTTATTTTAACAGGTGTGACTAATGTAGACAGGGATTTTTTTCTGACCATAAACCTCATCAGGACAGAGCTAAAACAAACTAATTCCACAGGATTATCATTAACTGTCTTGGTGTACTTTTAGGCCAGATTCTACAATTCCTACCTTGATGCTTCCTTACTCAGGTGTGTAGTCCCACTGAAGTCAGTGGAATTATTCGCGGCACTAAGTAATGCTCAAAGGGAATAATTGTTGCAGAATCTGGCTCTTTACATTTCATCCTTCGGCAATATTGCCAATCCCAAGCATTAAAAAAATCATGAGTCAAGTCCTCGCCCAGTCATGAGATTGGCTGGCTGTAAAAGCACAAGAATTTTAAACAATAATACAGTGCTGGGTTCTTTTTATTTGCCTTCTTATTTTTTAGCCTTAAAGGTGCACACTGAGGTTGTTGTTTTCAAGCTTTTCTCCGCAACCATGAGGTTTAGAAACTTATGTTTATTTTAAAATAACAGCTGAGACTCTCATATAATCACCTTCCCCCATGATCTGGGGCTTTAAGAAAAACACACAATATCACAAGATTCACTATAGTATTGTGAGAGCTAACAACACTAGTAACTTTATTTTAATAATAAGCATCATTCCCTCTATTTATTCTGGAATTGCTGAGTAGTGTTCTCCTCACCTTCAAAGCCCTCCTGACCTACCTTAATGCCTCCTGACCTACTCGCCCTACCTCACCTTCACTTTGTCAGTGATGTCAGTTTCAGTTGCCCACTTGTCTCTTTCTTCCAAAAGTACTTCTGTGCTTTCTCCTACACCACCCCTTCTACTTGGGAAAGTTTCCAGTCAAAACCCCCTAAACCTTATCCTCTTTCAAGTCCAGACAAATGGTGAGTTGTGATTACTGCTCCTGACTGGCTAAGAATTGTGCACGTGCTGCTAATCTGTGCTTAAACCTTCCATTATTTTTGTTCTCTCATCTTCCCCTACACTTCTGCTTCCTGGTTTGTCTCATCCACCTGCCATGTCTTGTCTTTTAGATTGTAGGTTTCTTGGGGCAGGGACTGTGACTTACTATATATTTGTACAGTGGCTAACATAATAGGGCCCTGGTCTGTTAACACCTGTTGGCACTATTGTAATATAAATGTTAAATAATAATAAGCCAACTCTCACCAAAGCCGACAGAAGTTTTGTATGTAGACTGGATAGCAGAATCAGGCCCAAAATATTTGAGAAGGACTCCTCATTTTAGAAGCTTTGGAATGGGATGAATGTAGCTATATAACTGTGAGGAGATGTTGGTTCTGTTTCTTGTATAATTCACCTATCATATGAGGAGTCCTCTCCTGGTCTGCTGGGAAGATGTGTGCTGTGAGATGATTCAGGATGAAGGGCCTTTAAGAGTGAGAGAGACAACTCTCTCTCTCTCTCTCACTGACACACACACGCACAAATCAAGGAAGTATAAACCAGTGGTCTTAATGATCTCTCTCTTGCCATTTATTGATGAACGGGGAGACAAGACCTCAGGAGCAGACCCTATTTGAATAGACACACCTATTTTGCCTAGGTGATCAGTTCTAACTGTTTTGGGTTAAAATTCACTTAAGTCTTGGATACAGTGGTAATGAAATATTATTATCCTTACTGAATGATTAAAGGACAGCAGAACTAATTGCTGGGGCGGGGGGTCACCCTAACTTAAACCTCACATGCTAAGCATGGGGTAGCGATGCCAAATCCAGTTGAAAAACAGGGAGTAGAGGACTCTGTTTAAAGGGTCTATGTGCCATTTAACCCTCCCTCTCCAGTGCTTAGGGCAGTATTTCTCAAAGTGGGGGTTGCAAGACTATTTGGGGGGGAGGGATTCGTGAGAGCAGCAGCTGCTGGTCAGGTGCCCACCTCTGAAGGCAGTGCTGCTGCTAGCAGCCGTGCAGATGGGTGGCATGGTATGGGGGGCAGGGAGGGTTGTCACAGACTGAAATATTTTCAAAGGGAGTCCCAGCAAAAAAAAGTTTGAGAAGCCCTGGTTTAGGGCATGGAGCTGATTAAACTCAGTTGAGAGTCCCTGTTTCTTCTCCGAGATCGCTAGAACAGAACTCACTGATCAGATGGTCTAGGAAGCTGACCATGGTGTGAGGACAGCATTGTGGTGAAAAACAACACAGAGGTGACAGCAGCCATGAGGTTCCCCACGACTCCGTGAAATCACTAAGCACGGGGCTAGGTGGTGGAACCTCAGAAAATAGCATTGCAGCTAAAGGCAAGGGGAGTGAAAGGTGGCAGGGACAGTGAGAGGGTGAACAATGGCAAAAGAGGAGATATCACTCAACGACCCCCTAGCCCAAATGTGGCACGCGAGATGATTTGGAGCGGCGCTCACACTGCCAAAGGCGCCAGGCTTGTTTACAGTTTTCGGTAATGCCAGGAGTGGCTCCTGGCCAAGGTGTTGGGGCGGGGCCCACGTCACGTGGGAGAGGGGCGGGGGGGAAAGGTGGGGCCGGGAGGGGTGCGTGGCCGCCACGTGGCACTGCTTGGAACCGGGAGAGGCTCCTGGCCAGGATGCTGGGCCCGTGTCGGGTGGGAGAGGGGCAGAGCCGGGGGGGGAAGGAAGATTGGTACTCCACTTGTGAAAGGTTGTCAGTCTCTGCCCTAGCCCCAGGGGCGGGAGGTGAATTCACCTAAATGCACCACTGGACTCTGGGACTTCACTGGCCTTGGACAACAAACCATGAGTGGAGGGGGGGTGGCATTTGAAAGGGACATTTGTCCATTGGACATTTACACTGCAAGATGGTTGTGATGGACTGAACCCCCATTACCTGCTAGAGATGGGGAAAGAAACAACTAGGCCTTGTTTAGTCTAAAAAAAGAAGTCAACATATTTGTGTTTTATTTATGCCGACTTTCAGCCGGTGGCTCATGCCCACACTGCTCTCCTTGAGTTGGTGGCGTGCGTCCTCACCAGGAGCACTTCCACCGACCTAAGGGGCAGTGTGCGGGGAGCTGAGGGACCCATCTCTCAGCTCCCTGCAGGGAGCCCAGAGGCTCCCGGGCACCCCCACCCCGGGTCCCAGCTGGGAGTTGGGGCAGCTGCGCAGGGATTTCTCCCTGTATCCTGCCCAGTCCAGTTCTGAGCTGGGAGCGGGCTGTAGCATCCCGCTTTTGGGTCGGGGCTGCAGTCTGCTGTTTCTTGGCTTGCATCTGGGCAGCAGCCACCTGCAGCTTGCCGGCTTCCCAGGCTCTCAGTGGGGCTGCAGCCTCCTGCGCCCCGGCTAGGAGCCTGGCAGAAGCCACCTGCCTCCGAGGTTCACAACCAGGCGGCAGCCACCCAAACCCCAGCTCGCAGCTGGGAGCTGGGGAGCAGCCTCATGTGCCGTGGCTGGGAGCCGGATGGCAGCCATCCTCATTCCACCCAGTCCCAGCTCCCAGCTGGTAGCACCTGCACACCGGCTGGGAGCCCGGCTGTTATGTTGCATTCCTTTTAATTGCTTCTGTTCAGAGAGAAATCAGCACAGGATCACAGAGAGATGCAACACAGGGAGCGTCTTTATTAAATTAACACTGAAACCAGCCAGGACTGGCTGAGCTATCCCCTAATAGTCTAACTCTATTGCTATGGCAACAAGCTAAGCTCTGTTGCTACAGCAACCTAGGTAATTAGGCAAGACACAAAACACACAACACTGGTGGCAGGCAGTTTCCTGCCCCGCTGCTGGGAGCCTGGCAGCAGCCACCCGCATCCTGAGTTTGCAGCCGGGCAGCAGCTGCCCACATGCCCCGCCTCACAGCAGGAAGCCGGGGAGCAGCCTCCCACACCCAGCTCAGCGCCCTCGCATCCCAGGCTCACCCTGCAAGCTGGGCGGCAGCCTCCTGCAACCTGGCTTGCAGCTGGGAGCCCAGCGGCTTGGGGAGCCAGGGTCAATTTCACTACTCTAGCAGAACAGTGAAATTGACCAGAATGACAGCCCCTCCACCACTGTAAGGGGACATGGTGTCTACACTGACACTGTGTCGCCCTCGCTCTGTGACAAAAGGCCTACACCTCTCGCAGAGGTGGTTTTATTTTGTCAGAAAAACAGGGCAGTTTTGTCGGCAGGGAGGTGACTGGAGTGTGTATACCCACACTGTGTTGTCGACAAAAGCTGACTTTTGTCCACTAAACTCTCTAATGTAGACCAGGCCCTAGAAACATGCTTCAGCTATGGGATGATTAACTGATTGTCTCCTGGCCAGAGGGGTCAGAGCTTGGTGATGATCTTTTAATCACCTGGGGCTTCTAAGGCACCTGAGGGATTCAGTTGTGGGAGAGAGGCCACATTAGAGGAGGCAGGATTCCCCTGTAGGGGAAGGCTCAATGGTTTGGGGCTGGCTGTGGCTGGAGAGCTGAGCCATGGGTGCAGAGCTAACTCCTGTGCTGGGCCTTTGGAAGAAGAGATCAGGCAGCCAGGGAGACAGCCCCGGGGTCAGATTTCCGAAAGTGGAACAGGGTATAGAAGGGACCCACAGGGAGCAGGATAAGCTCCTGTTGGTGGGGCGGGGGGCTGAGATATGGTCTGCAAGGAGCAGGGGGATTCCTATGGGATGCTGTCAGAATTCCTAGGGAACGGAGGCAGTGGGGGAATCCTGCTGAGGGGAAAGCAAGATAAGAGAAGCTCTGCAGGGGCCAAGGAGCAGTGAAGTTCATGGAAGCCTGAGGGGGGCAGAAGAATTATTCATTTGGGTATCTGTTTTTGGACTTCCTGTTGGATCTTTTGTTACCTCAGAAGGGGGTGAAATTTTAAGTGACTTGGCAGAGGGCCAGGCCACAGAGGACCCTGAGAAAGACAGGCTGTTGTCAAGTCAAGGAAGAAGACACCAGAGATGAGGATTCCTGGCAGCATCGCACCCTGACACAAAGAGGTATTACAACCTTACAGTAGGAAACTACTGCCCAAGAGACTGTGTGTGGGGACAGGGTGTTTACCTAGTGTTTGCTTACCTTTGAGTCATAAGGGTGTTTCCCAAATGGATGTTGTGTTTCTGTCTCCCCTTAATAAAATGTTTCTTTTGTTATAGATAAGACTCAGCGCTTATGCATGGGGACGTATTGTCTCTTGGAGGTGCTGGTGTGGTTGTTCATTTTCAAGATTTCTGGGTTGGGGCTCAAGCTGTTTCTGTCTTGTAATATTAAGAGGGACCCCTAGTTATTGAATCTGGACCTTCTTTGTTGCTGGTGACACCACCTGGCAGGGTTAGAGAACTTTTACTTTTGTTCCTTAATATCCTTCATCTACGATCGATCTAGACGGATAGTCAGATGCTGAGCCCCCGTTTGGCCCTTTTTCACCATGCCAAAGGGCTTGTCTACACTTGGAAATTTACTGGAATAGCTATTCCAGAGTAATTACCCAAGAATTGTCATTTTAGTGTACACCTCCATGTGGATGCTCTGATTCCAGAACAAGTGTGTTCACACAGGGATTACGCTGCAATAACTATTCTGGAGTGATTATTCTGGCATAACTATTTCAGTAAATTTCCAAGTGTAGAAAAGCCCTAAATGAGCAGCTCAGGATTTCTCCACTATGGGGGGATCCCTGGCTCTATGCCACTCACTCCTAGAATAAGGGAAGAGAAATGGGCAGAAAGCTGATGCAGCCCAGCATCATAATTGTCACCCCAGCTGACATAATTGCTCTCTGGAGATAACTAACAGCCAATGTAACGTATTCCAAGGGCCAAACAGGCCCCCAGGAGCCCTGAAGATTGAAGTAGCATAAGGTTTGTGTACAGCCACCATTCCTACCCTTTCATACTTTGTATGTGGAAGAACAGCAATAAAGTACACATTTGCATTTCTTTGCTTGCTTATACATAAAACAAGCAACAGAGTTAAGAGCCTAACAAAGGTTTTACTGCGTTACGCAAAGCAGAGCAAAAGGCACAATTATCCTTGCAGCCTTCCTGAAAGGGAGTAAACAATTTCCTCTTCCTATTCTTATTCATAACACACGCGTGCATGCGCACACACAATGCATAAACCCAACATTGGCATGAAAAAATCCCGATCTCAGCATCTTTTTTTTTTTTGAATTTTATGAATTCTCATTCCTGGAAGGCAGCAGGAAAGTTGCATTGATTTGTGTTTTTTGAAATGCAAACAGAAGTACGCCTGAGTATAAGGATTTCTATTGCTGTTGCTTTTGAGATTCTTGGATGGTGTTTGCATATTTTGCCTGCAATATCATTCATCTCCTGATTAACAACCCAAGTACAACTTCCTTCTGATTATTGATGGACTTGAAGTAAGCCCTTAGTTTAAAATATACGCAGACTTTGCAGGTGTTTGGAATCTAAAAGTAGCTCTAGTTGTGAGCCAGACAGATTATCAGCTCTTGCTAGGATCACACTCAAGGTTTGCAGTTTGTTGTTGTCTATAATGGAGGAAACTAACACCCCCAGATCTAACTCCCCTGTAACTTTTAGGGTGTTTGAAATTGGGTTCTACATTTTTCAGCTTGGGTCCATTTTGACTTGATTTTGTGTGTGTATTTTTAAACTTTTCACTTTAACAACAGAATAGGCACTTTGGATAGGTAAAATGATATAGGATGATTGGTTTAGCTTTTTACAACACAAGTTGTCTTTGTTCTCTGTTTTCTTGGATACTGAAGAGTCTATATCATAGTGTGTGTATGGCTGAACTATTTATTTCATTGTAGTTACTGGTACACGAATGAAAAATTTCTAGGAATCGAATAGCATTTTGCTTTGTTAATAGTCTGATTTGAAGTTGGTTCAAGAATGCATTTGATGTAATCTCAAACTGAAATCTCCGAGGAAGGTTCACATCAGAATTGAGGGACCAGCAGAGAGACTTTTCAGGATCATGACCTAAGCACATTAATGCATTCATATTCTTCCTCTGCTCATGCAGAGTTCTGAAGAATTGTCCCAGTGTTCCTAAACTTTCTTTAGTTAGTTATTATGAATATTCTCCCAAAATAGAGAGAGAGTATTGAAGAGTCACAAATTATGTGGTAATGAGCTGAAGAGGATTGGTTTGTCCAGCCTTTCCAGAAATCACTAGATAAACTTTGTGATTTTGTTTTCATCTGGGTGAAAGTGGTAATAATGGTCTAGAAAAATCTGGTAAGAACTTTCCATACTTTCCAGTGCAGTTCTTTTGTCTTTCAGAATTTTTTCCCAGGTGTCTACATTTCATATCCTTTTCCCCCATCATAATCTCATGAGAATAAAGTAACAGCAATTAATAACTTCTTACACGTATATAAATCTATCATCTGAAAGGATCACAAAGTGCTTTAGGAATGAAATATGGGCTTCACTTACTGCCACAAAATAAAGGTGTAGGGGGGGAGGCAGCAGCTATTTAACAATGCACCACAAAATTTAGTCTGAGAAATGAAAACCATCATTCTCA
This sequence comes from Emydura macquarii macquarii, assembly GCF_026122565.2. Lineage (NCBI taxonomy): Eukaryota > Metazoa > Chordata > Testudines > Chelidae > Emydura > Emydura macquarii. Next base: position 26,131,905 of record NW_027133034.1, read on the forward strand.
GTCACCAAAACGCACATTCTGAAAAGTTCGCATCAGACCGCATTCATTGTTAGCTGAGAAGGTGTCTGAGCTGGTGGAAAAACAATGCAGGATGAATGAGAATGGCTTGGAGACTGAAGAACATAGGAGAGATGATAAAGATCTGAGCAGACAGATTCAAAGGTGAACTAGATGAGACAACAGCAAATACATCAGGGCAAATTGTGCAGAACTTTAAAATTACAAAGAGTAATAATACAAAAGGTATGTTCACCGTGGCTAGACTTCTTACCAAAAAGTTTTCCTTGTGATCAAACAAAATAAAAGATTATGTTGGCAGAGTCCTCACTGAAAGTGATGATATCAAATGCCAATCTGTATGCCTCATCTGAAGATCCATTCACAATACAGAAAGACAGAAAGGAGAGTCTGGATCTGGAGCCATCAAACGTGGAAGAAAAAGTGATGCAGGCTATTATGAAAATGAAGCCTGGGAAAACACCAGGGTAGATAATGTACCAGTAGAATTGCTAAAGAGATTGTTGACTGTGGTATTGAGCTCGTGTGGAAAACATGCAACGATGTATGAATGACTGATTAGAAACTGGCCACACAACTGGTTGAAAGGAAACTTTCTTCCATTACTGAAGAGTGTAAACAACCATAAGATCTCCCTGATATCACATGTAAATGAAGTGCTGCTCTACATAATCCAAGATCATATGATGTGATTGATAGAAGTGGAACTACCACTGTAACAAGCTGGTTTCAGAGAGGGATGAGGCATACATAGTCATGATTGGAGATGCTGGGAGGACAAACCTCCATTCATCATGTGTTTCATTAACTACTCAAAAGCATTCAACACCATCTGACATGACCCTCTTTGGAGGATACTGGCAGACATGAGGATTCCAAAGTATATCATTGAACACATTGCAAGTCTCTACTGTTCACATCAGCCCAGAGTGTAAACCTCAGCAGGCAACAGTGAGTAGTTTTCCATTTGACAGGGTGAGAGACAGGGTGTATTCTGTTCCCAAGTCTTTTCAACATGAACACAGAATTTATTCTGAGACAAGTCCTGGAAGGTTTAGATGAAGTGGAAGGAGCTGGGATTTCCACTGGTGGACACCTCTTAACTGACCTCCGATACACTGATGGCACAACGCTCTTTGCTACAACCTCTGATAAATGCAGCAAATACCAGTCTGTAAAAGCAATTAGTGCTAAATATGGACTATCCCTGAATGTGGCAAAACAAAATGCATGCACATTGATGTGATTAACAAAAACAGGATTCAAGCAAACATCATGATTAACAGTCAAGCTATAGAGGCAGTAGACGAATTGATTTATCTGGGATCATTCATAGCCAAGCAAGGAGGCTGTTCCAAAGAAATTGGAAGACTAGGAATGGATCACTCTGCCATAGCCTCCTTTATGCAAGTTTGAAGAACTGTGGCATCTTGAATTGTACAATGAAAAACTTTTTTTTCTATAGTGGATTATAGATGTGAATCATAGAAAATTAATGCTGCTGTTAAGAAAACTGAAACCTTTGAGATATTGTGCTGATGACGACTCCTGTGTATATCCAGTTTGGAAAAGAAGACAAATACTTAGGATAAAAATATTATTGGAGCAAAGCAGACCCTGCTGTTGGAAATCAATAGGGACAGAAATGGAAATAACCTTGAGAAAGTTTCCATAGAAGGAATGGTGATGGGTCGTCATAAAAAGGGATGACCTGGCAGGAGACGGATAGATGGTGTGTAGGACAGATCGCTGGAAGGTCGACTGTTGAGTGCTCAAAGTCAGCAATGGATTGAGAAGGCTTCTGAACATTTTGCTATGATGTCACCAATATTCAAATGTAAATAAATGGGTTTTATTTACTTACTATTCAAATTCCAGCAGCCAGGAATAGGCAGAGCATAGTAGTTTTCCAGCCATGGCCCTTCTTTCCCCAGGAATGCCACCAACATGTTCTTTTGCAATGTGGGGATCCAGTTACAAACTAGGAAGAAGTTCCCTGGTGAACAGCTGGATAGCTTTATAGCCCCTTTACATTGGCAGAGCATGCATAATAGGTAACCATAAATCAAGCCCCCTGAGCACTGACTTTTCAAAGCTAACCAGCCAGATTTTTCTAAAGCCTTCTTTAATGAAAGATGTCAAGTGTTTGTATGAATCATGGAGTTGCACTGTCCTAAATACAGATGAGCAGTTCTCTGGTTAAAGAGCATGCCTGCTTCGGTAGGAAGAATTTATTTTATTAGCTCTTTTGCAGAATGCACCAGAAGCTGTAACCACGATCAGGCCCCTGTTGTGCTAGATGCTGTACAAATGTATAGTAAGAGATTGTCCCTGCATCAGGAAGTTTGCTTAAGGAGAATGATTACTAATCAGAGAATAGACCCAGTGCAATTCCTTTGGGGGTCTTATTTCATAACTAAATGGAGGCTATTTAAATGGCACCGCTGGTGTTTTCTGCAAAGCATTTCAATCTTTTTCAGCGTTATTGGGTGTTTGCTAGCATGAACTTCCCCTGTGTGGGCCTTTGTTCACTTCAGACCACTTCTTTGTCCTATTTATAATTTTTAAATTAGTCAATATTATATATTAAAATGTTTTAATGCTTCATGCTATTCATATTGGCTGTTCATGAAACAGAAGTGACTATTTCCCTACACAGAATATTCTATAAGTTCTTATAACTGAGCCAATCACTAAATTGACATGCTTCTCTTTCCACTGTGGTATTGCTAATCTGGAGATTCTGCACAGTTCATGAGATTTTTCAGCTCCAGACTGGAAAAGGACTTTGTTACACAGTTTATGCTTCATGTGGGCTGTGGACTCTTTGTGCAAAACAACTGAAGCCTTGATATTCTGCCAGAACAGAAACTCAATATGTGTTTTTGACTGCTTGATATGTCCCATTTGGAACGATGACATTTTCATTTGCACAAGTAGCCTTTACATAAATAAGCTTGGTCCAGAGGTGCACGCACACATACACAGAGGAATATAGATCAGCCATGCCTTGGAGTATTTACAAGTGAGAGCATTGTATTTATTCATGAAACCTCAACTCTCACTGTTCTGAAAAAGTCAAGAAATATTCTGACCAGAAACTAACAAATCCCGGTTGCAGAACAAACCTTAAACCATCGTGGTTCTTTTGTACAAAGACAATGTTTAAGTTAACTCTTCAACAATGAAATGCAATACAGAGATAAGAATTCTATTTATGAGTTCAGCCTTTGAGGCTCTAGACACAGGTTTCTAACCATCGGAGGAGTGACATTCTGGAATAGCCTTCCAAGGGGAGCAGTGGGGGCAGAAAACCTAGCTGGCTTCAAAACTGAGCTTGATAAGTTTGTGGAGGGGATGGTATGATGGGACAGCCTAGTTTGGCAATTGACTGATCTTTGACTACTGGTGGGGGATATGTCAATGGCCTGTGAAGGGCTGCTAGATGGGGTGGGTTCTGAGTTATTACAGACAATTCTTTCTTGGGTGTCTGCCTGGTAAGTCTTGCCCACATGCTCAGGGTTTAACTGATCGCTATATTTGGGGTCGGAAAGGTTTTTCCCCCATGGCAAATTGGCAAAGACCCTGGGGGGTGGAGGGGGGTGTTTGCCTTCCTCTGTGGCATGGGGTATGGCTCACTTGCTGGTGGATTCTCTGTACCTTTAAACCATGATTTGAGGACTTTAATAACTCAGTCATAGGTTAGAGGTTTATTACCGGAGTGGGTGGGTGAGAGTCTGTGGCCTGCATTGTGCAAGAGGGCAGAATAGATGATCAAATAGGTCCCTTCTAACCTTAGAGTCTATGTGGCAACTTCAAGAGAAGTCTGAGAAGGACTAAGCTGCACTAATTTAGCCTGTAGAAGATGGAAATGATCTGTGTGTTCACATCCAAGAGGAAATGCCAGTCTTTCCATATAACTCAGATGATCACCAAGGTGATAAAATGTGCTCTCTTGTTGCAGGCGCAATCTGGAGTATGTGTCCTCCAAATTCCTGGTTTGCCTAGTCCTCAGCAGACTTGCCCCCTGAATAATGTGGGTACTACAGTGTACATTTTTGAATATTCCTCAGAGTTTTCCCCTGACACATGAGCTGAAGTTCAGTCTTCTATAGGTTGTGAGCTGTCCATCACCCAACCAAAAACAGAAAAGAAGCCATTGTGCATGAGTTATGATTAGAAGAAGCATTGTTGTAGAGCTGGTGCTGAATGGTAAAAAACGGAAAGGTTTTTTGTCAACATCTGGCAAAATCCATGACAAAAGATTCATACCAAAAATATAAACACTAGAAAATGTAATAAATGCAGAAAACAATTCTCTGTTCTAATCCAGCTGGCTTGCACTGCTCCAGTGGCATAAAACAGCCAGCCAGCCAATTTCATTGCTTCCCTGAGGATTCTCCTAATGTACAAAGAATCCATATGTGACATAGAGCTGGTGCAGTGACTGTGTGCCACCCTCCTGCTCCCTGGTGCAATGAGCATTCCTGGGAGAGTGGGGGCATAGACAGGGCTTCCCTCTGCCTCAGCAGTTCCCCAGATGCTGGAACGGTTCCTTGGGGCCTTCGATAGCCAGGCACAATTTAGAGCAATCCTCAGGCTGCTCTGGTGAGGATCAGATTGGTCCCTAGCCAGCTCCAGGAGAAGCAGATCACAAAGGTGGCATAGAACTACCTTTGACCTCTACCCTTTGTAAGCATTCGTCAGCCACAGGTGTCAAGCTAGCCCTCAATGACAATTAAATTATCAAAGGACTTTTTTAAACTCTCTTTTTCCTGTTTAAGAATTTATCACTGCAAAGTAAAGCAAACAAAAGTGTATAACTCTCATTAATTCTGCACTACCGAATGACATAGTGTAACGGCTCATGATGCAGCACATTGAGTACTAGGATTAACTGAGTCCATTTTTCATTTGCAAGGGAAAACAGAAAAGTAAAATGAAACAAAGAAAACAAAATATGATACAGTATGTTGGGACAATATGTTGGGGCAACTGTTGAATCTAACTAAACAGTAATGACTCACAAAAGCATATGCCAGGGGCACTCACACAGTTGACTTCATTTCGAATAATTTTTTGTCTTTGTAAGATGCAAATATGTTATACACCTCCTACTTTATTTAGATATTGATATCACATTCCTGAGTTCTCTGGGTTCTTCTTGATTTTTTTTCATATCTTTTGCACTATTGTTGGAGGTGTTTTTTAAATAATTCCTAACTCCTGAGTTTTACAATATGATGCAAACTGTGCAAATGCCCTTCAATCACAATAGATGTTTTACTGTTTTGGTTTTTTGTTCACTTTGAGCTGATGTGAATCAGCTCAGCAACTCAGCGCTTGTCCTCTGATATTTGATCAAAGTCCTTTTTTTTCTGCTCAGGCAATGTTTATGTGAACCGTTTGACCATTCACAAGATAAGTTTCATAAATGAATTTAGATATGATCAAAGCAAGTGGGTTGGACAATAGGACCTGATGATGCAAATTCACCAAATAAACATGTCTATTTTCATTTTCAGCAAAAACTGAGAACTACAGGTATACATTTTTGCCCTAAATTTAGCTAGCCCTGTTCTTTTCAATCTTCAGACACACAACTTGATTCTGATCTCCCTTACGCGGATGTAAATAAAGGGTGACTCCTCTGAAGGTAGTGGAATTACACCTGTGTAAAATTGATGTAAGCAGGTCAGAATCTGGTCATCCACTCCATACAGAGGAGCTGATGGCACCCTAGTGGATTTTAAATATGAACCCTAGGCAGCAGGTCTCAAAGGAACACACAAACATTCAGACAAATCTGGAGCACTTTCCTGAAATGGGTTGGTATCCACCGTTCCAATATGAAACCATAAATTCTTTATACCTAGATTTTGGAAAAAATTCAATAGAAACATTTTACCATAAAGCGAGAACCAGCTATTTATTCATGTAATCGGCACATACTCAGCTCAGCTGGCCTGATCAGAAGAAAATATGTGGTGATTAATTCATAAAAGAGCTTCCAGCACATAATAGTTTGATGTGTTTGATTCACTGTCACTGTCAGCAGTTCTGTGGTGTTATGTTATTTACAGACTCATTCCCATGAGTTTCCTAAATGCTTCTTTTTTCTAGACAGGACCACCAACTCTTTGGTATGGCTCAACAGACATTGGCAGTTCATCTGCTGTTTTCAAGGGCTTCTCCATCAAGTGAGAAGGTTCTCCCTAATCAGCATTGCTTCATTACTCCTTGTAGGCAGTATTTTTGCTCATTGGCTGATAACACCCTGTAAAGCTTTGATTCCACATCATTGAGGATTTTGAATCTTTTTCTGAGGATGCAATTTCTTTTGTAAGGAATCTAGTCCTTTAATGTCTCTCTCTGTTCCACTGCAAAATAAAATGGTTCAGTGACAGCAAACTCTGTAACTGGCCATGATGGAGAGTAAGCTGTGTTCAGAGTTTGCTTATGTGCTCCATCTCCTTCTTTCTGTCTCGTCCCTCCACACTGCTATGCAGTGTGCTATGGACCAGCTGTCTGTTTGTGGCTTATTTCAGTGGAGCTCTGTAGCTATAGTTATGCTGGAAGCTGTGAGGGGATGCACTAAATCAGCCCAAGTCCAGTTGTTCTGGCCATGCTCCCTTCCAAGACAATGCCACCCACTTTTTGCATTGTGCCGGGTCCCGTGAGTCCCTCCCCCAGGGTAGGAGAGGTTGTGGCCTTCTGCAGTCTTCCCCTGCCCTGTAGATGTTTCATCCCATGGGACCTGCACTTTTTTGTTCTAGTGTAAAGGTGAATTTAGATCACTTTGTTTCTTCTGCAACATGACCATAGTTACATTGCACCTCCTATCTATCTTGTGGTAAAGAGATTAAATAATCTAAATACTTAATCATTAAGATTTACATTTTAAATACAAACCCATTGATTCACAAAGATTTTTTCCTTAGAGAGAAGTCAAGATGGGAGAAAGAACAAGAAAGTAAGTAAGTATAGGCAGTTATATGAATAAGAATGGCTTGAAGTTACAATGATTATTAAATTTGCAAGGAAAATTTAGTAAGTAATTTGAGAGCATGAGCTGATCACTGCCTAGTGTCAGGAAGAAATTTCCCCATGGTGTAGCATTGCACATTCTGTGACCTATGTAGGGTCTGGAATATCCCGCAATGACCACTGTTGGAGAGAGGATACTGGACTAAATGGACCATCCTTCTGTTCTGCTTGACAGTTCCTACACTCTATGTTCCTGTGACATCCTAATACTTCTACATCATTGACATTTGAGCTCAGAAACAGTTTCATATTCAGAACTTATTCAGATTTATGTATGTCCTTGCAAAGTAATAGCAGAAGCTAGGATGTAATATGGGTCCTTTAATATAGCCGGCTCTACGGTGTATGATCTGAAAACTACACAGTGCGAAATGTCCTTCTGCAGTGATCTTGGCATTGAACCCTTAAAAGTGTTACAAGACTCACGTCCCAATGGAGTTGCTCTCTTTGTAATTGCAAATTACTTGGCAGATATTTTTAGAAACATTATACCAAATATTCCCTGTTGGAACAAAGGGTAGAACAGTATGTTGTTTTGTGTTTAAACTCGGATATCGAAAGGAAAATTGCATTTATTTTTATTTTTTCTTCTGCTGTCCTGATAAATGGGATTTCTGCTGATTTTTGTGAAAAAGAAAGCAAAGTCTTCTGACTGAATAGTAAAAATACAAAACCAAGGAAGAAATTACCATAACAATAATCATTTTTTTCATTCTAAATTGCTTTACAAACACAGGACCCAATTGTGAGACCTTTACTCTTGTTGAGAAGTCATTACATGCACACTCTCATTGAGGTGGATGGGACTACTCACATGAGAAAGTATTATCCAGCTTGCACAAGGGCAGCAAAACTATGCCCACAAGGACCCCTTTATCCACCACTAAAATACGGCCATTTCTGAGGTAGGTTTTTTAAAAAACTGGCAAAATAATATTTCACAAAAATTTTCCCCCTAGCTCTGGTGTTCAGGGGCCTGAGCCAACACACATTAAGTCAGTGGAAAGACTACCATTGAATCAGGCCCTAATAGCACTCAGCAACACTACCTAACATTTTGAGACAAGAAATGTATGATACTGGGCTTGAATCGGATCTCACTGCCACAGTTGTGTAAATTAGGACCAACTCTTTTGAAGCCAGTGGAGTTACACCATTTTTTCAGTGGTGTTAGTTCAGAACTGGGCCCATTGTGTATAGTTGATACCCTACAGGTAACTGAGGCAGAGAGAATGGAATACTGAAGTTATATTTAAAAAAAAAAAAGCAAATATTAAAATTAAGAGATGCTCTAGCTATAGAGGAACCTATTCAATGGAATTGTGCCTACATATGCCAGTGAGATTGATCTGACATGCATTATTTTACACCTGCTACTAAATATGCTCAGTTTTTATTAACAGTCTGTGTTAAGCTAACCTTCCCTTTACTGTAAGCTACAGCAAGCAATAAATTCTGCTTTAGTGAGAATCTTATATTGGTTTGCCCTAAGGAAAGGTTCAGGGTGTCCTGTTCTGTAAGGATTCAGGTTCTCAGACATGTAGAGACAGCTTGAGCTGCTCCCCTTTAAAAGTGAACTAAAACAGCTTCTGGTAAAGTTCCCTTTTGATACAGAAAAAATCCTTTGCCTGCCCTTTTTTTATTGTAAATGGAATTGTTTCCTTAGTTAAATACCTTTTTCTCTTAATTCTGAAAAACTAGGCAGGAAACCTGCCACCTCCCACCCTTTTTTTCCCCCAGCTCTTTGAAAAAGCTCAGAAGTTGTTACAGTTTCAGGCTTTTATGGTTCCTTTGGAAATACTGAAAATTGTGTAGGAGCAAGAGAAATGAGGATTCTAGTTATTTCCATTAGAACTCTTTATGAAATACAGCAATTCTTTTAGTCTCAGAACAGATGAACACGTCATTTGTTAGCAAGTTAGTTAAGTCATGGCAAAAAACAAGGGTGAAAAATCTGTAGTGGTTCAGAACAGAATTTACAAAGAGGAATATTTACTTCAAAGTCTCCTCCCACAAAAGTGCTTGTGAAAGAAATGTTCTTCAAAGAGTAGAGGTTTTATTTCTGGGAAGATTTGCTCTGTTTAGAATTTCAGAGCCCAAGTCCCCCATTGGGAAATAGTCATTTTTACACAGAAATTGAATTCTTTGATAGAGGATCTACATTCTTCATCTGTGGGCCCACATCTGCTCCCATTGAAATCTAGGGTTTTGTTAGATAGTTCAGTGTAAGCAGGATCAAGCCCCACCTAACTTTCTCATTGCTAGTCAGGATTCATAGGGATTCCGTCCAGACATCTCAGTGCCCAGGGTGAAATTAAGTGATAATTGTATGTATTTGATTGTCTCCCTCTCCTTCACCCTCTATATGTTGCTTTTCTGCGTTTCTGCTTTTCTGGCAGGAACAGGGTCTCCCTTTGAAAAGTGCCTAACACAATGAAGCCCTGATCCTGATTAGGGACTGTAGTCCCTATTGCAATGCAGAGTATAATAATAAGGGTATCAGTGAGTCCATTACCCCATGCGTATGAAAGTCAAAGTGTTGAGAGTTACCTTTATATTTTACAAATTATTTCACTCCAAGAAGTATTGAGATGACGTGATATGAAAAACGGGCTCTGAATAGTCAAGGGTGATTTTAATAAGGGCTAATTTAAAGAATATCTGTTAAAAGTATAAATTGGACCATATTAGTTTGTGCCACAAACAGAAAACTGGTTTTGAAGTATAATGAGGCAACTGGTATGATTATCAAGAATGGAATAAACCTGTTACAAGAATAACTTACTGGGTTCCAGATGGTAAAATAGAAACTAAATCTTTTTCTGCTAAAGACATTTGTGTGTTAAGTGAATAAATATTCACAACACGTATTACAGGACAGTGGAGCCCTTTTTTATGAACATCTGTTAAAAGAATAGACCTGTAAGAAAATATCTTTCAAGTTTATGTTCTTAGCACATTTCCACTCTATTAATCAGTTTTGACAACTACTTCAGGCAATTTATAGGCCAGATCCATACGTCTCTGGGCAGTCATTGTACTAGTTACAGATTCCAACAGCAACCCAAAGGAGTCTACTCTTAAACTGCTTAGCTTATACAGTCCAATTTTTTATTCTTTTATTCCCTAGGCAGTTGAAAATAACAAGATGACTTTAACTGGCTTTGTTCCTACCTTTTTAGTGTTTATGACCAACATATAAACTCTCCATTTGAAATCAATGGGACTACTCAATGTGCATGTTTGGAGAATTAGGCCTTGGCACTTGCTGGAAGCTCCTCTATATCAGTGGTTCTCAACCTTTCCAGATTACTGTACCCCTTTCAGGAGTCTGATTTGTCTTGCATATCCCAAGTTTGACCTCATGTAAAAACTAATACTCGCTTACAAAATCAGACATAAAAATACAAAAGTGTCACAGCACGCTGTTACTGAAAAATTGCTTATTTTCTCCTTTTTTCTATATAATTATAAAATAAATTGATTGGAATACAAATATTATACTTGCATTTGAGTGTAATACTTGAACCTGTTGTTCACTTGTGAGCCTTGTCATTCTGGGAGGCAGTGAAGCGACAGCAACAAATAAGTTTTTATTCACATTGAGTCTATTCCTGTAACCTGGTGTAAGATGAGGCAAATATTGTATCTAGATGAATTGATGTACGTCCTGGAAGACCTCTGCATACCCCCAGGGTTGAGAACCACTGCTCTATATCATGGTAGGTCATCATTTTTCATGGGGTCAGTATCTTGACACTAGCCTTTGCCTTCCTTTTCTCCCTTTGCTTAACCCTTCAGAAAGCTCATGCCTTACCATTAATAGATTTTTCCACACAGCAGCCAAAGGCACTTATATTTTCACCGTGATATGAGCCTTTACCTTGTCTGTCCCATAAACTGTCTCATGACCTTAATACCAGGGATAAACTAGTTTTTTTGTGTGCCAGAATTAAACGTATTTTTTAAACTGTAACAGTATAAAGAATAAAATAGAAAGTGCAGTAGTTTCCACTGCTTTCTGGCACCGCTATAGTTCATATAGTAGTTTCTTGATGTAATTTTACAACAAACATTAGAACATAACATTGATTTTTGTTTAGAAATTGTGGTTTAATAGGTAAGCACTGACCTTATTATCTTTCAACAAACGTTTCTGAAAAACTTTTAATATGTGGACTTGAAACAAAGCCAAGAAAATTAAAACATTCAGGACTAACAAAACAAGCAAGGTGGACAATAACACTGAATTTGCCTAGTCATAATACATTCACTATTAATACAAGTGTAATATACTTAGTCTCATATGCAGAGTGTATGATATCCTCAGAGAGGTGTGTATATAAACTGGGAAACACTGTCTGCTATACAATATTAGGATGTTATATAATAATAATTAATAATAAACCCCGCCTGTTTGCAATTGGTGGTCAAAGGACTTATTATGCACCTTTATATTGTTTATTTTGGTCTTTATAATGACTTGCATTTTATTTAAGACAAAATCTCTTATGGAATTAATTTTGTTAATATGCCATGGGCAATTGTGCAGATAATGGGAGGCAAGCTCCCTAATTCTGTATGTACCAAGGTGTTTGCAGACTAGCTTAAATATACCTAGGATAGCCTGCATATGGCATTATCATGATTCCTATCTGCATTATTTTTGGAGGAGTTTTGCTGATAATGTATAAAATCTGTAATATTGCAATTGCTGTGTCACGGGCATTTGGACATTTCAGAGGAGATGCTTCAAAGGAAAATGCATATTTAACTGCTTTATGCTGAATGACTGTTTTTGGTGAGTCCACTCCTGGTTCTGATCTTCAGGTTGGTGGAATGTATTATTGTACAGGGACTATTGCCCTTTAGTGCTTGGCCTATGTAAGATATAGGTTCTTCTACTGCTGCTGATAGTCAAGGGAAAAATCTTTTTTCATTCAAATGGTAGAGCCTTTGGTTTTTGAACAAAACAGACTAAGATGATTCTACCCTCAGGCTTGTGCAGCTTTGTGCAATTGGTGACCAGTATGATGCAGCCATAGATTTGTTGCAGTGGGAAAACTGAACAGCTGAATATCCATTAAAGACTCTTTTGCTTATGAAAAGATCTATTAATATCTAACCCTCTCTTCTCCCAAAAAAACCTTGCATTTCTGAGTCTGACAAAGAAATTGCCTTTATTTTATTCCAATATAATCCTCAATAACTCTTGGCACTGCATCGCTGACATTCAGTGGATAATATACCTCTGTTGCACATGTATAACAGCTGCTTCTCTTTGAGGCAACATCCAAAATTTTATTCCTCACAAGATCAGAATCGATACAATAAAAAGTATTTGGATTTAATCATTGGGTAAATCATAATCACTGTCTTTCTTTGAACTCCATGGCAGCTCTGTAAAATAATTTTTCTCCTCTGTACTTTCATCTTCATTTTTTTTTGTCTCTTCTTGTATTCTCCATTGCATTCCTGTAAAATGCTGATATACAATTGAAATAAATCATGTTCCATTTTGTAAAGCTCCTTGTTATATCTCTTATGTGCTCAGGTACCACAGTGATAGTGCAAAACCTTGAAAATTACTAAAACCTTAATACAAACCTTGTCCAAAAAGGGCCATCTTAGGACCCTGCGTATTTTATTTTTGAATAGCTTGCTCCTAGTTTTTTAAATATAAGTGAAATATATTTGAAGGGTCATGTGATCTGTCAATTAAGGGCCAAACTTTCAAGCTGCTGAGTTGGGGGTCCCCAAAGCCTGCCAAGTATTGACCATCTTTCCCCACCTCCCCGAAACTGTGTACACGTAATTTAGATGAGTGCAGCTAGATCTGATAGATGTGTAGGATCCAGTGACTGTCATAAAAACTAGGCATCACACAGCAGAAAGGAACAACTAGATCAGGTGTGTACCAGCCTACTTCTCCAGTATGTTGCACTGGCTGCTACTAAGCCAAGCAATGCCCTCCTTTTTCTACCTGTGCCCCTACACTAGTTGCAGGAAGAAGCAGGTGTAGGAGCTAGGGCTGGCCAGAAAACAAGAATTTTGTTTCGTGAAATGTTTTGAGTTTTCAAAACATTTTTGTTCTGCATCAGAACAAAACGAAGAGCTCTTGAAAAATTTTGAGAGCGAGAGAGAGAGGTGGCGGGGTGGTGGTGTCTCTTTATAAATATCCTGGATCTGAGACACCATCCTATCAAAAAAAATTGTTTTGACTACTTCTAATAGGAGGTGCTGTTCTACCTCAATCACATGGGAAGAACCAACCCAACCCCTGTTGGAGTACTCCTCCCAGATCTTGTTATGCAAACTTTAGAAGTATTTTGTGTTAGCTGTGATGTGGAAAGCAGGCACAGCACGACCAGGGATCTCGCCCATTTAGTACAATTTTACTTCACCTTTATTAGGAAGACTATCACTCTTTTTTTTTTTTTTTCCTATCCCTTGGGTGGTTGCTTAAGAAGGTTTTACTGTAGTGACAAATATAGCCTGGTTTGATATCACTACAGAACACATTCTGACCAAAACCTAGCTGTTACTAGTCTGCCACAACATCAGCTAGGCAAGTGGAAATTATTTGAAAAAGCTTGATGTTTGTGTATTTTGGTTGGCAATAATTCTTCTGTATTAATTCTCAGGAGCTGCACTTAGGGAGACAATCAGTGTAGATTCCCTTGCTGATTAGCAATTAGGGGAAATCAGCAGCAAGGGAATCTACACTGATTGTCTCCCCCTAATTGCTGACCATGACCCCAGAAGATGGCTTTATTTTTCTTTGGAAGCACCTCTGGGACACTTATAAAGATCTCAGTCATTCTTTCAGGAGACAGTAAAACTCAGGTTGAAATAAGATAAAACACCTTTCTTGAATTTTTTATTCATTTTCCAGATCTTCAAAATATAGCTGAAAGTTACCCTCTGTAAAAATACCGACTTAAAAAAATTAAACTATCTCCTTCAACTGGACTTGTAAAGTACAGTAATAGACTAGATAGATAAGAACAAGGGTGTGGGAAAACAGTAATATACTTGGATTTTAGTAAGTAACTACAGAGAAAGTTCTTAGGGACATAACCTTATTTCCCCTCTATTCGGCATTGGTGAGGCCGCATTTAGAATATTGTGTCCAGTTTTGGGCCCCCCACTACAAAAACGATGTGGACAAGTTGGAGAGAGTCCAGCGGAGGGCAACCAAAATGATTAGGGGGCTGGAGCACAGGACTTATGAGGAGAGGCTGAGGGAACTGAGCTTGTTTAGTCTGCAAAAGAGAAGAATGAGGGGGGATTTGATAGCGGCCTTTAACTACCTGAAAGGGGGTTCCAGGGAGGATGGGGCTAGGCTGTTCTCGGTGGTGGCAGATGACAGAACAAGGAGCAATGGTCTCAAATTGCAGGGCGGGAGGTCTAGGTTGGACATTAGGAAAAAGTTTTTCACTAGGAGGGTGGTGAAGCACTGGAATGGGTTACCTAGGGAGGTGGTGGAATCTCCATCTTTAGAGGTTTTTAAGCTGAGGCTTGACAAAGCCCTGGCTGGGATGATATAGCTGAGGTTAGTCCTGCTTTGAGCAGGGGGTTGGACTAGATGACCTCCTGAGGTCCCTTCCAACTCTAATATTCTATGATTCTATGATTGTATAACATCCCGATAAGAAAATAAAGAGATGATATACAAGCTTAATATTGATGGTGTTAAATCAGAATGATTAGGTGTACCAAAAGAGGTCCCATAAGGATCTGTACTGGGACTGGTATTATGAAACATATTCATTAATAACTTGGAGCACAACCTTGCAAATATTTATTGCATGTGCATAATTTTACTCATGTTAGTAATGGGATTACTTAAGTGAGTAAAGCTACCTGTGTGTGTGTAAATGGCTGCAGGATCAGGCCCTTGGTGTTGACTATACATTTGACAAAGATTAAATGTGTAGCTATAAAGCATGGCAGTAGAGAAAGAAATGATGGCTCTGCAGAGTTTGGAAATTTGTACAACTAATTTGTGAGAGAATATTTGGAGCATGCTATTTGTGGCCACACAATTCCAAGCACAGGTTGGCTCATGCAGTAATGTGTAAATGCAGCTGGTGGGGAGGGTGCCCAGGAGTAATCCACTAGCTATTAGTTGTCTAACTTATATTCATTGTGCTCACAAAGAGGCTGGTTCAAGACTAGGGTGGAAAAGAGTTCCCCATACCCTGAACTGCAGGTGAGTTGTACGCCTCCTGGGGATGTCCAGCTATTAGTCTGCTTCCCAGTATACACTAGATCAACTTCAGGACTGTTCTGTTTTGCTCCAGCTGGTTTTATCCCTAAGGCAACACTTCGGCAGTCAGTGCATAGGGATGCTCCAGACAAGCTACCGTTTTCCCCAGCCGCATCCTCTGCATCACCAGCCAGGAAAGAAGATACTCATAGGAGCCACTATGGCAGCTCTATTCCACCTGAGGCTCCCCCAACACAGGGGAAATCCTTCATGGCCTGTTCAGTTGGCTTTAGGGCATGACACAAAGCAACCTTAATGTACAGGAAGATCTGACTTCAGGTCTTCAATGTAAAGATGTGTAAGATAATGGGACAGATGCACTACCACACTCTGTTCTTTTTGTGCTACTTGGGTGATGCAAAAAACAGCGGAAACCACCTGTATCGCTCTAGCTGGGGCTATCCAAGCATAGGAGGTCCTCAGTGGGTTCAGAGCCATCCTAATCTATGAGCACCTCCATGGAGAAAAAATATTGAATAATGGGCTCTTCAATCTAGCAGAGAAATAGATTACACGATCCAATGGCTGGAAGGTGAAGCTAGACAAATTCATATTGGAAACAAGGTATACATTTTTCACATCAAAGGTCATGGTGTATTGTCCATCACTGACCATTTTAAAATCAAGATTGGATGTTTTTCTAAAGATATAGTCTAAGAATTATTTTGGGGAGTTCTGTGGTCTGTGTTCTACAGGAGATCAGATGAGATGATCACAATAGTCCCTTCTGGACTTGGAATTCATTAATCTAGACCGCGAACTGCTCTAAACTGGGGCTGGGGCAGAGAATCAGGGAGCTTTAAGTGTAAAGAACAATACAGAGCTTAGGTATAAATGAAGGCTCCAGTCGTACAGCCATTCTTCATTTGAGACATCTCTTGGACCTTGCAAATATTTGTTTCACTCGATAACAAACTCATTAGGAATTCTCCCTATATTGCTGCTGCAAAAACAAACAAATGATCTTGAAGAATCTCTTTCAGAGCAAGAGAGAGGTTTGCCTTATATGCGGCATTGACAGGACATTACCTAGAACGCTCTGATAAGTACTAGACCCCACATTTAAAAAACATTGCAAACAGTAAAGTTCAAAGAAGGACAACGCATATGCTAAATGGTCTTGAGACTCAGACTTATGGGGAGAGACTGAAGGATCTATATTTTCTCATCCTAGGAAAACTATATTTACTGGGAGTGGGCATGATAACTCTTCTTAACTAACTGAAAAGAAATGGTGTAGAAGAGGGGAAAGCATTATTCACAGTGAAATGAATTGATAAAACAAGGTCAAGTTGGAAAAATGTAAGAATTTAGCTTGGATGTTAGGAAAATCTTTCTGCTGAGAAGATGAGGCAGAGGAGAACAGTTTGCCTAATGGGCGAGGATGTCGCAGCACAATCACGAAAAGTTTCTGAGGAAAATGTTGATAAGTTGGTAGTATATGTCCTTTCCTGCTTGATGCAGGATGTTGAATTAGATGATCTGAAAGATGCTTTCCAACACTATCCTCTGCAAATCTAAAATGCAGTACCAAATGAAATACTGCAGTCCTCTGTCATTGGTTTAATACCTTTTTAAACATAGGCTTTGATAATGCAAGCTGTCAGTCTGAATTATGTTTTGTTTCATTAATCGTTGTTTTATTTACACAGCATTGACAGTGTGCTAGGTGCTGTACAGACATATGCCTTTGGCAGGGAAAGCAGGCCTAAGTCTAGCAGCTAGTTCAATAGTATCTGGATACCAAGAGCTGAAGTGAACATATCAGATAACCATTTCAGGGGTGGGAGGAGGATTGGGGCAAGGAAAGCTTTAATTTGCTTTTGTGCTCCTTGTATCCCCAGGGCTGCTAGGGGAGTAGTTTGGATGTAACTTGGAGCAGCCTGAAGGCTACTTGTAATTATGACAACTTCTAATGGATCCCTAGGGCAGAGCACTGAACTCACATCCCCTTCCACCATTGGCATATCCTCCTCACCACACCTCTGATGCTAGGGAAAATGGCAGTGAGTGGGAAGGTGCCAGCATGAGACAGTACTCAGTTGTCCATGGAGAGGAACATGAAACCCCCTTTTGTGCTTCGAAAACAGCACAAAGAAAGTCATAGTGTGAGCTTGGATCAAATTCACATGACCTGGTTCTTCTCTCACTTACACAAGCTAAAAATGAAGTCACTCCTGATTTGAAATTGATATAAGTGAGAGAAGAATCAGACCCATAATGCCTGCCATTAGAAGCATCCATAGTATTAATGGGTGGGGACTGTTGTGTTTAGTCTGAATGGGAAATGTGAAAAACTGAAGCCTGTGCATGCCATCACAGCAGTGTCATAGACAACATCACAGACCTACTTAGCAGATGTGGATCTACTTAGCTCTGTGAGTCTATTGCTTTACCCTGCTTTTAAACTTCTAATCTTCTGGTCTCAATCTTTAGATATCCCTCCACACTGGTATTCAGCTAACTACAACTAATTACTTTTATCTGCTGCAGTTCTGCTGACCCATTATCCTTGTGATTCCCTATTAACCTCTCTCACCGGATTAACAGGCCCGAAAGCTGTACGGTATAGTGCTCAACACCTTTTGCCTAAAGCTATCTGTGAGCAATGCAACATATGGCATCGCTGCTCACATCCCCTCACCACTCATCTCCCAAGATATGTTTCGTAGCCAGATAGTGTAATCATTGAAGTTATTCCTGATTTACACCAGTGTAAGTGAGAGGAGAATCAGGCTTACAGCCTCTCATCTTTCCCGACTATTTGTCTGATCAATTGTGGCTGCTAATTCACCAATTCAGTCTACTACAACATCCTGTCGGTGCTGTCCCCAGGACAGGTGAGCATATGTCACATTTGCTGCCATGCCCTACAATGGCTTTTTAATCACAGCAAGTTTCTGCAGGTTCTATAACTGCTGTTGTTTCACAGAGGCTTTATGATACATGCTAGTTACAATAGAGGCTACTGTACACAGACTGCATGTTAGTCTAGGCCAATATATCTTCTGCCCAATGTGTTTCAGATGTGTGGCTGAAAAGTAGTATAGAGATCTTAATCAAATAACTCAATGTCACTAAAGTGAAAAGGAAACTGCCAGAAGATAATCAAAATGATCTGGTGTATTTATATTTCAATCCACATAAAGATGAGGCTCTTATCTGAAGAATAACAGAACATAAATATGGAACAACAATAGTGATACTTGGTAATTACATAACATTTTCTATCCATAGCTCTCAAAGTAATTCACAAAGAAGGCTACTTTCCCCATTGTCAAGATGAAGGGGAGGAAGGGTGCACACAAAGGGATTGTGACTTGCTCCAAGACAAACAGCAAGTCCGTAGCAGCTTTGGAGATAGAATCAAATCTTTTGATTCCCAGGCATAATTCCTATTCACTGTATCATGCTGCCTCTGCAGCGAGCTCCTCTGTTCTTGCTGCCTACAGTTCCTCATGTATTGAATATCATATTATATATGTCAAGGAAATCTCCTCCTCCAATGTAAGATGAGGTATTTGGCACATCTTGGTACTCTCTTCATTTCCACTGAAAATAGTAGCTTGACACACGACTCTTTTGGCAATGTGCAGGGGCTAGCCAAAATTGCTCTATTGGCCTGTGTTCATTTTCTGCTTTGAAAGGGACACATCTCTGAAATAAGACAAAAAATAGTGAGAACATGGTTTTAATAGTGGAGTTGATTTGGCTCAAGAATACTTGCTGAATATGGCATTTTGCCACCCAAGCAATTCATAAACTAGACCCTCAAGGACTATACATTGGCACAGGTCCACTAAGGACAATGGAGTGACACAGATTTACACCCCCTGAGGATCTGGCTCATTATTTTTCATCCCTGTCTATGCTGGAGAAAATTGGTGCTTCTGGTGCCGATTCAGTTACTGTAAGTGTCAGACAAGCGTTTCAGGTATGTCTACACTACAATCAGAGATGTGATTGCAGCTCTGGTAGGCTTACCAGTGCTAGTTTTCATCTAGCTAGTATGGCTAAAAATAGCAGTGAAGACGTGGTGGCACAGCCCCAAATCAAACTAGCAATGCAAGCATGTACCGAGGATTCTGGGTGGTCTTGTACAGCCTGCATCGCTGCATCTTCACTGTTATTTTTAGCTGATCTAGCTAGATTAAAGCTAGCATGGTATGCCTACCTGAGCTTCAGTCACACCTCTGATTGCACTGTAGCCATACCCTTCGTTTCCATGTACAAAAGCGCTGCTAATATTACATGTGCTCCCTGTACCAATATGAGCTACAATCACTGATCAAATCTTGAGGATACCTCTGTCCTCCTCCAGTTCAGCTCAGACTGTTTTAGTGCTGTTATGGACAGGAATTGGAGTTCTTGCAGCAGTACTGGTCCAGTTGGTCCTCCCACTGTAATCCCAAAACGGTGCAATGACCACACCTGATAAGAATTCTTTATCACTTTATACTGCTTTGGGGGCATTTACATAGGCAAAAGTCTTCCTGTAAATATTGTCAGCATACTTCATTGCAAATAATATGCTGCCATAGTATTTTGCAGGTTCTGCCTTCCCCCCACCCCCTTGCGCACACACACAAGCCCCTGCTTCAGGAAGCGGTTCTGGGAACTGTGGAATGGGCACTGTAGATAACAAAATGCAAAGATATAGTAATGGTTAGAGAGTGCTGTTGGGGAGCACCATATCTATCTGCATTGGGAAACTGAAAAGCCAGAGAGATTCCTCTTGCTTGACCTGTTTCTTCTTGTAATATTCTCTTACCTGATTTTTCCCCCCATCTATGTAGTTTAAAATTGGGACAGTGTTGGAGCTCAGGAATTCTGCAGACTTTCTGCACTCTGTTTTCTCCATGTTCTGTTAAATATCAATGGCTTTGGAGTCTGCTCCTGTGGCATTTCTTACAGAAGTAGCACCAAAAATCCTGAAGTCTGGAAGTATCGCTGAGGGCCTGCAAAATCTTCCCAGAATCTAATTCTTAGGTCAAAATCTTGAGATTAGGCATGGGTAGTGGGCATGCCAACAAGTTTACTCAAACCAAGTTGTCAAACTTCCCATTGACTTCAGTGGGCCCGTGATTTCACCCACTGAACCATTGCGGGCATTAAGTGCATTAGGACTTAGCTGACATATTTAACTGTGAGATAGTGCAGTCCTATAGTATAGCTTTAATATGGGTAAAAAAATGGAGGAAGTGGATTATGTTCCCAGAGAAAATGACATCATGCTCTCAATTTTCCAGTGTACAATTGTATGAAGAGCACATCATGCATCATAAAGAGACACTATATTCTCTGACCAAACACTCAACTTATGTTGGGGTAGATATGGGTGTGACATACCAAGGGTAAAATTCAGACTAGTGGGGGGCTGTGTCACTCCTGCCCTGCAACCTTTGGTGTCTTACAATGCCTTGCTGTAGTAGCTCCCACCTGGGCCTTCCTGTATACAAGTCACAGCCTGAATGCCTGTGTGTAACTTCAGCCTGCCAGCTACACCCTAGCTCTCACCAGCCTTGGTCATACAGAAGAGTGAGCCCAATACACCCCCCAGTCCCAGATCTTCCCCACAGAAATGTATGTCCCATACTGCCCAGCCCTCTCCTGGACAGCACAAATATATTAATGGCATATTATTCCCTTAAAGGAATAATATGCCAATTTATTACCTTAAACAGTTGCCCAGACACTTCAATTTAAACACACTGGATTAGATAAAACAGTAAAACAAGTTTATTAACTACAAAGAGAGAGCTTTTAAGTGTGTATGAGTAATAAGTCATAAAAGTCAGAAATAGTTACAAGAAAAATAAAGATAAAATGCTCACTGGTATCTACTTAAGAAACTAACTTAGTTGCAAAGCAAACTTTCTCACCACACATTTCCAGCAATGTTACTGACCAAACTCTTCAGGTCAGGATCCCTTCCCCCAAAGTCCAAAGGCTGTTTCCTTTTGTCATCTCAGATGCAGAGAATGTGATGGGCAGGGTGACAGAAAAAGAGGTGCCTTGGGGTGTTTGTCCCTCCTTTTTATAGTTTTAGTCCCCCTCATTTCCAGCTGAGATCCAGGAGACAGAGAGTCTCTGTGGAAGGATATTCCATGATGGTGGTTTTTTATCTGATTGAACTTCCTTTGTTTTCTCTCCTTCCTCGGTGACACTGTTTACTGCTTAAATGCAAATTAAGGCAAGCACATATTCCTTCCTTTGTTTAGGACAGATCTGACTTTTGCCTGGGCAGGGCAGTGGGATTTGAACATGTGTTAATAACATCATACAGGAAAATCTTATGACTTCACATACAATGTTATCACACGCATTTTATCAGGACAATACTGACCAATAATTTATGAGTTTTCAAATGATCCCTTCCAAGACATACCTTGTACAAAGATTATTACAACAGTGCACATGATAAGAATATAGGAGTGTGTTCGGTCAGAGTGGGATGTCGGGAACTTCTTTGCACAGACACTGGTCACGTTTTAAGATAAATTGTTCATGGGGCCTGGTGTAATATTACAGGTAACATATCATTCGATCTAAAAGCTATTTTTTTTTATAAATGAAGTATTTATATTAATCGTGAAATTAAATATTACAAAATAAAGAAAAATATTAGTGATAAGAAATTGCTAGCCAAACTGGGGAGTTGAGAGCTGTGGAACCCCAATATCAAAACGAATGTTAATTAAATTTGGAAAATCTATGAAATTATGATTTACAGCCCTGGTAGTTAGTAATTGCTGTTATCATTTAAAACCCAATCTTGGATCTGGATTTGTCTAGTATGAATATTTCTTTAGTATTGCTAAAGACAGACTTTTAATGGATAGCTTCTTTTTTTAAGTTGCAAAGATTTGTCTCTGTGGGGAATATTTTAAATGAAATTCACATGATTTGCGTCTCTTGGACACATCTTCAGAAATGCATGTACAAAAACTGCTCACACTTTGTGGGTATGGTTGCTGTGGTGGTCTGCAGAAACTAACTGTGCACACCACCAATCAGTACGTTACCCAAGTGGTCATTTGCATGCAGATTTACTGTGATTGTAATTCAAATTATGGACACAGCAAATATAAAAATTTGGGTCTCCACTTCCAGTCTCTACTAATTTAATCACTTTGTTGTTATACTCATTATGATGCATTCCAAGGAATAGCAGAGGAAAAAATAAAAGCATGTGATTAAAAATTCAGGGCCTTATTCTGCCCCCAATGAAGTAAATAGCAAAACTTCCCCTGACTTTACTGGGGGCAGGATCAGCTACTAAATCTGTGGCCGAGCTAGCTGAATCTCTTTTATTTGCAGTCTGTGATATAACATTCCTAAACAGTCACATTTTCTTTGCTCTTCTTGTTAAGGACAGTTCTTGTCTGTAAGCCATTTTCTTCATGAACTTGGGAGTCATTCTTTCTGCAGGGCATGTTTCTTTAACAAATCTTCATGATGTTGCTGAGAAATTATTTTATCTATCCCTGGCTTCTTGTTTATGTTTAGAGTACTGCGGATGGTGATTTGAAATGGTGGTATCTTGCCTTTTAAATAAAAGGAAGAAAGGATTCCAGACAGTCAAAACCTTTCAATTGAGAAGGCACCTGTGCTTTGAGGGTGCTTTAAAAGGGTGTCTTGTAAAGAGAAGGCACAAAAAAGTGCATCAGTTTTGACTACTTGAGTCAGGAAGTAAGACAGTTTTTAGAGAGTTATAGGAGCTGATAAAAGAGTCACGGTGAAGAAGAGCTGGAGGAAACAGCTACTGAGGAAGGTGTTGAAGGTCCAACATAACTGAGGGTCTCAGTCATGTGACCTATCAGATGTGTCAGTTTTAGCTACCTGCAGCTGCTCAGGTTGTTGATTGAAAGAGTGTATATAAATGTGTGCGAGAGAGAGCCTCTGTTTTATTTCTTTAAGAGTTGGCTAAGCCTAAAGCTTTCTGTAATTTTGCTTCAGCACTATTTTATCCTGTGTTTGCCATGCTTTAGTTCTAGCATGAAACACTGCTGTTATGCAACTCTCCTTGTGCACTGGACTTTGAAACATTGCATTGCTTTTGGCACATTGAAAACAATTTGTTTACAACTTGATATAATTGATGCTAGTTACTACGTAATTCTCATGGGGGTTTTTTTGTATACATAATGCTCCATTGTTTTTCTGCTTCAGATTTATTTGTGAGTAGTAATGTTCTTCTTTTTTCCGGTGAAAGAGGGAGAGGAGAGAGGAGCTAGAATAGTTATGGGATTACTTGCAAGTGAGGAGATGTAAGGAAATCCTAGAGCATGGCAAAAAAAAAAGGAGTAGAGAAAAAAGGGAAGCATCAGGAAAAACCAATGAAAGGCCTGATTCAGATGTCAGTTACATGGCTGTGAATGAGGAGCAAGTAAGGAATGCTGAATTGAAGTGCCCTTATTCATTTGAGGTCCTAGCAAGGATTTATCAATTCATTTGTTCTGTGTTTCACTTTACTTTTGATCTTTCACTTGACTTTTACTGTGAAATCCAACTTCCATTTTAGGTAAGCAATTTTTTTCCTGATGGAAGCTGCTTTTTGTATTTAAAAATAAATAAATAAATGAGAACAGCCAGGGTGACAAAGGTCTGAAAATGATGGCCTAATTTAGTGAATGTTTCTTAGGATAATAGATGGCAGCTTTATCTTATCTTCCATCTAATTTCTCTAGGAACACTTGCTGAAACTAGGCCACCATCTCCAGGCCCCTAGTTATTTTCTCTGCTTTTATAATACATAGGCTCTTTGCGGAGCCCCCTCTCAGCAGGACTTCTAAGCAAAACTGGACAAAAATGTTTCATACAAAAAGCCAACCCTGTGAAGTTTGCCCTTACATAAGTAGCTGAACAAATTCCCTTTTTACTAGGAACCATTTCACTAACTTGGCTTTCTGTGAACATTTTCTGGAGCTGGTGGGATGGGGTGTGTTGATCTGGAGAAAATCAAGGGATGTGTGTGGTATAATCACTGACTAGGCTAGGGCTAATTGGATTGTGTGATTGATTAGACACTGGCAGGACAGGGCATACTCTGGTATGACACTGAGATGAAGGTACAGTGCAGGGCAAGCCTCCTTTGTGTCTCAAGTGGTAGGGTGGTAGTCAGGTCTGCCTGAACTAATTGGGACATTAGAATGAGCAAATTGAGGCTCAGTCTCACAAGGTGCTGAGTAACCACTGTAAAGTGCTGAGCTCCCCTGGATTTCAATCTTGCTGTGTTGCAGGGTCTGTACCATACATATATGCAGGACATGAAACAAATCAGTCTGTGGTGGATAACACTGTTATCCAGGCCTTGGGGCTATGGTATTCCATAATTTTGCTGTCGTAGGGCAGGATCTACAGCCTTTATTAGAACAAATAGTCATTTTTGGATTGGCTCCATAGTGGGGGAGTGTAGTGTGTTAATACTGTATGCGAGACAAACTAACTGAGTTTCAGGAATCCTGTATAAAAAACACAATTTATTAGTGGACTAATACAATTTGTTATAGTCTGCTGATGGACATTTGCGGAGGCTATTTGGGACAAAACAAGCAAACAATTAGTAATCAGTGTGACATAACTTCTTTCTCTTTCAACTACCATTTTGGAAGTATGTCAAGGTCTTTCATCGGTTATGATCAACTGACTGTATTCTGTTACTCTCAAAGCACTTCATGTTGATTTTCCTCTGGCATTATGCCTGACAGCAATGTTCCAGTTCTTAGTTTGCAGTTTATTACAGAAAAGCAACTTGCAAATGTTTTCCATAGATTCCAGACGACCCCACAAACCATTGCTTTGATTCCTGTATGATTTCTATGAAGAAGTGCTCTGAAAATGGAGTTTCTTTTGAAATACCATAGGAACCAGTTCAAAGACTTCTGGGGTACACCGGAGGAGTGCTGCATGTGATACCAAATTACCAAGGGTTTGTTGCCTTATAAAGACTCAAAACAGACAAGTGTCTGAGGCCTGGTCTACACTACAAACTTAGGTTGGTGGAAGCCATCTCATGTCGAGCGAATAGTGTGTGTGTCTACACTACCAGGTCCCATCCATCGACCTAACTTGCCTGTAACGTTGACTTAATTACTCCTCCACTGCAAGAGGCATAGCACGTAAATCGATACTGATGGGTCGATAGAGAGGCAGGGTAGGCACAGCAGCATTGTGTAAATCAACTGAATTGGCCTCCAGGAGGTGTCCCACAATGCTTCGCTGTGACCCCTCTGGAGATCGTTTTCAACTCTGCTGCACAGCAGCCAGGTACACAGGAAACAGCCCCTCCCCTGTTAAAATCCTGGGAAATTTTAAATTCCCATTTACTGTTTGATCAGTATGGAGAGCTCAGCAGCCCAGCTGATCATGGCGACTCAGCACCCCAAACGCACTCCAGCCTAGAGTACACAGGCAGGTGGTGGATCTTATCAGTCTGTGGGGAGAAGAGACTGTGCAGGCACAGCTCCAATCCAGATGAAGAAATTTAGACATCTACAAAAAGATTGCACAGAGCATGGTGGAGAAGGGCTACACCAGGGACTTGCAGCAATGCCATGTGAAAATCAAAGAACTTGGGCAGGCGTACTAGAAGACAAGGGAGGTGAACATGAACAGTCATGCTGGTTCTGCACCACAGATGTGCAGCTTCTACAATGAGCTGCATGCGATTCTTGGTAGCAACCCGACCACTACCACCAAACACAGCATGGATACTTCCCAGGAGTCTGAGTCCTGGGCCTCCTCAGACAACAACGAGCAGCATGGAAGACAGGTGAGCAGGGGATCCATTCTTCCGTAGAGCCAGGAGCTATTTTTAACCCTGGAGCAGTCCAGCTGCTCGCAGGACAGCATGGTGGCCAACTGTGATGCCGGGGAAGGCACCTCAGGTGAGCATGCAATTCCAATCAAACTGTACGGGTTACATGTTCTTATATTTTATGTGTAATCTGAAGAAAAAGTGAAGTGCAGTGGGTATTTGCTTCCCCGGTGACTGCTCTGGCTAAGCAGAGGGTGCTTCCTGGAAAAGACTGATGAAGTGCACAGGAATGGCCCAGGAATACTCCATGGAGATCTCCAGGAAACTTTCATGGAGGTATTCCACAATCCTCTGCAGAAGGTTTCTGGGGAGGGCTACCTTATTTTTTCTACCATGGTAGGACATTTTCCCATGCCATTCCAGTGTTAGCTTTGCTAGCATCACTGTGGTACACAGCATAGCAGCAGAAGGACTAGGTCTGTACCCAGATGCTTGCAGCATCTGCTCCCTTGCTGCTTGTGTTACCCTCGAAGACTAATATCACATAGGGTTACCTAAGGGAAACAGTGGAAATTTAAATACAATTGCTCATACCTCAAACAAGACAGCATGTGATCCCCCCACCCATGGCAATTTCCAGGTCCCTCAACCACGGTTTTCCTAACATGCTGTTGGCTTGGTTGGCAGGGATTGGTGTTGACCTCAGAATCTGCAAGTCCAATGCAACTACTACCAGCAGTGTTAAGGGAAGGTGGGGGCTTCCTGTGTTTTCTCGTGGCCACAAACTCTCCCCTTCCCCCAGAGCCATCTTGGACAAAGACCACAATTTGGGAGGCTTAGCACCGGTCCCTGGTCTCAAAGCAACGTCCATGTTGCGGGGTGGAGGCGAGGGAGGACACTGTCCATCTGTGCTCCCCACGCAGGTTTCCCACAAGTTGCAGCACAAGTCCCATCGCCTATGCCCCTGGCCCATACTTACCATGGCTGGAACAGCAAATCTGTTCATTTATAGCTAGGGATTCTGATTATGTTCTGGCTTGCACTTGAGTGTAATAAGGGGAGTGTTGTTTTTTAAATAGCAACCTTGCACTGAATCCAGGGTACGCTCTGACAATGGTTGCCCTGTGCTTTGTATGCCTTACAGTGGAAAACTTGGTCTTAAGCGCATCCTCCACATCGCCTGAGAGGCTTTCGCAGATTAGAAGATGAAAAAAGAAAATGTGTGATGACATGTTCACCGAGATAATGACACAGAGCTAACAGCCTGGATGATTTCATTGTCTGAAAAACTGGACATGGAGCGTAGGAGACATACCAGGATGAGATGCTGTGAATTATGAAGGACCAAATCAGACATTTTGAGGCATCTGGTTGAGCATCAAGAAAAGCAGCTTGAGGTTAGACTCCCTCTGCAGACCCTGGCCTGCAGAACGGCCTGCAAGCATTGCCCTGTTCCCAATCCCCTTTCCCAAATGTTTCAGGAGGTGGGGGGAGGAGGAGGAAGGTGCAACAACCTTTCCACTCAACACCGGGGGAGGATACTAGGAACAAAAGGCTTCCATTCGAAGACCTTTAATGGGCAAGACTTCTGTGCTTTCACAAACAAGCTGCATTTGTTTCTCCACTCCCAATTTTATCACACTGCTTGCCCAAGGTTAAATTATTTTCCTCTTCTTTCAGATTCTTTATGTATGTGCAAAAAAAGTCAACATTTCACAGATGAAATACTCTTTATTTATTCCAAGCACAGAGGCTGAGGAGGGAAGGGGAAGTGCAAGTGCAGGGAAACTGATGCACCAGAGGGGGATGATATGGGAAGGCACAACTCAGATAAGCAGTGCACGTTACTGTAGTTCATTACTGAAATGATTATTCAAAGACTCCCGGAGATGCAGAGCTCCTTGCTGGGCTCTTCTTATTGCCCTGGTATCTGGCTGCTCAAAATTAGCTTCCAAGCTATCCGCCTCCACACCCCACCCCTGTGGAAACTTCTCTCCCTTTGTCTCACAGGTATTATGGAGCACACACAGGCAGCGATAACAATAGGGATATTGTTTTCACTGAGGTCTAACCTACTAAGCAAACTACACTTGCATCCCTTTAAACATCCAAAGGCACAGTCCACCACCATTCTGCACTTGCTCAGCCTATTGTTGAACCGCTCCTTCCTGCTGTCCAGGTAGCTGGTGTACGGCTTCATGAGTGACGGGAGCAAGGGGTAGGCTAGTTCTCCTAGGCTCACTGTTGACATTTCAACATCATCCGTGGTTATTTTGCAATCTGGAAAGAAAGTTCCTGATGGCAGCTTTCTGAACAGACCTGTGGTTCCTAAAGCTGCGTGCACCATGCACCTTTCCTGACCATCTCACACTTATGTCAGTGAAATGCCACCTGTGATTCACCAGCGCTTGCAAGGCCATTGAAACGTATCCCTTTTGTGTTTATGTATTCTTTGGCAAGGTGGTCTGGTACCAAGATAGGGATGTGTGCCATCTATTGCCCCACTGCAGTTAGTGGATGGTTTTGCCACAGTGGGGTTCCCTATATGCTGCACATTGCCCAGAGTCGCTATCCTTCTTCGCAGAAGTCGATTAATGGTGCTACACACTTGGATCACAGCAGTTCCCATGGTGGATTTACCAACTCCAAATTGATTCCCCACTGACTGTTAGCAGTCTGGTGCTGCAAGCTTCCACAGAGCAATTGCCACTCACTTCTCCGCTGTCAGAACAGGTCTCATTTTAGTGTTGCTGCGTGTCAGAGCTGGAGAAAGCTCTGCTCAAAGTTCCTGGGAAGTGGCTTTCTGCACTAGAAAGTTCTGCAGCCACTGCTCATCATCCCATAGCTGCATAAGAATGCGATCCCATTAGTCAGTGCTTGTTTCCTGGGATCAGAAACGGCACTCCACCGTGTTCAGCTGCTGCTGGGAATTGTTTCATACAGTGGCTTGCAGTAGGCTGCTTGCAGTGTTCCACGTGGCAGCTCCTGTCTCAGCTCTGGAAATACTGCAGGATAAGGCATGAGGTGTTTGGAATACTCACAATAAGAGAGCACAACTGAATGGGGTCCAGGCATCTCGGGCTATGGCATATGCGCAGTTAAACCGGGCTTTCGAAAACCAGGTGTGAAAAAATATGGGTTTGCTGTTGATATCAGAGTAAGGAGGGAGGAAACTGCATCATGGGAGGCTGAAGCCATGTTCCCATTCCACCCTGTGACAATGTTTTGGTCCCATGAGGCTTTGCAAGCGCCTTCCCCAAAAAACCCTATGGCTAGAGGATAGCAACCCACGGTATACTGCTGTCTGTATCAATGTAAGTGCAGCTAGTGAGAATGCACTCTTACCGACACGAGGGCGGTGTGGACATGTCCAACTGACTTAATTATTGCAGCAGCTGGATGTCGACTTAAATGAAGTCGACTTAACTTTGTAGTGTAGACCAGTGACTCTCAACCTTTCCAGAATACTGTACCCCTTTCAAGAGTCTGATTTGTCTTGCGTATCCCCCAAGTTTCACCTCACTTAAACTACTTGCTTACAAAATCAAACATAAAAATACAAAAGCGTCACAGCACACTTACTGAAAAATTGCTCACTCTCATTTTTACCATATACTTATAAAATAAATTAGAATATAAATATTGTATTTACATTTCCATGAATAGTGTATAGAGCAGTATAAAGAAGTCACTGTCTGTATGAAATTTTAGTTTGTACTGACTTTGTTAGTGCTTTGTATGTAGCTTGTTGTAAAACTAGGCAAATATCTAGATGAGTTGATATACTCCCTGGAAGACCTCTGTGTACCCCTAGGGGTACGCGTACCCCTGGCTGAGAACCACTGGTGTAGACATGCCCTGAATATAAGTGTGTAGCTGGTGGTGCTGGTGCATGTGGTGGTGGAGTGGGAGAGAGAAGAAAGGAAAGGACTTTGGTTATGGACAAGGTTTGTGTATTGCATAGCAAGGAAACTTTAAACTCCCTCCTAGCAAACTTCTATTCAGATACTTTCTATCCCATTTGGTTTTACACATCAGTATTTTATTATGTATCATAGAGACAGTAAAATGTGGTTTGTTTCTGTAAAGAAAACTTATAAGGAAATTCTATGCTGTTACAAGTGATCAGGTGTTTTTCAGATGACATCTGGTGGACAAACCAGAGAGACAGTTGGAATAAAGTAACTCCAGGAAATGTCAGTCTTTTCTTCTCTTAACTCGTGTGACAATGACCTGCTCTTAAGCCTCATCTACAGTAAAGAATTGTACCATCATCTGTGCAAGTTGTAACAATGCAGTGCATCCATACTAGCGATCCTGTTTTAGGTATACTTGGTGCTCTGCATCCTTGCTAGTGTTACAGGGCCTGTGGATGGTTGCCATGATTCTTGGCACAGCTCCTTGAAGCAAGAGCATATCATCTATGGATCTATAACGTATATTTACTCCATTCACATTTTTGGTTATCCCAATGGATGTGTTGAATGGGTTTGTCCTGCTGAGACTTCATAATTGTAGATGGTAGAGGGTCACCAGTCTGCCTTGTTGCCTAGGTACTCTTACAGTGAGTGCTGCTGCCTCTGGGAGGTTGACTTCATTCATTAATGTATTTAAAAAAAACCAAAAAACACTTTCAATTTGTCTTTAATTTGGGTTGACTTTTCTGGTCCATGTTTTATAGCTACTCTAATGATTTCACTCTATGATCCAGAGATAGGAGTGGGTCAGGGCACTAGGTCCCTGAGGAAGGATACCTCTCTGAGCTCCTCAAGCTAGCCCAAGGAGTTCCTTCATCTCCTTCCCTCCCGCCTAATGCACGGGGGCTGCCAGGAGTTGTATCACTCGTTGGATGCAGTCGGGCAATGAATGGGTGCTGGGGCAGCATGCTGAGATAAGTGAATTTTCTTGGCGATATGATGAATGAGAGGGTAGCATTGCTTATATAATCCCTTTTCTTTGTTCTGGTTTTAGGATCTCAGATGCTGCTGCAGGAATCCTGGGACAGCTCTGGCATACCAACATAATAAGTATACTGTGGGATAGCTGCTACCAAATCCTTGATTTTTTTGTCCCTTGTGTTTCCAGTTTAATATTTTTTTCAAAGTGCATGTCCTATTTTTTTAGATGTGAATACAGATATTTTTTCATTGCATTTCTATGTCATGCTTTGCTACCCTAAGGTTTGTTCTTGGAGATGGGAGGGGCAAAGCTGCAACCAGCTGAGCATCACCGCAGTTGCTCGCAGACCCACATGCAGCCAATAGCTGAGTGTGTTGACAAGTGACAGCTATTGATGTCTAATTTATCACTGAAGGGAAGACTAATTGCATGGTTGCAGGTGCAAAATTTTGTACTTCTTGCCCCCACAGGCACTGTAACAGGGCGACCCACTGTGGGATAGAATGGAGTTTGGACTTGCTCAGAATAAGTGTCTTTGTATCTATCTTAGGTACTCATGTGGCCTCCATCATCACCCTAGTGTCTGAGCATCTGATAGTCTTGTAATGTATATATCCTCACAACACCCCTTTGTGGGAGGGAAGTACTGTGATCCTCATTTTAGAGATGGAAAACTGAGCCATAGAGAGACTATGTGACTTGCACAAGGTCATTCAGGAAGTCTGTGGTGGAGCAGGTAATTGAATCTTGAGTTTTCAAAGTTCTAGGTTAGCACCCTGTCCACAACCATCCTACCTCTTCACTGCTTGTGCACCATTTTAAACATGGATATAAAGTGTATTACAGGCCTTTGAGGGGAGTCAAAATGGTACCAGCCATGCCAAAAAGCTGTATTATAGACAGGACATTGTAAGACCAAATCCTGAAGTACTTACTCGGTTTTTCGTAGGCCTTTGCCTCAGTAAGGACTGAGTAAAAGTATCTCAGGATATAGCCCACTTTGCAGGAATTGAACTCTGAGGCTGTCCTGCTTTTAAATTCCTGCTCAGAGAAGGTCCAAATGACAGTGTTAAAAATACCTGCAGCTTTGGGAGCTGTCTCCTTGTCTAGCACTCCCCCCATTGCTACCTCTCCTGGAGCTGCATCAATGCTAATACACAGCAATACTGTGTATGTTTTGTCACAAAACTGTAAAGTACACAGCCTAACAGAAGAGGATTAAGATTCCTTTTGTCTGTTTTTTAAGCTGACCATAATGCATGTCAGGACAAAGTGCAAATCCTGAATTGCAGAAAGCAAAGCAAGCCTGTTTTGATAGACTCTGCTCACATTACAATAGAAATCATGCTAGCAACAACTAAATATGGTTGTTGCTAGCATGGTTTCCATGACTATTCTAAACAAGGGCCTTTTCCACTTACCCACATAATAAAACTATGCTAATATTTGGGCCTCCAGCTAGGCTAACAACATTTACCTCCTGATAGGAAGTCATTTTAAAACAGGGTTTTCAATATTGGTTTCTGTGGCTGTGCGGGGTGGGTGCCTGGAGCACAGCTTTAATAACATTTAAAAAAAAAAAAGTCTCTAGACTAGATCACTATCTCATTTACAAACCTGTCTTTTAAATAAAATTCCACCCCAGTCACACTGGCCAGCACAACTGTATTAGCAGAAGCCATTATTAACCCCTCCCCATCCATCCCCGGACTAGATCCTGATGTCCAGCTGAATTGCATACAGCTCACCTTTGGACTCCCCCACTCCTGTAGCTGCTGAGTGCATTGCTGGTGCCCTAGCATATGTGAGAACAATCTTAGACCTGATTTTCAGAGGGGCTGAGCACCCACGTCTCCTGTTGAATTGAATTGTAGCTAAAGTACTCAATGGTTTTGGAAGTCAGGCATAAGGTATCTCAGGTTGGGCACCCAAAAACAGAGGCACCCAGAATCAGTAGCCACTTTGAAAATTTTGACCTAAATATCCTCTAACTGGCAAATCCCTTTCTTCCCCCCAAATTGCCCAGTGTTAACAAAGAATGTAACTTAGCTGCAGTAGCATCATTTGTCATGAATGCAATGGCAGGCACCGTACATGTAAAGTAAATGGAAGGGTAGCAAATGAGATCTTATCACTTTCTCAGTAAGTGCACATCTTCATTTTGTTACCACTGAAGGCCAAATCAAGCAAAACTCCCAGAAATCAATGGGAGTTTGCCTGAGTAAGATTTAACTAAAAAAATAGTAAGGATGTCAGGATTTAGTTATGCGATTAGTTTGTTAGTACTGGTTAACTAGTAGCAACTACTGCAAACAGAAAGTAAATGACACAAATTAGAAAGAACTAACCCACCTCCAATGACTTATCAACCTCGCAATCCCCATTGGAACTAGATCAGTAGTTCTCAACCTGTGCACAGTGACCACCCAAAAGGAGCACCAGCAAATGTCTCGAGGATTATAAGGATGGGTCATCTGAGATGCCAGAAATACCCATGAACTACTACATGATTACCATCATGGCACCTCCAACTAAGTGCAGTGAGAAATGATGCAAAGGATTCTGGGGCATACTGAGAATACATTGTGAATAGTTGTATATGGCTTTGCCATTTGGAAGTGAGAACTCAGTGTGATTGAGGGAGTCCAATAAATTTACTTGCTGAAACCTAATATGGTGCATAGCTCAAGGCCTGAACTGCTCTCAATTGCTAACTCCACTAAGGGAAACATAAGAATGGTTCATAAACCATCAGTGGATGAAGCAAAGCTAATATAAACAAGTACTACAGGGTATATCTTGTGTCCCCCATATCAGAGATAGCACAGGATACAAAGAAAATTAGGAAACACTTAATGGAAAGAATAAAGATATTTTTCAGACCACTGCAGGTAGCAATCTATAAGAACAATCCTCTTAATTTACATTGATGACTATTTTCAGGTTTTGAAACTTTTCCCACTCCTTGCTAATTTCTATTCAGAGATTGATACATAAAAATCACCAGCACAAAGAAATCAAATGCAATTGCAGTCATAAAAACAAAAAAATAAAAATACAGCAGGAAAATGCTCTTTAAAACATCAATTAGGCAATAAAATGTCTTCAGCATAGGCCATTTAGTTAGCATCTGTGAATGCTTTTGTGTTCTGCAGCTGGGAACAGAACCAGTTTCTGAAATCTCTTTAGCTAGCAAACCCACAATTTGAACAGATTTTTTCTAGTCTGCAGAAAAATGCAGTTGACAGCTATTTTAAAAGTTTAATTGGAATAAAGGATGCGAGTAAAAAAACAAGACCTTGAGAGTTCCAGGAAATTTACTGAATACATTCAAACATTTTCTTTATCTTTGGAATATAATCAGGGACATGCTATGATATTGTTGGATCAAGAAATCAATATGAAAACTTTTAAATCTAGAAATAAATAGGGCTTGAGCCAGTAACAAATATAAACCAGCTCCTTCGGTCATGTGAGGGGGAGAGAGAATAAATATGTATGTCAGCCATTTGTCTCTGTATCCCCCTCAAAAGTCCTTCCATATATGGCTCTCCCGGCCTAACCTCAGCCACAGACCTGTCAGGAGGGGTTGAGATTATGGGGAAGAGGAAAGTAGAAGCATAACTTGCTGTTCCTACATTTCAGAATTTTCTACTTCACCTTTAGGGACCTCATGAACGATTACATGGCTTTTTGTAAAGGGAAATCATGCCTCACCATTCTACTAGAATTCTTTGAGGGGGTCAACAAGCATGTGGACAAAGGTGATCCAGTGGATATAGTGTACTTACATTTTCAGAAGCCATTGACAAGGTCCCTCACCAAAGACTCTTAAACAAAGCAAGCAGTCATGGGATAAGAGGGAAGGTCCTCTCCTGGCTCAGTAATGGGTTAAAAGACAGGAAACAAAAGGTAGGAATAAATGGTCAGTTTTCAGAAATGAGAGAGGTAAATAATGATGTTCCCTAGGGGTCTGTACTGGGACTTGTACTGTTCAACATAGCCATAAATGACCTGGAAAAGGAATAAACAGTGAGATGGCAAAAGTTACAGATGATACACAACTACTCAAGATAGTTAAGGCCAAAGCAGACTGCAAAGAGTTACAAAGGGATCTTACAAAACTGGGTGACTGGGCAACAAAATGGCAGATGAAATTCAATGCTGATAAATGAAAAGTAAGGCACATTGGAAAACATAATTCCAACTATACATATAAACTGATGGGGTCTAGATTAGCTGTTACCACTCAAGAAAGAGATCTTGAGTCATTGTGAATAGTTCTCTGAAAACATCCACTCCATGTGCAGCAGCAGCTAAAAAAGCTAACAATGTTGGAAATTATTGGAAAAGGAATAGATAATAAAAGACATAAATATCATCATTACCTCTTTTTAAATCCATAGTGAGCCCATACCTGGAATACTGCATGCAGACCTGGTTGTTCCATCTCCAAAAAGATATATTGGCATTGGAAAAGGTACAGAAAAAGGCAACAAAAATGATTGAGGTTTTGAAAAGCTTCCATATGAGGTGAGATTAATAAGACTGGGACTTTTCAGCTTGGAAAAGAGATGACTAAAGGGGGATATGATAGTGGTCTATAACATAATGACTAGTGTGGAGCAAGTAAATAAGGAAGTGTTATTTACTTCTCAACACAAAAACTAGGGATCACCAAATGAAATGAATAGGCAACAGGTTTAAAACAAACAAAAGGAAGTATTGCTTCACACAACGCACAGTCAACCTATGAAACTCCTTGCCAGAGGATGTTGTGAAGGCCAAGACTATAATGGAGTTAAAAAAAAAACTGGGTAAGTTCATGGAGGATAGGTCCATCAATGGCTATGAGCCAGATGGGCAGGGATTGCTGTTTGCCAGAGGCTAGGAATGGGCAACAGGGGATGGATCACTTTCTATGATGAGGTGACTGGCTCTGTGGATGTAGGGAAGGCGGTGGATGTGATATACCTTGACTTTAGCAAAGCTTTTGATACTGTCTCACAGTATTCTTATCAGCAAGTTAAAGAAGTATGGGTTGGATGAATGGACTATAAAATGGATAGAGAACTGGCTAGAGCATAGGGCTTAACGAGTAGTGATCAATGGCGCCATGTCTAGCTGGCAACCAGTCACAAGCAGAGTGCCCCAGGTGTCGGTCCCGGGGCTGGTTTTGTTCAACATCTTCATTAATGATCTGGAAGATGGGGTAGATTGCACCCTCAGCAAGTTTGCAGATGACACTAAGCTGGGGGGAGTGGTAGATACCCTGGAAGGTAGGGATAGGATATAGAAGGACCTAAACAAACTGGAGGATTGGTCCAAAATAAATCTAATGAGGTTCAACAAAGAAAAGTGCAGAGTCCTCCACTTAGGAAGGAAAAATCCCATGCACAGTTATAGACTAGGGACCGACAAGCTAGGCAGCAGTTCTGCAGAAAAGGACCTGGGGTAACAGTGGTTAAAAAGCTGGATATGAGTCAGCAGTGTGCCCTGCTTGTCAAGAAGGCTAATAGCATATTGGGCTGCATTAGGAGGGGCATTGCCAGCAGGTCACGGGAAGTGATTATTCCCCTCTATTCGGCATTGGTAAGGCCACATTTAGAGTATCGTGTCCAGTTTTGGGCCCCCCACTACAAAAAGGATGTAGACAAGTTGGAGAGAGTCCAGCGGAGGGCAACAAAAATGATTAGGGGGCTGGAGCACAAGACTTATGAGGAAAGGCTAAGGAAACTGGGCTTGTTAAGTCTGCAAAAGAGAAGAGTGAGGGGGGATTTGATAGCAGCCTTTAACTACCTGAAAGGGGGTTCCAGGGAGGATGGGGCTAGGCTGTTCTCAGTGGTGGCAGATGACAGAACAAGGAGCAACGGTCTCAAGTTGCAGTTGGGGAGGTCTAGGTTGGACATTAGGAAAAGGTTTTTCACTAGGAGGGTGGTGAAGCACTGGAATGGGTTACCTAGGGAGGTGATGGAATCTCCATCTTTAGAAGTTTTTAAGCTGAGGCTTGACAAAGCCCTGGCTGGGATGATATAGCTGAGGTTAGTCCTGCTTTGAGCAGGGGATTGGATTAGATGACCTCCTGAGGTCCATTCCAACTCTAATAGTCTCTGATTACCTGTTCTGTTCATTCCCTCTGAAGCATCTGGTATTGGCCACTATTGGAAGCATGGGCATCACTCTGGGGTTTTGCCAGTACTTGCTAGTGGGAAGGCTCAGGAGAAGATGGGGGGCAGGTCTGCGTTCACAGTGAAAGCATCTGTGTAAATCAGTTGTTCAGGGTGCCCTCCTGACCAGCTGATTCTCAATAGCAGCACCCCCCCAACAGGCAACAGCCGATTAGTGGGGCACCACCCCCACCTCGAACAGTTGATTTGCTGCAGCCTGGCCAGCCCCAAACAGCTGATTCAGGGCGGAGCCAACACTGCCCCTGCACAGCGGATTCGCGGTGGCCACCCCTGAACAGCTGATTAGTGGTGGCAGCACCTCCACAACAGTTGATGCGCTGTGGCAATACTCTCGCAACGGCGGATTTGGGGTGCCACCCCCCGCCGCCCCCAAACAACTGATTTGCAGCAGCGGCCAGCCCTGGTGGGTGCTGACACCGCCCCCCTCCCCGTTTTTCCTGCTGGGTGCTTGAGCCCCAGAGCTACAAAGGAGATCTCGTACATGGTGGCTGCAACAGTGCAAGTCCCAAAAACCACTTCAGAATCAAGTTTTCTAAAGTTAGTTCATAGGGTAAAAAACTGAGGCTCTCTTGTATTTCCATTAAATTTTGCCTGCTGTCGTTTCTTTCTGGAGACATTTATCTCCCCTGGATTCCGCCGCAGACTTTCAGTGAGAGTTTACCCTGCCCCTGCTACTCGGAAAGTCATCCGCGTGCAGTCAGCGGCTCTGTCTCCTTCCCGGTACTGTCCCATTTCTCTCGCTCTCTCTCTTTTTGTGCTGTACTCGAGGCCCCCTCCTACCAGGGGCGGAGCGCGTTACGTCCCGCATGTTGCTGACCATCCTCTACCCCTGTGCACTTCAGTGGGACGCCAGGCGGCTCTCCGCAGCTTGCGGGACTGGGAAGTTGGTGTCCAAGGGAATCTCTTTTACTCATTTGGAGCAGCCGCTGTCGCGCGGCCGCCTGCATTTCTCCACTGAGCTCTCTCCCTGCCCGGGCTCGGCCAGCCACTGCCCTTCTCCCATTCAAGGTGGATTGAAATTGACCAACCTCTGCCTCAGTGAGCTGCAGAGACCCGCTACCGCGGTGCCCCTTATTACCCAGCCCTGGGCGGGCAGAACAAAGCCCCGCCCCCGAGTCACTGACCCCGCCCCCACGCGCTACTCCTGCGGTCCCGCCCCCCCTCCCTGGCGACCCTCGCGCGTGGTGACGGCCCCGCCCCGCCAGCCGGGGAGAGAGTCGGACGTCGAGTCGTCGCTCGTCTCCAAGATGGCGGCCGTGGCAACGGCTGCCGGGCGGGAGCAGGTAAAGGGCCGGGCCCGGCAGGGCCGTTCCCGCCGCTGCGGCTCTGAGAGCAAGCCCCGGGACAGCGATTCCGGCGCGGCTCATCCCCGCCGAGGGGATTCTGAGCTGTTCCTCTCCCGCTCCCGGCGGGGTGAGAGAGAGGCCGGAGAAAAGCTGCTTCTCCCTAGAGCGTGGGTCCCTCTGCGGCGGTACCGGACCGAACCCCGCCGCGCGCCCTCCGCCGCCGCCGGCGGTGGGGTGCGCGCGTGCCGCGCTGGTGGCAGCAGGGCCGGGGGCGCTCTGTGCGGGGCGTCGCGGCCGGGCATCGGGCGCTCTGTGACCTCAGAGAGCGGCTGGGGGCTGGCTTGCTCCCCCTGGCCCTGCTCGCGGTTCCTGCGGCCGCCCCAGCGCGGCGCCCCTCTCCCTGCCCTGCGCCCGCGGGGGGGCCGGGCCAGACCAGCCAGTGGCGAAAATCCTGAGGTGACAAAAAAAAAACCCGCCGGGCGCTCCCAGGTTGTGGGCTGGAATCAGGGCTGTTCTGGAGCCCCCTACTCCCTGCCGGTCCCGCACCCCCAATCCCTTCGCAAGCAGCTGGGGTGGTCTGTTGTGCTTTCCCTGCAAAGTGCCCTAGCCAGCTGAGGACCTGAAGAAGAGCTAGCCACTGTGTGTCTCCACAGCTCTCTCACCAGCACAAGTTGGTCCAGAAAAAGATATTCCCTCATCGCCCACCTTCTCTCTCTACTACCCAGGGCTACAACACTGAACTGCCTACAGGCAGTAATCAGGGGACGTTTCTGCTAAGTTACTTGATTGTCTCATTATTCAGGATACTGCCACAATTACTGCCCCAGTGATAGGCTGTTTAGAAGTACCTCAGTGGTATGCAGTGTTGTCATAGCAGCGTTGGTCGCAGGATATGAGAGAGAGAAGGTGAATGAGGTAATTACTTGTATTTGTCCAACTTCTGTATCTGGTCCAATAAAAGAGATTACTTCACCCACCTCATCTCTAGAAGTACCTAAAATATTTGATGCAAGATTAGTTCTTGGTTTCATCTTGATTCTGCACGGTTTTTCCATTCTGATGTCCTTTTTGCTGGCTTCCTACTGACAATCTTAACTATGTATCTCCACTCCAGTATTTGGCTAATGCAGTGCTTTCTCATGCATGATCACAGTAATAAAGGTACTGCTGACTAAATTATGCCCTCAGTGACACCCACATGGTCTTCCAAACTGAGCAAATTTGATGTGCAATCACAGAGACATAATAAACATGGTATTCCATGAGGTCACTTTTTTATAGTTGCTGTACAGTTGACTCTTTTAAATATATCATGGACATGCCAAACTATGTTTTAGGGTAGTTAAAAAACAAAGCTTTAGTCTATGTAGACTTAGAAAAATGCTTTGTTTAAAAATCCAGTTATGACACAATTTGGCCCTGTCCATGTTGGCAGGCCAAACAACACTTATAACCCACTTTGATTACAGAGTGTAAACTTTTTGCTTGAGCATGGATGCTTTAAATAAACATGGTTAGATGGGGTCAAGGAGCTGAATTTATTTTAACTTTCAGTTTGCGATGATGCATTATCATTCCTTGCTGATGTTTCATCTTACCATTTGATGTGATGAGTTATTGATATATTTATTTTTATAGTACCAAGAATTCATTAAACACTTTACAGATTGATAAAAGGACAACATTCCTGCTTCAAGGCACTTATACTCTAAATAGAGAAAATACTGGTGAAGGAAATGAGTGAAAGATTGCAAGTGAAGTAATGCGAGTAAGCAGTCTATTTAGCACACATCTTATT
Source organism: Emydura macquarii macquarii (assembly GCF_026122565.2). Lineage (NCBI taxonomy): Eukaryota > Metazoa > Chordata > Testudines > Chelidae > Emydura > Emydura macquarii. The sequence continues at coordinate 26,172,172 of NW_027133034.1, forward strand.
TCCCTTTTTTTTCCAGTTTGTATTTGTCCAATAGGAATTAAAAGTGGACAGAATGACGGGCATTTGATGCTAGTTCAGGTGCTCTAATAAACTCTTTAGCTGGAGCAGTCAAAGATTTATTCAACTTTGCAGCAGAGGGGACATGTACTCTATGTGGCTTAATAAGGCCCTAGCCAAATATTCTGTTTTCTTCCGGTTGTCATGGGGATTTGAGTCTCCTCACCCTCCCATTGAGAAATCATTGATTTTTAAGGATGATTTTTCCTATAGAGAACTCCTAATGCCTGTTAACCTGCTACTTTGTGCTGATATTAGTAGATTTAGTCTAAGGGAAAAAATGCTTATTCAATTACTGATCTTGGAACGCTACTGAAACTGCCTATATAAGAGCTTAAGGGCCCTTATCTCTACAAACATTACTCTCATTTAGTATCACGTAGTCAAATAGTCTATTAATGTCAGTGGGATTACACACATCAGTGTTACTCAATATTATTATTTATTAGTACCGCAATAGGGCCTAAGAGCCCCAGTCATGGATAAAGATCCTATTGTATTAGGTGCTGTACAAACAGAACAAAGATAGTCCCTGCCATAAAGAGTTTATAATCTTAAGTATAAAACAAGAGGCAGCAAGTGGAGGGGAGAGAAGGGCATCAAGAAACAATGAGAACAATATTGGCCAGCATGATAGATAATGGTCTTAGCACATCAGCAGTCCTAACTGTTATCAATTTTTTGGAGGTAGTGAGTGAGGATTGCAAAATTGCATACTAAATTAGTAGTAGTTATAATATCAACAATATCTAGGTATAACAACAAATTTGGAAGGGATGTTAAACCTCGTGATTCAGGGTTTAAGCCAATCCCCAACGACTGGAGGGATAAAACCAGTAAGAAACCTATGTGGTGGCAGATTATCCCACATGTGTATACTGTGGGATTCTTGCACTTTCCTCTGACACATCAGGTACTGGGCACTGTCAGAGAGGATACTAGATGGACCATGGGTCTGTTCCAGAGTGGCAGTTACTATGACAGGCAACTGCTGTTTAATTGTAGTGATATAACATTGTACTATTTTTCTTTTAAAGAACATATTTCAGATCCAATTCACCACTGCATTAGTCCAGTTGTACACTGGTATAACTCCACTAAAAGCAGTTGTTACACTAGTGTAAAATGGAAATAACAGTAGTAAATCAGGTCCACAGAATGTGTATGTCTTTTAGCTACCATGTTACTAATAATGAAAAAGTGTTTAAAAATACAAGACTAATTTCTTTTAATAAAGAATGCTTCTTTTTGTGTTCTTTACAGAGTGACTGCTGTTTCAGTACTCCAGATGCCAGTCGACACTTTCACTTTCAGAACTGGAAGATAAAAACTGATCAAGTTAAGAAAGTTGAATTTATAAGAACAGCAGAAAGACTAAAAAATCAGTAAGCTAAATAATATCGCCATAAGCACATTCTGCATGGCATTGCTGTGAGGTGATTTAAGATTAGTAGTTGTGATGATCAGCTGGGGTTCCAGAACTGTGAACCACTGTTACCCCTCTCATCCTCAGTAAGTGAGAGCTTTGCTGCTGCTAAGCTGTGCGTCAGTTCCCTGACAAACCAGCTTGTCTGCCTTTCCAGCAAACTCTTCAGGACTTTGCCAGTCCAAACCTTACCTAGCAGGTAACAGTCAGTGAACTCCAGTTCCCAACTTTCTCAGAGACATCTTTCTGCAGTGCACAGCCTCTACTTACTGTAATCACAATCAGTTTTGCTGCTCCTTTAAAGAGACAGTACACAGCATCTTATTAACTTAATTGGGTTTGACAAACCCTTTACTCCTATCATAGCACTGAGTTGGTTTATTTTTTTGTGATTGTGGTATGCTTGCTGCTTGACTGAAGTATATCATGTGATCTATATAGGGGACAGATCCTAGCAGCCTGCTAGGCAAGACTGAGAGCTTCTTAAAGAGGGTTTGATCCCCAAGCCCTTTAGCACTCATCAACCTTTAACCAGGGGGTGGAGCTACTCAGGGAGAACCAGTATTTAAAAAGACCATTCCTAAACGATCAGAGGCAGCTAACTGGAGTTTTGTGAGGAAGTTTAGAGGCTGAGTGGGAGGAGGAGGGTTAGATACATTTCATTAGCATTCTGTAAACTAAAGACAATAACCCACCCACAACCCCAGCCTGGATAAAAAACAAACAATAAAAAAAAAGAGCTGTAGGAGTAAAAAGAAATGCAGGCAGAAGTCCAGCAAAAGAGGGGAGGTCATCTAGTTTATTGCACTGAATGTAACGTATGATTACCTGCCCTATGGGAGGGTGGTGAATATGTGCATTCAGTGCATGGAGCTCTTGGCCCTCAGAGATTGCATACGGGCTTTAGAGACCAGGATGGCTGAACTGGAGGAGGTAAGGGATACAGAGAGGTATATATGTGAAACTTTCCGGGACACAGTAGAACGGTTCTACCCATAGTATGACAGCCTGTGTACTGTTGAGGAGGGTGAAAGTCACAGGAAAGGAGAACATCAGACTGGAGTAGAATGAAACGATCCCATAGTTGGGACCCTCCTTCCACATGATGTCATGGTATTCTTTCACAGTGAGGATACCTCTCCAGGGGAGGGAACTCCAGTTATTAGGAAAAGACAGGTAATAGTAATGGGGGACTCAATCATTAAAAACATAGATAGCTGGATTTGTAATGACAGGGAAAACTGCATGGTTGTTTGCCTGCCAGGTGCAAAGATTGCAGATCTTTCGAGACATCTAGACAAGCTTACGTATAGTGCTGGGGAGGAGTTGGTGGTCGTGGTACCTGTAGGTACCAGTGACATAGGGAAGGATAGGTGAGAGGTCCTGGAGGCCAAATTTAGGCTGCTAGATAAGAGATTGAAGTCCAGGACCTCCATGGTAGCATTCTCTGAAATGCTTCCAGTTCCACGCACAGGGCCAGTTAGATAGGCAGAATTGCAGGGTCTCAAGGCGTGCATGACACAATGGTGTAGGGAGGAGGGGTTTAGATTTATTAGGAATTGGAGAGCCTATTGGGAAACCCTTTGGGAAAGGAGGAGCCTATACAGGAAGGATTGGCTCCACCTAAACCAAAATGGCATTGGCTACTGTTGGAAGACAGGATATTGGACTAGGTGGACCATTGGTCTGATCCAGTATGACTGTACTTATGTTCTTATTTAAAAGTAAAGTAAGTGTATTCACAGTTAGATTTAAGTGATACCAAGTATAAGGATAGACATGGTTACAGACAAAAGTAAGAATATGCTTCTAAAACTAACACCTAACTTAACTAACTAGAGTCTTAGTCTAAGCAGATTTCTCTGATATTTTCAGTTTCCAGAAACTTTCAACCCCTTGCAACATACCAGGATACAATCCACCCTAGTGAATAGCTGTATCACCTCTGCCCTCTAACTTGGGGTGCCTTTTACAATGCTTTGCTGCTGTAGCCTCCAACCTGGACTGCTCACAAACTGCCTCCAACATGCAAGTCACTCCCAGCTATATCTGTGTGTGTGCTGCAGCCAACTGGCAACACCTTGGCTCTTACCAGTTTTAGTTATGCTGCTTGTTGACCCCAGCACACTCCCAGTCTTAGATTTTCCCCCAAAAGTGCATGTCGTGTACTGCCCACCCCTTTCCTGGACCATACCAGTTTATATGAAGTCTGTATTTCTTTAATAGAAATAATATGCACACAACTTGCCACCTGAAGTGGAGTTTCTCAGACACTTCCATTTAAACAGACTGGATTAGATAAGACAGTACAAGTAACGAGGCATAAAAGTAAGAAAGGTTGCAAAAAAAGTAAAGATAAAACTCAACTGCTGCCTACCTTAACAAACTATGTTAAATTAAAGGCAAAGTTTTCTTATTACATGCTTTTAGCAGTTTTACTGACCAAACTTCTTAGGTCAGAACCTCTTCTCCCAGAATCCAATGAATGCTTCCTTTGTCACCTCAGGTACCATGAATGTGATGGGTAGGGAGAGAGAGGGGGGTCCCTCAGCCTCCTTATAGTTTTAGTCCCTCTCTTGACAAACATTTCCAGCTAAGAGTCAGGAGACAGAGTCTATGGGGAAGAATGTTTCCTGCTGCTTTTCCTCACCTGTTTGAACTTCCTTTGTCTCTGTCCCCTTCCTTCCTGATGACTCTGTTTATTGCTTAAATGCAAATTAAGCAGAGCACACATACTTTCGTTTGAGACAAACCTGTTTGCCGTCCTTAGTTTGGAACATGTGTTAATAATACCATACAGTGGAATCTTATAGCTTCACATACAATATTGGCACACATATTTTACCAGTAGAGTAATGATCAGTAAATTATAAGTTTTCAAATGATACCTGACAAGGCTTACTTTGTGCAATGATTATTACAATAGTGTGTAGGGTGCGGAGACAAGGGTACATTCTGTCATACTCTCCCACTTGCTAGTTTGATGGTTTTGTTTGCCTTTTATGTAAATGTACTTTCATTATCTCTCCTTGCTAAATTTACACTGGAGACACTTTCGAGCAGGTGGGACCACATTCTTTCGTCTAGGCTGGGGTGACTTAAGCCTTTCTTGCCCAACACATTTTAAGAACATATTACCAGCATGTATTTATCATTTTTCATATACTACTGTCGGGTTCCACTGCTGATGGCAGAGGATGTTCCACTGATGGCAGAGGACACGGATAAAGCACAACAACCAATATGATTGCAAGCAGAATCGTTTATTCCATCTTGTTCTCCAGCTTATATACCTTTTTATCATCTTTGCATACAATGGTCACACAATTGCTGATTGGCTATTATATGATTTCACCTACTTCACACGGGAACAGCTTACATATTACTGGTAGCTTCTTAGCTCACACAACTATCTTGTTTACGACCTTGAATACTTTCTACTATCTAGTGGATGGCGGCCAAGTCCCGGGAACTCGCCGCCAGTGAGGCGCCTGAGTGAAAGTGGCCACCTTCCAGCTCCCTGTAGGCAGCCTCACTTGACCCGGTGTCCAGCATCAGGCCTGCTGTAAGTGTCCACTAGGTAGCCATTACGTCAGGGTACGAATGATACACTCCCACATACTACTGCACATACAATAATATTAATGACCAGTGTGTTACCAGTTTGCCTATGATACCTTGTGACACATTTTTATACTGATTATGACAACAGTAAATTGGAATACAGTCAGCTGGTCATGCTAGCTGAGGCTCATTGTTAGATACCAGGGAGCTGCTTGCTCTCTGGCCTTGGGGTTCTCTTAGGGTCACAGTAGTCCAAAACGGTAAGGAGATGCTGTTATTTGTTGCAACCCTAAAAGTTGAACTACCTTAATCAAAATTATATGAAGAATGTTTAATCCTTAGGAGTGCTTGTTGATTAATGAGGCTATTAGACATAAAAACCTTCATGAACTATGAGAGAGTTCCCATTGGTCCCATTGTTCAAATCTATCAAGGGACAAATTCTGATAATCTCAATACACTGAGTAGTCCACTACTCCCCAAGTAGATCCACTGAAATCAGAGTACTAAGGTGTTACTCATACTGAGTAAGGGTTTCAAGACTCTGACTGTAAGTAAATTTTGTTACATCACTGACCACAGTAAAGAATCAAAAATCACTTATGGATCTGTGTATTTTTTTTAAAAAAAAATGCCACCATCAAAATTAATAATTCCAAGCACCTTTAATGCCTCTAAAACATTTCATATCTACATTCCAATCACCCAGTTGTTGTAGAGACATTGGAGTACAATACTTTGGAGCAAATCTGTTCTTCTACATTACAGCTCCACCAATGAATGCACCTAAATCAGTGCAGCTCGTCCTCCCAGCTCTTGCACCATGCTGTGCTCCACCTTTCAGTGATAGCTCTTTGTAAGGGTCACTGGCACTATACACCTAGATCAGTTCTCATACATTTTTATAGTGTGAACCACAGTCTTAGTTAACAAGATAATTTCTTTATTATCTCTGCCCTCATTCAAGATTACTTGGAACACCTGTCCTACTGTTCGTGATCAAATAACAACCTAATGGCAACTACATCAATTTGTCATAAGGACAAGTAATAATAAGGAGGTATTTAATGTGATTCAGCAGGTGGAAACAGTGAAGAGAACTGTCACTGTGAGACAAGGCAGCTGTCTGTAAAAGTGTTCCAACAACCATTTTGGTCTATGAACCATAATTTAGGAACTACTACCCTAGATGACAACCATGTTAATTTGTTTTTAATCTAGTCTTCTGCATAGCAGAATTCATGCCCCAAAATGTATTTCAGTGTACCCCGTGGTTCTTTCTCAGATTAACCCAGTCATTTCCTCAGAGAACATCCATTCTCTCCTTTTCAGTTGGCCCAAGAACAGTCTAAATGTTTTTTTTAGCTGGTTTCAACTTTGCTGGGGAAACATCAGGAAAAATAAATAGGATGCTGAACACAAATAATATTCTGTTATTGTTTTTAATGAAGTATTAAACACTAAACATAAAATATAAATGGAACTCTGCAGAAATAGATTCCTTTGGCTCTTTATTTACAAAAATAGAAAAAGTTAAAATATAATAATACTATAACTTAAAGGTACTAACTAGAAAAAAAAAAAAAAGCTCTAAATAAACATATATTACTATAGCCACTTATGCTAATAAATCTGGCCTGGGACTTGCAGCATTCTCTGGAAGAAGTTTCATCAACAGCTAGCTTCCAGGCATTAAATATTTAAAAGAGAAAATACAAGAGGAGAAATATAAGAATGAAAAGACATCACTTACAAATGTACTAACTAGTCAAAATTTCCCCACCTCTAACTAAATCTTAAATCCAAGCATGTTATTTGCTTATGCTTATTTGCCAGGGTTACAAAGGGAATCTGTGGTACAGCAGGCAATTGTACCCGGGTCTCCCAAATCTTCAGCTAGTGCCCTAACCACATGATCATCCTGGCAGGGAAAGTCAGTGGGGGTGGTTGGGCTACATGTGTAGAGAGTTTCATCTGGTTCTCAAAATGCTAAGCCACACCCCTGTGAGGTAGATAATGTATAAGTAAGAATCAACTCATCTACCCCTGAAAGGCAGCCACTTCTGAGGAAAAAAGTAGCATCTAACAGTATGTATTCTATAATGCTCATCTGATGCAGAATCTTGAGTGTAAAGAAGGTATTTATAAATTGAGGGAGAAAGTGAGACAGTTCTCAAGGCTGTGAAGGACCCAAGCCCATTAAAAATAAAATCACCATTCAGCATGAACTGTTGAAGGGAAGAGCAGAATGTGTACATCAGTGTGCGTTTGCTGAGTATCAGATTTCTGATTACTTCTATTAGACTGTTATGTGTGACCTGCACGAAGCTTAAATCTTTTGAAAGGGATGTTCCTGATTTTATTCTACAAATCATATGGTTTGTGAATGCATGTACTTCATGAAATAGGATGTGTGTATGAAAAGAGTGAAGACACTTGGCAAATGAAGTCTTGCTAAGGTCAGTCAAAAACATTTTGACAAAATGTTTTTTGTCTGAATTTACCTAACTGTCGAAATCAAAATGTTCTGTGGGACCATGTTGATTTTGATGAAGTTCCACCAGAAACCATTCAGGTTTCTGACTCCCAGACTCATGGCTGCTTGGGCCTACGCTTCAGGGCTTCTGGTTCCGAGGCAGCCCAGGCTGTCAGGCTCTGGGGCAGCCCACCAGTTAAGCTGCCTTAAGGCTTAGAGTCAAGGTTTCCAGGTTCCCGGCTTTGAGGCAGCTCCCAGGTGCACTGTCCCAGAGCTGAGTGAAGAACAATAATTCTGTTTTGTGGAGGATTTTGAGATTTTTTTGTTTTTGTTCCAAATCAGAATGAAGCCAAATTTTGAAAGGCTGAGCAAAATGAAATTACTGTTCTCTGCCCATCTCTAAGTCTTACTGTGGATGTTTCTCTCAGACATTGACTGAAATAAGACTGTGTCCTTCACAAATTTTTTTTCATAGTTGATTAATTGAATGAATTCAAATCCACCTGTCAAGAAAATGGTTTGCATGTCTGGGTACTGATGCTTTTTAACAAAAAGTTTGCCTGCAGCTTTGATAACTAGGCATGGCAGAATTCAATTTTTATTTTTTTATAATTTTGACAGATAATAGATATGTTTATTTTTAAGCATTTCCCCCCCAATTTTTATCTCTTTACATTTTCACAATTATGGGAAATTATAGGGGAGTGGGTCAGGCAACTGGGCGGGCCAGACAATTATTTAATGACGGTAGACATTGATTGCAAAAAGTCAAAGCTTTATAACCATTAAAACATAAATTGTCAACATCACATGTCAAAATATATAAAGTAAATATCCTTAAAACTAACTCTAATAAACTCTCAAGCAGTGATTTTCTTATTTTGCCTATTTGTAAATTATGATTATTATTGATGGAAATATTTTTGTCAGTTTGTGTGTTTTTGGTGAAATTGACATTTTCCGACAAAAATCTAATCCTTTCAATGTCTTCCAAATCTAATCCTTCTGAGTGATAACACACTAGTTTACATGATGATAAACTAAAAGCAGCTATTCTGATTTCTGGGCTTTACTACAAGGAATATTAATTTAAATTCTGTAAGGATGCACTTGTCTGTAGTGCTTAATGTAGTGCTAACTTATTTAATAAAAAATAACGACCACTAGTCAGAGTTAGTCTAAGTAATTTCTAAGTGGTAATGACTGTGCATTTATATTTTTCATTAATTTTCAAGTGATTTTAAAATGTGATTTCATAGCCAAGCAACTTTTTTTTTTCTAGACTTGTGAATATAGAAAAAGACAAAAATGGTCATCTCTACAGCAAGAAGAGTGATTTTAGGGTGGAGTACAGCACACTGGAAGAACTGGAACATAAAATGACTAACAACAGGAAAGCTGAAAGTAGGATATTTGTTCCTTTCCTTGTCCACACTCACTCACTTAACTGGTTTATCAGCTGATAGAACAAAGCAAATTCTGATATTGGCCTGTGAAAGTATTTTTGCTACTGTATATGTGCTGTCTATAAAAGAGAGTGCACTATTAAAAGAACAGTATTGTGGAAGAATTAAAAACTGTGATCCTCTTTTAAGTCCTGTTGGTGAGTAACAATTTTCTTACCCTCCAGAAGGCAGTACGTGCCACAGTAAGTGTGGTTTGTATGCCTTTGGAAGCCACACATTTTGAACTTTATAGGTGATCCAATAAAGGTAAACATAACAAGATTTAATGTAGCTTAGCTAAGGTACTATAAATTTATGATAGCATCACAAAATAATCAAGGATTCTCTGTGTCTCCCCACTCATCACTTAACCAGAAGTAGATCTTTCAATATTTCAGTATCTGGATTTGCAGAAGCTTGAAGCATTGGAGGTGGGTCGTTGAGAATCCAGGTACTGAAATGTCCAGTTATGTATTCCAGAGCTGGGAAGAATAGATGGCAGCATGGGAAGTTATGTTGGCTGCAGGGTGGACTGCAGCAGTTGGTCCATACTTTGAATACTTTTGAAATAGAGGGCAGTACATACAGTATTCAGAAAAGATCTGAACTGTATTCAAAGAAGGTGACACCATCTTTACAGAGAGGCATTTTCAAAAAGTCTCCAAAGACAAAATCTTTAAATTATTTTTTGCATCCCCATAGATGTGCTAGGTGCTTCACAAAATAAGTAGACACATTACATACTCTGAAGAGCATACAAGCTAACATGAGCCAATATGTTAGGGTCTAAACACACACAGCAGAGAAAGGGAAAGGAAGGGCAAAGATAGCAATAAGATCCTATTACTCAGTAAAGTTGGTACACATTTTGATGATGCTTTTTTCTTTGTTAAAGATACCTAACCTCCTCTCCACATTTTATAGGCCTTATGACAGAAGTGAGTAGAAGGAATGCAAACAGAGTCAGAGATGGTGTTCCAAACATAAGGGGCGGCATGAAAGAATGGATGGAGATGTTTCTGTGAGAAAATGATGAGGGGGGTGTTAATATTGGCATCTTTGCTGGCATCATTGTTGGAATGGGAGGGTGTATGTCAGAGGAGATGTGAAGGTAACAAGGCCAGAAATGTCAGGGGGCTGTACAATGTAGGGGTTTATGGGTAAGGACAAGAAATTTCAATTTGATGTACAATTAAACTCTTAACATGACCAATTAACTTGTTTTTCTTCCACAGAAATTAAAATCCAGCAACAACTAGCAAAAATACATAATAATGTTAAGAGACTTCAACGACAATTGAAAGATGTGACGCCTACACAGGAATGTAAGTCTTGTTGATGGACTTAGAAATATTTGTCTTTTATAGACAAAAGTTGAATTTTCTTGGATAATTGTGTTGCAAGGAAGGTCTTTGCCTGTGCAGGCTCTGGGTGTCCTTTCTCCAGTCTGCCTGTTCTGTGAATCTGAGAAGGGGGGAGACTATTAGGAAAGGGTGGAGGCTCCCAGAGATCATCTTTAGAGTGGGACTCCTTATTTTCTCTTGGCACTGTCCTGGGACCCTGCGGGTTGGGTACCTTCTGTGCTGAAATCCATGTTTTCCTGCTTGAATTGCACTGTAATGCTAAGTGCAATGAGTATATTTTTGGGACTTAGTTACAGTCTTTTGCCTCTCTTCCATCTGATGTCTGAGGACATTGAGCAAGCGCCATATGAAATTACATTTTCAGGTCATCTGTACCTCTATAAACTGGAATATTCTGTCGATAATGAATAAAGCACACTTGGGGGATTGGATGAGTTGAAACACTTGGGGCTCTGGTAATCAGAGAGCCATGCACTTGTAGCTTACTAGTTCAAATGTAGCCCAGGGTAGAGACCAAGATCTGTCACCAGCTCAAGGTTATGTGGTGCTTTCATTTATTATGTTGTTGATCTAACTCAATTTCTGTCTGCATCTACCTTGACCTTCTGCTAAATTGTCAACAAGGATGCTGAGGACTGAACAAACACGGAAGCTGAATTAAGGCCTTTCTGATGAGAAACTGTACAATTTAACTGACTTGTTTTTAAAAACCAACCTCGTTAAATCAGTGAACTCCCTTGTATCCACAAGGGGATTACACTGACTTTAACAAACCATTTCTAAACTGATTTACTGTAGTTATATCATATAGGTTTCTTATTAAACAAAGCCTAAGACTCTCATATCTAGAGATGCTCTCTCCAAATCAAGACTGAGGCATGTTGGCAGGGTAACATGAGAAAACCAGTTCTTGTGTTTGGAATCATTTCAAAATAATCCAGAATGGACACCTCTTAATCTGACATAAATGTGTCCACATAGGGCTTTCTACTGGGTTAACTAAATCAGTTTAAAATCACACTTTAATGAAAACCAGTATTGCTTTCCTGTGTAGACAAACCCTAACACTGTTGTTGCAATGGGAAGCATGCAGGCAGACCTGTATACCTGAAAGAAGTCCCACTGACTTCACCTGATACTGAAATATCTCCACTCTTCAAGACTCCATGAGATTGTAAGGGGCCACTCTTGCAGAACCTGTTGCAGGATTGGAAACTAAGGCTCTGTCACATACTTTTCACCAGCATTAATTTTCTTGGTAGAGAAGGATGAAGCGGAATAAAAGCATGCTTGTTCAGAATAGAATACTATAGCAGTACAAATAAAGAATTCCTTAGTATCATCAGTTATTTATTAATTCATTATTGTAGCATAGTTTCATCTCAGGAAATCCAGTTTTACCTATTTCCATACAGTAGAACCTAAGAGTTACGAACACCTCAGTAGTGGAGGTTGTTCGTAACTCTGAAATGTTCCTAACTCTGAACAAAATGTTATGGTTGTTCTTTCAGAAGTTTACAACTGAATATTAACTTAATACAGTTTTGAAACACTATTATGCAGAAGAAAAATGCTGCTTTTCCTTTTTTTTAATAGTTATGTTTAACAAAGTACTGTACTGTATTTTCCTCTCTCTCTGTTTGTAACTCTGAGGTTCTACTGTATTTGTCACTAATTTAGTAAAAGCTTATTTTGTCCATTAGAGATGTATGAAATAGAGGCTGTATGGGATGTGTATGTTAGTAAAAACTGCCTGCTTTACTATATATCTTTATTCTTCAAGTTAATTTACTTAGAAATGTCATGTTTTCTTGTGTCTAGCGTATAAAAGATATATTCAACAATAAGGAAAGTGATATTTGCTCCTCTTTCTGGTTTTTGTAGTTGTTGAGAAGCTCAGGGAAATGATGGAAGAAGCTGAAAATGCAATAAATGGTTTTAAAGAAGAACAACGACTAATGTATGTTTTGCATGCTTTTATAGTCTTGAGATAACTGAAATCAGTCGCACAAAACCAAAATAAAACTTAATTGTATGATACAAATCACACTTCTCTTCCTTTTTTCCATCCTCTTTCTTTCTTTCTTTCTTTCTTTCTTTCTTTCTTTCTTTCTTTCTTGTAATTAATCTTTAAGTAAGCAAATATTCAAAGCAAACTTTCAGGATTAGATTACCTGATCATGCAATAACCATATGATTATGGCAAAGTCATTCCAGTATGGGGGTCTAGATTACAGTAAATTGATTTTTAAAAGCACTTTTTTTTTCTTTTCTCTCTCCCTGCCCTCCCAATGATATCAATCCAGGAAAAGATTATGGTTGTTTTGGTGCCCTAACTGTGTATTTCCATCTAGATTTCTTTTAAGAGTAACCTTATCAATGACTTTCCTGGGTTTATAACAGTTTGGGGATAATTACAAAATCCCTATAATTTATTTTACCCTAAATTAATGATATATAATCTCAATTTTAACCCCATTTTAACATAGTTTTTGTCTGGGAATTAAATAATCACAGAGTCTATTTCAAGTTAACTCATGGATGGTCTCTGATCTTTTAGTTAAAAGTTATGTTTGTTTGTTTGTTTTACTTCAGATATGAAGAGCTTTTGAAGGAGGAGAAGACTACTACTAATGAGCTCAGTGCCTTAGAGAAAAAAATTGAGACATGGGCACTGGGTAGTTCAGCCACAGAAAGAGTTTTCAGATTGCCAGCAGGCAAGGTTCCAGTGGACAAAATGCTGCAAAATCATCTACCTGAAGAAGTAATAGAATTTGAAAGGTTCCTTCAGCAAACAGGAGGACGACAAGGAGGCTGGGATGATTATGATCATCAACACTTTTTGAAAGTATGGACAAAACATAAAGGAAAGCCATCCTATATAGAAGAAGCCCTTGAGTATCTCTCTGGAAGAACAAAAGAGGATGTTCAACAGCATGAGACATGGTATCAAGAATTTATGATTTTAGAGGAAAGAAAAAAAGAGGCAAGAGAATTTTAAGATTCAAAGTATGTTTGTATTTTAAAGAAGTGTATTTCTTAAAAGCCACACACATATTTTACCCTCTTCCATCCACCTCTAGCTGTGATGGCAGACATAGCTTTTTTCTGACAGAAAACAAGTTCTCTTTAAAATGTTCATTCTGCCAGTGTTATTCTAAGGAATGATCAGCAGATGATGTTCTAAGCACATTAGAGTGCACTTTGCAGTGACTGAGCATATTACAATTACTGTAGTAGTGCCTAAGGACCAACCAAGAATGGGGCCCCATTGTGCTAGACACTGTACAAACAGAGTAGGTAGTAGACGGTCTCTGCCCCAAAAAGCTTACGGTCTAAAGAGACAAGACAGACATGGGGGGAGGGAAGGACTTAGAACAATTGCAACACACCTTGATTCCACTGGTTCTGAAAATAGAAATTTTGAGGAGGGCCCTGGACCTGGGTCTCCTTCATGGTAATAGATAAGCTAGCACAAACATTGTTATTTTTTTTTAAGCAAAAAGGTTGGTGTTACTGTTCACATACAAAGAATTTATATGTGTATATAAAAAGAATTGAGAAATGTTTGCACAGTGAAAACCATCTGATGCCAGTTAACTAAGGATCCTAATAATCATAATACAGCAATGTGAATTCCATAACACTTTTTATATTCAAATTATTATAGACATTAAACTTAAACATGGCTGTGAGACAGGTAGATAAATAGTTTTCATTTTACATGTGCGGAAACTGAGAGATAGTAGCTAAGCTATTTGTCAAGGTAAAAGGCATTTATATCAGAGATGAAATTACTGCTCTGGAGTTCTTACCGCCTCCTGTCCTTAGACCACACCTTTCTGTCCACTGATTTTCTCCTGTGGAAATATTAGAATCATCTTGGAAGTGTAAGATTTTATAAGAAACATAAGATTTTTTTTCTTATTGTTCTTGTGCAGTCTATTCAAAAGTGGAAAGTGAAGAAGCAACAAGAAAAGCAAGAAATCTTAAAGCAGAAGAAGTCAGAGGAAATTCTCAAGACAGAAAATCTTCAACAAGAAGTAGCTCAGAAGCAAAAAGCAGAGGAGGAAAGGAAAAAGCAACAAGCAGCAGTCGAAGCATGGAAAAGACATAAAGAAATAGAATTTGCAATGAAACAAGCATCTCGACTGAAAGAGGAGGAAGAAAAAGAGAAAAGGCAGCAGAAGGAGCGCCAGCGCCAGTTCCAACTGAAACTACTGTTAGAAAAGTACAATCGGCAGAAGGAGGAACAGGAGGAGCTCCAGAGGCTTGAAAAGGAGAAGAGGGAGGAGGCTGAAAGGGAAGAAAGGAAGAGAATTGCTGCAGAAGAAATTTCTAAGTTTCACGAGCGAGTGAGTGGTCTTATCCCTCACTCACGTGTTTCTAATCTTCTGGATGTATGGACAGAGTAGATGTCATATTAGAATATGTGGAAGACCAGGGAGTTAATTATCAATAACAATTATTTCCGTTTTTCAACTTTAAGAGCTATTTTAGATTCACAAACTACATCTGTCTGTGTCCTGGAAACAGCTCATCTTTTTGTCTAAAATAATGTTCTATTGCTTTTCTCTGTGTCCTAGTTCAGCAAGATACTTGAGCATATGTTAAAGTAAAAGAGTATTCCTGTTGACTTCAGTAGCACTAATTAAGAGTTTAAAGTTAGGTATATTCTTGAGTATCTTCTTGAATCGTGGCCTATGCGGGGGACCAGTCCCATTGCCAATATTTGCTTTAATTACTGTTTGCAAAAATGGAAATTAAATCTTGCAAATATATAGCAGTACAATATCAAGGGTGTGTTTCCAGAAGGTAAACTTTAGAATGCAACTGGCCTGTGTAATTTAATTGTGTGCTGTAAATGGTTTTTATCTTGTACTCTGCTTGTGGCACACAAAGTTCAGTGTCTGGAGGACTAAAATGCTTTAGTCTTAACTACAGTAATTGGGCTCTGTTGAGTGGTATATGGGTGAATATAATGGCCTGTGATATACAGGTCAGCCTAGATGATCGAATTGTCACTTCTGCGCTTAAACACTGTGAAATCTAGGAAAGATTCAGTTTCTAAAGCATTCAAAATAATTTCTGATCATATGAAAAGCCTATTGGTGTTTTAACATTTTTTCTTTTAGATTCCCAGAAGTGCTCTATCATATTCCATTCATTATATGTTTTCCAGGATCTTCATAAACTTGAACTAAAGATTTTAAAAAAGCAGGCAAAAGAAGAGGAAAAAACAGAAAAAGAAAAAAGACTGGCAAAGTTAAGAGAGAAGGTAACATATTTACTGAATTGTTTGATTTTTCTTCTTATAATTTGATTAAACATATGTTCATGCATGTAATTAATTTTTTTAAACAGCTTTCTTTCTATCTTTTTGCTGCGCTCTTCTAAAAGGCAATTATTTTTCCTATCCAAGTGAGTTCTTACAACTGAAGATTATTTTTTGTCATGGCAAAGGAACAAACAACCCACCTCAGAATGGGAAAAGTCTTGGGTTTTTTACAGTGGAAAAAGTGCAAAGGGCATAATTTTTGTTAAAAAGAATAAACTTATTTTCCTTTTGAAATATGTTTAGATAGCTATCCTTAGTGGTTTAAAAGCAAGTAAAGATAGCAAATCACAAATGAACCAAGGCCAACATATTTTAATTATGGATGCCTAAAATTAGGCATGTGAATCCTTATTTAGGCACTTAAAATAAGTTGCCTGTTTTTCACAAATGTTGAGTAATTGTTGCTCATACTGAACCATTCAGTGAATTTACAGTGGACATCGGTATTCAGGGTTGTCAATCCTGCACCTTTTTCCTGCACAAATTTTACTAAAGAATTAAGAGGGGAAAAAATATGTTTGACAGTCACTGCTCCTGTTCATAAGCACATGGAGCAGAAGCATCAATCCTGCAATGAGCTCCATGTAGGCCAAAGGTTCTTGTCACTAATGAGATTTATTGCATTTCTTGGAAGGAATATCATAAAGACACATGCTTACCTTCCTTATGCTTTTGATCTAGCTAATGTAATTATCTCTTGTGACAAATGAAAGGCATTATTTTTTTTGTATTGTTAGCCAATAATCAGGGTTTTACAAATTTTGTTCTGTTAAGAGAAATTGATAATGGAGTCCAGGTATTCATTTGATGCAGTCCTGTTTATTTACAAAGAATGTACACAAAGTTCAGTTTCCGTGAATGCAGTAGGAATCAAATAGCAGAAGAGAATTTCTTTGCTCAGAGTTCCAAGCCTTTTTCCAGCCAGCATTTTACCTAAAAGCTCTCTCAGCTTTTTTCTCTTGGTCATGCTACAAGTCCTCCTCTGGCTGAATGTGGGGCTTTCTTGCTGTTTTCCCTGTGTGCTGCTCTCCTGTTTCTTGCTGCATTTCTCTCACACGACATATAGCTGCAATCTAATCAAGCCCCTGTCCCTCCAGTGTTTATCAGACCCCCAGAAAACCCATTGGACAGCATGGCCTAGCCACTGCCATGTGGTCTAGTTTTTAGGCAGTGGTTTTTCCATTGTTTCAGCTACCACTAAGCAAAGGGACAAGGTGGGTGAGATAGTATCTTTTATTGGACAGACTTCTGTGGGTGAGGGAGACAAGCTTGTCTCTCTCACCAACAAAAGTTTGTCCAATAAAAGATATTACCTCACCTACTTTCTCTCTCCAATATCCTGGACTCGACAGGGCTACAACTACACTGCGTGCACTAATTGTTCCCTCATTTAGCCTGAATGGAAGGCAGCTGTCACACCCAACAGTTTCAAGAGTTGATGTGACTGCCCAACCCCTCACATAACAATATTGCTGACAGGTTGAAGTTCATGTAACCAGGGACCCATCCAGGCTGTACAAACCTACCAAGGGTTGGGAGGAACGCACAAAAGAGATTGGACCAACAGGTGTGAAGCCACTTTTATATATTCCACATAGGTAAGAAAAAGACATAAATTTTTATATTTTTAAAATACACTTAATTACAAGCTATTCATCCTTATTTTTTTCCTATAGGTCTATCCCAACCTGGAGACAAGGGGTATAGCTGAACATCTGCAAATTCTTTATTTGAGAAGATGAATTACATAAAAATAAAGTGATTAACTGGATCCTTAGAAATTTTCATAAAACATTTTTATGCAACAAAGAATATTAATTTTGTAATATTACATGGGTTTCAAGTTTTGACCATTTAATTTTTTTGTCATGTTAGCAATGTATTCATTAGGGTATGTATTTGTAGTTTTTGCTTAAAGTACCGATAAGTGGCATATCATCCACAGTTTGATAAATTTAAAAATGAAATAACAGAATATAAAAAGGTGACTGTAGATAATGTCATGGAACAACAATCAATTATATCAAAATTACCATTCTTACACATTATTCTATATCATAGACCTTATACAATATAGTCACTTGGGGAAACAATGGAAGAAATAATATTTTTAATTAAAAAAAATGCTGTCTCATTTCTTCATGTTTTCTCCTACATGTGATGTGTCCATGATTAGCAACTTTTAAAAGATTGGGGTTTTTTAAATATATTTGAACAAATAAGATATCTCACACTTAGATGGAGTGATAATAGAATGACTATGCTGCAAACTTTTGTACTAGTGTTAATATGACTTGGCTAGGGAATACTACAACACTATTTTGCAAAATAAATATTTATTTTGTTTAGTTCTTGTTTTAATAATGCTGTTTTGGTTACATATAGAGCCTTTCATCCAAGAATCTCAAAATGCCTTACAAATGGTAGGTATTATCTCCATTTTTTAGAAGAAGTTGAAGAGCAGGGCTAGTGTCTTGCCCTGAGCCACACTGCTAGTTAATGCTGAAGCTGGGAATAGATCTTTGAAGTCAGTGGGTATACGTCCATTGCTCAGCACTTCTTAAAAAAAAACAAAAAAAACCAGGCTATTTAGGTGCCTACATATGAACTTAGATCCATAATTTTACAGACTCAGTTTTTAAAATCTTGCTCAAATCACTTTCTTACCTCTCTCATTCCCTTCTGCTGTACTGGTCACATCATGATCAATTTTTGGCTTTCCTTCTTCCAAGACAAATCATATCCTGCACCTTAATAAGCTTTCTTTTAGTACCCTGGCCCTTTATTTGGTCTTCCTGTTAGTCACTAGCCATCTGCAGTCTGAACCAGACTCTTTATATGTGACTGGAAACACTGGTATTTATTTTCTTTATAACATATGAGTAGCCTTTTAAAGTATAGGATTTTACAGTGATTCAAATCCTATAAATAAAATATGCAATTAATGTATATAATATGATATCCCACTTTGCACTCTAAAAGAACTTCAACTACTATTTTTCATCAATAATTTCGTTAAAAATTCCCAGCTATACCCTTTTTAAAATGGGAAACTTGTAGAAGATCTAACAAAAAAGCAGTTTTACTTGACACTGCCTGCTTTCATTTCTTACTCGCACAAAATCTCTAAATCTTCTCTGAAAACCTTGCTCTGTTTTTCATTTGATTTATATTATACCAGACCAAAAAAGAACATTTTTAAATGCCTTGTTTTCTCCTATTTCAACAGCTTGATGCCCCTTTCTCCCTTCCTAAAAACATATTAGGTAAACAATTGAATAAAACCAAGTTCACAATAGGAGATGTTATTTTTTAGGGCCTGAGTATTAAGAAAATTGCACATCTTATGTACATAAGTTGTATTGTTGTGTTCAAATGACAAGAACACCCGAGCATCTCTTTCTCTGACCCACTGGTGCAAATTCTAAAATTTATGCCCAAATATTTGGAGTCTGGATAATAATTTAGCTTTACTTCTCTGATAAAGGTTGTGATTGGATTTTAAACTAATGCTTGTAAACAAGAATGTTAGTTGAACTATGTATTGAGATCCTTGAAGTCATTAGACAAGACAAGTTCACATAAACACAGCATGCTAACTTGTATTCCATGCAGTTCTATGGAAATCATTAGTTACATGGAATGTAAGTCAATGTAGCCTATGATTCAGTGTGCCAGGTGCTTTCCTTCCCCACATTGGCCTACTTGAAATACTTCCCCGCATTACCTTTTGATGACTAGCAGGTTTTGCAAGAGCACACAACTCTGAATCAGTGAGTGGTACACACATTTGAAAACCTATACTTTATAGTTCTACTTTCCAATCTAAACAATTTAAATTGTGGGGATTTTTTTGAAATCCCAGATTTATTTGTAAAATGATAGTACTGGAAAAGAGCATATAGGGCTGACTACACTGCTGCATTTTTAATTACTTTTTTAAGTTACAACTTTCTTAATATCCTGAGATACGTGGGGTGCAGATATTCTGGTTTATCTACTAGTTTTAATTCATGCTTGACATCATCAGTGCTATATACAAAGATTTGAAAGAATTCTTATTCTTATTTCCATCAATTTTCTTTATAGGAATTGTGGTGTACGCTTTGAATACTGTTACATTATTTTTCAGGTCAGAGTTGGTATTTATAAAGTAACAAAAATAAAGGAAAACTATTGCCAATAGAAAATGAAAATAGAAATTAGTACTGTATTTGATCCAGTATTTTTTTAAATGATGAGTAGGGCTCAATCTATTTTCTCACTGAGAGACTTTATCTAAGAGGCAGGATCTCTGCAATTGAATCTGCCTCTACATTTTTATTCACTTCCCCAAATTAGGTTTTTTGGGTGAATGTATTAATCCCACAAAATTCCATTTAAAGTTTGAATGGAAAACCTTTACTATGCAGTAAAATATTAATACATCTAAAGTTCCTGAGAATATGAGTTTTCACAGTATTAACTGTATACTTTACTCAACTAGTAATGAAATTTTGAGCCAGATCCTAGGTGGTTTTGAGGAGAAGTTAGTGCACCTCAGGACAAGGATTGCTATAAGGGCTGTGTTGGAAACAATTTCCCTTTTAAGTTTAAGGTTTACCACGACTCAGTTTTGACACAAACATTTATTTATTAGTCCAAATCTCAGCTGGTTACTTCCAAAATGTCAATATAAGCATATACACCCTTATATTCTATATTGAGCAACAATGCAGTTATAAGCATTGCTGAATACTCACAACTGGATCAGGCCTGGGAGATGCCTTCCCATCGTGATGCGATTCCAGAGGGATAAGGAAAAGCTCTGACAAAGAACCCCTAGAAAACCTTGCTTTTTACACACTATTACAAACAAGTAATGCCATTGCTAGCTATTGGACCTTCGCTAAAATTAGCTCAAGCAGTTGGGGCTGTACTCTGCTTTCTATAAGCCTTCCCCCTTATCTAACTTTGACCTATTTTTTCGTAGCTACTGGACTGTGCATTTCTAACCACTTATTTACTGCACTTGGTGACCAATTAACATTTTTTCTTGATTTCTATTGCTTAGCCGAAACCTTAAATAAGATAATACTGGTATTTCCAGGATCACTACAAGTTTAACACAAACCATCCTTCATTCTCATGATCATGTTCTTTTTGGTCACATGCTTTGGGCCTATGATTCATGTCAAAATCCATACTCTGTTTAAAACCAGAGTTCATCCAGTTCTAACATGGGCCTATATTCCTCCTACAGGCTATAAAAGCTGCCTCTGTGCTGTCTTCATTCTGGGCATATGACCAGTCCCAGTGGGTAAATTACACTGGCCACCGATGCCCACAATGAACTGTTATGGCAGATAGAGAACAGGGTTCAGCTATGCCCTTAGTGGGTGTTTTTTCTTTAAAATGAATGTATTTGCTGCATGCTGATTGTGTACATCTTTTATGTTTGGTCTCCATGCAAATATGCACTTTAAGGGTTAACATGAGAGCATGTATGTCAGAGTGGTTGCAAATGCAATCAAATATATCAAATGGTCCAGTATATTAGGACAGAAAAGGACAATTCTTCCATTAAAATAAGTAAGCTATATGAGATCTTGGAAGGTGCTTTGTCAGCCATGCCCAAGCTAGTCAGTGCATCAAAGGAAGATTTGGTATTCGATTCTGAATAGGGTGTGCTATATTCCCTACAGTTAAATAACATAAAAAAAAGTTCCAACCTTTGCTGGAGAGAACATGGAAACAGTGGGTCACTAAATGCATATATGATAGTGTTACATTAAAATTCTGTATTCAGATGAGGTGAGCTTAGGGTCAAATTCAGTTACAGTGCCACTGAAATCAGTGGGGTCCATTATGTCTGCTTGCAAAAGGACTGAGTTTGGAACCTGTATCTCTAAAATAGAACGAGATGGTACAGCCTGATTTGCTGGGCAGGAAGAAAGGTGGCTTAAACTGGCAGGATTCCTTTTATTAGCAGCAGTGAAGACTGAAGCTCGTCAATAGCATAAAAACAATGTAGAAATAACAGCAATATGAACATTTGAGAGAGGGGAAGTGCCTTTCTTTGGGCAACATAGACTACAAAATTGAGGAATGAAACAAGTACCCTCCCTAGAAACTACAGAGAGGCACGTCCTAAATATCTCTGCTGGGCTTCCTGTGTGCCACTTTCAACCCCCACTTCTTATTTGGTTTATTTCACCTGAGACGGATAAATGATTATTAGCTTACCTCTGGTACTACAGTGTCGGCGCTCTTGTGTAGCAGACACTGAATCATCAAATCAGAAGCTTTATCTATTGTTATATGCACAACATCTGGCAGTTCTTCAGACTAGTTCAGGGGCTTAGTCTACATTTGTCCTTTTGTGGTGAGAATCTTATTTTCAATATGCTGAAAAAGAAAAGCTTGAAGAACAGCATGGGAGGGCATTTATCTTGCACACACTTGTGGGAGAAAGTGGGGTTAATTCACAATTTGACTTTTAATAGGAAGATTGGAAATAGAAGGAGGGAATGAAGAGAGAGTTTGGCAGGAGAAGGCAATTTGATTTGCAGGTAGGGTCTTCAGTTTGAGAAGTGGGGAGGAGTGAAGAGGAAGCAATGATGAGAGAATGGGAAGAGGCAAGGTTTGTAGAGGGAACTGAGGCAAGAGAATGAGGAAAGAGAAAGGGAGACATCTAAAAGGATGAGAGAATGGAATAAAGACGCAGGATGAACTTTGCGGGCTATGCTCTGCTTATGTTCCTACACCTCATCTCATTATATATTTATTACTCAGACATTATTTAATGGGAAATATAATACCTCTATATTAGTTGAGGCAAATTTGAATCTGTGATAACATCAATTGTTAGTGATGTCCTTGGTTATAAAGAAAGTTTCAAACATCAATTTATTGATTAATTATACAAGGTACGCCAATAAATGTAAAGTTAAGTGAAAAGTGATTTGGAAATGCAATATATTTAATGGAATGGTCTACAGAATGGGATCAAATGAGCCATATCACTAATTAGTAATGGTTAGCTTGATGTTTTTATAGTTCATAAGTGTACTGGTCCTCACAAAGAATGTCTAATATAAATGCAAACGATGATTTTTGTTAAGTGTAAAACTGTTCAAGTTGTCAGGCTCTGGTGAGTTATTTAAAAGTATGGCTTGTAGTAAGTGAACACCTTAGACATTGTAGAGATTGCCTTAATTAGTGAGTATGGAGTATTGTCTTTTCCAATTTGATTTAGACAGATATAAAAATCAAATATATTGGAGTTGCCTTATCTGTATCGAGGAACTGTATTATTGGAGGAAGGAAATTATTCCATCAATAGAAGAATAGGTTAATGGCCTTGATTCCTGTTTGCTACTGGAAAAACGATTTGAATAAGTTCTGGAACTTTTGAGAAAATCTGGAGTCCACTTTGCTAGGGTCTTTGGTTTCACTGGAGTTGTCATTGTCTGCATGATAGGTATTGCTGACTGGGTAAACAAGTGTTTAAAAGGTTTGTCTATTTTTAATGTTACATTTTAAAAATAATACAGTTGTCACTTTTCTATACAGTTTTCAGTTTAAAAAAAAAAAAATCAACAACCCTCTTTAAACTACCTCACCATCTTCTAACTCCAGCATGATTTGTTTTTAATAAGAATCTGGGTGAGAGTGGAGGTTAGGGCTAAATTGTTGTAATGAGGAAATTCAGTGTGTGTCCTAGAAAAGATAATGGAATCTCTACCCCTTAGGAAGAGAAATGAGCTAGGCATCCAATGACCGCTCCATACAGAATTCTTGGTAAAAAGATGCAAACACAAGCAATTTGTCCCAAAGGAGTCTTGCTGTCACAGCTGCAGTCAGCATGATGTTTTGGAAACATCAAATGAGCATGGTGAGATTATGGGCTGCTGTGCTGTATGTGCTGAGTGAGTAACCACCTGGTCTTTTGGCTGTTATGATCATCATGAAATCCTGATTTTATCATGAAGAATAATCCTGCACATTGACATCGGAATAATCCAGAACATTCAATCCTGACAATTCCGAAACCACTGGAGATGAATTATCAGTTCAGACAGGAATGTCAAGGTACAAAGGAACAATCTGTAGACATATACTAATCCCATTCTAAAGCCAGACACAGAAGCTATCAGGTCCAGTTTTGGAGGGACCAGACACTGGAGCTTATGTTCATTCAGTGCCCAGAGAGCATTGGTACAGATACCAGGCGTGAGATGCAGGCTCTTATGCCAGGCTCCCTGAATTCACACTGACTGCACTCACAGGTACCATATAAAATGTGGTCCCATGGATCCTCTGAGTCTTGAATGTAGTCCCATAGTCTGAGCTAAACTGCACAGGTGAGGTTGAACCCAACTCCCTTAAAAGGGACAGCCTTGGAACTGGCACAGTGGGCAATGCATTCACCCTAGAACCAGTGCCCTTGTTACAGTCATCAACAGGTGGAATTTTTGTTCACCAACTTTCTTTGCTAACTAGAGTCAGAGGTAATAGTATCAACCCCACTTATATTAAAGAACTGTTAAAAGCAGTAAGAGTGGTTTAAATTTAGATTATCAGATGCACCCACCTGTATAATATTACTGCAGCAGACGGAGAAAAAATGGTTACTATTTAGGCACAACGTGATTTTTCCAAGGTTTTACTGGAAACATTTAGAGGAATAGCAAAATCTGTTTGTTGTATTGGGTCTTGCATATTTAGGTTGTACTGCATGTCACAAAGCATTTTTCTCTGCTTTTTTTATTTTCAATTAAATGTAATGAATTATTTAGTAGTACTTTGTTTAGTAGTACATTTGCAGATTGTCAGAGATTACATACCATAGTGTATATATTGAAAATTGTAAACTGTCTTTTCCTCTTCGAGTGATTGCTCATGTCCATTCTACTATAGGTGAGGGCACGCCTCCATGCATGGTTCCTGGAACTTTTTTTCCCTTAGCAGATCCCGTAGGGCCGGCCCCGGCACCCCCTGGAGCCCCGTGCACATGCCGCGGTATATGAGGCGCTGCCAGGCCTATGCCCCCTCAGTTCCTTCTTTCTGCCCCGACGGTTGCTGGAAATAGCCTTGCTCTCAGCAAGTACTATTCCTCTTCTTTGAATTTGTTATTCTAAGTAGTTTAGTTAGTTAAGTAGTTGTTAAATGTTGTTAAGTGGTTAGAGATAAGGCAAGTCCCTGCAGGGACTTAAGAGTGGCCAGGCTATGCCCCTGTCACCAGGATTCAAGCCGTGTCCCTCCTACGGGAAGGCCTTCCCGCTCAGCAACCCCCACAACCGCTGCTTTAAGTGCTTGGGGGAAGCACACAGGAAAGACAAATGCAAGATCTGCAGGGCTTTTAAACCGAGGACTCAGAAGGACTGAGAAATCTGATTAAAAGCCCTGCTAATGGAGGCAGTGCTCCACTCAGCACCGAGCATGACCTCGGTGCAGAGTGCACCGCTGGCACCAGCCTCGACTCGGAACCGA
This sequence comes from Emydura macquarii macquarii, assembly GCF_026122565.2. Taxonomy (NCBI): domain Eukaryota; kingdom Metazoa; phylum Chordata; order Testudines; family Chelidae; genus Emydura; species Emydura macquarii. The sequence continues at coordinate 26,197,316 of NW_027133034.1, forward strand.
GCGTGACCTTGATGCAGAGTGCACCGCTGGCACCAGCCTCGACTCGGCACTGAGCAACATCACCGGCACCGGCCTCAACTTGGCATGGCGCAACATTGCCGGCACTGAGTAGGAAGAAGGCGAGCGCGGACACTCCCCTGCGCCGTCAGTATGGGCAGGGTCGAGTACAGAGATGCACCAAACTCGGCCCATCGAGACTATTTCTCCAGTGCCTGCATCTCCAATCCCTAACTCCTGGTAGTGGGAGAATACCCCTGCCGACGCCGTCGACTCTGGAGGTTTTCCAGGTGGCAAGAGCCTTGTTGGCCTTGCCTATGCCGCCTCCGCGCCCCCCCCCGCCCCACCAAGGGAGAAGGGGCCGGTGTCACATGGGAAACCCGCATTGGGTCCCCCTGAAGCATGGTGGAGATCTCCAGTACGGGGAGGAAGATCGCTTGCCAGACGGCCACCGGAGGTAGAGCGAAGCTACTCCCCCAGCAGTTGCTCCAGGTCAGTGTCATCGAGCCGGCCTGCTTCGACTCAGTACAAGGAGTCTCCCTCCCGGTGCCAACGTCGATCCCTGGCACCGGAGACAGCACAGGCCAGGAGGCGGCAGCGGTCGAGGTCTGCCAGGCGGCGCTTGGAGAGCTCCCGCTCCAGATCCCCAGCACCGAGGCGTTCGCCCGCACTAACGCAGTGCAGAACCTGGTCACCGTTGGAGGACCTGGCACCGAGTTGGCCCGCACCAAGGTGGCGCAGAACCCACAGACCAGCACCACATAGTCCACAACGCGGAACCCGGTCGCCGGAGTCCAGCTCGGCACTGTGGAGTTCGGCGCAGCGCCGGTCTTGGTCACCAAAAGGCAAGCGGCACCGGAAGTCATCAGTACTGAGTCGACACTCTGGTACTTCTAGCTCTTCAGAGCGCACCTCCGGTCATTGGCACTGCTCGTGGCTACGGAGGTGGTCCTCATCATCCTCCAGGTTGGAGGCGTCGAGAGAGCGATCCCTGGCACGGAAGGGCACCCGGAACCAAGGACATGCATGGCCCCGCCAGCCCAGTGGCTCGGGATCTCCCAGGGGGGACAGTCGTCGGGAGAGCCGACACCCCCACAAAGCATCACAGCCTGTGGCACAGTCAGCCCCGGGTTGACCCCAGGGACAATGGCCGCAATAATGGCCTTATTGGACCCCATGGGGTATCCAGATGAGGCCGGGGCCCCAATCCATCCTGTCAGCCGGGGTACAGTCCATGCCTCCGGCACAGGAGAAGGCCCATAGACGCCACTCCTCGGACAAGGAGTCGGACCCCATGGAGGGACCCTCAATGGGTTCAACCCTTTGTCAGGAAGGGGAGCACACCCAGGACGCGCCTCGGCAGTCCTCTTCCTCCTCACCGGATGAGGCTGTCTCCCGGGACCAGATGGCGCCACTAGAGGATTTCAGGGCGCACCAGGAACTGCTCAAGAGGGTGTCCTCCAAATTGGGGCTGGAGGTGAAGGAGTTAAAAGAGGCCGAAGATAGGGCCACTCTTGCTGGGACAGCTGCCGCCAGCACGTTAAAGAGGCTATCAGTCCACGAAAGGGTCCTCAAAATCGTAAAGGCCCTATGGCAAACCCCTTCCTCGGTCACCCATATGTCAAAGGTGGCCGAGAAAAAGTATTATGTCCCGGCCAAAGGGTTCGAGTAGCTGTTCACTCACCCTGCCGCGGGAACCCTGGTGGTAGACGCGGCCAACCAGGGTCCACTCCCAAGAACACACACAACAAAAAGATGGATTTGTTTGGGAGAAAGGTTTATTCCACGGCAAGCCTACCATTCAGGATTGCCAACCATCAGGCCCTCCTGGGGAGATATAATTTTAATTTGTGGGACTCCCTCAGGCAGTTCGCTGAGGCCCTACTCCAGGACCAGGCTGCAGACCTTATCACCATCGTGGAAGAAGGAACCATGGTGGCTAGGGCAGCGCTCCAGATGTCCAGTGACGCTGCTGACTCAGCGGGTAAGGCCATAGCCTCCGCCATCTCCATGAGAAGGTGCTAGTGGCTGCAATCCTTGGGCCTGTCTCAGGAGGTGCAGCAATCGATTCAGGACCTCCCCTTTGATGGGTCAGCCCTATTCTCTGACCAGACTGATGCAAAGCTGAACTGTCTGAAGGACTCCAGGGCCACACTTTGCTCCCTGGGCCTGTACATGCCCCAGGCTTCCAGGCGTCAGTCACGGCCGCAGATGCAGCAGCAGCCAAGGCCTCCGTCTAGGCCCTTTCAGCCCTATAGAAATAGGGACAGGAATAGGGGGTTTAGAAGGAGGAATCAGCCCCCCCCAGCTCATCCTCAGCCCCCCAGCAAGGGCCCCCCAGGGGGTCGGGCAACCGGAGGAGACAGTTTTGATGGTGTGTCTGAGGGTGGCGCCCCGACTGCTCTCCTGGATCCGCCCCACCCCTTCCTAAACAGGTTAAGGCCCTTCTATCCCGAATGGGCAAAGATCACGTCAGACTGCTGGGTCCTTGGGATAGTCTCAGGGGGCTATGCCCTACAGTTTACATCTGCCTCCCCCCCGCATCAAACTTCCCCCATGTCCCTCTTCAGGGACCCCTCTCACAAGCAACTCCTCTTGTAGGAAGTGGACACCCTCCTCAACATAGGAACGGTGGAAATAGTCCCTCAAGACAGAAGAGGGAAGGGGTTCTATTCGAGGTACTTCCTCATCCCTAAGGCGAAGGGGGTCTGAGACCCATATTAGACCTGCGTTGTCTAAACAAATATGTCAAACAACTCAGGTTTTGCATGGTTTCCCTAGCCTCCATAATCCCTTCCCTGGATCCAGAAGACTGGTATGCTGCCCTCAATCTCAAGGATGCATTGTTTCATATATATATCCTCCCCAGCCACAGGCGCTTTCTTCACTTCATGGTGGCTGGCTCCCACTTCCAATTTACAGCCCTACCCTTTGGCCTATCTTTGGCTGCCCATCTGAGATGAAAGGGTGTACAAATTTTTCCTTACCTGGACGATTGGCTGATCAGGGGCAGGTCCAGGTCCCAAGTGCAGGAGAGCGTGACCCTCACTTGCTCCACGTGCAGCAGGCTAGGACTGCTCATAAACGAGAAGAAGTCCACACTAACCCCAGTGCAACGTAAAGAATTAATTGGGGCCACCCTGGACACTTTCCAGGCCAGAGCCTTCCTGCCTCAACCACGTTTCAAGGCAATGGTCTCTATTGCCAGTTGCACCGATGCCCCACGACAACAGCCAGGCACTGCCTACAGCTGTTAGGCCACATGGCGGCCTGCACGTACGTAGTGAGACTAGCTCGCCGGTGGCTCAGACCGCTTCAGGCGTGGTTGGTCTCAGTATATGTGCCGAGCAGACACCCACTGGATCGGGTGGTCACAGTTCCCCCGCCTGTCCTAGCCTCCCTAAACTGGTGGTGGACTCCCAGGGCAGTGTTGAAGGGCGTTCCGTTCAGGGAACTGGTCCTGTCGGTCACCCTAATCTCCGATGCCTCGGATGTGGGATGGGGAGCCCATATCAGTGCCAACCTGAGCACTCAGGGGCTCTGGTCGGGGGAGGAGAGGCACCTGCACATCAACGTGAAGGAGCTCAGGGCTATTCGCATAGCGTGCAGGGTGTTCCTCCGATTCCTGACAGGCAGAGTGGTGCAGGTGCTGACAGATGACAACACAGCTATGTTCTATATAAACAGGCAGGGAGAAGCGTGCTTCTTGGCCCTCTGCAAGGAAGCTATCCATCTGTGGAACTTTGCCGTGAGGCACGATTTCCACTTGACTGCCTCTCACCTCCTGGGAGTGAGGAATGACTAGGTGCATCGCCTCAGCAGGTCGTTTCTACCCCACCACGACTGGTCGTTGCACCCGGAGGTAGTAACTACGATCTTCTAGAAGTGGGATGTTCCCCAACTGGACCTATTCGCGTCGTCCTGGAACACGAAGTGCCCGAGGTTCTGCTTGCTCCGGGGTTGCGAGACGGTCGATTTCCAACGCGTTCCTTATCAACTGGACGGGGACCCTCATGTATGCGTTCCTGCCCATTCCGCTCCTGCCCAAGGTCCTGCTGAAAATAAAGAGGGACAGAGCGGACATTATACTCATTGCTCTGGCCTGACCGAGACAGCACTGGTTCAGCATGCTGCTGGACCTTTCGTTTGCCCCGCCCCTGGAGCTCCTGAGGCGGCACGACCTTCTCTCCCAGGACCATGGTCGCCTGTTGCACCCAGACCTGGACTCCCTGCACCTTACGGCCTGGAGGCTCTGTGGCTGATGGAGGGAGAGAGAGCCTGCTCGATGCAGATCCAACAAGTCCTGCTTGGCAGCAGGAAACCTTCCACACAGGTTGTGTATCGGGCTAAGTGGAAACGGTTTACCTCTTGGGCGGAGTCCCGGGGCATTCTGCTCAGCCTCTCACCTGTACAGGCGATCCTGAAGTACCTGCTCCAGCTAAAGCTCCAGAGTCTGGCGTTGGCCTCGCTGAAGGTTTACCTGGCTGCCATTTCAGCCTTCCATCAGCCGCTAGAGGGGAGATCCCTGTTCTCCCATCCCATGTTGGTCAGGTTCCTTAAGCGGGTGGAGAGGCTTTATGCGCAAGTCCGTGACCCGGTGCCTCCCTGGGATCTCAACCTGGTCCTCTCGAGACTCACGGGGCCCCCCTTCGAACCCATGGCTTCATGCCCTCTGCTCATGCTTTCATGGAAGGTAGCCTTCCTGGTGGCCATTACCTCAGCTAGGAGGGTCTCCCAAATTAGGGCCTTGACCTCGGAGCCCCCTTATACGGTATTCTATAAGGATAAGGTGAAGTTGAGGCCGCATCCAGCCTTCCTGCCCAAGGTGGTTTCCCAATTTCATTGTAACCAAGATATTTTTCTCCCCATGTTTTTTCCCAAACCACACAGTTCGGAGCAGGAAAGGAGATGGCATTCGCTGGACGTGAGACGAGCCCTGGCTTTCTACATCGAGCGTACAAAGCCGTTCCGGAAATCAACGCAGCTCTTGGTCGCAGTGGCTGACCAGATGAAAGGCTCACCTGTCTGCACCCAGCGCATCTCCTCATGGATTACATAATGCATCAAGTTCTGCTACGAGCAGGTGAGGGTGCCGCTTCTGGGAACCATCACCGCACACTCAACGAGAGCTCAAGCTTCGCCTACGGCCTTCCTGGAGAGAGTGCCCCTGTAGGACATCTGCAAAGCTGCCACCCGGTGGTCGGTACATACCTTCATGTCCCCTACGCCATCGCCCAGCAGGTGAGAGAGGACACGGGATTTGGCAGAGCGGTGCTGAGGGTAGCTCACCAGTAACTCCATCCCATCTCCAAAGGTATTGCTTGTTGGTCACCAATAGTGGAATGGACATGAGCAATCACTCAAAGAAGAAAACAAGGTTACTTACCAGTAACTGATGTTCTTCGAGATGTGTTGCTCATGTCCATTTCACAACCCACCCCCCGTCCCCGCAGCCAGAGTTGGCAGAAAGAAGGGACCGAGGGGGCGTAGAGCCGGCAGTACCTCATATACCGCGGCATGTGCGTGGGACTCCAGGGAGCACCGGAGCCGGCCCTCCGAGATCTGCTAAGGGGAAAAAAGTTCCGGGAACCGTGCATGGAGGCATGTACTCATCTATAGTGGAATGGACATGAGTAACACATCTCGAAGAACATCAGTTACTGGTAAGTAACCTTATTTTTCTCTTGTATAGATTCACTAGCAAAAAAACCCTACATTTATGCACAGTTGAGGTTGCTTGGTGGTACGTCACCCCCTTGCAGAATGTTAAGTTGAGCAAAACTCAAATGTCTGAAAACAAAGTAATAGAGTTCAGGTTGCCTGGCAACCTTAACTTTGCGTTCTTTGAGCAATGCCCCAATATGCTATTGTGGGGGACAGAGGTCCCCTCAAGAGCCTGCTTCAGGTCCATGTACTGTCTTTATTCCCTTGCTCCCTAAGCAGACACCCAAGGGGTTCTCGCAGTAAACAAAAAAGTCTTCTCCCCTCTTTCTTCCCTTATGGGAGAGGGGAGTCTATAGGAAATTGAAAAGAAGGAAGGGTGACTTAGATCTTAGGCGGTCTTCCTGGGTCAGCCTTTTGATCTTAGTCCACATAGGATCCACCTCCAGCCCCTCCTCCTAGGACATGTTACTGTGAGAGTGGGACATGCAGCTTCCAGAGGGAGCAGTGAGGTTTGGTGCTGTCTTCCTTTTGATGGGCCTGTCTCAACTGCTTGAGGTGGGGCAGCCTTCTCCCTGCTCACTTCAGGTTTTCCCTTTTAAGTTGCCCCCCAGACACAAGCCTCGCAGGTGTGCCTTGGTGGTGTTGAACACGCCCAGAGGAGCTCATTAGTCTGGTCTCTGTTGTTGTGGGGTCATGCCATTTAAAGCCTCAGTAACACACATGCCAACCCCATACATTTTTTTCCTTTTTGTCCTTTAATGGTGTTGGATAGAATTCTGAGGGTGAGGTGACCGGGTTGCAAAAGGAGAAGAGCTCATACATTTCAGGAACTGGGGGGTTTGCAGAGAACAGATGTGTGTTAACTGGGAGTATTAGAGCACTGCTGAAAGAAAGCAGCATAGGCAACCTTAACTCTGCATTCCCTGGTTTTCAGAAGATTGAGTTTTGCTCAACTCTGCCTTCTGCCAGGGGATGACATAGGCCAAAGCAATCTTAACTTTCTGTTAACATAGTTTTTGCCACTGAATTTCTTAGTTTTTTTAAACAAGAAATATGTTGTTTTTAGGAATCATTTAGAAAGTTATACATATATCCTGCAGTTAGAATACTAACCTCCTGCCCCATTCCCTACCCACACACACAGGAAGGTTGGGATGCACTGATAGAGCTAGGGCTACAGGATGGATGGGGTTCACTGGCAGAGCTAGAGGGTGCTATGCCTTCCTCAGCTGAGCCTGCAATTGTTCTTGTCTCTTCTACCATCCCTCACTCTACCACCTCCTAATAGCCCTCCTCTCCCAGAAAGCATTCACCTGTCTAATTTTTTCCTCAAATACTTTGATTAGATTGCCACAATTTGAGTCATGAAGGCAACCTCCAGCCACTCAGTGGAAAATGCCTTTTGTCTTTGGTGTGTGTGTGATTAACTGATACTTAGTTATATTAATTGGAGAATGGGTTCACAGCAGTTATGAGGTCCGTGATTCATCTAATCATTAGTTAAGTTGAACAATATAAGGAACTAAAACCATTTTTTTTGGGGGGGGGGGGGGTAGGCTGTACTCTGAAAACACTTCAGTCAAATTATCCCAGATTTGGATCACCAATGATACTCTGCATGATATTCATTTTGGAGAGTGTAACCTTAAACTAAAGTCATAGTTTTCCATAAAGGAGAAACAGCAAAGTATAAATTCTGATGGGAGTGTAATGACACCAGAAATTCTAAAATTCTTAAATATACAATTACATGGGAAAATACCTAGACACCATCATAATTCTGTTTATCCACAAATTCTTCCATTGTTTATAAATAGGGGTCAGAGAATTTGAATTTTTAAAAAATTTCTACAGACCATTTTGATTATTTTTAAGCATTTTTTTAATCTTGACAAATTTTCAGAATGGCAGAAAATTATGGGGGTGTATAGCAAAGAATCAGGGCAGGTCAGGCTTTAATTTTTTAATGACAGTGATGTTGAGATTCAAAGTGTTAAAACTTTATAACTGTTAAACCACAAATTGTCAACATAAAATTAAAATATACAAAGGAAATAACCTTAAAGTCTGTCTCAAGCACCATTTTTCTTACTTTGCCTGTCAACTTCAGTTCTTACCAGTGGAAATATTTTTGTCACTGTGTGTTTACAGTGACCTCAGCATTTACCAAAAACATTATCTAATTCTTCAAGCCCATTTATAGTTTGTTTATAGCGTCACGGTCAGCACCAGCATGCTATGAAGTTGGAGGTTTTGGCTAAATCCTCTCATACCTGGTCGCACTCCCCATGGAATAACGAATGTTTCTTCGTTGTCTACAAAAAAACTTTAAAGACTAACACATTTAATTTCTGCAGGCATTTCCTGGGCTGCAACCCACTTCACCAGTTGACACGTAACAGGCATTGTCAAGTGTGTGACTGATTGGGGTAGTTTGTGCTGGACGAGCTTAGTTAAGGGAGGTTGCGATGGACGCATCAGGCACAGTCTGGGTGTGTGCTGAGGCTGCAGTTCCGCTGCCCCCCGTTGACGGCTGCGGTCACGGTGTACAGCCCTTCTGGGACTCGAACTCCAGGTGCCGCGAAGGGGGACGTGAAAGTGACGTGGCGTTTCCCCTTCCACCACTAGCCCCGCCCCCTCAGCACCACCACCCTCGTCAGCGCGCGCACTCGCGGCGGCGGCGGCGACTCCTCCCTCCCCCAGCCTGGATGAACGAACGTACCACCGCGGCGCAGACACGTCGCAAGTCGCGCCCGGCAGCTGCCTCAGGGCCCTCCACGTTCTGGCCACACCCCCGGAAACTAGCCCCGCCCTTCTCGCGTTAGCCAGCTCGGAGCGCTCGCTCGCTCTCGCGCGCTGGCCGGAAGTATTGCAGCCCTGAGTTGACTTCCCGGCCCAGGGAACGCTAATATCTAGATCACGTGAGCGGGCGTCCGGCCACGCGGGGCGCGGTGGTGACGCGCATGTGCAGGCCGGGGCCGCTGGCCTGGCTTGGCCTGGTGGCGGCCAGGGGAGGGCGAGCAAGATGGCGGCCGAGGAGGAGGATCCGGGCATTGGGGACGGGGAGCGGCTAGATTTCCTGAAGGAGCGGCACGTGCGCTTCTTCCAGCGCTGCCTGCAGATCCTGCCCGAGCGATACTCCTCCTTGGAGACCAGCAGGTACCGGCCTGGGCGCGGAGGGGGCCGCCCCCTGAGGCTGGCGGGGGGCCGGAGAGGGTCTGTTGGAGCTGCCCCAGGGCCCGTCCCATCGAGGCGCTTCTAGGTCGGATTCTGCCCGTGGCCGGCTCCCAGCCGGGGGGTCCCGCCCGCCCGCTTGCGTGTCGGCCGCGCTGAGGTCCCAGCAGCGGGGTCTGGCCGGTGACACGGTCGGTCTCTGCAATTAGCCTCCCCGGGTCCCTCCCGCTTTGAGGGCAGGTCTCAGCTGCTGTTCGGGGACCGCTCGTGCCGGGCAGCTCTGGGGGGGCCGGGGCTCTGGGTAGCTTCCCTCTGCGGGGCTCCATCCCCTGCCGCGCCTGACCTGCTCTGCCTCGCCTGCGGGGGGCCGCACCGGCGGTGCCCACACTGGCCCGTGAGGGGAAAACGCTCCGATCGCTATTGCAGCTACCCTGCTAGTAGCAGCAGCGAGGGCGGTGGTCAGAGCCCGCGCTAGGCATAAACAGCCGGTTCAGCAATTTTAGGGCCCTAAGCCGCTCAAGGGGCCCCCTGTTCATTATTAGTTGGGAGGGGGGCCGCAAAAATATTCCTGTTTAGGGCCCCCCAATGGGCTAGCATTGGTGGTGGTGGTGGTGGTGTAGGTAGGGCAGACGTGTTCCTATCGGAATACTTTCTGTCCGTTAAAGTCTGGATGTCACTGATTGTAACATGTTGTTGCCCTTTCTAAACTAGCGTTCCTATGAGTGTTAGAGCAGTGATGGGAGAGCACCCAAAATACTAGTGTTGTCAGGGCTGTAGTTTTCACCCTCCCGAGGCCTTCTGGGAGAAATGCAACCAAGAGAAGGTTGGAGTAAGCAGGTGACCCCGTTACTGTCAGCCCTCACTCTGACTGGAAGGATCTCCTGCTTTGTGCATTGAAGGTCAGCAGTGTGGAGGGCAGATTAATTAAAACTCCTGTTTGAAAACAATGAATTTAATCACGAAGTAGAAAACTTTGATTTATAAACTTAACATTGTTTTCCATTTGTAGTTTGAACCTTTTCTTTGGGAAAATAAGTTCTCATTGGTTGATATAACGATTGACATGTTGACTTTATTATTTACAGCTGAATATAGCTGTTGAACTCATTTTGATCATTTCTTCTGCTAACCAGGAGAATGCACTATACTTACACACGTTAAAGTAACTATAGCACTTAACATACATTTATTCAGCTACTTACTGTCTGCATTTTGTAATATGGTAGAAAATGGTGAATGATGTATTTCTTCTTTACTAGGTACCTAACTTTGATCACGACTAGTGAGTGCCAAGCTGCATTTGGATGGAAATTGGAATCCAATTTAAAATTCCCCAAAACATGATTTTAAAATCGTTTTTAGTAGTTGAATAAAATGACCAGAATTTTTCCACTTCAGCTTTTAATCTGGATTTAAACACTTCACTCTGAAGAATGTTAAATTACTTTGACGAATGGACATTTTGCTAACCTGAAATCAAAAGTAAAGAAGGCAAATATTTTTCTGTATGGCTGAAAGTACTGACATTTGGGGAAAAAAGGAAAGACCTGTATTCACTCCATTATAAAGACTGGAAATTATTTAAATACTTAATATCGCTTGTAACATACTGTGTCATTTATAAAGCTTGATGTTAGAAGTTAGATGTTTTCTCCCTGACTCTGAATATATAAAAAAAAAAGCTATTAACTCATAAAGGTTACAGCATATTACAGTTTTATTTATTTAAATGATGTGAATAGATTAAAGCAAGCTTAGGCTCTAACATAAATCATCAAATTTAAAACCGGTTTATTTTAAAAAATAATTTAACTTTTAAAAAAGTTTTACCCACTCTGACAGCAAAAGAAGATCCACTGACCACTGCTCGTAGGGAAAACCCAAAGTAAACAAATGGGGAGAGAAAAGACAGGAAGGTAAAATGGCTGTTGGCGCTTGAGAGCGGATAAGAGACCTTTTTTAAAATCTGGGACACATACAGTGATCTATAGGTACATGACAAAAGGGGGAAATATTCATGAAGTCCTACCTAGTGACATAGTACCTAGAGATGGAAAAGACCTAATAGTCACATCTGTCATTTATGGGCCAATATATGGCTGTTTGTTCCTTACATTATATTTCATAAAAACATAGGACCGATCATATAGAGTCATACCAGTTGTCCAGCTAGCCCAGTATTCGATTTTCTGACAGTGTCCAATGCCAGATGCTTCAGAAGGGATGAACAGGACAAGGCAATTATCAAGTGATCCATCATCCAGTCCCAGCATCTGGTAGACAGAGGTTTAGGGACACCCAGATGGGGTTGCATCAGTGACCCTCTTGGCTATTAGCCATTGATGGACTTATTTTCCATGCACTTATCTAATTCTTTTTCAAACCCAGTTATATTTTTGACCTTCACAGTATTCCCTGGCAATAAGTTCCACAGACTGACTGACTGACTGCGTTGTGTGAAGTACTTCCTTTTGATTGTTTAAAACCCGCTACCTATTAATTTCATTGGGTGGACCCCCTGGTTCTTGTGTTATGGGAAAGGAGTAAATAACACTTCCTTATTCAGTTTACAGACCTCTATCATATCTCCCCCTTAGCTGTCTCTTTTCCAGACTGAATAGTCCCAGTCTTTTTAATCTCTCCTTGTACAGAAACTGTTCCATATTCTTAATAATTTTTGTTGCCTTTCGCTGTACCTCTTCCATTTCTAATGTATCTTTTTTGAGATGATGGACCAGAACTGCTTGCAGTATTCAAGGTGTGGGCATACCATGGATTTATATAATGGCATTATTGTATTTGCTGTCTTACTATCTAGCCCTTTCCTAATGGCTCATAACATTCTGTTAGCTTTTTTGAGTTCTTCTGCGCATTGAATGGATGTTTTCAGAGAACTGTCCATGATGATTCCCAGATCTTTCTTGAGTTGTAACAGCTAATTTAGACTGCATCATTTTGTGTGTATAATTGGTATTAGGTTTTCCAGTATGCTTTACTTTGTATTTATCAACATTGAATTTCATCTGCCATTTGGTTGCCCCATCACCCAATTTTGTGAAATCCCTTTGTAACTCTTTGCAGGCTGCTTTGGATTTAACTATTTTGAGTAATTTTATATAATCTGCAAACTTTACCACTTCACTCTTTATCCCAGGTCATTTATGAATATGTTGAACAGCACTGGTCCAGTACAGATTAGTGGGGGACACTGCTATTTACTTCTCTCCTTTCTGAAAACTGACCATTTATTCCTACCCTTTGTTTCCTCTCTTTTAACTAGCTTCTGATCCAGGAGAGGATCTTCCCTCTTATTCCATGACTGCTTAGTTTGCTTAATAGTCTTTGGTGAAGGACCTTGTCAAAGGCTTTCTGAAAGTCCTCATACCGTATGTGCTGGATCACTCTTCTCCACATATTTGTTGACCCTCTCAAAGAATCCTAATGGATTGGTGAGGCATGATTTCCCTTTACAAAAGCAATGTTGACTCTTCCTCAACAAATCGTGTTGGTCCATGTGTCTGACAATTCTGTTCTTTCACTATGGTTTCATCCAGTTTGCCTGGTACTGAAGTTAGGCTTACTGGTCCATAGTTGCAAGGATCGCTTCTGGAGTCTTTTAAAAAAAATTAGCTATTCGCCAGTCATCTGGTACAGAAGCTGATTTAAGTGATAGGTTATATATCACAGTTAGTAGTTCTGCAATTTCACATTTGAATTTCTTCAGAACTCTTGGGTGAATACCATCTGGTCCTGGTGACTTGTTACTGTTTAATTTATGAATATGATCCAAAACCTCTTCTGTTGCCACCTCAATTTGGGACAGTTCCTCCAACTTGTACTTTTAAAAAAAAATGTCTCACATGTGGGAATCTCCTTTACATCCTCTCCAGGGAAGACTGATGCAAAGAATTCATTTAGTTTCTCCACAATGGTCTTATCTTCTTTGAGTGCTTCTTTAGCGCCTCAATCATCCAGTGGCCTCACTGTTTTTTTGGCAGGTTTCCTACTTCTGATGTACCTTTTTTTTTTTTTTTTTTTTGGGTAATTGTTAATTGAGTTCTTTGCTAGTTGCATTTCAGATTCTTTTTTGGCCTGCCTAATTATATGTTTGCACTTAAATTTCCCAATATTTGCAATTATCTGGAAGGTAGATCTAGACATTGTCCTTTTTCTCCCTTCCTACCATGCATTTCATTAAATATATAAATTGTACAATAGATTAGTGAAGTAGTCTTTGATCTCTGTTGAAATACCAGTGCAAGTCAAAAGGGAAAATGAGTTTGGAGCTCTTAAACCTAGTGCTCACTAGACATTTGTTGATGTCATCAAACCATTGCACAGTCGAGCATTGAGTTAAAATAGTACGGTTTTGTAAACCGTGTTTGAGGTGTATTAGCAGAGTTGTATTGAAACTTGCATGGAGCTTGCCCACAATATTTTTGATTAATCTAGTGCTGATACCACTTTTAGGAGCCCTCCATTTACTTGCAGTCTAGTGGTGGGGAGAATCTTAAATGGCACTGTAGTTTCTATGGAGTACTTATGTTTAATAACTTAAATATGCAGTGTTCTATAACTGCTGTGTAACGGGGCATAATACTGAAATAATATGTTAAATCAGTTGAAGTTACAAACTGATAACATATTTTCAGGTATAAAGTGTCAATTTAATTAAAAGCAGAGATATTCTGTACTGAGCATGCAGGGCTTGAGTCATCAAACTTATTTGCACACACAAATTTCTGTTGTAGTATGCTAATGTTTAGCTTAATATTTTATGAACGTGATAATTTATTAATGTTGTTTAATCCTCACAGTACCTTGTGAGTGTGGACAAATTGTTATTCCCAGGTTAGTTATATGGGTGCCGAATCAAAGGTCATCATTTGTTCAGGGCTGCTTAGAGACTTAATGTGAGAACAAAGATGAGAACTCAGAAGCTGGATTCCATATTCCATGCTGAAACCACTAGACCATAATCACTTAAATTTATTTTAATTTCTAGTTATTGTATGCAGCAATAGCAATGGTAACTTTTCAGTAATGAATTCAGTAATGTACGTCTCACCATCACACTTAGTGCAGTAAGTGCCTGCAGAGTTCTTTTACAAGGGGAAGACCATAAGAATTCCCTTGAACTATTAGGTCTCTTTGCAGTTGGTGATACATTATGGTATTTTTCCTGTGTTGCTTGTTCGATATCTCAAATAGCCATTAAAAAAGAGTTTTGAATTATACTTGAAAAACTGTATTCTTTGTCCATGGCCGAGGACCAGGAGTTCTGAGTCTTTCAGTAATCAATGTGAACCTTTTTTCTCTAATTTCAGATTGAGGCTTGATTTTACAAAAAAAAAGAGAGAGATACTGATTTTGAGTTCCCTGTTTATCTGTAGGACACACTAGCAAATCAAGGCTATGAGCGTTCAGACTTCATGAATTTTAGTTTGCAGGCAAATGTCAAACGTGTTTGACATTTGACTGTGAATTGAAATGTATGCAGTACCTGAAGTGGCAGGTGAAAAAATCATCATATTCCTAATGTTGCCAATTTGGCTTTTGTTTCAAAATGGGGATGCTATGATTGAAATCTACAGATGAGCTACAACAGTTATTTGTATTAGCCTTAGTGTGAATTCTTTGTTTTTCTGTGAATTCCAGTGCTTAATCTGTAAATCTATTTCTGACTTCTTCCTGGAAATTTTAAGGTGCTGTTTTTTGCTACCCAAATGCGCCTCTCTGGTTGAAGAAATGATGGGTCCAAATTGCTCAATTAGACCCTTTTTGGTGCTTTTTTAAACTGGTGTTTATGCATTTCCACTACATTTCAGCTATGCTTTCCTTCCATATGTACAATATTTAGTGTTTTCAGGTTAATTTGCAGCAAGTTCCTACTATTTGACTTGTCGTTTTCTTTATGTACTCATGTTCATTTAACCATGCAGCATAATGTAAAAAGGATTTTTCAGCACTTACCTTGTGTACTAGCACACAGATTATCTACTGCAACATTGGTCAAATCTGGAAAATACTGTGTGCTGCCTGCCAAAAATGAATGATCATTTAATTTAGTTGAAATTAATTATTTTTTAATTTAATTTTTTTATTTCTATTTTGTTCACTGTAAGTGGTATTTTTCCTGTGATGTTGTTCGCGAAGGCTAGCGTGGTGGCACAGATATCTGAAAGTACCACTGTAAGAAGGGTTAATCTTGCACTGGTCAAAGAACTTTGCAGCTCTCTAATTAAAATGACCATTTGGCTTCATGCAGGCGTTTTCTGTGGATAGCCTGACGTGTTGTATCTCTGTACTTGGACATGTCCCCATAAGTTATAATAAATTGACATAACCTTACAACCTCATTGTTCACAAAATTAGCTTTCATGACAAGGACAAAGTTACAATACTGTCACATGCAGCACTCTTTCAGAAAGGGCACATTGCTAAAGTGTGCATTATCCGGGATAGTACATGGAAGAAAGTCTTGTCTGAGCCACAGCTCAAAAATGTGCTTGTGACACTGCTACACTCTGTTGGCAAAACTCCTGTTGTCTTAGAAGAAATGTATATCTGTGTTCACTGGGCTGGCTTTGTACTTGTGGTAAAAGAGAATGCATTATTTTTGTTTCATTTGTACCTCCTAATTCACAGGACCCTTTTTGAATAATGGTTTGTTTGACTTGTGTTCCTTCTCTTCCTCTTGTGCTAATGTACACTAGCTGTGCAAAACAATTCTCAGTCTATGTGCTTGTGGCAAGCCTCTGAGAATGGGTCTCATTGCAGTTAGACATCTGCGGCTGGCCCACGCCAGCTGACTCAGGCTTGTGGGTCTCTGGCTAAGAGGCTGTTTAATTGTGGTGTAGATGTTTGGGCTCAGGCAGGCTGCAGCCTGAGCTCGGGGTCCCTCCCACCTCACAGGATCCTAGAGTTCAGGCTCCAGCCCAAGCCTGAACATCTACATGGCAATTAAACAACCCCACAAATCAGCTGTCGTGGGCCAGCTGCAGGTTTTTAATTGCAATATAGATTTACGCTAATTGTTTGTTAGGCATTTCCTCCCAGACTTGAGTACATAAGCTTGTGTATGCTTGATTCCCTTTTCTCTTTTCAAGACAAATACTTAAGTATCTGGCACTTCATTAATTGTACAAAAGGATATGTGATTTATGCAATCAAGAGCCTTATTCAAGAATGTAGAAATATCTAAGTAAATAAGAAAACTATTGCATGAAATAGGTAAAATTCCTTTTTTTACAGGCTAGACTTAGCCAAAGGTTAAGGTTTGATTATTTTTCATTTTTGCATTTAATTTTGTTGATTTCCAGTGTGAAATTTCCAGTGGGAAGTGAAAGTCGTATCTTTTTCTTTTAGGTTGACAATTGCATTTTTCGCACTCTCTGGTCTGGATATGTTGGATTCCTTAGATGTGGTGAACAAAGATCATATAATAGAGTGGATTTATTCCCTGCAGGTCCTTCCCACAGAAGACAGTGAGTGAGTTTTTAGCTTTTTTTATTGTTGACATTAATACCTTTATGTTGCTTTTAGCCCTTGGGAAGAGTGCAGTTTTTTCACAGAACACAGATGTAACTTTTCAGAGGTGCTGAGTACTTGCAACTCTCATTCACTTGAAATAAAAGTTGTGTACACTTAGCAATTCTTTTTTTTAAAAAAAAAAAAGAAAAAGAAAAACCTCTTTTGGCCTGACTTTTCAGAAGAATCCAGTAGTTTTAACTTTTTTCACATATTCCTGTTGAAGCCATGAAATGATTTTGAAGACATGAACATGTAACGTTTTAGTAAACTTTACCATTAATAGTGGGACAGAATGATGAGTTCTGTGTGGTTTGCAAGGTTTCCTAATCAATTAAGTGTGATGGCTTACCACATGCTTTTTTTCATACTTGAACCAACTGCAGGTGTTTCCTTTAAAGAGTTTGCAGGCTACTTCTATGAGAGAGATGTGCACATCATATGCAGCTGTAGTGCTTATCAGTGATTGTACTGATTTAACTGCTAACATAGCTATAATTAATGTAAGCAACACTGAAGCAGCTACAGGTTAGTCATGTAAGGGAAGAGTGGAGCAATAATGAAAGATAGCAGCTGTTGAAAATTGGGGATTGGAAGGTTGGAGTACAAAATAGGACAGGCATATGATCCCCCACTTCTTAAAGGTCTAGTTCTTGGAGATGGCTAAATTACCTGTTTAAAATATCACTTTTAGAATGAACAGCCCTGGTGCTGTATCCCAGGGAATAACAGGGAGCTCAGTTATATTTCATGACAGGACTGTTAACATCCTGTCTGTTGCTTTACAGTGTTTAGCCATTTGTATGTGTGCAAAGTGGGTATGAAATGAACTGTAGTGTTACTCACCTCAAGCTTACTTTGCAGAGGTGTAAATAACTACACAGTTTGCAAGATAGTGGAGACCCAGATGCCAGGGTTATTCTTGGGATCCATTACTGTGACCTCAGTTAATGCATGTAACAGACACAGACCTGCTGGTCATTACAACCATGTAATTGAGGGAGATTTGAGCCCTTAATAGGTTAAGATCTGCATGATCAACTTCCATATATGTATAAAAAGTAAAAATATCAAGAGAGTGGATTGGAAGTTCCCAAAGGCACAGCTACAGAAATTTGCCTGTGAGGCAGTGTGGTTTAGTGACAAGGAAATGGGAGACAGCAGGCCTAGGTTCCTTTGCAGGCTCTAATGCACAAGACTACAATGGGAGCCAGCAAGCCATTTAATATCTCTGAACCTCAGTGTTGTCGTCCATAAAAAAATGGGGATGATCCCTACTTTTTTGTTAAACTCTTTGGGCTGCATGGATGAAAAGTATGTGAGTTGCAAGTATGACTGTGCTAGTCTACCTGCTAAACTCTTTCATAAATCTTTCCATGGTTTATTTATAAATCCAGACCATCAGTAGCATAAAATGTTTCTTCTATTAGTTGTTTTTAGGAATAGAATAAAATATTTACCTCTAATGTATTGTTGAATCTGTTCATGTAGCTCTTCTCTAAAAAAACAATTTTAACAAAAGTACTTTTTTTTAATTAACTGACTTTCTTAACAAAGGCTAAATTGCTGATTTCCAGTTTTCAAGTGGTATAAAGTATTTTTTCCTCATTCCGGCAGCTCATGAACTGTCTGGCCTTTGTTAGTGGTTTGGTTTAGCAGATGTTTTGGGCCCTGTTCCAGGACTGTGTAGCACAGAGGTCCTCAAACTGTGGCGTGTGTGCCCCTAGGGGGCTGTGGAGGAATGTTTGGGTGGGGGGAGGGAAGATGTGGCAGGGCCCAAGCCAGCCCCCATTGGGAGGGGGGGGGAGAGCAGGGAGGGAGCGTCACCCAGCTTTGCTCTGCCTCAAGCTCTGCTCCAGACCACCGCTCCCCCCAGTGGTGTCCTTAGGCTTATCCTTGAGGGCCTGACCCCTGACTGTGGCCCCAGCCCTAGCTGGTTGAGTAGCAGGGGGCACGGACAGGGGTCAGAAGGGGCACAGGGTAAAAAGTTTGGGGACTACTAAGCAGGTTGAGGATTTTGGACATTGTAGTCTCTAGTCTTTTATCTAGTGTATCCTCCAACAGCTTATTTTATGTTTAAAATGATAAAAATGCTCCTATCACTTGTACATCCTTTCAATAAGTATACAACATAGCAACATCTCTCAATCCCTAAAATTAGGCCTAAAAACTCATAGGTGAACAGTCAGCCCCCTGAAAACAGGTGTGAGACTAAATGAACCTATAGTGTGCACTGCAGCTCCACAGACACTGGCTCTGTCTAGGCAATGTAAAGGAGAGTGCCAAAGTCGTGGGTCTTCTAAGAATGGCCAGACACCAGCTCCAGGCATTCAGAGCTAAGGATTGCTAACCAGACTGCCTTTCATGTAGTAGCACAATACTATTCATTCCCTCTGAAGAACCACTGTTGGAAGACAGGATACTGGGCTAGATTGATCACTGGTCTGACCCAGTATGGCCATTCTTATGTTCTCATGTAAAGATCCTTTTTTCAACTTGCAGCCCATAATGGTCTATGAGCATGAGCATTTAGGGGGAAAAAACACATCTGAGGCAATGAATTTCTATTCTGATGAGTCACAAATCTCTCTCCTCACCAGTAACATTTCCATCCACCTTAGCTACTGCAACTCATTCACTCTGGCATCTCAAATACAAATGTTGCCCCCTTCTATTTATACAAAATACAGCTGCTGAGCTCCACTTCCTTTGTCTGTAATTTGATCATGTAACTTCCCTCTTTGAATTTCTCCACTAACTTCTCATCTGCTAGCACATCAAATTTAAGCTTCTTGTTGCCAGTTTCAAAGCTCTGCAGAACTCTTCCCCTCCCTAGTCAAGCTTCATGTTGCTGTCTGTCTGTGCCCTCTGCACTGTCACTATTCTCAGCCTTGTTCACCATTTGTGAACCTCTAGCACAATCACCTCTGTGCCTTCTTCCATTTGTCCTTTGATTGTGAGTTCCTTGGGACTGTCCGTGAGTGTTTGAAAGGTGCTGGGCCTATAGAAGGCACTGTTGTAAATGAAATAAATGGCTCATTTAGGAAACAGATTGTAAAAGAAATGACACCTGCCCAGAAGGCTACTTTACAATGAAGTAGGTGCTTTAAAGATGTAGATAATACTAAAAGACTAACAAATTGGATATTGATATCAGTAAGTGTGCAAAAAGAGCCGTTTAAAAAATACCAAATAAATTGGCAGGTCTTCAAATTTTGAAGTGACTCATAATTTTCAGTACATTTCAGCTAGTCAAATTGGTTTTTTATGAAATACAGAAAAAATGGGTAACGGAATGATGGGACTAGAATTCTCATCATTCTATCTTCATTGATCTGTTCACTAGAATTCTGTGATGGAATTAATTGCAACGTACCTGCTACTTAAAAGATAAACATAATTCATGGTCCCAGATTCATACAATATAGCTCAGCTGCCATCTCTTCCATCAGCAGAATTCGGACTATCGTTTTGATGGCCCATCATTTTCCCTGTTGGTCCAGTCTTATAACTCTCAGATGTAATGTCATCCTTATGAACTAATATATTTTGCCTTACGAATCCTAAACAGCCTTTTTAATGAAGTAGCTACTTTTTGTTTAAAATACAGAGCAGATTTGTTCTCAAAACAATCAAATACAGCTACCTAATTAGAGTGAAAACCTGTTGTTGATACTGGATGCTTAGTGATCAATGTGGATACCAGTGAGACATGATACTCCTGATTTGCACATCAATAAGGTTTAATGTGCAAGGTTTTTTATAAATATACTCGTTAAATACAAAGCTAAAATTAACTACAATATATTATACTCACTAAACCTGGAGAGCTAAGCAGTCACTCAGAAGACTGTATATAGGAATGGGTTTCTTCAGGGGCCCCGCCAGGGATTCAGTAGATCCTCTGGTCCGACCGGCAGCACTTCCTGCGGAATCAGGTGTTGATGGAGCGTGCCCCTTTGTCTGAGCGATGACTTTTTATACCTCTCTTTACACAACTTTCACCTTATATATTCTATCACCTACATTGGGTTCTTACCCTTAACTACATTCCATTTTCACCATAATAATTGGGGTTGTCAAAATAACATCTGGTAATAAGAGAGGCAGTAAACAAAATATGCCCCTTGGCAGTGGAAAAATGTTCTCCAGACGTTCATGGATAACTTGTTGTTCCCATCACTGTTATCTATGTGCAGTTGCAAGTAGACATATTATGTGTTTTGTCTTCTTATGTACCATGGTATGCGGAAACTGAGACATCTGCAAGGTTACTCAGTATTCTTATTTGTCTCTGCCAACCAGAAGATGTCAGGCTGCTGAGGCCAGAATGATCAAGCAAGTAACTTAAGCTATGCTAGGCCCCAAAACAGTGGTCAGGCAACTCAAATTGCATTGAGCCTCCAACACCTATCAGGCTGCCGCTGCATCAAAATCCATCATATAAAATAACAGCTCTGTCAACCACTTGATTTTGTAGAAATAATGTTACACTGCAAGGGCTTTGTCACTGAATAAATTAATGGCTCCCTCTTTTTATGGGAAAGACTAATTTTAACTTTTATGCATGCTAAATGAACATTAGTTTTCTGGAATGGCAGCATTAGTGTAAGGTTGACTTAAGTCTTAATCTTGTATCTTCACTGCTTTCAGTTTCAGCTCTGTTACTTTCTACTTATGCAGCATTTTCTCCTTTTTCCTGAATGAGGGCCTCTGTTGCACTCTATTTATATTAAAAGGGTTTGGGTCCTATGTATGAAGGATCTATGTGAAAATAGATCATGATATTTTAAATTGTAATCTGGCTCTTCATGCTGGCTGGCTTTTTGTTTTGGTTGGGTCCGTGCACCAGTTATTAAAAATGAGCCACTAGAACTTGCTTATTGAAAAACATACAACTGCTGTGCCCACTTATGCTATTTCAGCAGTACTTAGTAATTATTCAGCTTTTCTGTGAAAATATTTATTAAAAAATTAGAAGTTGAAGCACATAAAGTGGCCTAGTTTACACTACAGAGTCATGTTGACATAAGGCAGCTTATGTTGACCTAATTATGTCGGTGTCTACGCTACAGCCTTGCTCCCGCCGACGTAAGTGCCCTGAGACACTAACATAACTCCACCTCCAATGAGAGGCACAAGGCTTATGTCAGCGTAGTTAGAGTGATGCAGTGTCCATGTAGATGCTACCGTTTCTCACATCCGCTGTTGGCTGTCATTTTTCTCAATTTCACGGCTCCTGGCTGGAGCCCAGAAATTGACAAGAAAGGCTGATAGGCTTCCTGCTGTGAACCCTGTGCCCGGCTCACAGCTCAGCTGTCACCCTGGGGAATGTGGGGAGCTCCAAGTAGAGCCTCGTTGTTCTCCCTGCCGAGCTGCTGCCCTGGGCTCCTGCTGGGGAGCTGGAGAGCTGCCACTGGAGCGGAAAGCCCAGGCTCTTAGCCCCCCTCACTGCCTAAGTTGGTGTAAGCGTTCCTGGTGAGGACATGCACCACCAACAGAAGGAGGATAGTGTAGACATGAAAAACCACCGTAATTATCGTGGTGGCTGTAGGTCGACTTAAGTTTGTAATGTAGACAGGCCCTGTGTCAGGTTTCACTTTCAGGTGTTCTTTATTGCAGAAATTGGGTGAGACCTTAATACTTGTGAAATGTAAGGAGAGGTTAATAGAACAAAAATATTGCAAAAACACTTGATATCAGCTGAATCGTTACATTAGAAATTGATTGAATGCCCTTCATAATTAGAGAGAATATTTTGTTACTTGAGTATGTGGCTCCTTGTTATGCCAGGCACCACTGCTCACAGCTGCCTGCAGGTTCTGGATACCAAGTGAGGAATAAAAACATGCCCACACCAGTTAGGTACACTTATTTTTAGTCACGGCTTACGCTCCAAACAGCAACGGGAGACTCTAGGGCGTGCTGCGGAGCGGGCTGCCGGGGGATTTTGCCTTGCAATCCAAGTGGATTCATGGCCGAGTCTTGTTGCACAGTTTGCATTTCAAGCTTTTATACAGCATTCTCTAGGGAACAGCAAGCATTGGCTAATTTACAGCACCTGACCTTGCTTCCTCACTTTCCTCCTCTTTTGGCACCACCGACAAATTCACACGGCCTTGCACAGCCTGTTTACCAAGCTGAGCAGTGCCTCTTATCAAACCGGTTCTGACCAGGCCCATCAAGCCCCTGTCTCTGTTTAACGTGTCACAAATATCTTCTGCAGCCTGCTCTCCTGTTGTAGGTTTGCGTTGTGGCTCATCTCAGGGGTCAGGAATGTCAGTTATGGTTTAACTCAGCGGTTCCCAACCTTTTTGGCTCACAAGCCACAAATATCATTTTTACAACCCTGTCTATCAACTCATAAAAATATGTATTGACATATAGAAACCACTACATATTTAAAGTAAACATTTTGATGCTACTGTGCCCATTTTTACATTCACTATTTTACACCTACAAATTACTCTCAGTATGTCACACTCTCACAGACAAAGCACTAGTGTAGATGAGTGACTGTTTCTACACACTGAAGCACATGGCCTGGCAACTTAAGTCATGGTGGGTGGCCTGCTAAGTGCAGGCCAAACCAGAAAGCACTAATTTTTAGAGTCCTACCCCTCCTCAAGCATGGTGGGTCCTGGCAGCCTTCCCTTCCACCCCCACTGCAGCCAGACAGAAGGTGTTCCTTGCTGATCTCCCATCCACCTGGCTGCAGCAGGGAAACCGCATGCATCCTGTAGCCCCGTGTGCTCCACCTGGGTCTCTAGGCAGGGACCACCTTTGGCTCCAGCAGGGACACCAGCGCCTAGGGACCAAGGCAGAGCGCTTTGCCGTGCTCTTTGCTACAGCCAGGGGGAGGGGAGCGCTGATCTCCCATTACTTTGGTAGCAGCAAGGAACCTGCACCGGTCTTGTAGCCCCACAGCAGCGTGCTCAGCCTGGGTCCTTAGGCAGTGGCTCCCTTCTGTAGTCAGTGGGAGGGGAGTGGCAGGCCACTTTGCAAGACCCCACGGGTTGGGAACCACTGGTTTAACTCCTAGAGGTCTCTGAGCTGTATTGTGAGCTCTTGCATCTGGAACAAGTGGGATGTTGATTGTTTAACAAAGGTATGTTTTCTCGAAAAGGTGTGTTAACGAAGTGTTTAAAAACACGTCTAAAGATTCTGTCCAGCTTTTCTTTTTTTATGCTTGAGCTATCTGAACTTCATTTTTATTTCCGATACTAGGTGTCTTCTAAGTGGAATTTCTAATGTAGAAAAACAGCTTAAAAGAAACACTCCGATTTAGATAATGAAGAGGGGCTGCAGGTCACTTCTAAAACAAATTCAGTACTTCTGAAAGTTGAGAGCTTTGGACTGAAGTAACCTAGCTGAAGAACAGGCACCACTTGGGCAGCAGTGCCGATAGGGTTCCTGTAGGAGGGAAAGCCTAGTAATTGTGCCCAAGTTGCCACTTAGAGAGGTAGTTCTTGTAACACAAGTAATCTTTCCAGTAGAAATGGGGCTAGGACTGAGACTTATCAAAAAGTCATCCAATGGTAATGACATTTGGTCTCTCCAGACCTCTGCTGGATTTGAAAATGACCTATATCAGGTATACACTAGACACTTCTGTTGGTGTAATGATGTTGGTTAGAAGTGTGATTATTTTGTTTGGGAAACTGGTACAAGCTATAGTGTCAAAAGTTGTGTCTACGCTAAAACGTAGTATAGCTATTTCGACAAACATTTTCTAGTATAGACTAAACCTTCCCCATTGAAGTTGTTTTTGGTGGTTGGTTTTTTGTGAGGATGGAATAAAGATCCTGTGTGAGGTAAAAGCTCAGTTCCTGTACCTATACTCTGTCATAGTTTAAATTTAGATTTGTTACAATGGTCGTTCCTCATCCATCTGTATTCTCAGCTCCAGGACTGAAGAAACAGAAAAATAAATATCACTGAATGTTTGAGGTCATAATTACAACAGAGAATTCTGCTTTTATGTTTACAATTCAGGTACCTAATGGGTAGTAACTTTGACTACTTGGATCTAACTCTCTGTTGTGCTGGATATAGCCCACTTGAAATATGTATCTGGATACATGATTGACTACAATAAATGATTGTTCTTCAGAATCTTAAACAGATTCTAGCCCTTAGGCTTGCAAAGATTGGTTCACAGCTGGAAGACTATGTAGTGATCTCTGAGGCCTTGTCTACACCTAAAACTTAGTTTGACCTAGATACATACATCACTCAGGGGTGTGAAAAATTGCATTCCCCCTGTGACCCATTTAGGTTAATCTAACCCCCACTGGAGATGCAGTTAGGTCAGTGGAAGAATTCTTCTGTCAACCTAGCTACCACCTCTCAGAGAGGTGGATTAAATACGTAAATGAAAATCTCCTTCTGTCACTGCGGGAAATGTTTACTCTGGAATGATACAGTGGCACAGCTGCAGCACCTAAGTTGTGCCGCAGTAGTCTCAAACAGCTCAGTAAGAACCACCCCATTCATTTCAGTGTTGTGTTGAGTGTTGGATTTCTGAGTTATGAATGTGTTTTTCAGGTAACTTAGGAACTCGGTTAGCTCCTGCAGTTACCACAGTTATACATACAAAACAGGTATGCACAAACAGACACACACGAAAAGCAGAAGTAGCAGTGGTGGTAAAAGTGCCCTGTATCCCTTTTTCCGTTGTATGATGTTTGGTGAAACAATCGTATAATAGTGAACAGTTTAGTTTTTACATGAGGACTTTCTTCCTCTGATCTTTCTGTAAAGCTCCTGTTGCCATTTGTTGGGAGTTCTGGTGTGGATCAAGGGTTACTATGTGGCCCTATGTTTGCAGAATTGGCCCACAATTTAAAACATAAACTGTCCTCCTCCAAAGGTAAGAGTTTGACTCCCCTGATGTAGATGTGACGGTATTGGCCTACAGGGGGGGATACTTTGACTTAGTTTTAACTTCTTTTTCCAGGTGTCTTTTGTTACGATTGTTTATAACTGGAGCAATGGGTGGTTATGAACTTCATTTTTATGACTTGTTGCATATTTGTTGGTGCTTTAAACTTTTCAATAGGTACTCATGCCATTAAAAATTAACACTAGATGGTGCTATTTCATAACTACATTTAAATTAAACATTTCAACTGACCATATGCGGTTTACTAGAGTTCTTTCACATATTTAAAGACTTAAAAGTAATAGCATTTCCTTGTGCCGTTGTCAACACAATTTTTTTTTAAATTTACTGATTAAAATAAATCAGAGACCAGGTAGATGAGGTAATATCTTTTATTGGATCAACTTCTGTTGGCCAGAGAGAGAACAGCTTTTAAGGTACACAGAGCTCTTCCTCAGGTCTGGGAAAGATATTCCGTGTCACAACTAAATCCAGGGTCTAACAGGTTACTAACTACTTACCCTAAACCAGGGGTCGACAACCTTAACAAAGGACTGTGCCTAATCTTCCCCCCATCCCTCTTCCTGTACCGATGGCAGTGTTGGCGGCGGGGGTGGGTCTGCAGCCCCCCTGCCGGCAGCGAGCACAGAATGGCGCGGCTCTGGCCAGGGCACCACATGTCGCTCAAAGTCGGCGCGCATGCCACTTTTGGCATGCGTGCCGCAGGTTGCCGACCCCTGCCCTAAACTCATATTCTAAGCTACCATGAAGATCTCTTTAACTTCCCTGTAGCAGGGGGAAGTGCGCTGGTGAATTACGTATGGTTGTAATAAGTTTTACATCGGGGGGTGTTTGTTTTTTTAAAGCCCATAATTTTTAGTGTCTAGCGAAGTTATGAATTTAAGCTTGCAGAAATTCTGTTTCAAGAGCAAGCTGTCAGAAATAGTGCGTCTGGAATTTTTATTTTTAAAAATCCTTTTTTTTAAATGGAATATTTCTGTTCTGTTGATGTTACTAAGGGTGTTTGCAACAAGGGGGAGTGGGTGAGCCATTGTGTAACACCATCAACCTACTGCATGAGAAGAAAATACATCTGATCAGTAACAAAATAGCAAAACTGTTTATACAGAAAGTATTATATGCATAAACAAACTGGAAAATACAAAAATATTTTGCTCTCTCTTCCAGTTTAACAATCTTCATGTGTTACTTGTAGTTACAGTAGATTAGAAATTCACAAAGAAGTGCTTTTCAAGTCGATATCTTTTTGTCAGATTTGCTGTGGCCTGGTCTACACTTACCTGGCGAGTTGGCAGCACTCGACAGGAGTTATGCAAGCTATTCTGCGTAGTTTGCATAACTCCCATCGACTGCTGTGCTTCCCTTCTGTGCGGCGTCTTCGCAGCACTGCACCGACGGGAACTGCGTTCCCATCGATGCAGCGCTATGCCACTTGAGGAGGTGGTTTTACTACGTCGGCTTCCTGATCAATTGAGTGGGTCTACACTGACCCTTCAGTCGATCCAGAAAGATCGATCTGACAGCGGTGACTTTGCCGCCGTCAGTATAGACATACCCTGTGTGAACATCAATTTTCAAGGATTTATATATGGGTTATTGTGATGGTTTGAGGAATCTGTCTATATATAATGCATTAATTCTGTTTTATGTTATGGAATTGTTGTATCATGGAATCCTTCTGTGGATTTGGAATCTACCATTTGCTGAGGGGGTTGTAACGTACACCTACCAGACCAGGGACAGTAGAGAGTCATTAACCTTAATAATTGTGCTCTGACCAAACAATGGGTATGGTAAAAGGGTTGCCTGGGTGGGGAACCAATTTGACCAAGGCTCTCTGCAGAGGGGAGGAGAGTGGAAAATCACCCCCAGAACAAAGAAATCAGGTGTTTGTAGGGGAACACGTACATTCAGGGGACGCACAGAGCAAGACCCAGGAAGCTTGGTGTAGAAGAGAGGAACAGAAAGAATTGGTTTGTTAGCAGTGGAGTCCAGCTTAACTGTGGGACCAGAAAGCTAGGTGAGCTAGAGAGGGAAAGAGGCTCCTTGTTTCTGAACAGAAATCTTGAGTTGCAGGAGAAAGATTGTGGACATCCCAGAGAGTTCTGCACAAGCCCAAAAAACTGTCCAGACTGGTGAGGAAACTGAGGCAGGGAAAATAAGTGGGTTTATTATTTTGTCCAGATGTATGTATTTCTCTTGCTGCTTAGTAAAGAGTAAATAGTGTTTAGAATCCAGTGCAAAGTCTGTGTTTGCTTTTATTGTCATGTGCCCCTGAAGAACTGAACTGCAAACCCAAAGCACCCACACAGCTGGAGTTATGGGAGAGGGGGTGTTGAAGCTATGGGGGAAACCTGAGAGGTCAGCACTAGTCCCAGGGACTAGACGAGTGCTAGACCAAGGCTGCACCCAAGTGTGTGCCTAGTCAACCCAACCCAAGCCAGAGGCAGAGCCTGGAGTTTGTTCAGATGCAGGAGGCATAAAGAGCACATGGAGTCCTAAGAGGTAGGCTCCACACACAAGAGCCTGGGGAGTGTCCAGCCAGAGAGAAAGCTCTACTAGCACTCTTGTCTGTAAGTAACACTTGTATAACTATTTTTGCCTGACATGTTCATGCCAAAATTGTCCAGCTAAAAGTTAGTTGTTTTTACTTCCTGTTTATCACTTCCTCTTTGTCAGCTTAAAACCTTTTATTTTTAAACTCTGGAACTGGAACTTGAAATATGACTGTCTAGTTGCAATATAGCTATGCAACTCTGGAAGCAACCATATATTGGCATGAAATACAAATACTTGTTTAGCCCTTCGACTTAGGGCAGGTCTGCTCTGCCGGCAATGTTCAGCAACAGTCGACGGGAGTTATGCAAGGTACACAGAGTAGCTTGCATAACTCTTGTCGACTTCATTGCTTCTCTTTAGCACGCCGTATCACTGTGCTGCGCCGATGGGAAATGCATTCCTGTTGATGTAGTGCTACACTTTTTTTGGAGGTGGTTTTAATAGATCAA
Source organism: Emydura macquarii macquarii (assembly GCF_026122565.2). NCBI lineage: Eukaryota > Metazoa > Chordata > Testudines > Chelidae > Emydura > Emydura macquarii. Next base: position 26,225,594 of record NW_027133034.1, read on the forward strand.
CTTCCAGATCAATTGAGCTTGTCCTCACTGCCGCTCAGTCAATCTGGAAAAATCGAGCTGACGGTGGTGAATTTGCCACAGTCAATGTGTTTTATAGCCTTAGTATGACAAGATGACTCCCTTTTGAGTTCCTTAGTCATCGGTAAGGACCTTTGGGGTGCTGTGCTCCCATCCCAGGGTCTGAAGGCATTACCTGTAAGCTGCTGGCTAGGAAATACCAAACTCTAGATTAGTTTATTGGTCTAGCTGACCAGAAAAATCACTAAATTTAACTTCCAACAATAACTCTGCCTAGTAGCAACTCTGTTTTAAAATAATAATAAAAATTGAAAATTAGATGCTGGGTTCAGGATTCTGTTTCTGACGTCAAACACCAAAATAGTGCAAGAAAAGAATCTGTGAAATGCATTCCTTGGTAGTTGAAAGAACTGAAATGAAGATGGAAATTGGAATCTCTAAAAATGAATTTATTTTTAAAACCACGCTTTCTTCGTTGTTGTTGCAGTTACCAGGCTCACTGGCCCTTGGTCTCATCTAGTGCAGCTCCATTCAGGTCTCAGCCCTCAAGCTGTCATAGGTGGAATCTCACGATTTTCTCAGTCTCAGACTGGGACCTGGGCAGCAGTTTCAAGTTCTAAGTGATTAACTGAGGGCTGATGAGGTAATGTTCATTACTTGCTTCTCTGGAAGCAAAGATCATTGGTACCTGGTGACCAGACAGCCTTCTTAAAGCAAAGTATTAATTTCGAATTTAGACAAAAAGGTCTTAAAACAGACTCTAGACATGTTTAGGCAGCTTCTTTAAGGTTTATCATCCTCTGGAATTTTGGGAAGAGCCCAACTGCTTCAGCCATTCACACAGGATCTCTCTCTCTCTTCCATCTTGATCTGTTTTCTTCAGGAACAAAACATTCACAACTCATCCCTCTTCTCTCCAGAGAGTCCTTTTAACTCTTTAATGTTTCTTTGATTTCTGGGCTCCCAACCTTGAAAAACATTTGTGTAACTTTGAGCTGGAGGTAGGCCATTGTCTTGTAATTGTCCCCCAAGTGTGTGTTTTGGAGGGAGCCATTTTATTGCTCTCCTGTTTGTTTTTTCAACAGCCCCCTATTAAGCTAGATCAGTATATTCATATGGGAAAGTCTAATAATCCAGTTCACAGTAATATCACCTTACTGACCAGGTCACATACAATATTTATAAAATTGCATGTTAGTATTTTAAGTTGATTGCATAGCAGCTCCTTGTTTGCCACTGTAGTGCATACAGAGGAAAAGCTAGATGCTGGAATCTATTTGAACTTGTGTTCAGCGTAACAGCAAAACAGTCCTAGTCACAGCACATTCCTGGATGCAACAAGCAACATAACTACATTTCTTTCTAAACTATAAAGGAAGAAAAGTGCCATGTAATCATAAATTGAAGACCATTCTTCAATGAGCAAGGCAATTTCCAAATGTGTTTGTTTTTTTTTAAATGTATTTGTAACTTAAGTCTAAACATGTTATTGGTTTAGTTTAAATTTTTTTTTCCTTAAAAAACAGCAAACCAGTGATTCTGGTTGTGTGTCAGTCAGGAACAGCTGATCATATTTTAAGAAAAAATATGACATGGAACCCTCTGGAAGCACCAAGTTGTGCTGTATGTAATCTGTAGCCACATTATCTTATCATTACTAATTATGTTCTCATTTTTCTCTACTCTCATCCGATGCAATGAGTGTGAAACAGTCTAAAACTGAATTGTAAAACTCTTCTAGAGAGGGAACTCTCTTGTTATGTGCTTATACAGAGGCCCAGGACAGTGGGGCCTACACTGCACCTCTGTGAGTAATGGCTATAAACAGAAACTAGATAAGGATTTTTCTGTTAGAGGAACTTACACCAGTCACTACACTGATGCAAGTTTCTACTTTAGACATGATACACAGATGTAAAGTGGGGCCTCGACTGGTAAATCACATCAGTTTAAGATGCCTTTATATCCATGCACAGTGCATCTATATTAGGGGCTTGCCATGTAACTATGTTGTCTAGTTACCAAGGCGCAAATTTCTCTGGGGTATACAGGGACTAGGGCTTTTAGATCAGAGTTAAAGGTGTAACAGCAAAATTAAGGGGATTTAAAAGCCCCTAGTTGATGGTGAATTAGAATGTTAACTAGCCTTCCAGGCGTCCAGAGATGTGAGTCAAACAGCTAGGTTACTGCAGCTCAGAGACGCATATTTGAGCTGTGTAGAGGACTTGTACTATGCTTGACTTTTGATCATGTGTGGTATGCATTAGTAGGTCTTAAGTACTCAGATTCCATGAAGATCAACACAATATAAAAGCTGTGTATAAAGAGTTTCACATTTGAATGACTGCTAAGTGAGCAATTTTCCCTCTTACAAATAAGTAATGCTTCTTTTAAATCTTTTGACCTTTCAGGTTATTTTAATTTCATAGATCATATCCTGTGTGATTTAACTTAATTAGGACCATCACTGTGAAATGGATAAAAAATCAGTGCCTACTTTAAACCATAACAGTTATGTCTGTGCTATCATGCAGCTGATCCTAAACAGTCATGCTGGGAACAGCAAGTGTTGCTGGATGGAAATCTAGAGGAAAACAGCCTGTTTATACTGGGCATTTTTCCAACTAGGCAATCCCCTCTGTCAGAACAGTGGAAGAAATTTCAACTAGCACAAAATATATTTCAGTCAGGTGAAACATTTTTTATGCTTGGCACTAATACCATTCTGAAAGAACTCTCTCCCCTCTTAAATAATAATATGCTGAGATTGCTTTTACCTTTTCAGTACATTGCCAATCTATGGTAATATTTTGAATTATGTTGAATTAACAAATCTGGATCCTATCCAGAGTTTTTAATTTTTAAATTGGTGTTTCAACAGAGTAAATCTGTTTTTTGTTTCCCCCCCCCCCACTCATAGGATCCAATTTAAATCGCTGTGGGTTCCGAGGCTCTTCGTATTTGGGACTGCCATTCAATCCATCCAAGGTTAGTTGACTGCATGCTTGAGAGATAAGACTCCTGTACTAACTAGTAAATGATCTTATGTAGTTATGCTAAAAAGAAGTCACAACAATGAGAATATATTTCTGAAGTGAATATACAGTAGAACCTCAGAGTTACGAACACCTTGGAAATGGAGATGTTCGTAACTCTGAACAAAACATTATGGTGGTTCTTTCAAAAGTTTACAACTGAACATTAACTTAATGTTTTGAAACACTACTATGCAGAAGAAGAATGCTGCTTTTCCTTTATTTGTTTTAGTAGTTTACCTTTAACACAGTACTGTACTGTATTTGCTTTTTTTTTCTCTCTCTGCTGCTGCCTGATTGTATACTTCTGGTTCCAAATGAGGTGTGTGGTTGACTGGTCAGTTCGTAACTTTGGTGTTTGTAACTCTGAGGTTCTACTGTAGAACCAAGAAACTTTTAAAGAAATTAATATTTGTTTACATTTGCATAGTTTAATAAAGATCCTCACTACACCCATACATAGTATTGTTTCTCTATTTATAAATGGCGATGGAGAATCTGACACGTTATGGCTTCTCAAAGCTACACAGCAAATTATTGGCAGTGCTGGGTTTAGAAAATGGGAGTTCATAATTGCAATCCACTGGCCCCTACTGGGTAAAAATCTTCTCTGGTCCAAGAACTACGTGGACTCTGACTAGAAAAAGCAGAATTCCCCTATTGCAGAGGAGATGCTCAATGCTCTCAACATTCCTCTTTCAGTGTTCAGCTAAAGAACACCTGAATCTTGCTCAGATGTGAGTGAGACCCAACACATCTATTTTAGTGGGAGAAGGCTGCAGGAGGTGGGGGGACGGGGCGGCAGGGACGGGGACATGACTCCATTGGCTTAAGGATCAAGGGGATGGGAAACCTGTGTGGAAGAGCAAAGCCTTTGCTTTTAGCATTGGGGGACTGGAAGTGAACAGGGGCTGCTGAAGATGATGGGGAGGCATCATGGGGTGTATGTACCCCAAGCTCACCCAGCAACCAAAGAGTTAATACAGGGACTGCTAGCCACTGCTGATGGGAAGTCTCAGGGCAGCTGGGAGGATAAAAGGCTGGGAAGCAGAGGGGCTGGGTGGCTGCCGGGAGGAGTGAGCAAGCTGGAAAAAGAGGCTCCTGCCAGCAAGCTGCTGAAGAACTACCCAGAAATGACAGCTCAGGTGGGGACGAACTGACAGATCGTCTGGAGAGCTTGCAGAGATCCAGGGGAAGATAGGAAGGAACTCAGGGCGCTGTCAGAGTGAGGAACCATGATCTTGCTTTTCTAGCTCAAGAGCCCTGAGCTGGAACCCAGCGGAGTGGGCAGACCTGGATTCCCCTCCTAAACCCCTGGCAGACGTGGGAGTGAAGAAAGGGATTTTTGACTGCTGGGCACCATGAATAGCCTGGCAGCCTCACTAAGCTATGAGAGCCCTGGAGCTGTGTCATGTTCAGCCCGAGGAGGGTTTAGTAGGCTTAGAAGATACAAATAGTGGTGAACTGGACGTGGTCAGTTGGACAGGGATCGGGAGTGGAAGGTGGGTGATCCTTGCTGCATCTGGCAGGGTGAAGACAGGTCACTTTCTGCTAATACGTGGGAAAGGAATGTAGTTTTGAGTAGGGGACAGATTCTAGCCAAGTATCTGCAGGGTGCAGGAAGGGTAGAAGTAGAATCAGGATTTTAGGAGGCGTTGAAACTGGGAGGAGAGGGTGAGCATCTATGAATAGGAAATTATTAAGTTGATTGACATAGAAGAAACAACTTACCTGTTCCTTTTGCATAACAAATCAGCCTATTTGGCAGAGCAGTTTCTTGCTTGAGGGCACAGAATGGCCTCCTTTATTTTTGTATTTATAGTTTCCCTTCTGCATGCAGCAAGGCTAAATAATTATGGGGAGTTAATGCATCTCTGCACCAGGCACTGCATTAGCAGTGTAATCTTTGTCTCTTGGTTTGCCCCTTCCACGCCATAGATTGTGTGCCTGCATCATTTCACTCTCTGATTGCAATAGTCAGATGAATTTGTCACCTCTTGTGATTGGCATTAGCCTCAGTCACAGTCCACCACACACTGAGCTGTTATACAGCCTCATGGGAAAAAAACTTGGAAAGTCTCTGCAGTGGACTCTACAGAGACAAACATACCAGAGAGTCTGTCCTCTTTAAGAGTTGTTGTTAAAATCTTACGTTAGCCTTTAAATATGCAAATGACAATCCAATTCACTAACAGGTAATCCTTTTGTTTAGTTTTAAATATAATATCAGTTTTAAATATAAAACATGTTTTGTTAAACTTTTTTTTCATATGTATCCAGCACACATAATAGTTTAACTAATAGAAACAAATATAAAATTCTGTTTTTGTGCGTTTTAATTTTATTTCAGTTTCTATTCACATGCATCTTGACAGAAATTACGAGTTTAAAAAATTAATCTAGTAAAGTCATTCACCATTTTAACACTTTTATTTGGCTGTAATAAAAATGTAAATTATGTTAAGCTATATAATTGCTTAAATAAGTATAAATAATCATATCCTCTTGATTAGTAAAAAGAATTACCTAATTTAGTGTAAAGGCTATAGTTAGTTGCAAATCAACATGGACTTTAAGGCCAGAAGGGACCATCATGATCATCTAGTCTGACCTCTTGCTTGCTGCAGGTCGCAGAACCTCACTCATATGTTTTAGTGGTTACCTAGCAATGAGAATGAACCTTTCTTTAGGTTCATATATAACTAAAGTATATATGCAAAACATGATTAAAACACATTATTTAAATCAAGATGTCCTGCTTGCTGCTGATTTAATCATTTATTTAAACCAATCGACCCTGTTTGTCGGTGGTTTACAAAGAACTGCTGGGTCATATGATGTTGGCTTTTTGTCATTTCTGCTTGCTAAATGTCAATAAACAGCAGCTGAATACAAAGCTAATTTAGCTGTGCACTTAATGGCCTATATGAAAGCAAACTTTCACTACTACTGTTTATATGCTTAATATGTAGTGTATAGCATGAGCCATGAGTGCAGTTTACTATGTACTTGGAAACTGTCCTGCATTTACAGAATGGTACAAGGTATTACATGTCTTTGTAAATTAATAGAAAAAAGTATACATTTGAAAAGAAGTATGATCTCAGTGTATTGTAGTGCACAGACATAAAAGGGAGGTGGAGTTAAGATGGTGTGCTGAATGCCTAGTTACTATGATGTTGGCATAGTACATAACCTTGAATAAAATTTCAGTTAATTGAAAACTGTATTGTGAGCACACAGTACATAAGTTTAAAATGTGTATTACTGTTTCTGTAACTTAAAGGTTCATTTTAACAGATGTGTCTAGTTAAATGCTTTTTGCAAAGTAGCATCCATCTTAATTAAAGGCTAAAGTTCAGGATACTCTGCAAATAAACTATCTGAGTTTATCCAAGCTCAGCACCAAAGGAAAAAACCCACTAAATATAATCATGTTTTCACACCTGAGTGTGACCTTACCCGGTGTACAATCTGGACCATTGAACAGCTGTGTCCCCATAAGTCTCTAGCCTGGGGTGCATTTTACACTGCTTTGCTGTCAGAACATCTACTCCTGGCCTGCTTACACAGCCTTCAGCCTGCAGATTCACTCCCAGCTAAATACGTGAGCATTCTGATCAGTCACTCAGAATTTGCAGGTGTTGCCCTGTCAGTAATTCATAAGTCCCAGTTTTGTCCCCCCCCCGAAATGTGCATCTTATCTTGTCCTGCACATTACTGAACAATGCAAGTTCATAGAAAGTCTGTCACTTCATCAAAGGAAAATTATATAGGCACCAGCCTCGTTATCCCAAATGGAGTTTCCCCCGTACTCGAATCCAAACACACTGGTTCAGACAAAACAATAAGATAAGTTTATTAACTACAGAAAGATAGATTTTAAGTCATTACAAGTCATGAAGCATAAAATGACTGATTTATAAAAGAAAATAAGAGTAAAATGCAAGTTAGGCATTAACTTAACAAGCTAAGTAAATTTAAAAGCAAAAGGTTTTGTCTCTCCATATGCTGTAGTAAATTTCACAAGCTGGGTCTCCTTTCAGCCTGAAGCCCCCTCCCCTTTAGTTAAATTCTTTGAGGGTTGTTGATGTCATGAGCAGAGATGAAGAAGGAGAGAGGTGAATTGGAGGTCACTCCCATTCTTATACCACTCTCTACTCTTTGAGGATTATACCCTACTGGGGTGTAGGTGACAAGTTGTCTCTTGTGGACATGAAGTTTGAACCGTCATTGTGATGAAATGTACATTTCTCATTCACACCTTCTTGTTGCTGGAGAATGGCTGCTTAAGTAAGTGGTAGCTCACTTGACTTTGTTGATACCTGTGATGTCAGTATTTACTGGAGAGTGATTTAACACTAGTGAGATGCATATGTAGACAAAACACTGGAATGCAATCAATATTTGTTGCAGACTACAGCATTTTCAATGTCTGTGTGTATAATTAGTGCTGGCATCTTCCCTTTTCTTCTTGGACATGCGAACTAAAAGAATGTAAGCATTTAGGCTATTCCTGTTTATATAATCCTATTGCATTAAAACCTTTGGAAATTCATTTGACCTTTCCATGTAGATGATTTACCTACTTGGATGTTGTATAGGCAATTGTTGCAAAGTATCATGGAACTTTTCCAAACCCTTCACCTGTTAATGGCTTACTTTAATCTGTTTGACCAAGTTAGATTGTAGAACATTTGGAAAGAAATCTGGTTACCCTTCTATATTTCAGGGGACACTATCAGGGCAACGGTAGCTCCAGATGTAGGTTTTATGGAAAAGGATTAGCTCTTTAACTGTCATTTATAAACTAAATTATACTGTGACGGAGCTTGTTTCTGTGGTCCTAGACATCAGGAATTTGTGGTAACTCCCCTTGGTGCATCTGTTTGGGGTGAGGATTCTCAAATTAAAAAAAATTAAGAGGGGCATCATCGGTAGTGGGCTACTGAGAATAAAAGTAATTGAGATGAAGTTTTGTTGGATGTAAGGACATACTGTAGTAACCCTCAGAGTTGAAGTGCCTAGAATCCTTGGAACAATGTTCTAATCCTGGCAGGGACAACACAGCCTCAAAGTTAGATAAATAAAGTACTATGCAGTTTGCTGAAAGTGTGATGTGTCAGATGAAATGGCAAAAACAAGATCCTGTCTACTCTGCCTGGGCTTTGGACCCCTCTTCCTTTACCAGTCATCTGAGCTTCAGAATGAAGAGCAACATGGTCCTATGTGTGGAGTTAATCCCAGGACTGGAGATCTTTACCTCTGCAGACACTAGTTGGGAGCAGCTGCAGCAGAAGGATATGATGCGAGACCCACTTTGATTCCCCATTCTGCACCACTGTTCTGTCTTGATGGAGGGATAACCCCAATACAGAGGTCTCAGTAGCTCCCACCTCCCCTTGTCATATGAGCTAGGAGTGAAAATCGGCACAGGTTGAGAGCAATGTATCCATTGACCTAGAAATTAGTCATCCTGATACCATCTATTAGCTGCTGGGCAGGAGGTCAGATGTAGGTGGGTTCAGGCTCCAGATCTGGCTCTGTTGGCGTTATGCCCTCTGAGAGCAGGCCACAAGGGCTTCAGGGAGTACCCCCACTTCAGCCATGTGTGCTGGTGGAGGAAGAGCATCATGTCCTGAGTGAGAGCCAACACCTGGGAGGGGAGCGCCCAGCAGTAGAGACCTTCCCAAATCCAGGTTGTTGGGAGTAACAGCAGACTGTATTCTACGATTTAAACTCTTGACATCTTTTACTCTACTAGGCCTAGCTCCCTTCCTTTCTCTTTCACAGTCCCTCCATTGTTAGTCTCCCTTCCTATCTTCTGTGCCCCTTTTCATCCTTTCCTCTGTATTCCTTCTTTTTACTTTTCCCTTGCTCCTGTTTAACTTCCTGTCTTCTTCCATTGGCCTTCAGACCACCTTTGCTCTCATAATACTTTGCAGAACATGAAGTTTTGTACGTTGTATCCCTTTCCACCACCCTGATCTTTTTTTCTCATTGGGGCTGTAAATTCTCCTGAGTAAGAACTGTCTCCCTTTATGTATGCACGATGCCCACAGTTTGAATACTGCCATCATTTAAATCTGTGGTGGTGGTTTTGTAAGAGTAGGGATTTGCCCTGTCAGAACTTTCTTCTCCTCACCCCTTGTTGTGCAGCATGCTCTGTGCCTTTTGTAGACTCCATGACAGCCAAGCACACACATCATCAGTGTTCTCTGTAGGCCACAGCTGTGGAATTTGGTGCAGAATTGAAGCTTTCATTTAAAAAAGCAAAACAAAACAATTTGACCTGTATGGTTGTGAAGAGAACAGCATTTTACATTAAAGTCCTGTTTAGATTTTTTTGAGTCCGCAATCAGAGAGTCTGACTTGTCCCCATTCATTAAACATAGTGTTTATGCTGAAGCGTAACAACAATGTAAATCTCAACATGGATTATTTCATAAGTGATCATTCAGCAGAAGCTTATCCCTCTGCACCTTCTTATTGCCAGAAGCCTTAGCTGTCAAAACCACTAGCTTCCCCTCTGATGCTGTTATGAATTATGCATAAAAAATTTCTCTATAGCACATTGAACATCCTGAGGGAGTAAAAAAATGAATTTATAATAAATACAAATAGCAGAAGGAATACTGTACTTAGAAACGGAGATTTTTTAATTTTTTTTAGTTTAACATGAATTTACTGCAGAAACTGGAGGCCAGCTCCTGCAGACATTAAGGGGTATTTGTATATACAGTGGATTCTACTTATTAGCACTCTCTTGGTTCCAGAAAAAAATTACCATTATCTGGAAGTTGCCAAACAGCTGAAAATAGGTTTGCGGGGCTGTAACCAGGGCTTCATGTGCTTGCCTAGGCTAAAGCCCCCTAACCTTGCCTGCGGGGGCAACTGTCAGGTAGGAAGGTGCTGGGCTTTGCTGAGCCTGGGCTCTGTATGCCAGGTCAGGCAGCAACCCAGAGAGTGCAGAGAGACATTGTGCAGCTCCACAGGTCCCCAGTGTACCATCTCCCTGTGGAAAGCCCCGGTATCGGGGCTGCAGCCCCAGTCCCTGCTGCTTCCCTGCCTACAGCCTCCTCTCAGAGCCTGGAGCACTGGGACTTTGTTAGGGGGTCTCCCATTGGGCAGGGAGGCAGGTGTCCCAGCCTGTTACCTCCTGAATGGGCTTGACTGCAAGCAGGTTTGCTGCAGCCAGGGAAGAAAACACTGGGACAATGCCAAGTCTGAGCCCCCCAGCACCAGGGCAGGACATGGCACAGAGAGAGGTAATGTGCAGCCTCAGCGCTTCTGTCCTTGGTTGCAGCCCCACAAACCTGCCTGTGGGTCGCCTTTTTTTCCTTCACCCCCACCACTCCCATCAAAAAATAAAGTTGTTAATAAATGGCATGCCTGTTGGCAAAATTCAAATCCTTTTAGCATTAAAGTCAATAGGGTGGGATCAGTTCCCAGCAAAAGTTGTTGATACTGTGATCGTTAGTAAGCAGCATCCACTGTAGCTTATATAAAATGCTTGGGGGAGCCATCTGCATGAAATGTATCAATAATAATACCTAGCTCATACCTAGTGCTTTTTGTCAGTAGATCTCACAGCACTTTATGAAGAAAGTCAGATCATTAGCCCCTCTTTATAGATAGGGAAACATTTCATGAATTTATCTAATTCTTTTTTGAACCCAGTTATACTTTAGGCCTTCACGTCATCCCCTGGTGACGAGTTCTACAGGTGTGCGTTGTGTGAAGAAATACATACTTAAATTTGTTTTAAATCTGCTGCCTGTTAATTTCATTGGGTGGCCCCTGGCTCTTTTGCTAAGTGAAAGGGTAAATAACACTTCCCTATTCACTTTCTCTACACCATTCATGATTTTATAGATCTCTGTCATATCCCTCCGCCCCCCCAAGACATCTCTTTTCTAAGATAAACAATCCGTCTTTTTAATCTCTCCTTCTGTGGAAGAAGTTCCATACTCCTAATTATTTTTGTTGCCTTCTTTATACTTTTTCCAATTCAAATCTTTTTGAAGATGGGAGACCAGAGCTGCACGCTGTATTCAAAACGTGGGCGTGCCATGAATTTATGTAGTGGCATTTTGATATTTTCTATCTTATTATCTATCCCTTTCCTAGTGTTTCCTAACATTCTGTTAGCTTTTTTGACAGATGCTGTGTATTGAGGATGTTTTCAGAAAACTATCAACGACTCCAAGATCTTTTTCTTGAGTGGTAAAAACTAATTTAGACCCCATCATTTTGTATGTATAGTTGGGATTATGTTTTCCAGTGTGCGTCACTTTGCATTTTCAAATTTCATCTGTCATGTGATTACCCAGTTTAGTGAAATCCCTTTGTAACTCTTCGCAGTCCACTTTGAACTTCACTATCTTGAGTAATTTTGTATCATCTGCGAGCTTTGCCCCACTTTTTTTACCTTTTTTGTGAAAACTGACCATTTCTTCCTGCCATTTGTTTCCTATTTTTTAACCAGTTACTGATCCTTGAGAGGACCTTCCTTCTTATCCCATGACTGCTGAGTTTGCTTAAGTGCCTTAGGTGAGGGATCTTGTCCAAGACTCTCTGAAAGTCCAACTATACTATATTGATTGGATCACCCTTGTCCACTTGTTTGTTGACACACTCAAAGAATTCTAACAGATAGGTGAGGCATGATTTCCCTTTACAAAAGCTATGCTGACTGTTCCTACAACATATCTTGTTTATCTGTGTCTGATAATTCTGTCCTTCACTATAGTTTCAACCAGTTGCCTGGCACTAAAGTTAGGCTTACCAGCGTGTAAATGCCAGGATTGCCTCTAGAGCCTTTTTTAAATATTGGTTTTACATTAGCTACCCTCCAGTCATTTGGTACAGAGGCTGATTTAAGCAATAGGTTTCATATCACAGTTGGTAGTTCTGCAATTTCATATTTAAGATTCTTAAAAGTATTTATAAGCATCTAGCTCCTCAGCAAACGTGTCAGATGGAGCTGTGCAACTATTTAGTATCTTTCAGGCATGTCTAGTCAGATAAATTCCACTTGACAAAAATTAGTGCAGAGATTAACATTATTTACCTTTAAAATATTGTCAGAGCTTTGATTGAATACTTAATTGTAATTCAAAAGCTTAGGAAATCAAAATAAATTAAATGTATTTTTTTTTTTTTTTTTTATTTTATTTTATTTTATTTTAGGGTCCTGGTATATCTCATCCCTATGACAGTGGACACATAGCAATGACATACACTGGGCTATCGTGCTTGGTTATTCTTGGAGATGATTTGAGTCGAGTAAATAAAGATGCCTGCTTGGCAGGACTGAGAGCTCTCCAACTGGAAGATGGAAGGTACAGGATGTTCTTTATTACAGGGCACTCTGGATAATGTTGAGGAAAACCTAACCATGGAACAAAATATTGATTTCGCCCTTATAAAATGTGTTATGTCTTCTCCACCTTCCGGAAGTTTTCTGTATTTGGTGTGAAAAGTAGAATTCAGGCAAGTTATCAGGTTCCAGAGAGAGGCTCTAGCCCAGGCACAGTCAATAGACGGACCGTCTACCAAATCCAGACTGCCAGATGCTTTTGAATGGACCTTAAAATCTTTTTATTTACTTTTTATTATTGTTTTTATTATTTTCTCTGTCGTTTGGATCTTGACTGTACCTTGACCAAGACATTTGGACCTTGACAAAAAATGATTGACTATCTCTGCTGTAGCCTATTGGAGTCTTGAGGTGCATTCCAGGACTAATTGATGTCTTAGTCCTGTTCATATTCACTGTTGGAAAGTTACTGGCTGGCCTGGTGTCATGGTGGTAGAGCTTTGTGGTGCCTTTCAGGAGAGCTGAGTAAACTTTGACACACCCTCACATTCTCTTGTTGTGTACAGCTCTGGAACACCGTCAAGGCAGCTTTCTGTGTCAAAAGGTTGAAATGTTATTAGGAAATATGCTTCTCTGGGTGCTAATTCCAGTTATTCAGAGCTCTGACCATGCCAGGCACTATCAATCCAATTTGCAGTCTCTATTGTTGGCTCTGTGCCCTGGTATCTTGTCCAATTTAGAAGGATACAGATGTAGTTTGGGCCCAAAATCTGTATGCACAGCCATTAAACAAAGTTCACCAGTTTTTATTTTGAAACACAAGACGGTTAAAGACAAATATTCTGTTGCAGTATGTATAACCCAAAACTGCTGCTTAGTACATAATTGTGTGAAACCAGCTAGTTTTCAAGTCTGAATGAGGAACATCAACATGAATATAGCTAAGTAAATTTGACTTTTTTTCATTTTTAATAAAATCACAAACTTCCTTACCTAATAGTTTCCTCTCAAAAGGAATTTAGTCATAAATTAGAATACTGTAGCTTAGTTACTACATTAAGTGTGTATATAATATATAACAGGTATGTACACACTTAAAAAACTTTCAGTTTTATCTAAAAATATGTTTCAACATCACCCAGCCAATGGGGTGGTTGTCTCAAGACTGCACATAGTTCTAGTTCTTGCACTGGTACAAACACTTCCGTTAGGGTTGTGGGGTGTTTATTTCAGTTTAAAAAAAAAATGTTTACCAACACAACCCTAGTGTGGACCGTTATAGGTATAAGACACCTTTACACTGATTGATATAGATATATATATATATATAGCTTATTCCCCTTCGTGTACAGGAATAGCTACACTGATAAGACACCTGTGTAGCAATATAACTTTATCCATGCTAAGGGGATTCTACTGCTTTAAATTACACTGATGTAGTTAAAGCTGCACAACTTTGTGTGTGTAGATAAACCCTGAGTGGCTCCTGCTGTTTCAGTGATATTTTCTAGCCGAGAACCTGTTACATCCAACACACTGTAGGACTAAAAACATTGGCTTTCTCTTTAGAAAGCACTGAATATCTCTGTAAAACCTGTTTTAAGGTAAGCACTGTACTTAAGCTGTTCAACTATTTTTGAGTTAGGAACGGTGCAAGTTAAGACTACTGTATTTATGTTCTATGTTTTGTGATTCCCAGTTGGTCTTTAGTAGGAATGTAGATTGATTATTTTTTTGCATGATAAATCGTTGTGATGGTAGCTTTTTAAGTAATTTTAAAGACAGTGAAAAGCATAATTAATGTGTTTTGGTGATTTCTTTTCTTTGTGATTAGACGAGAGATGCAAGAGACCCTGTATACACACTTAAGTTTTTTTTATATAAAACTGCAACAGACTGAGATTTTGAACAGTGTTTGGGGCTCTAAGATTATTGAAGTTGTCTGGAGAACTAACCATACTTAGGCACAGTTAAATCAACCTAGCTTTATCTGATTCCAGAAAAAGGTGGAGCAGAAAAAATTAATCCTACTATAGAAAGCGTAAATTTTAGGTGATGTCAGCATAATCTTCAGCATAATCTTGTTGGCCAGCACCCACAAGATGCTAAATTCTAAAAATGAATGCCTGGCATTTAACTCAATTGCCTCCTTCAGTGGATCCGGTCACGTTACCCCACAGTAATATATATCAGCCAAAAAGACTGTGGCCCCAGAAATATCACCTGTGAGATTGAATGAAGCCAACAGTTTGTTTATGAAAGCAGAACTCCTTCTCTTGGAGTCTTTTTATTTTCCCATGACAGGTATTTAGGAGTCCTACACCCAAAGTTTAAAGATGTAGCAAAAATCCAAACATCATACTCCATTAATACATGAAACTTAAGCTGCTTTTTTCTAGAAACCAGAGGAATGCTTTAGAAATACCCAAGATTTTTTTCTCTAAAGACCATCATAATGTTGATAGGTCTGCATGAGTCTGAGTTTAATTCCAGATTCTGTCAGGACACCCTACTGAAAGCTCAGATGGTGAAATAATTATTGCTATGTATACACTTCAAAATGTATTTGAAATTCAAACAGTCTTAGTTAAATATGATACTAATTGAACAAATGTAAGAGATAATAGGAAAGCTCGCTCTGTCTTAACATTGTCTACGTTCTGCTTTGACAGACTTAATAATCCGAACTTAACATAAGCATGTAGTTCAATAGCTATACAGTAATTTTTTAAAAATTAAACCAAAATGGAAGCCGAAAGAAAGGCTTGGAGAGGTGCAGAAAGGAATGTTGGGTAGAAGACTATAGAAAAAACGCTAGAGCTGGTTGCATGTAGAGCATTGGTCTGTGATTTATTACACTCTGTGAATTCATTATTAGACCTTGTAGAAATTTGTGTGTGGCACTTCCCTAGAGGTCCTGCTGTCATTCTATGAAGAGAGTATTATTCCTTCATGAATGCACTGCCCTGGGATCTTGACTCTAAAAGCATCCCTTCCATTTCTGAATCCTGTGTTTACCTATGTTTTTTGCATTAGTTAGTACCCCAGCAGTAGCATCAAACCTGACCTTAAGTGGAATCTGTTTTGACCACAGTGCAAGGGAAGTTAACCTCTAAATCACTTGGCAACTAAAGGAGAATATTTCTTATCTGGTGTTTGGTTTTGGAGGAGAGAATTACTCTGATTTGACAGTTAAGTACTAGCCTAGGGAGCCCATCCATGGTATAAAATACAATAAGATGCAAATAACATGTTGCCTAACCAACTCTCCCCATTCTTTGGAGTTAGAACCATTAGAATAGCAGCTTCTTGAGGAAGCAGAGCTGGTCTAAAATGGAGGGATTAAAACTTAAATGATCAGCTCAGCTCAGCTCCCAGATTTCTCTAATTCTAGAGAAATGTAAAGTGAAATAAAAATTAAAATAGCAGCTCCTTAAGTTTTCAATTTAACTTGAGTGTACATAACAGGGGTAGAGCAGGACTATCTAAATGTTTGTCCATTTCAATAGTGTTACAGTAAAATCTTAGTTCTGATCCATCTCTGAGTAAGGAAATTAGATTGACAAAGTAATGGGCTGTTAGTGTAAGGAGATGAATTAGCCTACATTTTACTCATTAAAATAAATTGCACTGCTATTATAAGTGTGTCTCTCAGATCCACACGTCTGATAGGCATTTGTAAAACATGGATCTCTTGACTTATTTTTTTCTAAATTAAAAAATGTCTAGCAATTTAGGTTGGTTTATAACTAATGAAAAGTCTTTGTTTTAGGTCACCCACTCTATGTGGATAGTTAAAAATTTAATAGATAGCAGCTTTGAAAAATCATATAATGAAGAATTGGGTGTTAGTATTTCTGAAGGGACTAGGATCCATCTCATTATTAAACTGATATAGTAGTATTAATTAAAATAGAACTGTTGGCTTAATTTATTTTTAATTTAGAAGGGAAGCGAGACTGACATGGATATCACATGATAGGGCTATACAAAGTTAAACTCTTTTCAGGAATACAAAATGACTAAAATGCAATGTTAAATTGTTTTTTAAAAATGAAAATTCCAAATTCAAGAGGGTGCATATATCAGCATATAACATTTCCAGACTTGAGCCTAGTGTCTAGAGCAGTGGTTCTCAACTTTTCCAGTGTAGTGTACCCCTTTCAGGAGTCTGATTTGTCTTGCTTACCCCAACTTTCACATCACTTCACTACTTGCTTACAAAATAAGACATAAAAATACAGAAGTGTCACAGCACACTATTACTGAAAAATTGCTTACTTTCTCATTTTTCCATATGATTATAAAATCGATTGGAATATAAATATTGTACTTACCTTTCAGTGGGTAGTGTATAGAGCAGTATAAACAAGTCATTTTCTGTATGAAATTTTAGTTTGTACTGACTTCACTACTGCTTTTTATGTAGCCTGTTGTAAAACTAGGCAAATATTTAGATGAGTTGATGTACCCCCTGGAAGACCTTTGCATACCTGCAGGGGTTTGCGTACCCCTAGTTGAGAACCACTGGTTTAGAACAAATGATTGACAATTAATGGGCCAAATTCTGAAACGTTTGTGTGCAGAAATTGCAAGTGTGTATTTGTTTGTCGAGTTTAGGCATGCAAATACCCCAGGATGCATGCAGACATGAATTTGCATCTCAGCTGAGCAATGTCCTCTTATAGTATGGCCCAATACAAAGGTTTATGTAGAGCTTTAAAGACAAAAGGATAACTTAGTACTCCAGACTGGTGATCTGGTAGGAAGCCATTTAAAAATACTTCTGCAAATTGACCTGCTTCAGATGTTTGAAAAGCTGCTAAGTATTCTACTATATATTTGAGCCAGATGAAGTCTTGTCAGGAAGCTGTAAAGCAAAGCATTACAATAATCTTGTTTTTGATGTTGTGGAAGCACAAAATCCAAGGCCAGTGTCTGATCAGGGCAATCTAATTAATAGTTTTAAAATATTCTCAGATTGGAAAAAGATTAAAGAAAAAATTAAGTAATAAAAACAAAAAAACTGGAACTTTAATGACCACCATACACACACTATATTCAGTCCTACTACCAATTAAATATGTACAGTTTTGAAGTCTGTTTCGTGATGTATTAAAAAAAGGTAAATAACCAGGGCCATGCCTTACTAAAATGAACATCAAGATTGCAAGGGAGGAATTAACAGGCAAAGAGAAATGTTGTGATGTAATGATGGTAACTCATCTGTAACCGTGGAATTTAATAACAGATGGAAGAATGCAAATACTAAAACATATACTTAAATATTAATACAAGTACCCTGATATTTGTCTAGATAAAATTGCCTGATCCACTCAACATAAATGTTCATATCACCTCACTTCAATTGATAGCACACCATCAAATAAGAATATTAAATAAACTTAAATGTATGGTTGGATTAGTTGTTCCCCCAAATAGCAATATACAGTAGTATTGTCTTTCTGAAGAGTGCAATTTGAAATATTTAAGGAATTTCCTCTTGAGATGAGAAGTATATACTACGAGAACCCTAGTATTTTTTATGTTAATGTAATAGCCCTTGAAATGCATAATGAGAAAAATCTTTATTTATTTCAGTTTCTGTGCTGTGCTAGAAGGTAGCGAGAATGACATGAGATTTATATACTGTGCTTCCTGTATTTGCTATATGCTGAACAACTGGTCAGGCATGGATATGAAGAAAGCAATAGAATATATTAGAAGAAGTATGGTGAGTGTTTTTTTAAAAAAATGATATTCAAATCTTAACACTGTAGGCTTTCTGCGTGCTGCACCAGCACTACTGAATATAAGCCATAGCCTTTCATACTGCGCTTTGTGTTTTTTGGTATACTGAGTTGAAAGAAAGGAGTAGTGGTACAGTAGTATTTTAAATTTAAAAAAATCACAAACCTTACTGTGTGTGTGTTTGTTGTGCTAGTGATACAATATGTAATATTCATTGTATGAGAATGGGTTCGTGTTTAAAGGTAGGCTTTAACATTATTGTAATTTAAGTGTAATTGAAAGAATGCTTATCTATTGTATTATTTATAAGAAGCTTTCTGGCAGTCTATCATTAACTGGTAGGAAGGTAACTTTTATCCCAAATATTATCATCTTTCTGTAGAATTTATTGTCCTGTCTACACTAAATTCTAATATACTGGAAGATCCAATGTAGTCTTCTGACACAATTAACATGTGGTTTGATCTTCCTGAATAGACTGGACAGAGCAACAATTAACCATTATTTTTAGACTGCAACAGCCTTGGACTAAAGAAGCATGGCTGTTCCAAAGACAAAGATCATAGTTAAAACATCATTCCATCTCTCCTATACTGCAAGACAGACTTCAGTTATTCACTGAGGTTGAATACTAAATTGCCATGTTGCAATCAGTAGGTCCCTCGGCATGGTAGGATTTATAGCATAGACACTGAAGATGTACGTTCCCAGTTCATAACATTCACCCAAATGAAAAATAGACAGCCCTCCATTTCCCATTTTATTTTTGTAAATAGTTTAAAACTAGTAGTTAAAAACCCGTGTTGTCGCATGGGTGTGGCAGTTGGGCCAAATAAATCACCATCTGTGCATTCTACCTCATTCCACCAATGAAATTGTTGCCTGCAAATTAGCTGTAGAATAATGGTGATTGGTTGAGTTGCTTCTATCAGAATGGTCTAGGACTCTTGGTATGGCATAGATACAAGCCTTACCAGCTGTACACTGTAAATGGCTGAGAACTTAGAACAAGAACTCCATCCTCATCCTCCTGGGCTTGTCAGCCTTTGTCACAGTTGACCTTTCTCCTCTTTTTGAAATCTTGTCCTCAAATAGCTTCTATGAATCTCTCCTCTCCTCTTTCTTCTACCGCTCTGATCACTTCTTCAGCATGACCTTTGGAGGATTTTCCTCATCTCCTCTCTCTGTTTTCTGAAGAATTTCCACGGGGCTCTGTCCTTGGTCCCGTTCCCACTCTGCGCCTTACCTCTGGATAACTTCATCTGCAAAAGCAAATTCAAATACCATCTCTATGCTGATGATTCACAGGTCTACCTCTCTACTCTAGACCTGTCTCCTTCCATCTAAACTAAAATCTTGGCCTGTCTGTCTGATATCTCCTTGTGGATGTCTGTCAATCCAAGCTCCACATAGCTAAAACACAACTCTTAATCTCCTCACCAGCGCCTCTCCCTCCACTCCCTCCCCCACCTCCTTTCTCGATTACTGTGGACAAAAGCACAAGCCTATTTGTCACTTAGGCTCATAACCTGGGTTTCCTCTTCAACTTGGACCTCTTTTCTAGGTCCTCACATCTAGGCTATGTCTGAATCATGCAGATTCTTTCTGCACAGCATCTCCAAGATGTAGCTTTTCCTATCCATCCACACAAGTAAAGCTTTGATCCACGCTCTCATCATCTCGATTACTGCAACATCCTTCTCACTGGCCTCGGCTATACAATCTTATGTCACTCTTCCATTCAGAACGTTGCTGTAAATATGACGTTTCTAGCCTGTCGCTTTAGCCTTGTCACTCCTTTACATCCCTCCACTGTTGCCTTTCTCTGTTACCTCAGACATAAGCTATTTGTCTTTATTTTCAAGGCCCTTCAAGTTCTGTCCACATGCCCTACCATACTCTATGAAGATGTCTACTTCCTCCAATCAGCCCGTGATGCCAGCGTCCATTGCCCACTTGTTACAATTTCAAACGCTTACCTTTGTGCTTTCTCCCACATTGTCCCTCACGCTTGGGAGGAGCTCCCTGTAAACATCTGCAAAATTAACACATTATCTTCCTTAAAACTCTCCCTTTCCCCCTACAAAAAACTTGACAATGATTAGGCCACTGGTGTGCTAAGACAACGGCCTGTCACGTTGATCAGTATTGTTTCCTTGTACTTACTGATCCGTGTACACATCTATTGTCATTTGTCTCATACTTAGATTGTGAGCTCTTTGAGGCAGGGACTATCTTTTCTGTATTTATACAGCTCCTAGCACAGTGGAATCCTGGCTGATAACTAAGGCTCCTTGGCTTTATGGTAATAGGAATAATAATGGAGCTATAGGAACAGACTCTGCTAGTTCTATGCTTACTGGGCACTCTTTCCTGCCAGAGGGATCCCCAGCAAGTTACTTGCCAGCAGTGTCTGCTCCCTGGCCATCTATATTTAATTCGGAGCCAGTGTCAAAAAACCAGTGCTAGGTCGTGTGACCCCAATGTAGGTCTGGCATAGTTGAGTTCCAGTGTCACTATCAGGGCTAGGTACACTTGTTTACACAATTAGGAACATATATTTTTTAAATGTGCTTTTCTCACCCTAACAGTTTACAAAATATTGGACCCGAAGAGCATGTCTTCCTGATTACCCTTTTGCTTCCCCCCACACTTGGATTATGATATGGTTTTAGCAGCCAATATTTCAAGAACTAGTAGAGCTAGAAACCATCATTGGAAACTATATCATCAGAAAGGAAAATAAAATTGACCACTGCTATTATTCTAAGACTGCTGTGTGTGGTATGGTGTAGGCTGACAGGATGATCGATTTCCCACCATATAAACAAGTCTTGCTGTATGTTTAATAAACAAATATAATAGCCGCAGTTAAATCAGCATATAGTTGGTGTGTTGCATGAAGAGTAGAATCCTGAAAGAAAATCTGCAGTGCTGCTATTAAACACTGAGGATGCTGTAAATAACCTAAAATAAAAATATTTTATATTCAAAAGTAAATTTCATGACTACCTCTGAAGTTATCTTTATTTTAGTGTAAGATTTTTCTCCTATCTAATTATAATTCAAGCTAAATATATCATTGTTTTTTGTTGGTTTTTTTGCAGATACTTAGCTCTATTATTTTTCTACAATGGTACCTTGTTTTGATAGTCCACTAATTGTAAGGCAAAATAGATGGCATCATTAGTGAACTGCTGTCATACAAAGATGTGGTTTTGTTTCACCATATCTTATGTCACCATTTGCAAATACATAAGGCCTATTTATATATCTGAGTGCAAGTCTTGGTTTCAGAACTTTTTTTAGTAATGCAAATTGTTACATGCAACTGAGGTGCAAGGAATTTGTTTAAGCAGCAGCAAGCTTGATTAGCTATAATAGATCTTTGTAGCTGAGTTCCTAAGTTCTAATTCTAAAATTTCCTTTTGGCAGAATTGAGGCACACTTTCAATCCACCAAATTTCTACTGTAACTTGATTTCTAGAATTAAGCACATCAGGAAAGGCAAAAGTTTTAGGATTGAATGTATTTTTTAGACTAGAACTACACTTCAATATTATAACTGTCTAAACATTGTATCTTTATAGCTAATAGAACAGCTCTCTGTGTGTATTTGTTGTATCTACTGCCTTTACTGCCTTCAGAGGGTTGTTTTGGTTTTTTTGGTTTTTTTTACTCCTGTTCAAACCTGTTTTTGCAGTGATGTTTCAGCTCTCCCTGATCAGTAGAATGATCATGTTTGGACTGCAGAATTTTTATTGTTGATATTGCAAGCCTTAAAGTCCATTTCGACTTTCATATTCAAGGGTGAATTTGTGACTCTGATAGGGGAAAAAATATTTAATGACCTGAACAGGTGTGATTTGCAACCATTGATGCAATACATATAAATATATATGCCACTTTTAGTTACCTTTAAGAGTAAAGGGACCAATTTAGCTACTTTGATTATGACCATATCATTAAAGATTGACTGATGCACATGGACAGGGAGTTAGAGTTAAGATTGTGTTTAATTGATTTACACATTTCCTGATTTGGATAGGATTTAATTATTCAATTTCGACACTGTAGTAACGAATAATTCTTTTCATTACCCTTTATTTAAAAAAAAAGAATTGGACAAAAATATTCCCATTTTTTTTAACAGGATCAAGTCTGCAAAAAGCAACTGGTGCCTGTGAATAATAGGCGCTAGTCAGCCAACGGTCAACTATTATCTGTTAAAATTTCAGGCTAATTGTGCAGCTGAACATAGTGCACTATTTGGGTTGCACACTTCATGACTTTTCCCCAGAGCTAATTACTTTGCAGTACATAAAGCAAACCACCTCCTTTTTCAATTACTCTAGTTGTAGAGTTAACTAGCTTCGCCAGCATAACTTTCCTTCTCTTCAGTGCTAATCAGCTTGCCAGTGCTCAGCAGTTAATTGGCCTATGCAGCTTGGCAGCACATACAGACTGCATGCTCAAAACGCAACTAATGGCTTAATGGAATTTTGTGCTGCGTATGCTCAGTCTTCAGATGTTCATAGCGGTTGCTTAGAATCAACTTTTCCAAGGTTAACTGAGGCCATGCTCCTGCTTAGTTTATTTATGTCAAATGTGAACTTTCAGAATTCATCCTTTTGAGTCATCACTACAAAAAATAAATAAATAAATAGAGGTCAGAATTGTTGCCCAGTGAGGATATTAGGTTTTAATGTGAAAGCAGAAAACAGTTAATGTGTTCTGTGTTAATAAAGAATATTCACCTTCCAGCAGTGACAATGATGTGATCTTGTAATGTGCCCAACACCTCTCAGTTTTGCAAGAATTAGGAACATGAAAATCAGACCAATGGTCTGTCTTGTCAATATCCCATCTCTGACAATGGCCCCTACTAAATGCGTCAGAGGAAGATACAAGAAACCTTTAGTCAACAATCATGGACTAACCTAGCCATAGGGAGGGTTGCTTCTACTAGTGATTTGATTTATTCTCTGAAGTACTTTAAGCACTTGGTGTCTGTGTAATGACAGAGAGGTCGACAGGTTGGTTGTGTTCTGTGAGCATTTTTCATGTTACTAGTTGTAATGGTGTTGCCACTCAGTTTAACTGACTGTCCCTTTTTTCTTGTAGCGTAGAAGGCTTAATAAGGTTGCTCTATCTAACTTCTCTGTATTATTCATTGTTTCATTTATACATCAGTCATGTCTCCTCTTACTGGCTTCCTCTAAACAGTCCCAGACTCTGCAGTTTATCTTTATATGATTGGTTTGTCGGGGTACTGCTTCTAATTCTGCCTCTGCCCCCAGATCAGTCGTTGCTTCTCCCCCATGGCCCTCACACAATTCAAATCTCTCATGCCCTTCACATTTGTTGATTCCCCCCATGTCATCCCTCTTACATGCAGAATGTAGATGGAAATACCTGGACTGTGGTTTAATGGGTGGGCGGAAGATGAGGATAAGAAGGGGACTGATGAGTCGGAGTGTTGGTAGGGTGTTAAGTGACTCATGGTATGTCCACACTGCAGTTAAAAACCCATTGCTGGCCCATGTCAGCTGACTCAGGCTCATGTTAAGTGGCTGTTTATTGAGGTGTAAATATTCAGGTTCAGGCTTGAGCCTGGGCTCTGGGACACTGAGGATGGGAGAGTCCCACAGCTCAGGCTCAAGTCTGAACCCGAACTTCTACACCTCAGCTAAATAACCCCTTGGCCGGAGCCCTGCGAGCCGAAGTCAGCTGACACGGGCCAGCAGTGGATGTTTAATTGCAGTGTAGTCGTATCATTAGCTGATTGTTTCCTTGGTATCTGGTAATGGGTTACACACTAGCAATTTTAATTTAGTTAACTAAATGATTTATGGGAGGATTATACTGAAGTCTAACTTCTACTAAAATAAAACAAATTTGAGTTAAAAACCCAACAAACCAAAGAGCTGACCGGTACATACTATTGTCATTCTTAACTTGTTTCAATATTGTGGCACAATGAGCAAGTACCACCCATTGTTCTGACATCCTTTGATACAGGATCATGTGAACTGAAATGTTTAGGACTGTGGAATGATTCCAGGATGGAACATCAGCCCTTTCCTCTTTGCTTTAAAAGGTTTAAATCCAAATGAAGAAACTATTTTTTTAAAAGTGGTATTTTATAGAGTAACTTCAGTTTGTCCAGAAGAATGCTTTCCATGCTCACCTTTTCCCTTAATTAGGGAGACAGTCATTGCTCTTCAGCACATAAAGCCTTTGTCTTCATTGCAGAATGTATTATATTTAAGCACTGTGCCTACACTGCTAGTGGCCTGACTTAAGTGCACTAAATGGCTCTTGATTTAGGAACAGCCATAGACAAATAGGATAGTCTCTTATCTTGTCTGGAATTTTGCAGATGCTTTGGCTCTTTAAGTGGGACACAGCTCCTGCAGAATGTATTTTAAAACATCCACAGAATTGGCTTTTCCTTGCCACATGACTTGGCACTGTAATGCTGCATAATTCTAGAACCTTTACTTTAGCGTTTTAACATAACATTTGATTGAAACAGAAATTTTGATCTTTTTTTTTTTTTTTTTTTAAATGTGACTGACTGGTTACCCCAGGTGCAACCTGGAGCGTGGGGCCGCTGAGCCCTCTGTCTCACTAATCTGGGCTCCCTCTCACATTGTGATGCTGTTAAGCCACAGACCTCTGGCAGGTACTGCACTTATACAGACATCCACCGGTAGGGACACATCCAACTGAGTTACATGAATGCTTTCCTCAGCTACTCATGACCCAACAATAGAGAATCTTCTGCCAGTTCCCTCTAGCTCCCCAGCCTTGCACCCCAGAACTGTACCATCTTGCACTGATCAGAAGCCTGGCCAGTGTAAGTTCATTAACCAGTCCACCCTCCCTCAATGTGGAGAGGATGAGCACCAGCCTTTGTAAACAGCTAAGATTTCCCAAGAAAACCCACTGTTTTAGGTAAAATATAAAACAGGTTTATTAACTACAGAAAGATAGATAGATTTTAAGTGATTATAAGTAGTAGGCAGAGAGGTCCGAGTTCGTTACTTAAGAAATAAAAATAAATTTGCAGTCTAAGTTCTACAAACTAAACAGGATTTGAATCAAGCAGTGTCTCACCCGGACATATGGTACGACCAAGTTTTTGTTCCTTAATGCACAGACTGGAACTGCTCGGGACCACCCTTCCCCAGTTGAAAGTCTTTGTCCTCCAGAGTCCAGATATTTCTTCCAGGTGTTGAGGGTTTTGGGTTTTGGTTTTGGTTGTTTTTGTTTTTTTGGGGGGGGGAAAGGGGGGAAGACAAGGCCAAGTGATGATGTCACTTCCCCTCTTTTATAGTTTCTTCCAGCTTGCTGGAGAGACCTGTGCTTGAGACATGGGGGTCCATCCCCATTGGTCAAGCAAAACCTCATAGCTTCACATACAATCCAACAGGATATTAATGTTCAACAGATCTAGGCTTTTAAAATGATCCTTCACAAGGCATACTTTGTGCAAAACATATCCTAACATATGACAGTGGTGAATATGGGGGTTCCAGTATGTTGCACAGAGTGCCACAAATACCTATTAAAAACTGCATGTGTTCACTCTGCTGGTTTGCTTTCAGGTTAACCTGGTGCGGATAACTTTTGATCCACAATATATGCCTTTGAAAAGCTATTGGCCAGTTCAAATTAATTAAAATAGATGTTGTAGTTGGTTTGTGAGGCAAGTCTTGCTAGTAAAATGAGAAGTTACATACATGATGTTCAAAATATATGTCAGTATGAACAATTTGTTTCTGAAATGGCTTTTTCTTTTACAGTCCTACGATAATGGGCTGGCACAGGGAGCTGGACTTGAATCTCATGGTAAGAGTCTTAAAATGTTTCTCCACTCTTAAAAATGACAGCAATTAAATGAAGCATCTTTAAGCAAGGCTGGAATTCAGCATGCATTCCTTTCCTCCCTTGTTGGTATTTTGGGTTTTCAAGGAAGTGGAGTGAAGGGGAACAAATCAAAAGGTTCTTCCAGAACATGCAGTCTTCTTTCTTTGCCTTGACTGGCTCCATCCCAAGACTAGACCAAATGGGGATTCTAAGAATTTCTTTACTCCAGTATTCTTACCTCATAAACTCTCTCTGAAAAAGCATTGGCTGTACTTCTCATCCCTCCCTGTGGGACCACTGTTGCAGCACTCCCTCCTGATGATACAACCCAGTTCCACCCGCTGTGAATGTGTCCTATAATCATGTCCTATGCTGAACCACAGCGTATACTTGGGGCTGAATTTTAAAACTACAGTTAAATTTTATTTAAAAAAAAAAAAAAAAAAAAAAGCAGCAGCAAATTATGACTGAAGTCAGGTTCCAGACTTCTCTTCCACCTCAATTTAAAATGTAAAAGAGAGAGCCACTATTTGAGTATTCGTGTGCCCTTTGTTGTTATAACACAGGGCTCAAACTTCTTCATAGTGTGGAGCACATCTTGACATAGATTTACGGGCCACCTCCCCTCCCATTATCACAGAACATCCCCATCGCACCAACAGTAACTGCTTATGTAGAAAAGTAATTTTAGGGAGGTATTTAGTGTGGATGTGTTTAATCTCAGTTCAGCAAGTGAAACCGAAATGGAGTGTGCAACCAGTTCTTAGTGGACCACTGCAGTTTCAGAACCTCTGTTATAGCACATTTTGCTGGGGCTTCTGTGAACTTTAGCAGTGTGGGACCTGGGAAGAGTGCAGAACTGCCAGCAATGTGTAACTAATTAGATCTCTGAATGAGCCAGCTAAATACACTGTTGTTTGCAGAATATATTATGTACTCATAGATAGTGTTGTAGTCAGATTGGGAGGGATCTAGCTCAGGGGTGGCCAACCAGTCTGAGACGAAGAGCCAAAAAAAAACTATAGATACCGCAAAGAGCCACATTTACCTTACCCTCCGCCAAAAATTCGCACTGATCGGTCAGTTTCAGCGGCAGCTTGCCAATTTCACTTTGGCACCCCATACAATGTGAAGAGCAAAGAGCCAAGAGCTGCATGCAAAGAGCCACATGTGGCTCACGAGCCGCATTTGTATGAGCAAAGAGCTGTATGGCTCACGAGCTGCGAGTTGGCCGCCCCTGATCTAGCTTCTCCAATTGTGAGAAGTTCCATTAAAGGAAACATAGTACTAGTATCTGCTTAATAAAAACTGCTCTCAGCACGTGCCTGGCAGGCCTATCTTTTGCTGCTGTGTTTTTAGTCCACCATAAATGATTGTGGGGTCACTGAACCAATTGGATGACATTTTAATGAGGACACTTACACAATTACATAACTGCAGCAACTCACCTGGCTGAGGCATTAGCTTCAAAGGGAGTGTGTCTGGCCTTATTCTGTTAGGACTGACAGCTGGGTTATAGATGATGTAAAGAGGAATCTGGGGGAAGAAGTGGTTTAGCAGCCAGCTGTTTGTGGCTAAAACCAGTAAATCTCCTAGGTGGAGCAGCAGCAGGAAGAAAACACAGGCTATAGTAAATATTCTGTGGAAATTAAAGACTGGGAAGGATTGAGGACTTTTTCCTCTTTTTGAATGGGAGAGAAACATCCACCTTAAGACGCTTAAAGTAAATCTTAATCATATGTGGGAAAATGTGGTGTATTTTGACTGAAACCTTTTCTTGTATTGGACTGATATGGCTCACTTACTTGCTGAGCCTGCCCCCTGCCTCTTTGAATTTGACACCACTGCTTCAGATAGATTCTGCTTCCCATTAGCTTGCCTGTGTAATGTTACCTATGGAAACCAGTCTGCAGCAGTGAGTAGTGGTGGGGCTACAGCCAGTGGACAAATGAGTGATAGCATTTACATAAATAAGACAGCACTGAGGTCCTCCAGTTTCCACTTGTAACAGTACATGTAATACTTCTTTGGCCTATGTTTGGATTAAGGATTACCTTATTTATCTGCATTTTAGACTTCAGACAAGCTACAGTTGTGTAAAGGAGTTCAGAAAGGTCTGATCTTAATCAGAAGTTTAACTTGAATGAAAAAAAAAAGTTGCAGAAACAGAATTATTTCTTACAGGTGGCTCCACGTTCTGTGGTATTGCCTCACTGTGCTTAATGGGTAAATTGGAGGAAGTATTTTCAGAGAAAGAACTGAACAGAATAAAGAGATGGTGCATAATGAGGCAACAGAATGGCTATCATGGACGACCCAACAAACCTGTAGACACCTGCTACTCATTTTGGGTAGGAGCAACACTCAAGGTAATAAAGAAGCACAAGTGAGATATTGCGGTAGTATATGCATTAACTCAGTGGTCCCCAAACTGTGTGGCGTGCTCCCCTAGGGGGGTGTGGAGGAACGTTTTTGGTGGGATGCAGACCAGCCACCATGTGGGACTGGAAAGGAGCGCCACCCAGCCCCACTCTGCTGCTGGCCTTGGGTCCTGGCCGTGACTCCCGCTTCCAGCTGATGGGGGGGTGCACACCGGGTGTGGGATTGGGGGGTCACAGACCAAAAATGTGTTTGGGAATGTTTGCATTAACTTGTTTGACTTCAGCCCCCTGAAGTTAGTTATATATCCAGTGCAAGTAGGCTTGACCTTTGAATTACTGAACTATTTTGATCTCTGCATATTTATATACTGTGCTACACCTGTCTTTGTCTTTTTTGCAAGACAGGATATTAAAACCTACCCGCACTATGCCTCGGTGCATCACTTTTATCTGTTAAAATGGTAAAGCTTTTTATGTAGGTATTGCTGTAACAGTGTAACTTTTTTCCAGCTCTTGAAAATATTCCAGTATACAAATTTTGAGAAAAACCGAAATTACATCTTGTCAACTCAAGATCGTCTTGTTGGTGGATTTGCCAAGTGGCCAGATAGCCACCCAGGTAAATTTACGTCTCGGAATCCTGATGTGTTGTGTTGCAAAATGTATTCCAGTGGTCCAAGAGGTGGCTCATCTTTAACATGAAGATAGGAATATTTTTAATTCCCCCTCAAAAATATGTGCAACAGGAATCCATAAAATATAACTGGAAAGATATATTTTTATAATGTAAAATATTGTAATATACATCTCTCTCTGTTTAAAATGTCAAATGAACAGCCCCTTATTTAAAGAGAAAATAGCAAACAACCTCTTCATATTATTTAGTATCTGAATAGTATTTCCATGTATTATAAATCATTTTAGCTAAAGAGCATAGATGAATAATGGGTATCTTCATGAAGGGCTCAAGTATTCCAGAGCCTGTTCTTTGTGTAGTAAACAAATACTAAGAGTACATCAAACAATATCACTAAAGAAGTCTTAAGAAAAAGCCAATGCAAAAGCAAAAAGCTTAGAGTATAGTTACTAATGGTGCCTAAACTTCTTCCACCTATTATGCCTAGGCTTGCAAAATTAAATTTTTATTTTTCATAATTGATGGACAATATTGGTTTGTTTTTAAACATTTTTTATTGCTTTCCATTTACATTTGCACAGTGGTAAGAAATTATGCAGTGGATTTCAGACAGTGGGGCGGGAGGTCAGACAATTATTTATTTAATGAGGTTAAGATTTAAAAAGTTAAAGCTTTATAAACCTTAGAACACAACTTGTCAACATCACATGTCAAAATATACAAAGTCAGTATCCTTAACCTTCATCCAGTGTGGAGAAAAAAAGTTACTTTAACTGTGTCATAAGGGAAATTTGTATCTCAAATGCATTTGGATTTTAAGAGCAATTTTTTAATGTTCTAGGTGAAATTTTTTTTATCTAACTTGCAAACTGAAAAACTAGCAGGAATCACATTCATGTGCAATTTTCACACATCAGCATCAATGTGGAGTTGTCAACGCTTGCAAATTCACTGCATTCTCCACATTGCTTGCTTAGTGAGGGAGACATGGTTACCACAATTACAATGCAAGATACACACTAGAAGCAAACGTGTGCACACAACTACAAAAAAAACAGTGGAACATGTTTGGGGTACATTTGTATCCCACATATATTTTTTTATATAAAAGAAATGTTCTGCATGTTAAACTAAATTATTTTTTTGCTGAACTGTGTACATATGTCTAGGTGACAATGTCCTAAAACAGTATAGTTGGAGGACCACTAGTTCATGAGTTAGTGCAACAAACCTGCTCCTGTGGTACAGCATTACCACACGAATGTGAATGGGGGTTAAATAAAACTTCTTAAAAGTTCTTAGGCAAAGAAAGAAAAATGCTGCTTATCTGTAAATTTCAGTTATAGATGAAAGTACATTTTCATTGATTTGCATGTATGGTAAAATGGATGTTTTCTGACATTTATCAATAAAAATCTAACCCTTCCAAGCCTAATTATGTGCTTGATTATAAGTGTAGTAGCTAAAGCCCATGTATGTGTAGTTGTTAGAGCCCATGTATGTTTAGGAAGGAGACAGCTCAGTTCCAGATATTAAGAACTGGTGACATTTCAGTAGTGGGTAGTCAGATCTTGGACACATCTCACTGAATTCCAGCATATTCTCAAATTGTATCAGAATGTGAAAACAAACCTTGCACTACTAACAACATTTGTAGCAGCATTTAAGATAAAGTACAGTGAGGATAAAGAGTCTGTAAACTCACTAAAGAAAGATAAAATGTAGTCATAATAAAAGCAGCAACTGTTCAGTATCTGTGTATGAGAGAAGTTTTGGCCTGGCTGTATTTCAGTTGAGAGTTTAAGCTAGAGCTAATTTATGGGAACATTTAGTATTTAAAATTGCAAAGAGTGGGTCTACTCTTTTAATAAAGGCATTGTGAGATTCTGTGTTTGTCACAGTGTGCAGATCAAATGAGCTCACTTTACAAGTAACTGCCAGCTCTGCAAAAACTCAACAGGGATCAAGCTGAGTTCTTTCCTTCTCGTGCACGATCCCCAGTAATAATCTGCAGTTTAAATAAAGCCCCAAATTACATCTGATTCAATCCCATTGTTTTCTATGTTCCATGGGCTTGCAGAGGTATAATTTACTGAGATGTAGACCTTGTCTACACACAATCAGGGTGGATACAAATAATTTTTTTTTTTTTAATATTTTAAAGATCGGGTTTTTTAATTTAAATTGGGTTTTTTGATTTTTTTAAATCAATAAAATACTAAACTTCTCTCATTTAAAAAAATAACAGTTACAATTAAATCTCAGCACAAACATGCTAAACCTATACTTAGTCTCATAAAAATGAATTAAACTGTGAACAAAAATTCAACTGTCATGGGTGCCCAGTTTTGTCACAGACAATGCTGCAAATGTGGCAAAGATGAGAAGATATTTAGAAGAAGGAACAGAAGGATGCTCCTTAATAACATATGGCTGCAGTGCCCATTTAATGCATCTTTTAGCCAAAGACTTAAGTGCATCTTCTCCAGGAATAGAAGAAACTGTTGAAGTTGCAAAATACTTCCATAACAACCATTTTGCTTCAGCTTCACTGAAGAGAGCAGGAGGATCCAAACTAATTCTCCCTCAAGATGTTGGATGGAATTCTGTGGTTGATTGTTTTGAACAATTTATTAAGAATTGACCTATTCTCATAAAACTTTGTGAAGAAAACCATGATAAAATAGATGGAAGTATCTCATCCAAAGTATCTAACATTGGATTAAAGAGGAATGTAGAGAATGTGCTCAGTATACTGAGGCCTATATCCATAGCCTTAAACAAATTTCAGAGAAATTGTTGCTGCATTGCTGATGCTGTCAAAATTTGGATGGCACTTTGAGACATTCAAGAAAGAAATCTCACCAGAAAGTTAAACTGCAGGCAATAAGGAAGCGAATGGATCAAGCACTGACTCCACCTCATTTTCTTGCGAACATTCTCGACCCTAGATATAAAGGTAGATGCCTAACTTCTGAAGATTATGATGCTGCCATGGCATGGGTGTCTCAGAATCACTCCTCAGATATGCCAGTCAATAAATTTCAGGGCTGGAGCAGAACCATTTAAGCAGTACATGTTTACTGATGATGTTTTGCACAAAGTCACTCCCCTGAATTGGTGGAAATCATTAGCCAGGCATCTTGAAACAGAGTTCCTTCAGTTGCCAAGCCAACTTTTCACAGCAGTAGTTTCCTCTGCAGGCAGAGAGAGAATATTTTCATCGTTTGGTTTTATTCACTCAAAGCTAAGAAATCGACTGAGAATTGAAAAAGCAGGAAAACTCGTATTTGTTTATCTATGAATAAAAATGACAGTGGGAGTGGGGAAGATGAGCTAGTTGTAGAAGTTTTAAGGATAGCATACATTTAGTGTTGTGATGACTTACCTGTTAGAGTTAATAAAATTTGAAAATTAAAAAAAAAGTGTTTAAAGACAGTCGTCAGCCAGCAACTCAGGAGACTGCTGCAATTGCAAATGTGAAACATTTATGTAACATTTAAGATTTAGTTTAATAAAATATAAGTGCTATTGTGTTTGTGTGTGTGTGATTTAGTTACTATTCCTAATGTACTGTGGCTGCATCTGCAGCTTGACACAGGTAATGAATATTATGTACTATTTCCTAAATTAATAAAAATTAAATTGTAAATTAATGTTTTAGTGATCAGATTTGCACCATTGTTTAAGAAATATATGAAGAAGTATTAACGGGAAACTTTATTTAAATATATGATTTAAATCAGTCCACCCTACGCACAATCTTTATACCTGTTTAACTATATGTTGGGTAGGGGGGTGATTTTTTTCCTACCAAAATACTTAAATTGGTATAGTCCCTAGTGTGGACACAATTGTTATATTGGGATAAAAGTGCTTGATACAAGTCAGAAGACATAATTGAATACACACACGGAGGAGCCGTTACTTTACATACGTTCCTCAGAGTAAATTTATATTTCAAAGGCTAAAACTATCATTGCCCATCACTGCTCATGCTTGGAAAGGCAAACAGTGTGTGTGGATTTTTAGTTCTTTCCTTAATCCTATAACCCTGCTAATCCTGTAGTTATTGGAATACTACCTTCAGCAGGAAGGAGGGATTTTTGGATTTTTCCCAGGCTACACAACAGCTGTAGCACCTCAGTATTTTCATTAAGTCTCTGTTGTCTCTCCATTTTTCTTCTTCCCTTCTAAATGGCATCATTCTTGTGATGTGCCCAAGCTCTTCTGGTCTAGGAAGCAAAAGATTTAACATTGTTTCCATCCCAAGCACCCATATGCAGCTGTACTAGCCAGTAGGCTAATATGATTATTGTAGTGAATTATAGCTTGGTAGAAGCTCCAGAATTTTCCTGTGGCATTAAAAGCAGTTTTAAACAAACCTCCGAACCAGTTTTTTCATAAAGAGCTAGGACATTTTGTGCTGTATTAGGATGAGTTCAGACAAAACTGTACCGGGGGGGAGGATCATTCTTTGGGTACTGATTGAAGTCTTGTAAGGGGTAGCTGTATTTGTTGTGCATCTTGTAAATCAATCATTACCGTTGTAGGGGAACTGAAAACCCACTTTTCTTTATCTAGATGCATGTCTTGCTTTATTAGTAGAAAAAAGCAGCCTGTTGAAAAGCTCAACTGTATAAAGAGTTTCTTAAACGTATCTTGAACAGTTAAAACTGTGTATTAAAGATGAGGCTCAAGACTGGTTTGGCTTAAAGTGAACCTACTTGGTTTGGTTTTGTATTGGGCATGCGTATACTATGTACTTCCTGCAAAGCATGTCTGCTGTGTTCCTGTAACCATCACTCTTTTCTGAGAGCATGCTTCTGATAAACTGCAATATTCTTCCTGACCACAAAATGGAACAGGCAGGTTGAATGTGGAACTGCAGGGATTATGAACTTTGTCCTGATCACTCTTACAGGATGTGCATTTAGAGAAAAATCACTAGTATGCTAGACTCTCTACTAACCTTAACAGCTCATGAAATATACATGTCCTGAAAGCATTTATATCTCCTAATTATAAATTAGTATATTTTCATTGGTTTTGCTGCTGTTGAATATCAACGATGTAAGACTTCACAAAACTGAAATTGCTGTATACGTGTACTGTGGTTCCTTTTCTCATGTACCTGCTGACATAAGTTTGTTCCTGCTTTTAAGAAAAGCTACAAAGGCATAGTTGAGAAGAGACTATCCAGTTCTACTCTGAAGGGTGACTGACTATGGAAATGGCATCATAAAATTCCACATCAAATTTGCACAGTTTAAATTATTTTTTTTTAAACTGCAGACTGCCCCTGCAAAATTAGTCTGGGATCTGAAAGTCAGACTATGGTCTGTCCTGTTGCAAAGGTTCTCCCAAACTAATGCTGTTCTCATTTACATCTGTAATTCCACTGTCTTAAAAGCATGCTATCAATGAAATTATAGAACCTTATTGCTTTAATTGTAACAAAGCAAAATTTAAAGATAGTGAGGACTGTATACATGGCCCTGCAAAGTGCACTTAACAGGGAGCCAGGAAAGATACAGTTCATTCCCCTTGTGTTGTTTTGGTCTGCAAGGCTGCAAGTTTGGACTAATGTAACTCTTAATCCCTGGGCTGTGAAATAAGAAACCCAGTTCCTGTGTATGTAAGGTCACTGAAGGTATAGATATCCCTGAAACACTTAAAGTTGATTTTCAGAAATTGAGGACAGAGAAATAGAGAATATTCCATTTTTATTAATCTAGACAGATGTGTATACAAGATGCAGTGTTTATCTTTATCAGAATTTTAGAGCACAGTACATTAAGCCTCTCAACACCCTTGTAGCATTGTTATTCCTATTTTACAGATGGGCAAACTGAGGCAACGATTTGTCCAGTGAATCAGTATCAGAGCAGAAACAGAACCCAGAACACCTGACTCATAGGTCTGTGTTCTATTCACTAATTAATCTTACACTGTCGCTTGAGTGTTTGTAGAAGACAAACAAAAGCAAACTTTTTTCTTTGATTAAAAAGCTTTCACGTTGTTAGGCATTTAAGAAGACTGCCTCTGTCTCACGTTACTTGTCACTGGGAAGCAGCAGAATTATCAAGAACAATAAGAAATCTGTTTTGTTTTGTTTTTACAATTGGCTCATTAAAAATGAATGATTCAGTTAATATCTATTTCCCCCTGACTACTTCTGTAAATCCTGTTAAGGTTAAAGCTTCAGAGGAGACCGAGGCCCCAAAATATTTGCCTTTGCCCATAGTGGGAACAAAACAGTACTAAGACCATTATCTAGATTTTTATATACTACACCCATCACAGTAGTTGCTTTGCTGACAGAGTTCAGTACAAAATAGATGTGGAAAAAAATTGGAGAGAGAAATGGAAGCACACATTATAAGCACAGGTGAGGCAGAAGGAAGATGGGGAAATAAAGAATTAGCTTGATTAAAACATGGGGAGCAAGAATAATCTGAAAATAAAGATGCAGGAAACATTAAATGTGAAGGTATTTGAGTGCAACAGCCTAAGTTGAGATTTGGCAAGGAAGCAATGCACGACACTTGCTTCATCCATTGCTATGTTCCAGGGTTATCTTCTGCCTTTGTGCCTGATTCACAAAATATTTGCACCGCAATTCCTAGCCTTCAAAAACCTTGAGGTTTTTTATAGCTTCAAATAAGAAAAAGCAGTGCACAGTTCAGATTGTCACATTCAGTATGTTTTGACTGACATTAAATTCTGCATTAGTCTGCACTGTCCTGCACAACTTCATAGCCTTTGGGTTAAATCTGACATATAAGGGCAGTCGGGTGGTAGTTTGTAAAGGGATTTCAGTGAGTGTGTTTGGGGAGTTTTCCCAGGGGTAATCTCTCACTGGCTGACACGTTTTCAGTGAGGTCACCCAAAAGGCGACTTATGTAGTGAACATGTTTCTGTCTGCACAGTTGAGGTTTTCTTTCAAATACTTGGCTGAAATATGTGCAGATACCTCTCTGAAAAAAATCAGTTTTGTTGTGAAATTACAGTGAAACTGTAAAAGGATTATGGAGCATTGATACGGTTGGGAGGGTCATGTCAGAGGTATCTTTCTTCCCCAGCTTTAGAGAAATCCCTACAGATGGGCTAGTAGAGGTGTTATGGTGGTACTTGTACTTTCCAAATTCTGCCTTTTGGTAGCTGTTAGTACTGAAATACATCTTGCTATCACCTATCCCCGCACCTACAAAGGTTATTGCAATTGTAACAGGAGTAATTTCTCTATGCCAAAAAAAACCACCTCCTGTTTCAGAAGGAAATATTTTTAAAGTACCTGGGAGGGAATGTTTTTAAATAAGCTCCCTACTCTCTCAGGCTCTTGCACATCTCTGTGGCATGACTCTTCTATGTGATCAGCTTGTTGTGAGGGCTCTTTACTGAATAAAGTAGTTGTGCTTTCTAGAATCTTGTCTTAGGACAAAAATTCCTGACCTCCTACTTGTGTGCTGTAGGATTTGGCTAACTTACATTTTATATTTAAGAGTTAGATAAGGAAAAATGTACCTAGGAACTTTTATTTACCATTTATCTTTCAGTGCTTGGCTTAACATTTGTTGGTGGTTTGGAACATAGAAACAGTTGGTTTGTTACTGCATGATACATCAGGAAGCATTTACATTTTAATTAACTCCTTTACTATCTTGTTTTCAGATGCTTTGCATGCATACTTTGGGATCTGTGGCCTGTCATTAATGGAGGAATCGGGCATTTGCAAAGTTCACCCTGCCCTGAATGTAAGCACAAGAACCTCTGAGCGCCTTCAGCACCTTCATCAGATCTGGAAAACTAAGGACTCTAAACAGTGTTCAGATGATGTGCACATCTCTACATGACTGATTTAGACTCAAGCTTAATTTGGTAGCGTAACTGTAGCCCAGGGTTAAAAGCCATGTATAACCAATGTGCTCTTTTTAAGTGCTGGAGTCATACAATCAAATTCATGTTACTGGCGTCACTTTGATAGTGAATGGCCTTTAGCCAGTTGTTATTCACTGGGATAAAAGGAAATTTCAGTTGTATAGAAGTTTGCCACTGCAGACTCTTGAAATGGCTTGTACTTCTAAGAAATCCCTTGAGGCAAATTAAGTTTTTTCATTTTTATTTTATTTTTTAAAATTTGTGCATACCGTGTCAAAGTTTATAATGGGGAAAGTGTCTTCAAAATCTGTTTACATATTATCATACAGTATAGCACTGAACCTCACAAAGAGTTCTTACTGATCTTAATGGTTGGCACATGTTTGGGTAGAGAATCTGTTAAGTCTCAGTTGAAAGTAGATGTCAGCTTCCATAACCTTTGTAAACAAAAAATAAAATTATTTTATTCAATATAGACAGGATTCCTAAAGTTGTGTTGCGTTGTTATATTAATTCCATAATCCCCTTGTATAACTCAAATTAGGCAATTGTAATAGCTTGATATGAAGTATTATTTATTATATTAATAGGATTTTGGTTAGTTTTTTAGGGCATACCTCATTAACAATGGAAGAGAAAAGTAACCAGCAGATTTCTGTGGTAACGGTTCCACCTGGCAAGGTGCCATCAATAGGATTTCTGAAGCAGAGTACCAGAAATGCTGGTAGTGTTACACCCTCACTTACATCTTGATTTCTTTCAAATTATTTCTCCCCTTCAATGTCAAAGGAAAAAGTCCTGATTTGCTTTTAAATGCCTGAATGTGAAGAGCAGAAAGTTGTATTTTAAAATTACTGTTTGATGCTTTTTTAAATAGATTTATTTCAAATAAAGTCCGATAAATTGAACATTTTCAGCTGTTTGCTGGTATAATCTCTAGTTTTCCCAGAATTAAGAAGTGTAGGTTAGGTGCTGTTCTGAGTTGAAGCAATAATTTTCTAGCTGTTGAGTTAGTGACAAATCACCATTGCTTAAATTTCACAAACATACAGCAGGAAAATAAATGATACACCTAACCTTGCTATGACCTCGCTGACCTGCATCTCAAAAAGCCACAAATTCTCATTTAAAAACAGATTTCCACTTCTGTTCACTGAGGATCTGCTGCTGGCAGCTAAACAAGTGACATACGCCCAACATCTGTATAAAACTGATCCAAGAGGAGAAACTAAGAACACCTTGGGCTCTTTGTGCTGATGGATAAGTAAGTGACCCTGGGGCTGGCCTTTTCAACTCATTAAGGTAGCACTCGTAAGTTGCTCTGAGCCAGGACGTAGCACTGGTGCTGGAAGTGGGTCCAAGTGATGAAATGGCACTCCTTTAATTGGCATGTGTGGGGAGTGACATCTCCGGCATTGACTTTGTCCCATAGGACATTAGTGCGTAATCCACAAAGGGGTTCCCTCGTGTATGGCTAACAAAAGTCACACCTTGTAGCCTTGCAGTCTTTAGGGAAAATCCTGGTGACAAAACACAAGAAATGGGACTCCAGTGAAAACAGTGAGTCCTGGGCAAATCCCTCACTCTTCTCCTTTTCCAGCTAGACAACTTCAGCCACATCTTTTTCAGGCTGAATGTTGGCATGGTTGACAGCAGGCTTCAGTTTCTCTTCAGCTGGAATAATTAAAACTTATTGTAAAGTCACATTTGTTCCCCATTAACTCCTATGGCTTTGTTCTTAAGTCCTTGAACTGTTCATGCCTTTGCCTCTCATTTGAGACTAATTACTTTGATCAGTATGAAACCTTAATCTTTTTAAATTGACAAAGATCCGTCTGTGCAAACAGCCAACTCGGCATGCATGATTTGTCATTCTTAATGTCCCATTCTTCATCAAACTTGACAAACGATGGGCACTAAACATTCCAGTACAGCATTTTGAGTCTGATTTCCAATACTATTGAAGCTAGTAGGCATAAATCTAAATTTCATATTACTGTGAATTGCTTACTGCATTTTTTTCCCTGGTCAGCAAGTGTCTTGAGTAGGGAAAACGTATGAAATTCCTGAGAATTAATGAGGAGAAGAACCTGGAAACTCCTCTAAGATCTAATGAAAGCAGTTACATACCCAGGACAGCAGCTGAAAATGTAGCTTGAGAGCATGACAAACAACTGTCCATCTATCACCCTCATCCATCTGTCCACCCTCAACTCTTTACAGGCTCTGTTTATAAACTTGTGAAGCTAAAATTTCTACATAAGCAGTTAATGTATTCATTTCTGTATTACACTTATGTAATAAATAGAAAGCAGACAGGTGCAATACAGGCCTGAGGATGTAATAGCTGCTGCTGCTTCAAGTGATGGTACCTGTGTGGATTCCAGACGTGTGGTGCACATGTGCATCAGAGCCAGAACTGTTCATAGTAGTGTCCATTGACCCGCTCTACTGGGGTACGTCAACCGTGTGGTGCATCCAAGGCTTTAAGAAGCTGTGCGGGTTGACGCACCTCCTGTTCCTTCTTATCTCCTCATGGCCAGAATCGGAATCCCTGTTCCTTAGCGCTCTTAGTTTTCTAAGAGAACTTGTCTGTTTTTTCTGCCGTTTCTACATAATTTTTCTTCTAGATATATATAGTTCCAGTAGTAGCTACTTAGTTAGGACTCCCCCACTTGGACTTCTTACCCTTCCTGGGAACTGTGCCTCAGAACACCAGCTTCAAAAGCCAGGCTTCACGCTCGTGCTCCTCCTCTGAGCAACTAGCACCAACATTGTCTGTATTGCCTCAGCAAGGCTCACATTGCCCATTGCTCCATTTGCCACTCGTTTCTGTCTTGGACTTGGGAACTTCGCCTCTATAAACACCTGGTGGAGGAGGTTACATGCCTACGTGTGCAATCAGATCTGGAACCGCGTGAGGAGCAGTGCCCGTCACCACCGGTGAGTGCTCCCCTGATCCCTTCTCATGCGCCGGCATCCGTGGTTCTGCCAAAACCCCACCATGTGTATAAGAAGCATGGACGTGGGCACAAGGGTGGCTCCCCAAAAGGGACCATCTCTAAATGCAGCGCTGCCTCCCTGAGCCGTACCAGGTCACGCGTTGACCTGGCTGCTCTGCCTTCTAAGAAGCCTCGCATGGAGCATAAGTTCAAGCACCACCGGCACCGACTCCAGCCACAACCATCAGTCCACAGCCTTCGCCTCTGGCACCATCAATGCCACCTGGTCCCTGGCCTCTCGCACAATCCCCCATGCGCTGGGCCGCCTGTCTCAACTGTTTCCCACAGCCAAGCTGATGCGGCCATATGCCAGCTCCCCTCTGCGACCCGGCTCCCATCTCCAGCAAATGAGCCCCTCCTGCTGGTGAAGCACTCTGCTCCGCTCCGCCTTGTACTGATGGCCCCATCCTTGCCAGAAACCGTCCTTGGAATCTGAGTGGTCTTCTGAGCCAGACCCCTCATTCCTGTGCAATTGTACAGCCTGGATCCTCGATGGCACCCGTCCTACCCACCACCATACAGCCCTCCCGCCAAGGCATGGTACCACTACCTTTGGGGCCTGCTGCTTCCCAGCAACCCATATGCCTGGCCCTATTGGCTCACTTGGGACCCCTCTGGGACCATGGGGTGCTGCCACTACCACTCCACCTGCCATCTCCCATCTCTACCCTCCATCCATTATGAGTCTCAGGACATGACTGCACTACAAGTTCTCACTGGAGCCTCATCTCCAGACAAAACACTCATTCCGCCTTCCTTTTCCCCTCTGAACGACCACAGCCAGTATAACGACCTGCTTCAACACCTGGCTGCAACTCTCAACCTCCCGGTGGAGGATGTCACAGGACCCGCAGAACCAGTTCCTGGATATCATGTAACTGTCTGGGCCTTCCCGCACTGTCTTTCCTATCCATGAGGCCATTCTCCAACCAGCCAGTTAGTCTGGTATGCCCCAGCTTCCTGCGCCCTATCCCAAAACGTGCCAAATGCAGCTACGTCATGCCTTTTAGGGCAGTGTTTCTCAACCTTTTAAGTAGCAAGTACCCCATAACTTCTGAAAATTTTAATAAGTGCCCCAACACTCAATTTTCCACAGGATTTTATATTTACAGACTAATAGGAGCCATATGTTGGAAGAAGGGCTGAGTATACCTTGATATACCTTGACTTTAGCAAAACTTTTGATACAGTGTCACAGTATTCTTATCAGCAAGTTAAAGTAGTATGGGTTGGCTGAATGGACTATAAAATGGATAGAGAACTAGCTAGAGCATATGGCTCAATGACTAGTGATCAATGACTCCATGTCTAGCTGGTAGCCGGTCACAAGTGGAGTGCACCAGGGTCGGTCCTGGGGCTGGTTTTGTTCAACATCTTCATTAATGATCTGGAAGATGGGGTAGATTGCACCCTCAGCAAGTTTGCAGATGACACTAAGCTGGGGGGAGTGGTAGATACTCTGGAAGGTAGGGATAGGATACAGAAGGACCTAAACAAACTGAAGGATTGGGCCAAAAGAAATCTGATGAGGTTCAACAAGGACAAGTGCAGAGTCCTGCACTTAGGACGGAAGAATCCCATGCACAGCTACAGACTAGGGACTGACAAGCTAGGCAGCAGTTCTGCAGAAAAGGACTTGGGGGTAACAGTGGATAAGAAGCTGGATATGAGTCAGCAGAGTGCCCTGGTTGCCAAGAAGGCTAATAGCATATTGGGCTGCATTAGTAGGAGCATTGCCAGCAGATCACGGGAAGTGATTATTCCCCTCTATTCGGCATTGGTGAGGCTGCATTTGGAGTATTGTGTCCAGTTTTGGGCCCCCCACTAGAAAAAGGATGTGGAGAAGTTGGAGAGAGTCCAGCGGAGGGCAACAAAAATGATTAGGGGGCTGGAGCACAATACTTATGAGGAGAGACTGAGGGAACTAGGCTTGTTTAGTCTTCAGAAGAGAAGAATGAGGGGGGATTTGATAGCAGCCTTTAACTACTTGAAAGGGGGTTCCAGGGAGGATGGAGCTAGGCTGTTCTCAGTGGTGGCAGATGACAGAACAAGGAGCAATGGTCTCAAGTTGCAGTGGGGGAGGTCTAGGTTGGACATTAGGAAAATGTTTTTCATTAGGAGGGTGGTGAAGCACTGGAATGGGTTACCAAGAGAGGTGGTGGAATCTCCATCTTTAGAGGTTTTTAAGCTGCGGCTTGACAAAACCCTCGCTGGGATTATTTAGCTGAGGTTAGTCCTGCTTTGAGCAGGGGGTTGGACTAGATGACCTTCTGAGGTCCCTTCCAACTCTATTATTCTATATATATAAGGCCATGATATGATAGATGTCAGATCTAGTGTGGGTAGAGTTACCACCTTTACACCAGGGGTGCGCAACTCAGTTATGGACCTGGGCTATAAGTGATGTTGGTCAAAGCTAGCAGGCTTTCAGCAGCTTGCCAATGCTGGGGAATAAAAAGTGCTGCACCAAATTTTTTGCCATGGATTTGAGAGAAGGGCGGGGTGAGAGAGAGACCGGGAAGGAGGGTGAGAGAGAGAGACACAGGAAAAGAGAGTAACTGGTAAAATCTGGGGCTATCATAGTTGTCAATTTCACTGCTCAGCTAGAGCAGTGAAACACAAGTTTTTTGGGCACTGGACTAGGAGCTGGGACTGGGCGGGAAGTGGCCGACTGCTGCGCGCCTTCCCCAAAACCGGCAGCTGCCACCTGCCTCCTGGCAGGAAGTGGGGGGCTGCCGCCCACCTCAGAAGCCGGCGGTGCTGCCTGCCTCCCCTTCACTCTGTTTTTCCCCAGGTACCCCCTGCCTGTGTCTCGCATGCCCCTGTGGGTACCACAAGTTGAGAAACTATGTTCTAGGGTACAGACTTCTTGTTTACCCACCTGCCCCCCCAACTCGCTCATGATCTATGCAGCGACCAAAGGTGCCTGGCAGCAACACTTCAAGGCCACTTCTCCATACCAGGTGGCCAAAAAACTGGACCTTCTGTGGCGCAAGGTTTACTCCTCCATAGGCTTCCATTCCTGTATTGTAACTACCAGGCCCTCCTGGCAAAGTACTTCCTCTTGTATTCCAAGTTGGCCGAATTCCAGGCTTTCCTCCCAGCAGAGAAACAGCAGGACTTTGGGCACTGCCAGCCGAGGGTGAACTTGTTGCCATGGTGTCCCTCCAAGCTGTGGTCGATGCCGCTGACCCCGCATCTTGTTCTCTTGCGTCTGGTGTGGTGCTCTGATGGGATTCCTGGTTCCATGTCTCCGGTTTCCCTAAAGAGGTCCAGACCACTCTAGAGGATCCCCCCTTCGACAACCAAAACTTTTTCAGTGACAAGCTGGACGAATCCCTCCATTCTCTCAAGGATTCCTGGTGCCACTCTCCGGTCACTTGGTCTCTACACCTCAGCTCCGACCTGCAGGCAGCAGCGATTGACTTTCCACCCTCATCTCCACACTGCCTACCAACCCTACTCACAGCGTCCACAAAGAGCAGTCTCGTCGTCACTCACGCATGCAATGGCCCCGTTACTCCACTGCTGCCACTTTCACTGCCTCCCCCTTTCCACAAGTCCCACCACGCAGCTGTTTTGACTCTTTCTCTGAGACCTGCAAACCTCCCCCAACCTC
This sequence comes from Emydura macquarii macquarii, assembly GCF_026122565.2. Classification (NCBI taxonomy): domain Eukaryota; kingdom Metazoa; phylum Chordata; order Testudines; family Chelidae; genus Emydura; species Emydura macquarii. Next base: position 26,269,115 of record NW_027133034.1, read on the forward strand.
TACCCCCTCAGGGCACTGCAGATCATCTTTGGGGGCCGACTTGCCCTGTTTGCCCGCAATTGGGGCACAATGATTACCATTGACTGATGGGTGCTGGACATTGTTCACTGGGAGTATCTGGTAGAGTTCCTCTCCTTCTCCCCTTGTCACCCGCCCTATGGTGGCCATGAGGATCCCTCCGACCACGATCTCCTCCAAGAGGAAGTAGACATCCTCCGCTGGAAGGGCACCATAGAATGCAACCTGCACTGCTACTGTGGCTATGGGTTCTACTCCCCTTATTTCCTTGTGCCAAAAAAGAGGGATGGTTGCTACCTTATTCTGGATGGCCAGTCACTGAACAAATTCATAAACAAGTTCAGATTCCGGTCATGCTCCCCCTTATTATCCCATCCCTCCCCCATGAGTCTGGGTCATGGCTCTCAATATGAAGGATGCATACTTTCACATAAACATCCACCCAGTTCATCAAAAGTTTCTCCATTTCAAAGCGGGACACTCTCACTATCAGTTCTGGGTCATCCTCTTTGGTATCACCACTGCCCCATACGTGTTCACAAAGGTCGCCGTCCCACAGGCATCATCTCAGCCACTCAGTGTTCGCTTACCTGGACAGCTGGCTTCTCATTGTACCGTCTCTCAACAGTCTCCTCTCCACTATCCAACCCCCTCACCGGCCTGGGCATCAAAATCAATGAGGACAAGTCGGTTCTCTCTCTACCCGTACACTTACTTTCATCGGGGCACACCTAGACTCTCTCACAGGCCGAGCTTTTCTCCCAATGAACTTTTTTGCTGCCCTCACCTCCCTCATTGCACAGCTGTGTCGCAATCCATGCATACATATCTGAGGGTTCCTTTTTCTCTTTGGCCATGTGGTGGCCTGCACCTCTGTGACACTATATGCCCGCACGGACACCTCACACATTGGATGGGGCGCTCACTTGACGGGCCATACAGCCCAGAGTCTTTGGATGCCCAGGGAGGCTCAGATGCATATCAACATCCTAGAATTGCAGGCCATCCATCTTGCCTGTTGGGCATTCTTGCCCCTCATAAGATCCCTGCACATTCAACAGCTCTCCGACAACATGACAGCAGTTGTGTATATCAGCCATCAGGGCAGTGCCTGGTCCCCTTCCCTCTGCGCGTAGGCCATTCATCTCTGGAATTGGTGCCTCAGGCACGGAGTCATCCTGCACGCCATGCATCTCTCAGGCAACAGCAACTCCCTGGCAGACATGCTCAGCAGGTCCTTCTATGCCAAACACAAATGGGAGCTACACAATCTCATGCTCTGCTTGGTCTTTCGCCAGTAGGGCAGGCCGTGCTGGGATCTCTTCATGACCACCGCGAACCACAAGCTCCCTCTTCTGCTCCAGAGGAGCCCTTGGGCTGGGCTCCCAGAGCAATGCTCTTCTCCTGCCCTGGACCACCAAACTCTGCTTTGCCTTCCTCCTCATCCCCATGCTCCTGCAAGTCCTGCACAAGGTGCAGCGCGATTGAGTATGAATCATCCTCATAGCCCCTTTTTGGTCCCACCAGTACTGGTTCACTGACCACCTTCACCTCTCCACCTGCCCCTCTGATCCACTTCCCCAACCTCCCGGATCTTCTCGCATAGCTGTCTGCAGCATTCCAAGCCTGCCTAACGGCTTGGTATTTGGATGGGGCTCACATGTAGACAGGATGTGCTTCATGCCAGTGTGTGACATCCTCACGCATGGTAGACACTTGTCTACCAGGGTCTGTTATCAAGCAAAATGGTGACACATCACCCCTTGGGCACAGCACCACCGCTACTCTCTGGACTTCATCTCCAGTCCTGTCCTCCTTGACTACCTTCTCCACTGTAGACGGTCAAGCCTCGCCCACTTCTCCATTCGGCAGCGCTCAGTGCCTTCTTCCTTCCCGTGGATGGTTTCTCCACCTTCACTCACTCGACCGCCGCCCACTTCCTCCTCAGACTACTCAACGCCTTCCTGTCAGTGCAGAAGCCAATCCCCTCTTTTGACCTTATTCTCATTTTCTTTGCCTTCACAAGGCCTCTCTCTGAACCCCTCGCAAACCTGCTCTTGCCCACCTCTCTAAGAAGGTGATCTTTTTGGTGGCCATCACCTCTGCAATGTGGGTTAGCAAGCTGGCTGCCATGATGGCCGACCCACCTCTTACTGTCTTCCACAACGACAAAGTCTCTTTATGACAACACCCCAAGTTTCTCCCCAAGATGGCCTCCGTTTCACCTCAACCAATCTATCCACCTTCCAATTTTCTACCCCAAATTGTGCACCTCTCCCAGGGCACACGCGTTGTGCTTTCTTGATGTCCACCATACACAGGCCTTTTATCTCCAGTGCATCTGCAATTTCTGGGCCTTGCCCAGACTCTTCCTTGCCATTGCAGAGCACTGTCCGGGAGCACACCCTCTCCTCGCAACACCTCTCTAAGTGGATCTCCCGTTGCATCAAGGAATGCTATGCTCTCACATTCCACCTCCTGGAGTCAGGATCCACTCCATGCGGGCGCATGCCACCATGTCGGCCTTCCTTGTGGACATTCTGTGGCAGGACATTTGTAGGACAGTCCCATGGTCCTCTGTCCACACCTTTACCACTCACTACACCATTGCCCCAGCAGCGGCAGCAGTTGGCCACACCGTCTTGCAGTCTTACCTCCTGCAACCTGGAGCGGTGTCAACCTGTACAGCCTCTAAAAACCTCAGATGCAGCACATGGTCAACTACCATAAACTGCCCAGTGCAACTATGCAGTACTACCACAATTGAACCAGGACCTTTCATTGTTTTTGTGATTCTGGCATTCTGCATGCAGGAAGAAAATTTTGATTATCTTCCTAAATACAGAACTACAGCAGCCCTGCTACTCTAATTTCTCCTTCTTGCCATGATGCACTATGTAGCTATATGTATATATTAGTGTTTTATCTACTAACCTTCAGCATCTGAAAAAGCCAGCAGCTGAAAGTTGCTGTTGCTAAAGCAGAGTGGTAGCTGTAAGCTCTCATTGCCAGCAATTTGTTTGCCTCTGAGCCATACAGAAAGCCACAGGTACTGATTTCACAGCCTGCTACAGAAACTTAAATTGGCTTTCTTAGACCAAGGAAATTAAAACCTTTTAAAGGAATGTGAATATTGAGATTTTAGCCTACACAAATTGAAAATTAAGGCTTATATAGCAACCTTAATCTTTGAATTTGTATGGAGTTGGTGGAAGATGTCATAACACAACACTGGGAATGTTACTGTTAAATACACATGTATCCATATAATAAGAATCCAGGAATGTCACTCTGGCATGTCTTTGGGTGAGTGTGAAGTGATAGAAGCAGCTACAAACATGGTTGAGGGCTCTTTTTGTTCTGAATATCACCAGGTTCAATCATCACTGGGATTCACAGTGGTTTTAAGTTCTCAGCTGTTTTTAATTATACCTATGTGATGTACAGCTTCATTGAGGTATGTATCTATGCCATGACAAGAGACCTACACCGTTATGATGTCAGAGGTTGCTCAACCAATCACGACCATTATTCCATAGCTAAATTGCACACAACAGTTTCAGTGCTTGGATGAGAGACTGCAGATATGATGGATTACTTGGCCCGAATGCCACCTGCACAAATTTACAGACCCATCTCAACACAACCAGCACACACAATAACCCCTAGAGTGTCTGTTGAGTCACTGTGAAGCTATGGAAACTACACGCATGCCTGAGAGCAACTTTTGGTTTGACTATCTCCAGGTTCAATCATCACTGGAATTTGCAGTCTCTTAACATCCAGGACACTTTCAGCTTTTTACACACATGATTTGACATATTACACCTGTGTGACAGCATGAGCTTTCAACTAGTTTATAACTATGGGCTAGCCATCCTGAGGGCTATGACCAGGCCAGTCAACAATTCTAATACATCTGGCTAACAAGTAAATTTGACATAGCTATTTTTTTCAGGGTCATTCTGGAAATTTCTAACAGTTACATTTAAACCGAAATAACCTGAAGAAATACCTGCCCCGTGCTCTAGGTAGTCTTGACAAACTAAAGCACAAGTAATGAGAGAGCAGAAGCAAACCAGCCACCCTTCTCTGCACAAATGTAGCCAGTATCTAAATATTCCCTCCCAAAGCTACAGCCCTTTGCAGCATGTCCTGAAGCTTTGGTTTATTTCAGATCAAAAGGCAGTGAAAACAATTTCCAAAGTCCAGGGGCCCTCATGGACAATGCCTTTCCAAAAGCTGCTTTTTACATAGTCCGACGGCTCTTACGGTGGCGCCAGTGCCCCCAGTTGATGTGGAAAAGAGCAGTCATGTTGGGAGATAGAAGTCCCTCGGATAAGCAGCTACTTGGTGGGACCTGTGTAATTTAAAATCCTCATCACTGTAACTAAAACAAAATGTTCATGACAATATATCAACAGGGAAACGTTTTCTGTGAAGAAAGATGAGAATCTTGGTACATTTCTAAATGGCCACTATTGGGTACTGTAGTTCGCACCAGAACATAATTGCTATGCTACCCTAGACCTGTTCTACTGCACTAGTTAGCTTGGCTTGGAAACTATGTAGCATTGGATGCTTTAGAATGAGGTTCCATTAATCCTGTGCTGGACAACTGTGAAATAAGGAAGTCTTCCTAAAGAGTTATTTCCTGTGTTTTTAACCCAAATGATGCTGTAGTTGTTAGCATGTAGAAAGAGAAACCCAAATTAATCTAACCATCTTATTGTCACTGAGAGCCTTGAGTTGCTGGAAGAGCAACTCGGGGGCCGTCTAGACCAAGGAGCGCAGGGGGGCATCAGCAGTGGCCAGGAGCATAGTCCCCTGTATTGTGAAGTGGGGAAGGACCTCTAATTGAATTTGGGAGTAGCCTGTGCAGGGGTTTATACCCTCTTCCCCCTGCAACCTGAGTAGCAAGCTCCCAAATCCTTCCCACCCTTTAACACGTTGGAAAACTAATTTATTGGATTCACCCAGTGGCAATGGGAAGAAAATAATCCGTTTTATAGTTAAAAACCATTGTAATCTGCTATTTACAGCACGATACAAAACAAGGTGTTTCACATGTTTGTCATATGTCACAGATTTGATAGCTTATCCCACCTGTTGACTTGAAGGTGTGGGTGATCAGGGATGGGGAGCTGAAGGAGGGTGACCTGATCAGAATGCTGAGCCAGGAAGATGACAATCATTGCAGCACTTTGTGGGGACGGTGTGGGTTTTAAGGAGACCATAAATGAAGGTGAAGGGGTGTGTGTGTGTGAGAGAGAGAGAGAGAGCCTTTAGCTGGAAAAACATTTTTTGCGATGTTGGTGACGTGGTGGCAGAATTTGGATTTGATTTGAATGACATAAAAATGCCCCAGTAACTCTGCATTCCAAATGTTGAACTCTTACTCTTTAAGCTAGGGGAGATCTTTTTCAATGCAAACATCATTGTACAACGTACATATCGCATATTATTCAGCCTTTACCGGGGGGGAGACAAATGTGTCAGGGTTAGGGGAAGAAGGGGTAGGACAGATTCTTCCTCCTTAATGCTGCCATGTTTAATGCATTCAAAACTGCAGTTCTTCCCTCTCCTCCTGTGTTCCATCCCTGTGGTGTTGCCGACGTAGTGTGCTTTGGAGCTCTTTGTAATAAGATGGGGTAGCTAATTCCCCTCCAGCAGTGCAGGGAAGTACAGCTCACTGTTACACTAGTGCTCTTTAGTGTCCATCTCTAGTCCAGAAAGAATCATCCACCTGGGGACAGGTGAGCGAACCAAACTCCTGCATTCGTGCCCCGCCTGAAGCAGTGAGGGCATGTCTGCATATCCCCAGCAGCAGTCTCAGAGCCTGAGGTGACAGCCCCAGGCTCACGCTTACCACGCTGAAACTAACTGTAGACGTAGTGGCTTCAGCAGGAGCTCGGGCTCTGAAGCTCCCCCCATTCCGAGGCTGCTACTCTCTGTGTAGACATACCTTGAGAAGCCAGAAGGAAATCAGTGGTAGAGAATGGGGCTTTCATTGCAAAGGCTGCTAGAGAGCTTTGTTTACATAAAACATAGGTCTGGGCGGGGAACATGCACCTGGTGAAGGGAAGCCTGTGTGTGACAATAGATTGGGGTCTTTTGTTCATAAAGACCTAATCGGTGTTGAACCATGTAAAACTGCCAAGGTGACTGTGAGAGACCACGTGCAGAATCTAGCTCCAGTAAACGGAAACTCCCCATGAGGGCTAATTTTGTTTTACAAACCTAAGTTAAAACATTCTTTTGACATAGCAGCAAGGCTATATTTAAGTTGTTCTTGTAGCCCAATCCTTCCCCTTCTGGATCCATGTCCCCTCCACCACCTCCTTCCCCACAACCACATCATGCATACTTGACAGGTTTTGCAAAATGCAGCCTTTTTTTTAGGAAAGAGGATCCAGCATGTGGCTCTCCCTCATTTTATGGGAGATCCACAAAAGGGCAATCTGATATTAAAGTGACAAGGCAAACCGGGATCTTCGGAATAAAATCAGGACAGAACTTTAGAAGGATTTTATTTTTAATCACCTAGTGCTAAGTGTAGAAAAAGCTAAGTGAATGGTTCTTCTGTCTGAGCGTGGTGCCCAGACAACTAAGGACGTTGGACATTTTTTTAAATGCCATGTTTAGTTCAGCTAATTTAAAGATGTTATTTTAAGTCAGCTCTGTATTTAGATGGTGCTCCACAATAACCTTTATTATAGCAAAACCTCCCTTAAATGGTGATTTTCTCTTCAAAAATAAAACAGTTTAAAATAATTTCTTACTCTTGGGAATCAACCTCCATCTTGACTGGTACAGTATATTTTTTAAAAATAAACACTCTTGAAATGTAAACTCTCATTGTAGAGCTGCCTCCATTTTTTAAAGGCCACATAATCTTAGCCTTGTAATTTATTTTGGTGCTTGATCTGTCTGTTCCTACAGTCAATGCTTTTTAAGCTGGTCTAACTGCTGGTAGGGGGAGTGTTGTTTTGGAGGGTTTTTATGTACCACTGAACTAAAAGGCATCTCAGAATGAATATGCGAGTAGTAGTACAAATGGGAGGGAGATACTTTAGAAAAAAGCAGCCATCTTGAAAGTACAGTATGAACATAAAGACTTCAGAGTAAGTTAATCCCCTGTGGATCAGCGGCCTGCAGGCTGTGTTGGCGGCACTGCAGCCTCCCTAAATAGCCTCTCAAATATGCAGCTGCCTAGTGGAGCCAGGGACAGGCTCTCTCAAGAGCTGAATCTGTAGGAGGATTTCAAATATAGTCACAAGGCTTTCCTCTCTACACATAGCTACAGCAGAAGGGTGGCCAAAACCCTGCTTGCGGGGTGGTGGTAACAGTTGGTCCAGGGTTTCCTTCCACTTTGCTATAGTGAGACGTATATGGACCATGCAAATTAATAACACTACAAGGCTTGAAGCTTTGGCTGCTGTTCCTCTCTGATGACTCCACGCCCTGAGGATTTGTTTTCATTATAACTCCCCTAACAGACATTTTCTATTCATGGAGCACAGGAGCTAGAGTACATGCAAATATGTAGTGTGATTGTGGATTGACTAAACAAAAAAAGCACCTCCAGTTCTCTGACAGCTAGCTTTAGTCCTCGGGTCCCTGGCACTTTGCCAGTGTACCACCCTTCCCCCATCACACCATCTGTGAACCCCACATTTGAGCTGGTTGGGAATTTTGTGATGTCAATTTGTCAAAACCAATATTTTGTGGGAATGTGTCGGTTTTGATTGAACTGTCTGAGGTCCAGGATGGAATTTCTCATAACAGAGAAGAGCCACCAGAAAGTAGGCAGTAGCTTGGTGGTTAGGGACCTCATCTAGGATGTAGGAGATCCAGATTAGCGTGTGCGTGCATGCGTGAGAGAGAGAGAGAGAGAGAGAAAAAACTTCGAAAGGCATGTCGAAAATTTTCATGGCATGGGAAAACTGTTTCCCTTCCAGCTCTACTCCAGATACAAAGGAAAGGCAGAGGTGCATGTCATGTTCTACCTGAGAAGAAAAACAATCGCCACTGGTGAAGGATGCTCCAGAACTGTCTGCAGGGCTCAGGCGTGCGTGGCGGAATAGCAGTAACTAGCCTGAAGGCTTCCTTTGGACCTCACTGGACCCCTCTTGAGCCACACTCCCACATACGGTGCTGGGTAAGTTATTTATATTAAAACACAGAATTTAAGGGCACATTAGGGCCAACCATAAGCCTGGCACGGGGCTTCTGTGTAAAATATTAGGTAGGGTCCTGTCCACTTCACTCTTCTATGCCCGGATGCCCCTAATTTTCCATTCCCATGAAAATTCCCTAGCAATCTCCTCCCTGCAACCCCACCCCTCAGTTGTCCACAGTGACACTGTGTGACATCAGGTGACCCCCTGCATAGGCCAAGAAGCCACAGTAGGGAGCAGTCAGCTCTCCATAAAAAAGCGAAGGGAAGGGCAGTTCGGCAATTAGTTCTTGTCTGCGGCCTGCTGTCTCTGGAGGCAGATGACGCTGTGGAGCAGAAAGCTGGGCAAGCATTCTGACCACCCTGTGAGAGGTGTGTCGTGTGGGGATCCCCAGATAGGGCTCTGTCTAAGGGCAGCAGCAAGCTGTGGAATGCTGCTGGAGATCAGCCGTTCCCACGGTTTCCCTTCTAAAAAAGGAAAGAAAATTCCGCAGCAGCTGTTGATCAGATACCAAGGCTGGACTGGATTCCCCTCTCCGTCTTTTGATTCTAGCCAGCTTGGTGTCTCTGCAGCAGGAACAGCTTTCATAGGAGACAGGGTTGATGCCATTCTCTGTGGCGATTTGAAGCAAATGTGCAGGTGAAGGAAGGTTTTTTTGTTTGTTTGTTTTAGTTTTGTTTTTCCCCTATCAGAAACACCTGGCCTGATCACACTCACGCTAAAAAGTCGTGTGTCACATGGCACTGACAGAAAAGGCTTCATAGGAAACTTTGCTTTAATGGCAAGAGCCCCACTGGGATACTTAAGCTAGATCTGCACTAGAAACTATTGTTGGTATAGTCATGTCATTTAGGGGGTGATTTTTTGCAACATTTCTATACTGGAAAAAAGCCCTAGTGTGGATTATACCATCATAATCACTGAATTGGTATAAACTGTACCAGCAAAATCTTCTTAATCTTTTTTTTTTTCCCTTCTGGTATAAGCTGTCTACTCTAGGAGGGTTTGCCAACCCACTTACACTGGAAACTCTTTCCTAGTGTAGATTGGGCCCGAATAGAACACACTGCTAACATTCTGGTCCTTTAATGCTCATCTTAGTTTGCATTTGAATCCCAACACTTTGTTACTACAATTCAAAAACTGAACCTTGTAAGAATGTTACTGTCAAGTAAGAGAAGCGTTTTTGTCCCATTCTTCCACTAATATTAAATCCTTCGTTTTTGTGTGGTGCTATGAGAGTCCTAAAGGAACAAACCCACTCAGAGATGTTAATGAGTTGGATTCTCGTCTCTCCTGCATTGGTGTAAATCAGAAGTAACACCACTGAGATTAGTGGAGTTACACTAGTGTCAGACTGAGGAAAATCAGCCCCATTACATCTGGCTCACATGTCAGGCAAACTTTTGTATGTACAGTACATTGAGAGGAATTGTTTAGGTGGTCAAGGGCTGTTTACAAATCAGAGTAATGACATGAAAACTAACACAGGAAAATTTAGCCTGAAATTCAGGGAAAATTTCCCATTTGTGCAAGCTAGAGACTATGGAATTGTGTCTAAGGGAAGTCGCATCAGTGTGTGAGCTCCATTGATGCATTGAAAACTAGAGGAAATAAAGCATAGAAAATACACTGGAGCAAACTATCTTGTACTGACCCCTGGACTATGGGAAAATCCTCAGTAGAAATCACCCCTCTCAGATTTCCGTAAGTCTCTGATTTTGTGTTTGAGACATTACTTTAAGTACATGAATACACTCTAATGAAAAGATTCAATTTTCAGGGCACATTTTAAGAGTGGGTGACGCACATTTATGGGTACTGAAAGGTGAAGTTGATAGCAGAAGAATATGAGGAAGGAAAAGAAGATCTTGGACAGACAGTATGGTATCCTGGGTGGATCAAAAGGCTTATTCATCCACAAAGAGAGAGCAGAGGATCCTACAGAATGGGCTACCGTGGTTGCAAACCTCCAGTAATGGAGATGCCACATAAGAGGAATACATTCTGCCCAGTTTTATTCAATTCATATTTTTTAAAGCCCTATGTGCCTGATTTTCCCTTTATATGGTCAGACTTTACGAGCTACAGCTGCCGCATAAAATGGTTGCATATTCATGGTATGCATGGTTACATACTTCGGCTGGTTCCTTATAAATATATAATGGCATGTTGAAAATAATGCATAAAATATTAATAGCAGTCTGCATACTTAACCCATATTTCTGAAATGAACTTGTTCCCAGGGGCGTGTGATACAGCACCGCAATTTCACATGAGACAGTCTCAGAGGAAACCACAGACCATGATTTAATGCTGAAAAGACACAGTCTTTACAGTGAATTTCCTTTTCGTTTGCATCTCTAAGGTTGGCAGCCTAGAAGTGGATCAAGATCAGAACAGTGGATCCAAACTGTCAAAATGTTCTGGATCCAAGGTTTGCTATTTAAAATAGGTTGAGCCAAAATTCTGGATCCCGATGCCCCAAATCTTTGTGTTTGAAATCCAGCTCCTAGTTTTGCAGCACAAGTTCATCTTTGCTTTGAACATGTGTAAATCAGGAAGGGGAGGGAGGTGTCAGAGAGCAGAGATAAGAATGTTCATGTCTAATCAGGAAAAAATGTTCTCTGTGATATGCCATCAGTAACATGAGGGGGATAGAAAGCTCTGCTGATGCATTATTTTGTTAGCAGTATTTTAGTATTGCATGAACCAGAGTTCTCATTTCCAGTGTTTCATGTTTTTGCCAGCTTCCATCAGGGTGAAATGAAGTATATGTCCACACTAATGCCGAGGTGTAGAATACAGACAATGCACATCCCGCTAGCATGTAAATAACAGTGTAGACAGGGAGGCGTTGCTTAAGTAGAGTGCCCTACAAATCTGAATCCCCTTGCATGTCTACATGCTCAAGCAGTGCCTTCCACATTTAGCCTGCAATTTTTAGCAGTGTAGTGTCCCCCTGCCTCTCCCCCACACAGCCTTTCCCCACTGCTGGAGCCTTTTACTGCAGCATGTAGCTACACCTGCAGTGCCTGTACTCAACGCACTACTGCAAGTGTAGACTTAGCCTACAAAAAATAAGCCTTCACTGCATTCCATGGTAAGGGTTTGACGGTTAGTTCAACTTTGGTTCCAGGTATCCTTCTGGTTGAAACTTGCTTCATGGCCACACATGACGTGCCTTCCAAAGCTGTTCAAAGCACGCTCAACAACTGATGTCAGGTCTTGCTCACAGTCTAGGCTCAACACTGGGTGGTGAAAGGACAAGTGGCTCTAAGTGGCTTTCTTATCAAGCTGGATGAGAAGCCCAACCCATGTCAGCTGCCTTGATTTAGCTGTATTCCATCTGTGCCCTGTGGTGCAATGTGACCTGAAGAAACAAGAAGTCTCTACTGGTATTTATTAAGTAGACAGAGCATGTAGCTTATTGTCAGCATTCACTTCTCTTCACTTTGCAGCTGATCTGTGCTGGACTGATAAACCAACTGACCCACGAGCAAAAGAAAGACCCTAACTGTGACATGAAGCAATATGATATTCATAGTCAGTGAGCCTATAAGCAGAGTTTAGATAAACTCCCCAAACAGCATCACAAGATGTGCCAAGCACTCCTGGGAGAAGATTAAAGCATTGTAGAGTAAGTGCAAGAGACTCCCAGACACACTAATCATGGCTCCAGGATAGAAAAAAAGATCTTTCTTCATGTCATTAACTGAATGTAATTTAGGAATTTAAAATATCTGCTAAGTCTTTCTGCATACTCAAGGGCTCCCAGCTCCTGACCTATTGTGGGAGTATAACTAGGAACTGAGGGGATTCAAATGTGAATCTACTGAGATCAAGAAGATAATGCTGGAGGGACAAGTGGAACCACAGCTGGAGGCAGAGGATGTGACTGAGGTTGACAGAGATGGAGGAGGGCACTTGGAGGATGTGGAGCCTGGTATTGCGTAGTGTTGTTTATTCCCTAAAAAATTATTGCACATTTTGTGGAGGAGGAACTGGAGCCTATTATTGCTCTTGTGCTTTTCCTTAAGGGTAGATTTAAGGAAGAAGGACTAAAGAGGAATGAGAGTGGAAGAGGAGGGTGGTAGGAGGGGCAGAGTGAGGTTCCACACGATCACCCTCTGAAGAATTGAATTATTTTGGAAGTCCAGGGAGGAAGAGTATGGGGGAATTATCTGCAACTTCAAGGTGGATGAGAGGAGGGGGTCCATTCAGGACCCCAGTCTTGATGCTATGACTGACTTGCCATGTAACTTTGAGTAAAACTCTGTTTTCCGCTCTGTAAAATGAGGATCATAGTATTTGTCTAACTCACAGGCACGCTGTGAGGTTTAACTGATCTAACTATTTTAGGGTTGTATGCTGCCACCCATCAACATAGTATCTGAGCACCTTCCATGTAAAATCAAAGTGCCCAGTAAACTTCCTTTACTCTCTTTGTGGGATAAAATCTCTGTTTGGAGTTGGGTTCTTGCTATGGATTTTTTAGATTTTACTAATTTCCTTTTTTGGAGGAGTGTGGTTGGAGGAATTTGGATAGAAGGGGAATGTCAATATTGGGGCTGCCATTTTTATGGGGGAAAGGCCTTTTCGAAGAGACGAGTCTTTAGGAATTGATGTGTGAAAAGCACACTAAGATCCTTACATGAAAGTCACTCTACAAGTGTTAAATATTGTACATATCCCCAGCTGATCCCTGCTCCAGTAAGAAAGGACTTTGGGAGGAAGGAGAAGTAGATGCTAAAGTAAACAAATGGCTACTCTTAGCTTCCTGACAGAAGATAATGTATGTACACTGATTGTTTGCTGAGAGTCTCAAGTTAATTGTATTGCTTTTTTTCCTCCCTTCAGAAGCATGGATGAGATTGGAAAAAATAAAATCTGGCTGTGGCATCTCGAGGAGATCCGTAAAGAACAACCGTGAATGGACTGCACTGCAGGTGGAGTTTAGGCCTGCCCACCTGAGCAATGAGCTTTTGATTGAGAATTTGGTCATATAGCATTTTCTGTATTTGTAAAACTTCTCCTGAGTGTAACAGGGGCTCGGTATGTGTCACTGAAGCTTGTTTCAGCTGCTGGCAGGTTTCATCAACGCCACTCCCTGTGGAAGGGAATTGCTTATGTAAAATTCATAAACCACTTACACTAATTCTCTTTAGTTTTGCTTGATTTGGACACAGGCCTATAAAATCCTTCTTTGAATGTAGCTAAGAGAATAAAAGCAAGTCCTGTTTCTCACCCGAGGGATCTGCTGAGGGATATGCACAGCTCTTTTTAATGATTTCTAGTGTTTGTTGTTCTAACGGTACAATGTAATGCTGAGGTAGCTCACATTGTACGTGAGAATATTTTTCTACTGTCCACAATCTGAGCTTTCTTGTTATATCACTTTTCCTGGTGCTTAACCCATTAACAGCATTTTATTGCTGCGAGATGAAGAGCTAACACCTCATTATCATGTCTGTATCCATCTTTCAGTCTCATTCTCATCTTTCCGTCTCTATTCAGAAACTATACTACTGGTTCCCTTCTTTCTTTACATTCCTTTCCATGACAGTGGATTGTGTATTTTAACCTTTCACATGTTACCACTTGCATCACCAGTTCCAGCCACTCTTCTAAAGGCACCCTCCCCCGCCCCCGTGTAAGGACTGCCAGTGGTTTTAAGCCCTTTGTGCAGATTTATATGGGAAGACCCATAAACGAGAAATGAGACCTATATAATTGGTATGTGCATGAGTGGATTCACAATCTAATGAAAGAGGGCAAATAACTTAAAATCCTAGGAGACTAAAAAGAAAATAGTATCAAGCTTCACTGCCCAGATAGAAGCTTAAATCAATGGAGAGACCAAGAAGCAAATCCAGAGCTGTCATATCTATCTTTGGGGAGGAAACATATTTTACAGGTCAGGAAATATAAACTGTCCTTATATGTTAACTTCCACATAAATGCACCAGGAAACATTACTATTTTATGCTACGCTAGTAAGATTATGATATGGAGCCAGAGGTTCAGGTGGGGTAAATTGGTTTATAGCACCTGAGGATCCGGCAACTGAGTAGCAATTTTGCAAACCCCAGTGAGGCCTGATTTTGGGATTTAGACACCTAAAGTGGCACTTAAGTGCCTAAATCCTTTTGTGCATCTATCCCTAGGTGACTGACATATAGCAGACAATCAGTATTGGCAATGGGCTCCCTTGAATCAATGCTGAAATGGTTAACAGTCCTTGTGCCATTACACAGAGGGTTCTTGAATCTAGTCATTCTCCCAAAATAGTTAGGAGGCAATTTCCAATAAGGGGTAAGACATTAATTACAGTTATGGTGGTGGTTTTTAAAGGGTGGACACTTCTTGATTGGGAACCAAGCAAAGTACCAGCTGATAAAAACTTTCAGTAATTACCAAACTGGGCCGGGTTTGAACCAGCAACTTAAAAGTGAAAGCCTCTCTACCCCATTAGTGAACCTTTGATTTACCTGATCCCCTAAACCAGCCAATCCCTTTGTTTTCATTGTACTGATATTTTGACTCATTGCCTGGGGCTTTATTCAATGTCATTCTATTGTGGAAATCAAGTTGAATAAATAATGCAGCTCAACTGAAAAATGCTCAGGGTAAGAAGTAGGTATTTTGTTGTAGCAAACAGCTGCTAGAGGAGATTGTAAACAATTGTTTTCAGTATTTTGAAGTGGAAACACCTGTAAATTCCTTAGCTTTTCCCAGTGCTTATCATCACAAAACAGTCAGATCAAAGGTGCATTTGTTGCCTGAATCTGATTGTCATTCTGGAGATAGACAGTGATGCAGCACAGCACAGCATTTATTCAGTATTTCTTTCAGGACTAAATTAGTATCCTAAGGTTTGATCTACATGTTCAACTTAGGTTGACATAGCTACAGCCCTCAGGGGTGTAGAAAATCCACACTCCTAAGCATGGTAACTATGCCAACCTAACCCCCAGTGTAGACACAGCTAGGTCAACGGAAGAATGCTTCTGTCAACCTAGCTACTGTCACTCAGGGAGGTGGTATTCCTACCGTGATGGACAAACCCCTTCTGTTCCTGTAGGCTACATCTAAATGAGGGGGTTATGCCAGAAGAGCTACAGTGCTGTAGCTATGCTGCTATAATCCCCATAGTGTAGATATATCATGAGTCAGAATGATGGTTGTATTAGCAGTAAGGTGTTCTTTCCAAACAACCTCTGTCCTAGGCTGAACGTATTCAGTTTTTAAACTCCATATAATGCTTAGGAAAAGGAACTATAACAGAAGGTGGACGTTTGCCATGGAGGAGGCTTTTACTACTACTTAATGAGTTGTAAAAAATAAAAATAAACAAAATACCTAGCATCATGTTAAATTATGTATCAAGAGCGTCTCGGCTGACTGATGACAGTTCTTTCTTCCCTTTCTCCCATGTTGTTCATTCTTAAACCACAGTCACAAAACAAATACACCTGATGTTGAAAGCATATTGAAGGTAAGTGCCTATATTCAAATAACAAGCTAGTTGGTTAATGAGTCATCTGATATATAGTATCTAGTAACAAATAAGCCTGATATCTATCCATGTGGCCTGGTTCCTGAGAAAGAAAGGGTGTATTGTTTCAGTAAGTAACCTGTAGAAGGAAGCTGGGATCATATTACTGAAGTATCAGTAAACTTAGAAAGTACAGCCTCTGAAAAGACGCACTGTACTGTTATAAGATATCCTTTTAAAATGTTTTTACCACAGAGGGACTAGATGGGCTCAGTAGTATACAAGGGCCAAAAAGCTCCCTTGGTATGGAAGGGAGCTAAAGGGGGCAAATTGACCCTTAAATGAGCCAAGAGAAGTAAGTGCTGGCTACTTGTTATGCCCTCCTCTCTGTAATCCTGTAGGGTTGAGGGCAAGGGAGGAGGATGTAAGATTGGAGAGGAAGGAAGTTTGGAGCCAACTGCTCTCTGCAGTGTGCTCCTCTCAAAAAAGACCAGATTTACAAGCATTAAATGTCCACTGGTTACCTTTTGTAGAGGGGGTTGTGTGCATTTGCAGAGGAGGAGACAATTGAGAGGCTGGCTGACCAAATGAATGCTCCCAAAATCTGTGGGCTTTGGGAGCGGATTCCTGAGTCCCTGGGGCTCCCCACCTTGCATATGCAATATGATTGCAGATGCATTCCCCTGAAGGAGATTCTGTTGGGTTTTCTGCAGCTTCATAGTAGCAAAGTTTTCCAACCACTCGTTCCCCTTTTATGAGGGAAAAATATAGGCCTACCTGTGGTATTGTTGGGATGTCTGGGTTGGGAGCAATCTCATTCTTCTCATGCCTTAGCACAGGGGGGCCAAGACGGTTGTAGAGGTAACAATCCCAACTTTGATGGAAGGGGAGATTGACATTACATTACTCTTTGGTATGCCCTAGCAACTGATTGACTCTCCTAACTATGGAATGGGTGCAGGGATTGTTCATTTCCTCATTTGGAGCAGTGGGTGAAAATGCTACAGACTCATTCTCTGACTTTCCTTAGGCCCTGCCTCACAGAGATTGTGAATAGTTTGCTCTTGGGCTTGAACCTTGATTATCACATTTCAACAAACAAAATAGTTATAGCCAGGTTCTAAATATCTGACAACTTTTTTTTTTTTTTTTGCTGAAATTCCTGGCTCTATTGGCCCAACTATACTTAACAACTTGGTGGTTTGTGCACTTATTACTGGGGAAATGGATGTATGGACACCACATTATTTATCTTGGGCCAAATCCTCAGCTGGTGTAAATCAACATCACTCCATTGAAATCAAATTGGTGCTACAGCAATCTACATCAGCTGAGGATTTGGCCCCCAAGTTTACTCACGTATGGGAAAACCCTACCACTTATTATAATAAAATAAATAACATTTCACCTAAAACTCACCCGCATCTCTTTTTTGTGTGTCATGAGCCCCTGTTTAAGTCTGGGGGGTAAAGAGAAAAAAGAAGCCACATTTCCAGGCTCTCCATTCAGCCCCCCCACCTGCCGCACAAGAAGAAAGGAGTGGCAGATCCTGCCTAGGGAGCCCATTTTCCTCCAAACAAGAGGAAGAGAGAACGGAACCATTGCTAATCTAACTCAAACTTCACCTTGAAGTTTTAATAGCGCTGAGATACCAAGTTGATAGGTGCTTTAAAATACCCCCGACAGAAACATTTTGACATATACACAGATATTGATCAGTTAAATGTACACTTGGATACAGGTACTGAACACATTAGCAGCCATGACAACACTAGGGTACTGGAAAATAGCTCATGTGGCCAGATAGGATGCTTCTGAAAATATGGCATACATGCACATTAATGTGTTTTAGACAGGAATACTGTCTTTCCAGGACATTGCAATTACCTCTGGCTGTGATTCAGCAGAAAATATCCAAGGTGCAGACCTCAAAACACAACAGCTACTAGCTTCCCAGAAAGCTATATTACCCAGGAGAAAGATCAGCCTTTGGAAGAAGACTTAACCTCCCCGCCACCCAAAACAAACAAAAAAAAACCTGTAGGCCAATACTGAGGAGTTCTAGAGTTGCTTAGAGGAGAACAGCTTACAAATCTCTACTTCCCAAGCTCTGCGACTACCTATATTACGATCAGTCCCCACCTCCTCATTGGAGTGGCACAGACGGGAGGGATTCCTATTAAATTACAGCAGAAATAATTCCTCTACTTGGAGGGGACTAGCTTGCTGAACTTACATGTGAGGAGAATATAGGGAGATCTTTCTGCCCCGCAGCTTAGAGTTCTGCCAATAGCAATGGGAGAGTAAGGTAAGGCTTCCCCCATCAGAGATACCACAGCTCCTGTAACAGGCTCCTCAGTCTGTTAGACAGCCTCTTAGAAGGGCATCCTTCTAGCTTCCTCCTCCCTGGATCATGAGTTTTATGAGGTGGAGGGGATATTCAAGGCCATGAGTCTCCTTCCCAATTTATTTATTATAGCTAATGTACTGACATTCAGTCAGCCAGGGAAGAAATCCCTTATGTTCCAATATTCTGAGTGAGACACCCAATGCAATTCTAACAACCCTGATTACCTTATGTGAAAATTTCAGCAGGCCTTGCAGAGTCCATCTCAAACAATTTCAAAATCCCCCTTGCGCTGCCATAAATACAACATGGTGGCATCTTGGGAGAGCTGCTGTTATCTTAAGCTCCCACTTTAAGCCCTAGTGTCAAGTCACTCCCTTTGAAAAGAGGCATATAAATACCAGGAATATATACTGTCTTTGTAAATCACACCAGTGATCAGTCTTACAAACTAGGAAAAGACATCAGTAATTTCTCAGGGGAAGAAAGACAGGTGATTATAAGTTGAAATAACATTGTCAGATATTTTTTAAAAGTCACAAATAGATGTTCTTGGAGAAAAAAAATGTTTTGCAAAGCCTGTTATCAATAGAAAAAATTGTGAGCTACCTCAAATTAATTAATTAATTAAGGTTTTTTTTGGTTTAGATTTAAACATTCTACTATTGCAGCTTCAAATTTGCAACAAGGTTCTATAATGCAAAAGAACCAGAAAGTGAAGCTTATTGTCCTTCTGGAGTTGTCTACACGAGGAAATTGACCAGCATAGCTCTTCTAGAATAGTTCCCCATGGGGACACACTAGTCCAGATAAAAATCACTTTATTCCAGAATAATTAGTGGTCTTTATGAGTGCACTAACTATTTTGGAATAAAATTACTTTTGTTATGGATTCTAGAATGAGTGCCCACATAAGGACACCCCAGGAGTCATTATGGGATAGCTATTACAGAAGAGTTTATTCCACAATGACCATTCTGGTCAATTTCTCTGTGTAAACAACCCATTAGGCCTTGATTCCCTAATCAGACAGATGTGGGTACCTCACCAGGGAGTAAGGTCCATACTGATGGATCCAATCCAATTGCTGCACTTGGGTCAAGGGTTTTTCAAAGCTTCCTCTCACTATAACATCTAAGCACGACATAGGCCCTGATCAACCAAGGACTTATTCGCATATTTACAGTTATGCGCTCTGAGCAGTCCCATGGCTTCAGTGAGACTGCTTAGAATGTGTAAAGTTAAACAGGTGCATGTCTTTGAAAGATGGGGGCATTAGCTTATTTTCTTTGTCCAAGCTGAATGAAATGCTAAAAGTAGAGGAAAACCATTAATGTGAAAAATAAATCTCATTTTAAAAAGCCTCACTTCTAAGTTCCTAAGGTAACACAGGTAATAAATTGATTTTTAACCTGACAGAGCCATTTAAAAATAAACAGTTAAGGAATATCTTTTGAATCTTCAGTCTGCTGTTGCATATGACTCTTCCACAGATGCTCCCAAAATCTCATAGCCCATTATCATTTTTTTAAAATTAACTACTCCCCCTTTTCCCAGCTATACCGTGCTTGATCTAAAAAACAATCCATACATTCGTAGCGTCATTAATTATACAGGCTTCATAGGCTGATTTTGATGCCCCTGCATTTGGTGGACTGAATGCCAGGTGCGGTGGCATGTTTCAAATTTTTTTGCTAACTCACTCTCTCCTTTCTTTTGTTTACTAACCTAAAAATGGACTGACTGTTCCTGGGAAGAAGGCCTAGAAGACATTCTGAAAGTTCCAAACAAATAAAAAGGCTGCTTGAATAAATCAGATCTGAAGACTAAATTAGACACATTAGGCTCTAGCCATTGACTGGCTCCCAGCTTTTTGTTGTTCCCAGCTGACGAGATGGGCCGGGTGGGGGAAGGAGAAAACCGTCTCTTTAGGCGGAGCTTGAATGTCCCGAGCTCGAGTTCATCTAATGAAATTTTCACAGCAGACAGCCTCTCACGTTTTTTCCGTTAGCTCATCTTCTCCTTGCCCCTATCACAAAGAGAATCAATGAAGACAGCGCCGCTGCTCGTCTCTTTCTTCCTTAATAGCAGGCACATGAGGCAGGGCTGGCGCTTGTTTCTCTCTTTGGCAAAACTCCGGCAAAGACCAGCGGCCATAAGTCAATGTGCTTGAAACTCCTTTGCCCTGAGGAGTTTGCTTCCTCGTTTGTATTTGTTTGCACAGCTCGCGGATCATGTGTGAGTCAGATGAGGGGAGTGAGTTTGGCTACATAATGAAGTTGATAGACAAAGGCAAGGTAAGGAAAAATGGGACCCAGAACAATTCCTGGGAAGACGATCTCGGGTAATTACCCTCCTGTTGGACCCTGGGAAGCCGCAGCTTGTAGCTGAGGCGGGTAGTGCCCGGTGACAGCTCTGCTTTCTAGAGGTAAACCGAGCTGAGGGTGCGCAGTCCGGATACAGGTAGGGCTGCGGTTAGACTCGTCCTCTCCGCCCTAGGTTTGCCTTGGCTCGCTGCAGCAACGGTGTGCTAGGATGATTTGCCGTCACCGGGCGCGCTGGTGCCAAATCCCGGGTTAGATCAAACTCGAGCAGCTGAGTTACTCCGGGGGAGGGGGGCGGTCCGGGCTTGCGTGGAAGGACCGCTCTGTAGTCGGAGTAAATTCGGAGCGCGACGCCAGCGTGAAAGTGACGGGATGCAGGGTCCGAGCGCTAGTCGATCGGCCGTGGGCAGGGCAGGGCAGGGCAGGGCAGCCCTCCCTCTTACCGGCCAGTGACAACAGGGGCTCAAGCTAATGAGGTGTTCGTGCGATCCGGTTGCCTTTCCCCTCCCGGACTTGTTCACACCTAGTGAGCAGCTGAAGTGGCGCCATGCAGTCGGTTGACGCGGGTGTGCGAGCGCCTCCCGCTGCCGGGGCCCGGCCAGCTGGTGTCTTCTCCGGGCTGCGTCAGCTCCGGCAGCGCTTCCCCCTGCGCCGCGCCCGCTCCGAGCTCGGCTGCGAGCCCGTGGACACGAGCGAGCCCCAGGCTCGGAGCACGCGGGGGCGGGGGCGGGGCTCCGGGCAGCGCGCGGCGGGTGACCCGCCTGCTCAGCAGCGCGCGGCGGATGCAGGGTCTGCACCGCGGCTGGTGCCACCCTCGCTGAGGCGGGGGAATGGGGATTCCGGGGCCGACGTCTGTCCGACGGTGGGGTTGGAACGTGCCGCTGATCAGCCCCGATTCCGCGAGGCCAGAGAGGGCTGCAGGCCACGCTCGGGCAGCAGGAAAGGGAGGAGCGGTTCCCTCAGAGCTGCGGTCACCGGCCCAGTGGCGGAGAGTGGCGCTGACCCGCCCTCTCGGAGGCCATCAGCATCGAGCCCACGCTCTAGATGGCGCAGGAGTGAGCGACACACGTGGTTTCCCAAATGATCAAGCGAGCTCAAAAGGTTTCTGAGTCTTGCTCGCTATTCTCCTTATTTAGTCCTTTAAGGGGTGATACGTTAGGTCTGCAAAGAGGTATACATGCAGGCTTAACTTTTTAAACCTGGTTCGTCCCTTTGGACTCAATGGCCATGTCTACACTGGGGGGGAAGGTATGTTTTTAATGCGTGTCCAAATTCTAGTGTAGATGTGGCAAGCTGTTCTTTTTTCCTGGGTGAGAGTAAATCCTAGATTCCTCACTAATGTTCACCTCATCTAGCTAATGTGTGAAACCACAACTTGCCTTGTCTATGCTAAGAGATTAACATGCATTAAACAACACTTTCCCGTCACATAACTGTGACCTATGAGGGCATTCACATGCTTAGAGTTAAACATGTGCATAAGTCTTTGCAAGACCAGGCTCTACCTCATTAGTAACACAATGAATTATTTGGTCCCTGAGGGCTGGTCTGCACTAGATAATTAGATCGACCCAGCTATGTTGCTCAGGGGTGTGAAAAATACACATCCCTGAGCAGCATTGTTAAACTAACCGAAATCCTTGTGTAGACAGCACTAGGTTGAATTCCTCTGTTGATGGAGCTACTGCCTGCCGGGGAAGTGGATTACCCCTGCTGGACAACGCCTCCATTCAGCATACTAAAGCCCTAGAGTGGCACAGCGATTGCATTTTAGGTGTGGACAGAGCCCTAGGCTTTTATCTGGACTATTCAAAATTCTAATATTGGCTTGATCATTCACTTACAGTGGTGTGTGCCGTATATGATCCTAGATAAAATGTGAAAGTGTCAGGGATGTTCTCATTGCAACATTTTGGAGGAAGGGGCACTAAAATCGGTGAATTCTTTTCTGAAGCAGAAGGTTGCTAAAGATCTGTGTGGAAGAATAGTCTGTGTAATGATTATAGCAGGGGGCTGGGAGTTGGGCCGCTTGAATTCTATCCTTAGCTGTGTCATTGATTCACTATGTGATCTGATCTCAGGCAACTCTCTTCACTCATCTGTGGAACTGACATATTTCACAGGCCTATTCAGAGGCTTGCTTAATGTTGTTATAAAGCACACTGAGATCTTCAGATGAAAAATCCTGAGACATATTATTGAATGTGGAGCAGGGTTGAAAGAAAGCATTTTTACCACTGTATAGCCTGTCCATAACATAACTTCTGCCTAGTGCCAACTTGTGGCAAAGTGTGTGCTAATGTTGACACAAAGAATGGCAGTGTGGTTTTTGTTTAAGTCCACAATTGGTGTGGTTATGGGAAATGCTGTAGTGGAAAGATTGTCATGTAGCAGGAAATGATTCATAACTTGCAAATATGGCTTGGGGGAAATGGCAGTGTCTGCATCTTCTAAAACTTAAAAAAAAACAAACAAACCCAAAACAGACCCCTCTTTGTATATGGTTAACTGCTGATATCCTTGCATTACCCTTACGTCCAGCTTGCTTTCCCCAAAAGCCTATGTCATAATTTGTGATAGTTTTAGCAATCTGAAATACACCCAGTACTTTAAACTGTGAAGGGGATGATTTTAGGCACTCTCTCTTTTTCTATTTCTATTCTTAAGGAGTATTCAACTCTTTGTATGTACACAAAAGTGTTTCAGTCATCTTCATGATATTTTTCTCCCCGTTTCTCATTATAAACAACTGTAACTTGAAAATAATGGCTGTAATTATAAATGTTTGGAAAGAGGGGGTGAAGAAATTTTCCTGCATCTGATGCAGTTTTCTGTTTCTCTGTCTAGTACTTATAAGCCCTGCTGAGGGGAATTTGTACCTGGTACCCTGTGGCTCCATAAAGATAATTCTGAAGATAAGTGTTTGCCTGTCGTGGATCAGATTGCTCTAAAGAATATGCATAATAAAAATTGTTTCCAAGGGAAAGAATCCTTTCCTACTCTTGGTGAAAAGTTCCAGAGGGGTAGCCGTGTTAGTCTGTATGCAGCAAAAATAACAAGAGTCCTGTAGCACTTTAAAGACTAACAAATTTAATTTCTGCAGGCATAAGCTTTCGTGGGCAGCAACCCACCTTGTCAGATGCAAGAAATAGAAATCAGTATACACACACCCATTCATCCATCCATCCATCTATCCATCGGTAAGGAACAACAATGGGGAGGGTAGGTGTTAACAAACTCCATTCAGTTAGAGTAGATGAGGCCTATTCACAACCATTGATTAGAAGGTGAGAATGTGTGAACAGTGACAATTACTTCTTGTAATGAGATAACCATTCCAAGTCCCTATTCAGACTCAGTTTGATTGTGTCAAGTTTGCATATGTGTTCCAGTTCTGCAGTCTCTCGCTGAAGTCTGTTTTTGAAGTTTTTTTTTGTAGAAGTATGGCAACTTTCAAGTCAGCTACAGAGTGTCCTGAGAGATTGAAGTGCTCTCCGACTGGTTTATGGATGTTACCATTTTTTATGTCTGATTTGTGTCCATTTATTCTTTTGTGTAGTGACAGTCCGGTTTGGCCAATGTACATGGCAGAGGGGCATTGCTGGCACATGATGGCATATATAACATTAGTAGATGTGCAGGTGAATTAGCTCCTTATGGTGTGGCTGATGTGGTTAGGACCTGTGATGGTGTCACTAGAGTCGATGTGCGGGCAGAGCTGGCAACGGGGTTTGTTTCAGGGATAGGTTCCTGGGTTAGTGTTCTTGTTGTATGGTGTACGGTTGCTGGTGAGTATTTGTTTCAGGTTGGGGGGCTGTCTGTAAGCAAGGATAGGTCTGCCTCCCATGACTTGAGCGCGTGAAGGATCATCAGCTAGGATAGGTTGTAGATCCTTAATGATGTGTTGGAGAGATTTTAGCTGGGGGCTGTAGGTGATGGCCAGTGGGGTTCCGTTGTTTTCTTTGTTGGGTCTCTCCTGTAGTAGGTGACTTCTGGGTACCCGTCTGGTTCTGTCAATTTGTTTCTTCACCTCTCCAGGTGGGAATTGTAGTTAAGAATATTTTATGGCGATTCTATAGGTGTTTGCCTCTGTCTGAGGGATTGGAGCAAATCCGGTTGTATCTTAGGGCTTGGCTGTAGACACTGGATCATGTAATGTATCCAGGGTGGAAGCTGGAGGCATGAAGATATATATTGCAGTCAGTTGGTTTTCGGTATAGGGTAGTATTAATGTGACCATCCTTTATTTGTATTGTAGTGTCCAGGAAGTGGATTTCTTGTGTGGATTGGTCCAGGCTGAGGTTGATAGTGGGGTGGAAATTATTGAAATCCCGGTAGAATTCTTCGAGGGACTCTTTCCTGTGGATCCAGATGATGAAAATGTCATCAATGTAGCATAGGTAAAGGAGAGGTGCTTGGGGACGAGTTGTCCTGTAAGGGTTTTATTTCCACCCCCTCCTCCATAAATGGTGGTTCTATACTGGTAACTGGTGCCAAATTGTCCTGTTACATCTATGAAACAACATGTACTTCAGTGGGGTAGCATAGGGTTGAATGTCAATATAGAGCTTGCCCCTAATTTCGCAAAGAGCCATTCTGCTCTGCATTCCTTATAAACCCCATCTCCCACTTGACCTAAATGAAGGTTGGGGTTCATGAAGAATGCAAGATGGGGACCTTTTTCTGCATCCTTTGACTTTTCGCTTTACAGGCTTTTCTGTGGCAATCACCACAATATCTGGGAACCTCACAATATGCCTGTAAGGTAGGGAGGCTAAGCATTCTCATTTAACAGCAGAGGAACTGAGGCATAAAGAAACTGGTTGATCTTCCTCCAGATCTCCTCCAGACCATCCTTCCTTGCTGACATCTGTCTTGTCTTCAGAAAACATGATATGCTAATGATATCAATTCTCCTTTGTGCAACTCTCCATTATATGTAATACCACTTAGCAACAGCCACATATGAACATATTTAATAAAATAAATCTCCTCCTCCCAGCCCATTCACAACATTATCTTGCATTTAGAGATCAGTTTTGTTCTTATTTGGAATGGATCTTGGAATTAACATGACTGGTTCTCTAGCAGTGCAACTTAAATGTTTAACGCCATGTGATGTAAAAATATATTTGTGTAAAGGCATAACTGATGTCAGTGCAGCTCTGGAAATCGTGTTTAACTGCAGCAGGGCAGCACTAATGTTGTTTTGCATAGCTCTATAAGAGGAGACTACTATAAATCAATGAGAATGGAAGTGATATTTTAGCTTATCCATGACTATATTTAACTGTAGATTTTGTTGTTAAAATAAGGGGCACAACACACACAACACCTTGGTCAGTTCCCCAGGCTCTTCTCTTCACTCAATTCACTTCACCTTTTTTTTTTTGTGTGTGTTTCCTTATTTTTATCTGACTCTCCAGACAGCCTGTGATTCCTAAAGAGCAGCTTTAAAAATATTGCCTCAGACAAAACACTGTACATAGAGTGCTTTTAAAAACAAACCAAACCCCCTAATTAGAACATGAGAGCTTTTAAACATTATTTTAAAAGGCATTTAGAAGTCAGGAAACTCATAATTCAGGATCTAACCTAAACTCAGCCTCTGTTTTGTATCCCTGTCTATGATCCATTCCTGAATAGTGACTATATGTACGTTGATAACTATCTTATGGTGCAGCTCCTGCTTAATTTTAGGAGAGGATACTGTTAAAGATCTATACAGTGGTACAAAAACTGAGCTGTGTGAGGAACTGAAAAGAGGAAGTATAGCAGGGTTTATTAGCAACCAGATAGCCCAAGCTCCAGGCTGAGTCAGAACTTTAAAGCGCTGTCTTATACAACTATTTTTAGTGTGTCATGCCAGCCTTCCTAACCCAAGTCTGTTGACTCAAGCTGGGAGGCTCCCTCCAAAATCCTGTGTAGCCATACTAACTCACTTGACTTGAACAGGAGTTAAAGGTGTGTGTGACAGGTATATAAAGACATCAGATGTTTCTTGCTATCAATGGGTGAGTGTTTGGGTTGGTGGTCCATACATTTTGAGGGTCAGTGCTTTATTTTAGTAGAAGTTTATATTATTTTTTAAAACAACATCCAAAGATGTAATAGTCACTTCCCAGAAGGATTCTGTCCTGTTGTGAAGAATTTACAGGAGCTGAGGACATGAATGAGGGGAAGGGAAGACAAAACATAGGGAGAAGTTAGTGGGACTAGAAAAGCACTGATAATCCCATTATTGGGTATCTGTCGTTTGCTGATCATGCACATTTTATGTCTGGTTTTATATAAGCTCAGAATTAAAGATGGTTGCTAAACCTTAGTTATGAATTTCCTGACTTTCTAAAGTATGTATTTTAAAACGAATGTCCCAGACTTCAAAATGCTTTTGAAATAACTACAGTGTTCGAAGTGTCATTACTTTGCAGTCCTAATGAAGTGTCTTTTGGGCTGGATGTTTTCTGAATTTTTTTTAAGTCGAGGTATTTTCACTGTCTCTCTTACCTTTGTTTGGCAAGTGAGTACTCGTCAAGCTTCAGGTGCAGGTGTGCAGAAAAGCAGCAGACCGGGCAGGTCTGAAGCTCTCATCCATCTGATCTGTTGCGTGCTACTGCTCCCTGGATCACTAGGCACAATAAAGCCGGAGGGCGGCTGCTGCTCCCTGCATTGCCCTTGATGTGAAGCAGGATGTTACAGGTTTGGAGCGGAAAAGATGTGCTTAACGTCTCTTTGTTCTGCCAAGTAGCGGCAGCATACCAGCTGCGGTCCCTTCCTCATAGATGAAGAGAATCATAACGTCCTGGCAGTTTAGCAAGCGGAGACCTTAGCAACTGTTCAGGTTCCATGGGCCTATCTCTGCACCAGTTGTGACTAACCTTGAACCTCTGCAGTCCAGCTGAGGAAGTTTATAAATCAGCCTAGCAGAGTTTGTAAGACCAAAAACGGTGCAGGTCCTGTAGAGGAGATTGAATGGCCAGACCCAAAGACTGTTTAGAGCAGGGGTGTCAAACATATGGCCCGCGGGCCCCATCCAGCCCGTGAACCTTTTTGATCCGGCCCGCGTCCAGCCAGTTTTTTTGAGACGTGCTGCGGCCCAAAGTGAGGGCATTGGCACTTAGGGATTTCTCTGCCTACGCATTGCCAGTTTAAGAGTCCCTGAAATGTCTTAAAGTGTCGATGCCGGCCGCAGAGAAATCCCTTAAAGTGGGAATGCACTCAGTCCAGCAACACGGTCCCCTGCGAAATCCTGCCACCGAAAAGTGCTGATGCTGCGCCGCTGAAAAGGGGAAGATGGCCCGAATTTTTCAGCAGAGGGTATTGCATGGCCCCTGTGAAGTTCAGTTTATGAGAATTTGGTCCGTCACCACCAGCGAGTTTGACACCCCTGGTTTAGAGCCTATAAATGGCTTAGTACCCTGAGAGCCATAAAAATCGAATCCTTCTCTGGCCAGGTCTACAATATGGTGCCATAGCTATGTCCGCATAACCTCTAAGTCTAGACACAACCTACAGTGATGAAAGAAATTGCTGTAGGAACCCCACCTCCCCAAGCAATGGTAGCATTTTTCCATTGGCCTAGCTGCATCTACACCATCGGTTAAGTTGGCATAGCTACACCACTCACGCATGTGTTTTTTTTTTTTTTGAACCCTGGGTACCGTAGCTATGTTTATCTAAGTTTCAAGTGCAACCCAGTCCTCTGATTCTGTAGATCTCACAAGTGATTTTTCCACCTTGTATTTAGAAAGCCGGCAGTTGTGGGTAATGGGTGAAGCTGATGGCTGTCAGTGGTTGGCTGGATATGTTCATCAGAAATCTACTGTTGCCTTTACATTTATTTTTAATTTTTGCAGTGCCTCATTAAAAACAAGGTCCTTGCCCTGATGAGCATGCAAACTAAATTCAGCATGATACAACAAGTGAGGGTCGTAAACAGATAAAATGGGGGACTGGAAAGAAAGGCAGGGATGACTCAGTAACACTTGAACCATTTTGATGGTGGTTAATTTTTTTAAAAGATTGTCTATCCTCCAACTCACTAGCCATTGTCTCCATGGCACTGAATGTGTCCAGTGAGGCAGCTTGGTAGATGCACTCAGGGGCATGCTCTACGTGTGAGGGACAGTATGGAAACCACAAGGTGTTTGAATCTCATGTGCAGTGCAGCGAGAGGAGCAGTGAAATAACTCAAAGGTGAGTCAGTGGGTGCAACGGTCGAAGCAAAGAGCAAAATAAATGACTTTGGTAGCTATATTTTGGATGGAAGGGAGTGGGGAGATGTTAATATAAAAAACAATTGAGGGACTTGTTTAGTCACAAAACCAAACTACAAAACACAGCTATTGTGAAAACCCTTTGAATGGGTGTGTTAGAATCCAATAAAAATAAAGTCATGCATAATGGGAATGCCAGGCACTCTGGCTATACCTCCATGTGGTGAGGGACCAGGAGCACATAGTGTAGCCAACTGTATACTGTCTTTATGTTGCACAGCGACTCTCAATCCCCTGCTACTCCCATTAGGATTGCTTTACAGTTCTTGATGAGTTTTCTGACTAACTTATTTAATGGAGCTTCCTTTCCCCTGCCCCTTCCTTTTTCTTCCCAGTGATGCAACGGTATGAACAAAAATGGTGCAGGGGAAACAGCACTGAGAATGCAGTAGTTCTGGATTCAGAGGATGTCAAAAAGCTAGTAAATAGGTGTTGGGAGGGACTAGAGGGGAGGAGTTAAAGGGAGAACATGTGCTTCTCCTTCCCAGATCTACTAGCTGGAGCCCAGGCCTCACAGACCTTTTAATCTATGCAGCATCTTAATAGGCTGGGGAGATCAGGCTAATTAAAACCCTGCTCTCAAAGTACCCTGAAGCCAAAGTAAATAGACACAAACAAGTTAATACTTTGTTTGTTCAATCCTCTAATACATCATTAGTCACTCAAAGTCCTGACAATAACAATAGTTGACCCTACAATGCAAGGTTGATCTATGATAGCAAAATTAACCATTGTTTGCAATAGGTGTTGGCAAGGGGTGCATCTGAAGTGGTGCTGGAGGATCAACTGCAGCCAAGGCCAAGCCCTGTTTAGTACTATTTCCGAGATGGTGGCAGTGACGAACAGGTTTTGTTCTTGGCTGCAGTTGATAGCTGACCATATTCCGCACCAATTCAGTCATGTCTGCTGTTAGCAATGGGTACTCTTGCTAGTGCAACCAAAACGGGGTGATACTTTCAAAGACTAATTCTTTCAAAGCTCTGATGGAAAATGCCTGTAGCATTACCCACACGCTCTAGGGCACTCCACCTTTACCCTTCCATGGGCTCAAGGGGTAACCTGATTTTAGGAACCCCTATCCTTTCCTTGTTCCTAGGGATTTGGGTGAAAGGGACCTACCCTTACACCAGAAGCCCCAGGAACTGGGTAATCTGCAGGTTTGCAGGGCGTTTTACCAGTAAAAGAGCTTTACTCAGTGATATTCTTAACCTCTAGTTATTAACAGTTACCAAAACAGAATACACATGCTGAGCATTTTATGCTTACCACTCCCAATAAAGCAGACAAACTTTTCCTGATGGTCAATCAGGATCAAGTCATCCAGGGCTCCAGCATCTCTGTGATTTGGTTGGCAGGGTGTTGAGGTCTGGCAGTGCAGATCTTGGGCTGTGTCTTGGGGCTAAGTTCTAAAGAACTTCCTTTTGGACCCCAGTTATATATAGCTAAAACTGAGTCCTATTTAGCTATATCTTAACCTATCATTATAAATTAAAGTACTACAAAACAGTATTTTTCACCAATCCTAGCCCATTACAAAACACTTCTTTAACCAATCACATTCCACCACCTTAGTTGATCTAAATCTTGCAAAATTAGTTATGCAACAGACAGAAACAATTAAAGACTCAAACAGACCATACAGATAAACAATAGAGAAGTGTGGACCATCAAGGCAAAACAATAGAAGTATAGATTTCACAATCACAACTGTTGCTAAGTGGTTTCTTGCCAGACTGAGTGATATCAAAGTTTTCTTTAAAGATCTTAAGATCTGTTTCTTTTTCTGGTGATGATGGGTACCATTAAGACAGGAGCACCTTCTTAACAGTATTATTTTTAAATTGCATTGTTTTGGTGTAATTTAGATGGAATGTGAGGATGTGACTCTCCGCTTCTTAGCTCATGGCTGCTGCTGCCCTAATGGGGCTGCTGCTTCTTAGCCAAAGAAAAAGGCCTCAGACCTTACAACAGAATTAAGGAATTCTGAAATGTAAAGGATAATGCAGTTATTCATAAACTATCAAATTAAGTCTTAATTCATGGTTTATTATCCTCTTGGAAGCTCGATGATGACACATTTTCTCACTAACCTGTTTTTCCTTCCTTGTTTGTGCCGTGGGTTATTGCTGTATTTGAGTTTTGGGCAACTGGCATTTTCAGTCAAAAAAGCATATAAAAATTAGTAACAATGTCAATTCAGTAGCTTTAAGTACATCATTCTGGATTTTTTTAGGAGGATGGGTTACAAAGCGAACTTGAAATAAAATGATTGTATTTATCTTTAAACCATATTCCCCTTTGTTTAGAATGTAAACTTTCCTTTGCAATGCTGCAAATGCAAAAACATCAGCGCTGTGTTCGCCATTTCCAGCAAATGTAATTTACCACCAGTAAAATTTCACTGCTTAAGCTTAGTAATTGAAGTGCAAAAGTAAACGATGAAAAGCAAATTACTCTTTAAAATATTTTGGTATTAATGAATCATCTGAAAGTGGTATTAGTAACATCATTAAATAATTTAGGGGGAATAAATACCTGATTATCTTGATTGTGCTCTTTTAAATTGACTTTACTTTGTTTGTATAACATGTAGGTCAAATTTAGGGCCATAACTCAATCTGTTTAATTAACTAAACCTCTTTCCATTGTGTGAATTAAGGACACTGTATGTCTTAACTTTGCATTTCCTAGCTGATGTGTTTTTTTTTTTTTTTCCACAAGCTTAACTCTACAGGACCGCAGATGGTATTGTTTCTGTCCTCCCCCAATATCTAAAGAAGATAATCTATATTATGTAGGGATTTAATTTTTTTTTCCTGTTAGGGATGTGGGTGGAGAGGATGTTTTCTTCATATTTTCAAATGGAAGCATGTTGGAAAAGGGGGAAGATGAGACAAACCCCTGGGTTCTTCAGCTATTTTTCTATCCAACTGCAATTAAAGAAAAGAAGTCCTGGCCTCTTCCTCCCTGCTTTTCTAAAATTATAATCTTCTCTTTCCAATGCCTGGATACCATACATTTTATGCTCGTTGGGGCAAGAACCATGCATCTTTTTTTTTTTTTTTTTTTGGTGACTGGAGAACAACATTCTCAACACTCAGACACTCAACACCTTAATATTTGTACAGCACTTGAAAGTTTAAGTTTTAAACACCCTGAGATCTTGTCTGCACTACACTTTTTTGGGAAATCTCCTACCAGTGTTAGTCTCAGTGAGCATAGGTGAAAACAGGGCTGGGCATCTTTACCACAGTTGTCCAAGCTGCTCTAAGCAAGATGAGCTGCCACATCCCCCGATCTATCCTAATACTGCAGTGGTGGGATACTTCCCAAAATAATCTAGCATGGACACGGCCTGAGGCAATAATCTTATCCCATTATCTAAATAAGAATTAGGACCTTGCCTATACCAGAAAAGTGACCTAGTTTAAGTTTATTTTTAAAAAATCAGTCTAGTTAAACTGGTGCAATCCATAATGAAGATGCACATAAATCAGGTTTAATTTTACCTTGTATTAATTGAGCTACTGATTTAAGCTAAATTGATACAAGGGTCAAATTGGATTGTGTCTCTACTTTAGACTTTTGCACTGGTTTAAGTAACTCAGTGTAAACATTAATTTAGTTTAAACTGATGCACTTTTCTAGTATTCAGAAGGCCTTACCAGCAGTTAAGTGCTTTACCCAATACCACAGAGGGAATTGGTAGCAGAGATCTGATTAGAATTTGGGAATTGCTGACTTCTTCCAATTTTGGGCACAATCAATTTAATGTGTTCTTCTTCCTTCCGCCTTCATTTCACTCCCTTTTTGTTTGGCCCTCTTCCCTGTCTGGGAAAATCTTGAAAACTTTCACTCGCAGGCTTCCAGTTGAGAAGAGGTACCCTGCAGTGCTCTTTTAGATTATTATAAAATGAGATGGTTCCACAAACTTCTGAGTTCTTGCTGTGCTATTTTCTCAGCACAGTACTCCGACTCAGTCTGGAGCGAGACCACAGAAGGCCCATCCTGCTCTTGCTACACTGACAGGAGCAAGATAGTGTTTCTGCATCAATGTCACAATTCTTGGTTTCATCCTACTGTCAGTATAGGCATCACTGTTCTGTGATTAGTTTACAACAAAGACGTACATTGACCATAGAACAGTGATAGAATTCTCAGTTTCATCCTACACAGTCTTATCTAACTACTTTTGAGATGTACGATGACTACTAGAAAGCTTACCTATTTCTCTCTCCCCGTCCTCCCCCCTCCCCCCCAATAGCATAGTATACCATTTTCTTGGTGAGAAAATGCTCTTTGTCTCCAATGCAGATAGAGCCTCAATGCTATGTGGGTTTTTTTGTTTTTGTTTACTGCACCCCATCACTGTAATATCTGAGCCCACTTTGTGGTAATTAGATTGACAATAACAAAGTCTTTCACAGAGTGACTCCTCTTCCTTTTGGGGTCCTTGAAATCTGTGCTTGGAGTGGCGTTCTGTTTTTTTCAGGGGAAGGAATGGACAGGGAGAGAAATTAGGAGAGAATAGTTGTTGTGAATGTCATTTTGGTTATGTTGGGAAAATGTGATCAAAGAGGAAGGTGACTGCAGTTTCCTAAAGATGGTCAGACTGGATTCTTCTAATCTCTTAATTTTACTCCGCAGCTGGATACCTTTTGACAAAGATCTTGTTTACATTAAGGAATTTTACACAAATGGAAGCATGAGTGTAATTTTACTGATGCAAATCCCTCATGTAGGCATGCTGCACTGACACAGTGGAGCTTATTTTGATGGGTTTGGTTTGGTATGTTAAAGGATCAAGCTGCACCAGTGTAAGCACTGCTTTACACCAGTGCAGCCTGTTTATGGTGCAAACCTTTATGGTGTAGCTACATCAATATTTTTAGACTGGTGCAAATGTATTTAATATAGACAGGGTTTATGGGCTAGTTTGCATGGGGAAGCTATTCCTGTATAAGGTAGAGTGTGACTATAAAGTGTAAAGCACTGTAGCTATTCCAGAATAGCTCTCTGTGTGGACATTCTTATGCTGTAAGTGATACAGGGAGGTAATCCAGTCAATTTCCCACGTAGACAAGTTCCGCCTCTCGTCTCTCCCACTCATGCTTTTTTCTTGGTTTTGTGATCTGCATTGTCCCAGAGAAGTGCTGCTGTCTTGATGGTTCATAAATAGAGATGGTGGATAAAAACTTTCAAAAGTGCATAAATCCCATTTTCAAGGGTGAGAATGATGTTTAAGTCCCTAAATCCAGATTTTAAAAGTGATTTAGGCATTTTTGAAAGTGTTACCTGTGTACTCTAATGCAGCTGGGATCTGATGGATTCCTGGCTCTAAAGATTGATAGTGCATTGGAGGTACTGGAGCACAGGCTTGATGTGCTCCTGGGCTGGCACCATAAATCATTCAAGCAGTGAGCAGTTGCATTTTGCACCAGCTGGAGCCTTTGCAACTTTGGTGAATCTGCAAGACTGCTACCACCACCTGGCCAATTTGGCAATGAAAACACAAACTGTCTTAAAACCTAAATGGGAGATGTTTACTTTATTTCCTGGTGACATATAAGTAGCGTTAAGGGTTTTCTGACTGTGTGCACAGTCAGATTTAGGTACTCTATGTTAATGTCTAAATAGTCAATATTGTGATTAACTGAGTGACATTTCAAGTTTGTATTGCTGTATTTTTCAAATACATAACCCTTCCCCCACCTCCACTGAAAACAGTCAAGAGTACACTGAGAAGTTGGGATCTTCAAGTATGACTGTCCTGCTCCATGCTACCTCTTCCACTGCGTTTCCCCCCCCCCCCCTTATAAAAGTTTTTTTTTTTTTTTTTTTGTTTTTTTTACTACAGCAAAACCAAGAAGACATTAGCTATGATCAAGTCCACTGCCAAGTCTCTCATTTACTGAGGAAGGAGGAGGAAAATCCTTCACCCAGGATGGATTTTAAGGGAAGCCTGTCTATGTTTAGTCTCCTGCTGGACGGGGGAAGCCTTTGCTATGGCAAAGGCCTTGTCCACCCCAGGCAGCTGTTCTGGTTTACACTGGCAAACCCGTGGAATCAAAGTGGTGTAAAAGGCAGCTCCTCTTTTGGTTTAGCTTAAGTCTAGGGGGAATCTTCTTAAACAAATCCCCAGTCTGCCACTCTTCACCCCAAAGGCGTGGCCACGCGGGGGGATTACCTAAATTGGTTTAAAAACCACTTTAAATTAAACTGGTGCAATTGTTTCACACCCTCCTCCCCCTTAGTCTTTCTGCGGAGCCTTGGTGTGTGGAGGGAGGGGGGGTTGCCCTCTGTGAGTGATTCTCCCTCTGGTCGGTGTCACCGTGCGGGGGCCGCTCCCTGCTGGACAGCGCCAGCCAGGCCCGCCCCCCGCTCTCCGCGATCAGCTCCCCCCGCCGCGGCGCTGCCCTTTGCCCTTCTCTCGGCGCGCCGGGCCGGCTGGGGGCGCTTTGGCCGGGGGCCCCGCTCCGTCCTCCCGGCTCACAAAGGTGCCAGGTGCCGCCCCGCCCTCCATTGTGCGGTGGGCGCAGTTGCCCGGCCGCTCCGCCCCGCCCCGGCCAGCCGGCAGCTGCTGCACGGTCCGGGAGCCTGCCTCCGCCTGCCCCGCTCACAGTCAGCCGCTCTCCGCTTGCAGCCGGCGCCGCCGCCAGGAGAGCCCAGCCCAGCCCGCCCGCGCCCCGGCGGCTCCGGGATGGAGGGCGATCGGCTGGAGCCCGCTGTGAGTGATGGGGGCGCCGGGGGTCCTGCGGCCGTGGCTGCCGGCTCGGGGGCGCGTTGGCTGGGTGGGGGCGGGCGCTGCCCGGTCCCGGGGCGCTCTGAAGGCGGGCGGCGATCCGTGGGCGCCCCAAACTTCCTGCCTCTAACGCGGCCGCCGGGCAGCTCTGGCCCCGTGGCCCGCAGGCAGCCCGGGCCCGGCCGTGAGTCACCGCACCCAGCCCGACAGCTGCAGGCGGGGGTGGCGCTCCCTGCCTCCCTCGGGTGCTCGGAGCCCGGGCGCGTTGGATTGCGGCAGCCGTTCTGCACACTCATCCTGCTGCAAGGATTCTCCGCCCGGACACTGGCCCGAGGAGCGCTGGAGCTGTCAGGGCTGCCCTTCCTCGCTCCCCTCTGAGCTGACAGACTGTCAGCAGCCCTGCCTGCGAGAGCACCCGCCAGCGATCCCGGGGGGGGGGGGCGTGGAAGGAGAAGCCTTTGTTTTGGGGGACCGAAGAAAGGTCGCCCATTACTCACTGATTGTTTAGCAGCAGAGCTCCCACTTTCCCCCCCCACTCTACCAAACCAAACCCAGTTCACAAAGCACTATTCCTCGGGCGATGCGGAGCGTTTCTCCTCATGCATTCAACCAGGCTGTAATTTACTTTGACTGGACTGTAATTGGGACAGGAATCTTCCCCCCCCCCCTCCCATTCCCCTTAGAGTACAAGAAAGCACATTGTTTCTTCCCGATTGTTAGGAAGAAGGGTAAACCAAACTATTGAATGCACGCGAGAGAAAAGCGAGCTTAAGTTGATGTGGGAGGAATCGTTTATCCAGAGCTACTTATTGAGTACTTAAATCTTTCTTGTGGAAATTTTTTTGTAACCAAATACACTGAAATAAATGGAACAATGCAGTTGATTAAGTTGTGTATGGTAAAATGATACCCTCAGGTAGTTAAAACATAAATACATAGCTTTTATTTATTTTTAAAAGAGCCCTATATGAAACCTCATATGTATGTTTTCTGGACTGTTACATTTTTTCATTTATTTTTTAAAATGTCATTCACAGCTCTATTGCAGATTATTGTGCAAGGCAGGAGAAGTAGAAATAAAACTCGAGTTGAAATTGACTTTAGACAGTTCCACTTTTGCTTAATATATTAACTGTTTGCACTTCACTCTCTTTGGATAATAAACACAGTATAAGTGGTGAAAGAAATCAGATTCAAGCCTTTATATTTTAATCTGTGGTGTTAGTAATGTAGATAGGGAATCTGGTTTTACAAAGTTTTTGATCCTTTTTAGAAGATGAACTGCAAAACCAAAATAAAAGACTGTTATGGTTAATTTAAAAAAAAAAAAACCTGCTTGTTTTTATAGTAAACATATCTGTTTTTGACTCCTATTTTTGCTCGAGGACCAGCTATGCAAGTCTTATCTATATTGTGCTTATATTTTTGGAACCACTTTCTTTTTCTGATATAAATGCAGTTTTGAATGTTTGTATATAACGTGAGTCGTCTTGGCTCAGATTCTGATCTTTTCTTTCTTTTGCTTTCCTCCTCATGCTCTTTTCAAGATTACCATTAAGAATATTGAACGAGAGCTCATCTGCCCATCATGCAAGGAGTTATTTACCCATCCACTGATCCTTCCTTGTCAGCACAGTATCTGTCACAAATGCGTAAAAGAAATTCTCTTCTTAACACTTGAAGACTCTTTCACAGATGTAGGCTCTGAATCCTCCAATCAAAGTAGCCCTCGTATTCGAATTCATTCTCCTAGTTTGGATAGAATTGACAGGGTTAGTAGATCAGGTATGTATCAGAATTTTGTGTGTACTTTGTGATTTTCATGTAGAAGACTGACTTGATATGAATGGTCTTTTCCTTAGTAAAGGTGTCATCTCAATACTTTTAAGTGTTGAATGCTGTCACATGAATAACTTCAGAATGGTTTAGTTTTCGGTCTTAGTTTACAACATACAAAAAATTGGCCGTGGAAATGTTCTGTTATAAAGTTGGGTTACTCTAAGGGGCTTATATAAAAATAGTTTTTTAAATACAGTATCCTGTAAATTGGTTCATAGCTATTATTTTTCTGATAAGTTACTGTAGTTAACATGCCTGTTTAATGTGACATAATCTTCTGTATCTTTAGAGCAGTTCCAGAGGGGTGGCCATGTTAGTCTGTATACAGCAAAAACAATGAGAGTTCTGTGGCACTTTAAAGACTAACAAATTTAATTTTTGTAGGCATAAGCTTTCGTGAGACTCAGCTCACTTTGTCAGATGCAGAGGTAGAATGATACAGTAAATAGGAAACATAGATATACAAGTGCATAGAGAACAATGGGGGAGGTGGATGAAAGCCGAATACTTAAGGGCAAATGACAGTCATTGAGTAGGAGGTGAGAATGGGTGAGCAAAGTAATTACCTCTTGTAATGAGAGAGCCATTCCAAATCTCTGTTTAAACCCAGTTTGAATGTGTCAAGTTTGCAGATCATTTCTAACTCAGCAGTTTCTCTTTGAAGTCTGTTTTTGGAGGTTTTTTTGGAGAAGTACGGCGACTTTCAGGTCAGTGACAGGGTGCCCTGGGAGATTAACGTGTTCTCCCACTGGTTTATGGATGTTATTTTTTATGTCTGATTTGTGTCCATTTATCCTTTTGTGTAGTGATAGTCCAGTTTGACCAATGTACATGGCAGAGGGGCATTGCTAGCACATGATGGCATATATAACATTAATGGACGTACAGGTGAATGAGCCCTTTATGGTGTGGCTGATGTGGTTAGGACCAGTGATGTTGTCACTAGAGTCGATGTGTGGGCAGAGCTGACAATGGGGTTTGTTGCAGGGATAGGTTCCTGGGTTGGACTTTTTGTAGGGTGTATGGTTGCTGGTGAGTATTTGCTTCAGGTTGGGGGGCTGTCTGTAAGCTTACTGCCTGAGCAAGAGATGGATCATCTGCTAGGACAGGTTGTAGATCTTTAATGATGTGTTTGGAGAGATTTTAGTTGGGAACTGTAGGTGATGACCAGTGGGGTTCTGTTGTTTTCTTTGTTGGATCTGTCCTGTAGTAGTTGACTTCTGGGTACTCGTCTGGCTCTGTCAATTTGTTTCTTTACTTCTAAAGGTGGGTATTGTAGTTTTAGGAATGTTTCATAGAGATCCTGTAGGTGTTTGTCTCTGTCTGAGGGATTGGAGCAAATCCGGTTGTATCTTAAGGCTTAGCTTTCACCCTGGACACATTACACGATCCATTGTCTACAGCCATCTTCATACGTATCTTCATGCCTCCAGCTTTCACCCTCGATGTTAAGTGAAAGAGACACACCTTATTTCTGTAAACGTGTGTAAGTGTAAAAAATACTCTATGTAACATTTAAGAAAAAATTCTAAAGGCTTGGCTGCATTTGGTGGTACTTTGGAATAGCTATAGCTCTGGAATAACTGAGTGGACACTCTTATTTTTGGAATAAGTGTGCCTTGTTCTGAATTAATTTAATCCACTTCCAAAGTGGGTTCCCTTTAAATTCACACTCTACAATCTTAATTGAACCCCTTTGTGCATCTGCACTATGGTACTGTCTGTAATTACATGATCACATACTATATTATCCATAAGATGCCTCATTCAGTGCACAGGATGAACAGTGCTCATTGAATGGGTAGCTATTCAGTATCTTCCATGTTGAAAAGTTCCATGTTAAATTTCTGTAGGCATAAGCTTTTGTGGGTTCTGGGTTACAGCCCACGAAAGCTTATGCCTACAGAAATTAAATTTGTTAGTCTTTAATGTGCTACAGAACTCTTGTTGTTTTTGCTATTCAGTATGTAACACTATTTACCACATGCCATCCAAACCCTGCACTGAACACAGAATTATTAATTTCCTCTTGAGCATTTCTGTGGGACTCTCATCATATGATCGTCTTTACAGACATCTTAGTTATTTACAAATATTAATTAACTATTACCGCACCTCTGAGGTGGGATGGTATTTTCAGGTCTCATATGTAAAATGAGGATGAAGTACAGAGATTGCATTTTTGCCAAAATTGTAAACAAATGACAAGTTATTTAGGCTGCCCAGTTTGAGACATCTAGGGCCCAATTTTTCAGAGTATTTTGCATTTTGTACCAATTTGTATGTTCAGAACAAAGCTCCCTTTGACTTTGTGATGCTCCCAAGGGTAGCCCAAAAGCATGAGTACCAACCCTGGGGCAGATTTAAAAAATCAGGGCACAAACTCTAAATTGGTTCAGAGTTCTAAACTTCGATTTCACCAACCAACTGCACCATGTGCAAACTCTTCAGGCACATTAACAGCTTTAAACAGAGTTACAGATAGTCCTTGGTTACTTGGTTTGTCTTGTCACCCAAGTGAGTGCATTTATGCGATAGGTGGCTCTTACGACCAAGAATCACAGCAATATTCAGGTTACTTTCAGTCCCAAAGAACCAGTCACTTACCCCAGGTCAATTGTGCTGTAGATCTCACACCAAGGATAATGCTTGTAGCCAATCCTGTAATAAACTATATGAAGATTTATTAACCTACCAACAAATTTCACCATGCATACACAAAGCAACGTAAAAACATTTTCATCAATATAATCAAAATTTACAGATAGGCAAAGTAAGAAAAATACTTCTTGAGAACTTACTAAAGTTTTACATAAGGCTATTTGTATATTTTGACATATGATGTTGATATGTTGTGTGTTTAAAGCTTTACATTTTAACTTTTTTGAATCTCCACATCTACTGTCTTTATAATCTGATCCCACCCCATAATTTCCTGTAACTGTGAAAATTTAAATCAATAAAAATGCTCAGTAATAAACATTGCTATCTGTTGAGATTATAAAAAAATCAAATTTTGCCAAACCTATATATATGGCATAGTATTGATTAATAAATAATCAATTAGTTTAAACTACTTCCCATTAAAATTAATGTCTTGGCCTTTTAACTCTTTAAGTACCAAAAACAAATTGGTCTACATTATGGAGCTAGTATCTGTACAACTTGCTTTTTACAAATGCAATTTGTTATAATAATACCAACAATATCTGAAATTGGTAAATGTTTTATCCTTTAATTTAAATATACATAAATGTTTACTTAAAAAAATTCTGGGTCTTAATTATTTGCTATCAAAATTTCCATTATAAACCACCCCTATTTTCATTAAACTAAATTATCAAATTCTCCAATCTATAAAATTAAGTATAATGTCATTATACTACAAAAATCATATACAGTGTTTAGGTCCCAGAGCTATGTAAATGATGAATGATTCAGAAAAACAGTAAAAGAGAGCTTGATTTTTCTTTCTCCCCCATTTATGCATTATAACTGTGTAGTGTATATTAGGAAAATAAACAATATTTCATTTCTGCGATACAATACTTTGACTGCAGTGGGGAAGAAAACAGTTGCTGCTTTCTTTTGTAAACCAGTGGTGAATCTATTCTTTCAGTTTCTAAAAACAGCTTTCTGTTCATTCACAGCCTCACAGCGGAGGTCTTTTGGGTGGAGAGGTAGAAATGCTTCACTTTTTGTGTGGTTGTAGATAGTGTAGCATTTAGATCTTAATTTAAATATTATTGGTTAGCATATAGTACTTGTAGATATCAGTGTCCATTAGCTAAACTTTTGAGGACTTGACCAAAATTATGGAAGACTTTTATCTGAAAAACATTTAATTTTGTTCTGCAAATGATCTAAAGGTCAACTGGATTAAAACCCATAGAATATTTTTCTTGTTGGGGTTTCTTTTAATTTCTGTAGTTTCGCCATTCAAAAATGTCTGTCTACTGTTTTTGTTTTTCTAAGGAATCATATTTCCTAAGAGACTACATAACTAAGCTCCAATAAAACTGACTATAGTTTTGCTTCCAGTTATATCTAATTAATATATTGATCCTCTACATACTATAAAGCATGGTCAGTTATGATGCTTTCTTTAAAGGGATAATAATTTTTAATCCATCACAAGGAAGAGTGAATAACTAAACACTTTTAAAGGTGTCTTAAATGTAATAAATAACTACTAAAGGGGAAGCTGCAATCTTGCCAGTCTGATAAGGTAGTTTTGGGACCCAGGAAATGAATCTCGGCATGAGGAAAGCAGCAGACTTCAAAAAGTTGGTATACCAATATCAGGTGGTGTGTGTCGTGTGTGTATTAGAAGAATTTTGGTTACAACTTTTTCAAAGATTCAAATATTATTCCTGGCACTTCCAAAATGTTGAGTAGAATTAATGCTGGGAAGTAGTAGTGAAATAGTAGCTTTTCTTATAATATGCCAACACTCATCATAGTTACAGGGACACCGAAACATGGACAAGTACTTTATATAATTATGAAAATTCACATGTAGCTATCTTTAAGATACTATATTTAAGTGATGATTGTAAATTGCTGTTTGTAACAGCACATTGCTGTTTAGGAATTCAAGTTTGTAGATAGTGTTTCCTCATCTGCTTTAGTTTCTGTATATACAAAAAAAACAACCAACAACATATTGAACATAGCTGTTCAGAGTGCTTAATTGAACACAATCAGCTTGAAGTATAGCTAATTTACAAAATATATAGTTTCAGTACTAACCCTGCTCCTTAATCTCCCTGCTAATTTTTGTGGTTTTACAATTGCACTTTTCTGTCTTACTAAATAATCCTTTTTGTTGCTGTGTGACAGACCTGCACAAACAGGGGAAGCACTGAAACTCACTTATTTAAATATAGTCAAATGCACAAAGTAAACAAACAGGAAGGAGGAGAAATAATTTGTCATTCTTGCACATTATAGTACACCTTTCATAAGAGATTAAATTGGATATATACTGTTGAAAGAGGAGAGATTTCAGAAAATTATGAACTGAATACAAACTTCACATTAAACACATGTAAATCAAAGCAAGTGAGGAAAAAATTAGGAAAGATCTATCAAAATAGAGATCACTATTAGTTTGCAGACAGCACCATCAAAAATCACTTCTGGTATATGTCTGCTATAGTTACAAGCAACACCCAAGATTATTGTAATTGAAAGATTTTAAATTCATGCAGTACCTAATATGAATGAACATATGCTTTTGGAAAGAAAGGAAAGTCAATAGTTTGAATATTTTTTAAATTCCTTACAGAAATGCCAACTGTGGAAGGGAGGTGGAAATATTAATTCATTTAAGAAGTTTGTAGCTGAATCCAGTTGACCTTTAAAATATCCTTTAAGCTTTTTAACTCCTCCACAATTCAATCTTCATATGCACCATAATCACAGAATGCTGGTGATATCATATTTTATTTGAAAAACCCAAATAAGCAATTTATATTTTTAAGATGCATTATCCCTTTGCCACAGATTATGCTATTCCACATTGTAAATGTTGATCTAGCGTACTCTTAGATGAAAACATTATTTAAAAAAAAAGATTTAGCTAAAATGTGTGTGATTTTAAGGCTTTGATGTTAGTAAACATAAGCATGTGCATAAGTGTTGGCAGGATTAGGGCCTAAGCTGCTTGCAAGAGAACCATCTTTTTAATGGAGTTAGAGAAGTCAAACTGTATCCATGTGACGTGATTTGTTTGGATATAGTATACTTACAAGTAAAGTTATTTATTAGTAGTGCGGTGTGCTCTGTGCAGAGTATCCTGAAAATTTAAAGATAGAGGAGAATAATCTTTGATAGCCTTGTGAATATTAGTAGGAGGTATGTGTAGAATTGATTGGTAGAAGCTGGATTTGTAACATATAAGAGATGTCATGGAGCTTTCTGGCTCGCTATAAAAGCGGTAGCCATAAAAGTTGAAATCTTCAGCCATATGCTGCTTAGATTTAAGTGTTTTTATGAAATTATTCTAGGCATATTCTACCTTTTGTATATCTGCAGAATCTAACTTTTGCTTTTGTGAATGAGGATGGAAGGGGAAGAGAACCCATCTCATTAACTATAACATATTTATCTGCCTGGTTATTCACTGCACATTACTGTTTAAAGATGGAGTAAATTGAGCAGACTCTTATCTTTTAACAACTGTATTAATTTTTGTAAAAATATGGGGATAGTAACTATGCAATTCCCATTAATAGTGATGAAGGTCATTCTTCAAGTATCTGAAACTTTAGCATATGGTGCTATTTTAACTAGCAAAAGTTCTCTTGTTCCCCTGTTGAGAGGGCTTAAATGCCATGAAATAGTCCTGAGTTTAAGAAAAACCAATTTATTGGAGTAAATTTAACAAAAAGGGATGGAACATCTTTTAAAGATCTTTTGTATTTCCTGGCCACTGAATGTGTTGTTATAGGCATGGTGTCATCAGTATATGTGTAAGCATGTAGTCATTACCATGGTCTGATTTTGTGTTTTAAGTGACAGAATGAAAGACCACAATTGGTTGGCAACTAACTCACTTTTTGGTTAAACAAATACTAATCCCACTTCTGTGTGTCACTTGGTCCAGACTTCAAAAGCATGCTACTGGATAAGAGTTTGATTGTACTGATTTAAACTTGACCACTGCACCATATTTTGTACCTGCTATTTTGCTTTTTGTCATTGCTCATTTAACTGTTAAACTGGTCATGTGCTGTGTTTGTATAAGCTACCATTGTTTTTCATTATTTATTTGCTTTATTAGTGAACATAAGTATTATCTTACTTTTCATGGCTGCTCTTCACTGCATGGTCTTCAATGCCAAATCA
Organism: Emydura macquarii macquarii; assembly: GCF_026122565.2. Classification (NCBI taxonomy): domain Eukaryota; kingdom Metazoa; phylum Chordata; order Testudines; family Chelidae; genus Emydura; species Emydura macquarii. Next base: position 26,313,191 of record NW_027133034.1, read on the forward strand.
TCCTTCTATTCAGGCCTCTCAGGCTCTCTTTGAAGTCTCTATAGAAGGTGTATTATTTAAACTTATCTGCATACATTCTGGGCATATCTTTAAATAAGGCTTTTAAATCATTACTGTTTTCATACATTTCATGTGTGTGTTGCTAATTTCTGCCAAGTTACAGGTGTTGCAGGGCATCCAGCTCGGGCTATTAAATTCACTTCAAGTAAGTACCAAAAGACTTTGGATTCCTTTTTAGCCAGAAATCTGTATGTTGTCTTAACTACACTAAGAAGTTTAATTGTATTTATTTGTAAATCTGAGCTGGCCATCTTTCTGTAGGCTCTCTAGACAGAAATACAGGACCTACTGAATTGGAGACCACTGTCTGTTTGTGCACACTTGCTCACTCTATGGTTGGGCCTTTCACTCCCTGGAGAGTATACATAGCTATCACGAAGAGCATGTTTTGAAAAATAGTTCTTTCACCCTAAAATAAGGGTTATAAAAGGGAGTTAGCTCCTGATGTGAATATTTTTAAAGAAAGGTCACAGAATGCTGGACGATGTGAAGAAAATTCTGAATTGGTTAATATAGTAGGGGCAGCTAGAGATTGGCACCACTAGATATCTTTGCACATAATGGAATCATAATACTCGAGGAAAACGTTCACAATTCTGTGAAACTTTATCCTTTTTTTTTTTCTGAATTAAGGCAGCTGACTAAATACAGATGTTAATTGTCTAATTTCCTATTGAAAAGAATTAAACACTTTAAAAGAGCTTAATAAATGACAAGACTTAGAATTTCAGTGCACAGCACCCAACATATACTTAAGAACAAAAGAAGAAATTGTCTTAATTTACAGTTGCATGAGCCATAGCAACACAATTCTCAGGATTTTAAAACATTTATGAGAGAACGGTGGTAATGCCATGCTCTAGTGACAGAAGCATCACTTTCAAGCTTACTGGCAGGAGAAAGAGGGGAAGATGTGCACCACCCTTAAATACAAGTTTAGTCAAATTTGAATTTATTGAAATTGCCTCCTTTTTTCTGCTGCTCTTCCTATTTCTTTGTTCAAGAATGAAATCAATTAAGTACTTCCTGTCTGAGTCTTTTTTGAGCATGTTGTATTATCTCCAGACTCAAAATGAAAACATGCTTTGTGGTGTGTGTTTTTTGGTGAAGTTCGTGACTTTACCCCAGATGTTGAGTAAGGGAAGATGGAATGGCTATAGAAAGAAGGAACAGGGGAATTCTTGGTTTTTGTGTATAGTTCTTTGATGTCACCATAATGCACTATATTCCCCAACTAAAAGTAATGCAAAATTTCTTTAAGCCCAAGCAAGCTGATATTTTCTTTGATATCATCTTTCCCCCTTTCCCATCCTATAGTTCTTGGAACTATATTAAGCCAGCCAAAACCCAGATACCTAATCTTGGTGCTGGGGTTCCCCTAGACTGGTGCCTAAAGCCTGGAAAAAAATCCAGTCAGTTGGCTCTATTGAACTTTCATCATTCTAGGATAGAACAACCTGCCAGTAAGAATTCTTTTTAGCTTTTTTTCTTTCTGGACTTGGAGCTATTGTCTCATTTAACCTCACTGGAAGTAGTCTTCCTTTCACGGAGATGGTTCTGACACCCTTGTTTAAAAACACTATATCCTGAGCCATTCAACTGGGAAAAACCAAATCAGTCTGTGCATGTTGCGATTGACAGCGATTTGGCTGGAATTTCCTAGTCATCTAAATGCCCAACTTGTCTTGTTTTGTATTTTTGGCTCCTCTTGGGATAAGCAAAATAGGTATGTTGCAGTCATAACAAATTCGTTTTATCTCAAAAAAGAATAAATAGCATTATTCCCAGATGTATATAGTTGAATCTGAGCTTTTACAATCTCCACTTTGAACATTTTGCAAAAAATCCCACATCTGTATATGGACACTAATATGGATTCCAGAAAGTGTTGGATACTCTAACCCTGGGGTATTGAAAACTAGGTTTATTATGGTAGCTCTTAGTCAGTTAGTGATTAGGCTTCAGCTTTTCACACTCATGTAATTACCATGTACATCTGTCAAGCTTAATGGGAAGAGACTTTACCCTGTGTAAAGTCAGACTAGTTGAAGTAACTGGAGTGCATTTGTCCCAAAATGACTTGCCACCAGGAATGAATACAGACTTATTGACGATTATCCCTGTCATGCACAGTGCTGCTGAGACTAATCACTGAATTGAATTCATATTGTCTTTCAGAATGTCTGGAGCATACAGTGCCTACTTTGAAGAAACAGGCATGAGTATAGTGCCACCGGCATATTTTACTATTGCAAGAAACAAAATTGCAACATTGCAGCTCTGGAGTCGGAGTTATTAAATATTTTTACCACCACTTCATTTGGGATTAAATTTTGACTTACTATGTCTTCTGAAGCAACTAGGGCCATGCCTTGTAAAGGAAAATATGTTGTCTTCGGCTTGGCAGAATTCACCTGAATTCACATTATGCCATTTTGGATGATGTGCTAAAATGTCTCAGGATTTCCTCCAGAATTTAGGCTCATAGATTCTTGTGTTGGGTGCTGTCTTTTCCCTATTCCCTTCTTAATCATTCTTCCCATTATGTTGTAACTAAACTAGGACTTGCCATCTATACAGGCTGGAAACGCAATTCACTGACTCCTAGGATGACCATCTTTCCTTGTCCCGGCTGCCGGCATGATGTGGATCTGGGAGAACGTGGCATCAATGGCTTATTTCGAAATTTCACGTTGGAGACTATTGTGGAAAGATACAGGCAGGCAGCCAGGGCAGCCACAGCTATTATGTGTGATCTCTGCAAACCTCCACCTCAAGAATCTACAAAGAGTTGCATGGACTGCAGTGCAAGCTATTGCAATGAATGCTTCAAAATATATCATCCTTGGGGAACTGTAAAAGCCCAGCACGAGTATGTAGGACCAACAACTAACTTCAGGCCCAAGGTAAGTGGTTTTTGATCTGGCATACCATGCAGATCAACTTTGCAGATCTTTTAATCTTTTGCATCTGATCTGACGCTGCCCATATGTTGACCAAATGTTGCCCAGATAAAGCAGTGGGTGATATCTATCATCTTACATTTGGTTTCCATCACTATCATTTGTTGAATGAGTTGTAAGTTTTTTGCATTAAAGTTATAAACTTGATGCTAAAGAGGTGGGTGATTACAAGTGCATGGGGCACACCTTGGAAGTGGATCATAGACTCGGACTTAATAAAATTAAATGTTTGGCGTAGTTCCCATCAGATGAAGGTGTGGGGCTTTTAAAAAAAAAAAGTGTTAATTTTAAACTGTTCTTAATGGTATTAAATGTGTTTTGTTTTTTAAAAAATCATTGCAGTGGGTCTTTTCTAGAAGTAGCACAATAACCAGAGTTTTGCAGCAATAGTTCCATTCACACTCTTTGGACATTACTTGAATTGAGGGTTCATTTATATAAAAGCATTTTCCTTTCTCTCGCCGCCTCCTCTGCTGCTTTCTACCTGCACTCCTAGCAATAGCAGAAGGTTGAATCTATGACACAACTGATGTGGTAGGTGTATGGTGGAATGTGGGATTCTTGTGTTGAACTTAAAATCTAAACAGTATAAACGTCCCCATCTGACGCCACTGGTCACGACTGCTGTCCTTGGAACATAAGACAGCTGGAGAGCTCTTAACAGCTATCATTGTAGCGTATTAGGGCCCCACTAATACCAAAAATTATTGCTGAATTTATGAAGCTCTTCTGTCTGTGTACCCAAGCTAGTGCAATACTGCTTTCTTAAGATGCTAATCTGCTTTTGAGGCCAGTTTCTCTTCTTGAATTTGATCCACTGTAGGCTGAAAGGCATGTCTAATTTGGTCAAAATATGTATGTCAAGTAATTGACCTAGAGAAAACGTAACGTATTTCTAGAATCAGAGAGGCAAATAGACTTACATGTGTGGATTTGCTTTTATGTAAAGGTTTGTGTTATCTGAAAGCTTTATACTAAGAAACAGCTACATATTTTTTACTAGCAGCTCTTTAAATATATGTTTAAATTTAAACAGGACTCTCAAATCTAGTTATGCCATTACTTAATGGTTCCATATTCTAGAAAATCAAGGCTTAGCAGGAGAGCTGAGTTATAGTTCTGCAGAAGTTTTGTCTTGGTTGAAAAAAATGTACGTTCTATAAGACTCTCTCTTGCTCTCCAGACTAGCCGCTTCTGCTTTGTTACCGTTATTAAATCTCTCTCCTCTAGAGAAGCAGCCTGATCCCAGTTTGGTGCAGATAGAAATCCTGGAATTATTAATAATCCTGTTTTTAGCATTGTAGGGATAACTAAGTTAATGTGATTTTTTTTTTTAAACAAAATATTCTATTCACGCTGAACTCTTTTTTCATGTATAGTATTCCTGCAATCTCACAGAAAATCCAATTGTACAAAACTATATAATTAAAATATTAATATTGTAACGTAAAATAGGAAATTGAATGAAACAAAACCTTGTTTGCATGTTTCTTCTTACACAAAGTCCTTGCAAGAAAAAAGTGTATGTTGGGAAGGAACACACAGACCCAGGCTCTTGCTCTCTCTAAAGCCAAGGTTTTTTAAAAAAACTTTTACTGACAACAAACATTTTTACTTGTGATGTCAGTTTTTAAAAATTTTTGGATTCTCTGAACTCGGTAATCAGATCAATAATCAACACATGTTACTTAATTCTTCTCTAATACAGAATATCATTGCAGCAAATCCTTGTCATTTACTTAACTTTTGATAAATGTTTGTTTATTTAAAAAAATTAAAAAAGACTTCTAGCAGCTTTGACATCTAAATTCTTCCATATGTTCTGATTTGTATAACTATTTACAGATATTAAGGTTGTTGGGTGGTTGGTTTTTTTTTTTTTTTTTTTTTTTTTAAAAGGATTTAAAGTTTAACCAGAATCTCCCTTTTTCAGGCAGAGGAAGTAAGGGGCGGGATGATGATAATTTTGGGCCCTTGGACCTGGATATATTTTGTGTGCATGTGGTTGTGATATATAATAAATCTCTCTCTCTCTCTCTCTCTCATATATGGAAGCTGTGATAATGAAAAAATAGACATGTTCTTGAAACATTTTTTAATACAGTGTGACAACTGTGGCTTAAACACATCAAATTATAAAGGCTTCCCTACAAGAACAAACAAACAAACAAATAGCTACATTAAAGCTTTTGTGATGGTCTTGTTGAGGGACGCCAGCACTTTTATGTAGGATTAAATGTGCACTTGAATCACATGCCTTGTTAGGACTTGAATGCGTGAAGTATTAGTCCTCTAAACAATGTTCCCAGTCATCTATTTGATTCATTTAAAACCAGACTTGATCGCACTTGGTGATGTGTGTAGTGGGGATGGGAGAGGCATATACTATGATTGTTCCTGAATTGTGAGAGAAGGACAAAATAATCTGCTAGGTCTTTTCCATCTGCATCTTGGGTAAGGGCTGTAATTTTCATTTGATTGTAGCATGAGATAAGATGATGAGTAGAAATGTCGTATGTTATGAAGGCCAGACATTCCTGTGGAAAAATGACTTGTCTTTCAAACAGTGGCTAACAATGCCCTTATTAACTCAATCCTCATATTTTGAGGTCTGTTTTAAAGGAATTTTGTTAGGACTTCCCTTCTTTTTGCAAGTCCAATAGTCTGTAACCACAGAATCCCAAATATTCATACTTCTGGCCTAATGATGCACTCTTGAAATCATCTCATTAGTACCTTGGTAAACAGATTGTCCTCCTCAGTGAAAAGACTAAAGAAGATCAAAGTTGGTACTTGTAATTCAAAAGTAAAAGTTTGCTTCAGTTGAGGACTGCATCCACTTGCTCATTTCACCTCTGTCCTTTTATTCACAAGTCAGTGGGCAATATTTCTCCCCCTCTACTTACCCGCTCCCCCAAAATGATTTAAAAAAAGAAATCAATCTCAATTAATGGCTTACTCCTGAAAACAGTGTGTCTTGTTGTTTTCTAGTTAATGGCTGAAAACCTTTTGTCCAGCAGTTGCTCTTCAGGAAGTATGAAATAGAAGGTGTTAGGTTTATATGTCAGTTTTCAGGAGTGGAGTGGGGAGGAAGAAAATTCTTTTAGGGGTCAGACACAATCAGAGATGCCCTCTGAAAGTCATTTGCATGTTTCTCTTTGAGCCACTGTTCTACTTTGCTCAATTGTTGAGAGGTTAAATTATTGTTTTCAGTTAGTTTGAATTATTTTACATTATTAAAAAAACCCAAACATAACCATCTTAATATCTAGTGCGTACTTGGTGAACAACGAGTATTCAATATCAGTCAACTATTACTACAATTGGGATTTTTTTTTCTTTGTTATAGTTATACATTGCAAATCTCATTTAGTCAGTTTGGCTGTTACGGTATCATTATGGAGGCTGTATTTATTCTATGCTTTGCTAATTCTAAATTGGCGTTTTCTACTTTTCAGACTCAGATCTTTGTAGATTGCATAATCTTTTGCTTTTAAGAAACCTCTTTTCCTTTGGGGAGTAGTCGAGGCGCTGTGCTAGCACGAACTTGGTAGTGTTGAGTGTGGATAATAAATGTAATAGTCCTTGTGCTACTCTTGACAAGGATACAGACATGTTTAACACAGTTGTAATAAAGTAACACTTAAAACTTTCCTCTAATAAACTAACACAGTTCCCCCTGCCCCCATCCATATCACTTGCATGGATTACAAATAAACTGAATGTAAATTACTTGTTTACTCTGAAGTCCAGTGACTTTGGGATTGGTTTACTACTATTATGTAGTTTAATGAGCTGTTAAATGTTAGTTTTCAGAAATACAGTTGCATTCTTATTTTTTGGCAGATCTTGATGTGTCCGGAACATGAAATGGAGAGGGTAAACATGTACTGTGAAATTTGCAGAAGGCCTGTGTGTCATCTTTGTAAATTGGGTGGGTCTCATGCAAATCATAGAGTAACAACCATGAGCAGTGCCTACAAAACTCTCAAGGTAAGACTAAATGTCATTCCATTTTGTCTTAAGAAAAATGTGTAAGGTATAGGATGTTCTAAACACTCTCAGGCTTTTACATTGAGAGAGTGTTGTAACTAATGCCTTATCCATGTGACTGTTGTGCAATAGAACATGATGTAACTAGTTTCTTCAGTCATATGAGTGGGTGTTAACTTCTATTTAAAACAATAAACTACATACTCCAGCTCATAGGCGTGTGCAGCACATTTCATTAGGGTGTGCACCCAGGGAATTTCCATTATCTTTATCTGGGGTATCAAACTCGATTCCACTGGCGGGCCACATTTGAGTTACCCGCCGGCGCAATTCTTGCCGCGTCCTAGTCTCCGCCGAGAAATGTCGTGAGATTAGGACTTTCGGCGGCAGATCACGGCTTCCCATCCGCCGCAAAATCTCGCAGCTCCTTCTTTTTCGGCTCACTGCCGTCCGCTGACAAATAGCGCGCCATCCAGTCTTTTGGTGCAGCTCCAGCATCACAGCGAGATGGCGCTGTGTGCCGCATCCTAAAAGATACCCGGGCCGTAGGTTAGAAACCCCTGCATTAGGGTGTGCCTGGGCACACCCAGCAGACCCCGTGTGCACGCCTATGCTCCAGCTCATTTAAAATTATAAACCTTCTAATCTGGTCATCTTTACATAATGTTTGTTTTAGCTGACTGTAAAGCACAGACTTAAAAAAATTTAAGAACATGGCACTACTGGCCAGTTTAACTCAGTCCATTCTAGTTATTCAGGTAAAACAGTGTCTTGTCTTATGACTTTGGGGAGGAACTGTCTCTAAAAACAAAGGTGCAAATGGAATTTCAAATGATGACGTTTAAGTACCGGAAAGCAAATCATATGATGTGCAACAGCTGAAACAGGTTCTAGAGGTCTAAGAACCACAAGTGAAGTTAAACCAAAATTGAGCTACTTTGCATCCATCTAGAACTGTAGGGCAAACTTCAAATACTTGTTTTCCCTCCTTTTTTTAAGGGGGTAGTTTATCTAGGCTACTTTGGTCTAAGATAGGGTTTCTTTCTCATTAGATTTCCAGCACTGGCTATTTATATCACACCATCCTTGCAGTATTTCCAGCTTCTCTGGTTCTGGTGAAAAACTGAGGTGCAGAAGCATATTTGTGCAAAATATTCAGAAACTCCAAACAACTCAATCATTATTAGGCTTGAAAGATTTGTTTTTATTGCTAACTTTCGGTTAATGTCAAATTCACTGTGTTCACATACCAATTCACAAACTTCCATTGATGATCAAAATTTACATGTAGGCAAAATAAGAAAAATGCTCTTTAAAAAATTACTAGAGTTTAATTTAAGAATATTTTCTTTTGCCAGGTGATATTGACAATTGGTGTTTTTACAGTTAAAGATTTAATTTTTTGAATCCCAGTGTCTACTGTAATTATGATTTGACCCCCCCAGTTATATCCTGAAACTGTGTGAAAATTTAAATAGATAAAAATAAAAAATACTTAAAACTAAACATTGATATATTCATTAAAATTACATTTAAAAAAAAAAAGTCAAGTTCTGCCAACCCTACTCATCCTAATTGCCTTAGTGTTTTTTAAGACCTTATTTATATAAATGGAACATAAATTTACTGGCAGCTATCAAAGACCTTAAATTTCATTCTTCAAGGTATGAGAAAATTGGTTTCTGAGGTTGGGAAGAAATGTCCATTGCTGGTGTTCGGTACAGTGTAGCATAAGCTTAAGTGCATTATAGAGGTTTTTCACTTTCCTTGGAAACATCTGACACCTGACTTACAGAACACCAGGTAGAGTTGATCGGTGGTGATCTGTCATGGTTGTGTATGTTCCTATAACCGATCGCTAATATAATCCATGGCTGGCTTTTGGTCCTCTGCAACTAGGTAAAGTACTTATCAACGCTCAGTTTGCATTGTTCATCTGTCTTATAGATGGTTTACATGCACCAACTGCCAATGTAGGTATACTATCCTGTTTCTTCTAACTTGCTGTTATATTTCAACAGGAGAAACTTTCAAAGGACATAGATTACCTCATTAGTAAGGAGAGCCAGGTGAAAGGTCAAATTTCTGAACTGGGACTCTTAATGAAAGAAACAGAGGTAGGAATAACTTGGTCACATTTTTTTTGTTGGACATTCTCGTAAAAAGGCTGTGCTCTTACGTGTTTTCTCTAGACTGTCGTCTCTCACATTATCATTAAAATGGTATATGTTCTGCAAATTGGGATGAGCAGATGCCTCACAGTAGACCGTTTATTTTTGCGCAGTGTCACTCACGCTTCAATCAAATGTGCTTGTCTGAAGTTAATCCATTTTTTGACTAACGTACCAAATTAATACCTGATAACATCCCCTTAGGCTATATATTTTTTTTTCAGGACAGGGAATGTCTTCCAATCTGCATTAGGTCCCCATTGAACTAGAAAGTTCTAAGTGCTACTGTTCTATAGCTAAATAGAAATAATATTTAATGACTATCCTGCAGAGGAGGAACTTGATTTAACAGATCTCTTCCATCTTAAATTTTAGTTAGACTATAATACAGTCAAAATCAAATTTAAGGAAGTGACAGAATAAAAGTGTAGGAAGTTGAGGTTGGGGAAAAAAGCTTACATATGAGACATGTGCAGAGAGAATGGAAAGTATAGTAGGTCCAGGAGTTTTCACTTCCCATATTTTAGGAAATCCAGCTTTAGTGTCTTTGTTGGAGAAACCTTAAAGAGCAGCTGACACCAGGAAATTCTTTTAAAAATCATGTTGCTACTTGTGTATATAATAGAAATAACGGGGTTTTTGTTTTTTTTTTAACATGGGGAATATTACATGAATATTAGCTATAAGGAAACTTTTGTGTTCTCTAGTGCTTAAATTATTCCACTCTCAAATTTGTTGAGTTGCCATCACCGAAGTTGTTCAAAAATCAGTTTAAATCATAGAATCATAGAATATTAGAGTTGGAAGGGACCTCAGGAGGTCATCTAGTCGAACCCCCTGCTCAAAGCAGAACTAACCTCAGCTATATCATCCCAGCCAGGGCTTTGTCAAGCCTCAGCTTAAAAACCTCTAAAGATGGAGATTCCACCACCTCCCTAGGTAACCCATTCCAGTGCTTCACCTCCCTCCTAGTGAAAAACTTTTTCCTAATGTCCAACCTAGACCTCCCCAACTGCAACTTGAGACTGTTGCTCCTTGTTCTGTCATCTGCCACCACCAAGAACAGCCTAGCCCCATTCTCCCTGGAACTCCCTTTCAGGTAGTTAAAGGCTGCTATCAAATCCCCTCTCATTCGTCTCTTTTGCAGACTAAACAAGCCCAGTTTCCTTAGCCTCTCCTCATAAGTCTTGTGCTCCAGCCCCCTAATCTTTTTTGTTGCCCTCCGCTGGACTCTCTCCAACTTGTCTACATCCTTTTTGTAGTGGGATGATGTAGGTGGAGAAATGCCTTGCATATTTCAGGGGTTCGCATTGGATGAGCATAGAAGTATTTTTCTGTCTCTTCATCGAGCTACATTAGCCTTGTGAAGTTGTCATGAAAATTTATCAACTCAGGCACAAAATCCACTCAGTTGCTCTTTATTTTGATCATGATGAAAATACTGACGATGTCGGTTTTGCCCATCAAAAATTATTTGTCACGAATGAGAAGAACTTTCCAGTGCAGTTTTGAAAGTTGATAAAACATCTTATTACTTCACAGAAGATACCACAGTACTACAGAATGAGTAAGTCTTTTGCTTTTTAAATGCACTTTGTGTTTTGTAACAGTGCAATGGTGAGAGAGCTAAAGAAGAAGCATCTAATAACTTTGACAAGCTGTTTGATGTTTTGGAAGAGAGGAGATCAGCTGCTCTGAGGGCAATTGAAGCTTCCAAGAATTTAAGACTAGAAAAACTACAAACCCAAATAGAGGAGTATCAGGGACTTCTGGAAAACAATGGTCTTGTAGGATATGCTCAAGAAGTGCTTAAAGAAACAGACCAGTCTTGCTTTGTTCAAACAGCAAAACAGCTCCATGTCAGGTACTTAATTATCTTATGTAATAAAGATTGTTTAAAATGTAAGTCTTATTTCTATCACATTTTTTTCAGATGCATTAAGATATTGCTGTGAGTTAAATACAATTTTGGATGTAGCTGATACTCAGTATGTAGAGGTTAATTTAATGAGGTCAGTCTTACTGAGGGGGCAATTCTTAAGTTGCATCGTAATGTAGCAATAATTTATGGAGATAAAAAGTCAGAGATTCATCGGTTGCAAAGTGACAAAGTGGAATACCCTTGGATTAATATGCATCCCGCCATTTGTGGGGCGAGTGTATCATGAATTTGCAAAGGGATAGACTTGATGATCTAATAGGTATCGTCTGCCTCTTTTATCCTAAAAGCTGATCTCCATTAGTGATAATGAATATCCATCTTGTGCTTTAAGCTGCTTTTGTGGAAGCATGTTTATGCATTTCAGTTTGTCACTTTTCATCTGTTACCTCTTTAGATTTCTCTGTCGCATTGTACAGTGTTTACAGTTTTTGGGTGAAATCCTGGCTCCACTGAAGCCAAGGGGAGTTTTGCCAAGGGGAGCAGGACTTCATGCTTTGTGTCATAATGCTGTTTTCATTACACGAAGGTCAGATTCACAAGGGAGATGAAGGTGCTTTAAGGGTTAGTTAGGTGCCTAAGTGCAACATTTAGGCACTCCTGGCATTCACAAAACCCCCATTCAGTCCCTGCCTAACCTTGTAGGTGCCTAAATTCCCTGGGTGTCTTAAGTTTCTGCTGGTGTGTGTATGCAAAGCCACCTGAGTCCGGGCGGTACTGAAAGCTCAGCACTTAGGTATGAGCTAAGTCCTAGTGGGGACCTCAAAGTAGGTGTTCCTCTGCCTATCCCTTCTTGCAAGGCCCAGTCTAGTCTAGCATGCTTCTTCTGGCCTGGAGTTAGGCATCTGACTCCCTTTTTTAGGTGCAGGGCTTAGACCTGTCTCCTCAGCACTTGCTGCCAGCTAGCTTAGGTGGCTGCCTGCTCAGCGTGCTGGCTTCTACGAATCCCTTCTTCGGCACCTAAGTGTCCCCATGTGTTGTACGGAGAGTTTAGGCACCTAACTCGGGGTTGTAAATTCCTCTAGGTGCCAGGGAGCCTAAAAGTTAGGTGTTGCAGTGCTCAGTCCCTCAGGACATGTCTGTCCTGCAAAAAACAAAGAAGATCTGTGGCAGTGAGACCCCGAGCCTGGGTTTACAGACTCAGGCTCCCACTGTTGGGTTAAAAAATAGCAGTGTCGATGTTCCTGCTAGGGCTGGAGTCCAGGCTCTGAAAGCCAGTGATGGGGGCAACTTGGAAGGGCCTCAGAGCCCAGGTTCCCAGTCTGAGCAGGAAGTTTACGTTGCTATTTGTTTTGGTCCATAGCATGAGACGGTTGATCTGGGTTCTGAGACTCATTGCCAAAACGTTTTTTTGGCTGTATAGACATTTCTCTAAGCCCTTCCTCCCCCATTGTGACTGTAGCCCTACTTTGCTAAACTATATATCTGTCTTTATTTCCTCTTTCAGAATCCAAAAAGCTACTGAATCCCTGAAGAGTTTCAGGCCAGCAGCTCAAGCTTCTTTTGAAGACTATGTGGTTGATATAGCAAAACAAGAAGAGGTTCTTGGTGATTTGTCCTTTTACTCCAGTGGTGAGCTTCATAAAGGGGGTTGTTTTTGTTACCTCTTTCCTGAGCTGTGGCCCTGGTAATGTTGCTGTCTCTGACAGGAGGCTAGGTTTAGGCAGGATTCCCAAACTCATCAGACTATGGCTTCAGAGTTCCTTGATGCTCCTCCCAAAGCCGTTTTCCAGCAGGAAAATGCTTTTTATAGAGACAGGTTTGTAGAGATGTCTGCACTCCAAGCTTCTCAGTCTCGTAGTTCCATGTTTACCTATGGTATGTCTCTGCTATAGCAGCACACTGCTGTAGTATAGGTGCTTCCTGGAGTGACAGAAGGGGTTTTTGCATGGATGAGTTAATCCACATTCTCTGAAAGGCGGTTACTAGGTCATGGAAGAATCCTTCTATTGACCTAGCTGCGTCTACACCAGGGATTTAGGTCCTCCGAACTACAGTGCTCTGGCTGCAACATTTTTCACAGCCCTGACTGATGTAGCTAGGTTGATCTCATTTTTAAGCATAGACTAGGCTTCTCTTCATCGTAACTCTCTGTGCAAAGGGAAAAATACTATTAAACAGAGTGCGTGTAGCAAATGTCAATTTTCGGTAAAACCTAATGTAAACGGGCACATAGAACTACTTTAGGAGTAACCACAATAATTGACATTTGTGTTTAGAGGTATTGGTACCAAAAACCATTTTAGTAGGTATTCACTAATAGAGTACTCTTGCATCAGGACTGTTCCTTGATGGTTCGAAGTATCTTTTAGACTGGCAATTACACTTGTTCTAACTAGAAATTTTGGTGTCTCACACAACATACAGAAGGGACATTGTGTGTAGGTTTTTTAAAACTTTCTGTAGTTATATGACATTTTAAATATATACTTTCAAAATGAATGCAGAGAACACGAGGAATGCATCTTGCTTAGTCAGTTAATAAACATCCAATCATAGTGTCTTTCACCATGGGATAGGCAGAACTTTCCATTACTCCATAAGCCACTTGTACACCAATGGTATGTAGTTCTAAAATTACTAGCTGCTTACATATAAGAATGTCATTTTCTTGTATCTTATGGCTATTCCAGGTCTAGATGTACCAGAGATCAATGAGGAGAAGAGCAGAATGTATAATAAAGCTTTGATCTGTTGGGAACATCCAGTGAAGGCAGATTCAGCTGATACCTATGTCCTTGAATACCGTAAACTTAATAGAGAAGAGGAGAATGCAACATGGCAAGAGATTGAAGCCTGCACCAAGAGTAAAGTAATCTCTGACCTTGAAAATAACAGCAGCTATGCCTTTAGAGTCAGAGGATATAAAGGATCTATCTGTAGCCCCTGGAGCAGAGAAGTTATCTTACACACACCTCCAGCTCCAGGTATACCAAGTTTCAGTGAGTCCATAGATAACGGAATCAGCATACAATGCCTACAATTCCTCTCTAATCTATACCCATTTTCAAGTAAACTTTAAATTTTCAACCTGCTGTCATCTTAGGGGCGCGCGTGTGTAAATAAATAAGTATTGTTTTTATGCATTAATTAAGGTTGCAACTAGTTGGCAGTCAGCTATCAGAGTTTTACACACTCTTGTATTGCACCACCAGTAGTTTCTCTTATGTTAGCACATCTTAGAAAAATGTAAGATAAATACCAGAAAAAACCCCAAAACCCCTTATGGCCAGATATTGACCTAATGTGAATTTTTTTTGTTTTTAGTCTTTAGTTTTCTTTTTGATGATAAATGTGGCTACAACAGTGAACGTCTCATGCTGAATCCAAGGAGAACTTGTGTGGAAAGTATGGCTGGATTTCCTTTGCTGCTAGGGGCTGAACGTATCCAAGTGGGGTGTTACACAACCCTGGACTACATCATTGGAGACACTGGAATCACAAAAGGGAAGCACTTTTGGGCTTTTCATGTGGAACCTTATTCATACTTGGTGAAAGTGGGAGTTGCATCTAACGCTAAACTGCAAGAATGGCTCCATAATCCCCGTGATGTAACCAGCCCAAGGTAAATGTGGAAGATCTTTGTATAACAGTTTTTTAATGAGTGAATCTTTTTCAGTAAATTAAAGGGACATCTTCCCATTTGGTAGAATTAAGAGTTGACCTTACCTTGCATTTGGTTCCAGTTAGGTTAGCTTCAGCAATTGTGTGTAGGGGAGGAAGGGTGAAGGAAGAGATGAGGAGAAGCCATCCATGGAACCTCTGATTTAAAGAAAAATTACAGTGTGTTTTTCAGCAGTTGGTTGACTTCCTGAGAAGCTAGAAATTAATATTGGTATCTAAATTATCTGAAGCCCTAGTTAGTCTCCTGGAGGCAATTGAAGTACATAGGAGTCTTACTTTACATGGTTTTCCATGACTTTTCATCCATTGCAAGTGTCCAGGATATTATAGACTTTCATAAGAAGGCTTTCCCAGAGTTCAATGTGCCTGTTAGGTCTTACAGTAGACACTGTAACAATACCGGTAACATATTTTCATAGTAGTCTACTTCAGTGGACTTCAAAGTCTCACTGATTGCAGGCATAGCAGTGTACTGGGGTAACATTTGCTGGCTTGATAGCAGACCAGGGGCAAAGTACAAAGGAAGGACTTTCAAATGTATCCAGTCACAACTGTAGTAAGCATGGATGCATCTACAATGAGATGAGGAATCTATGTAAAGAGCTTGTACATCTAGGGCACTCTGGTCCTTACAGGAATCAAAACTTCACATGTGTGATGTCCTATGTGTTTTGAGTTCTCTTGAGACAGCATTAAACAAACAAAGTACTATTAAGGCCTCATATTGTCTCCTGTTGGATTTTGCCTCTTGCATCAGAAACTCCTGCAAATTTAGAACTTGTAAGCCACTCCTGGTTCTTACTTATTGGGGAGAAGAATACTAAGGGCCAAATTCATAATGAAGCCTGGAAGGAATTTCAGATGATGTAATTTGCACCTTTAAGTATGCCTACCATCATGTGTTAAACTATTAGGTTCCCTTACACTTTAATGTTATGCCCTCTCTTTACACATCACCAAGGAACATGACCTACTGCATTTATGGAAATCTGATATAAACTGGTATAACTGACATGATCAGGGTCCAGAAATGAGGAGAATGACAAGAAAAGTAACTTACCAGGCGAAGGCAAGGAAGTGTAAGTTAATGTAAGTCATCCCCTACTTTAACTTTCACCATCTTCTTGGATTACAATAGAGATTCCTCAACATTCTTCACCTGGTAACTGGGTAGAAGTGGAGTTATAACATCTCCTTTTGAAGTAGGCCCCAAGTCTTCAGAGGTTAACTTGGTAGGTAATTTAATGCAGGGGTCACTTGGGTAAGTTTGAGGATGTTAAGACAGTGAGGTGGTCTTTTCACACATCTCGATGTACATGTTGGTTTTTCTACACAAGAAACTATCATGCATTAAGACCACTGGCAATAAAAGATTTTCCATTTCTTGTATGACCATATACAACTTCCCTTCCTCCCTCACCCATCCACTGTGGGAACAAGGATCCAGAGTAAACTCAGAAACAAATAACAAAAGTTATGAGCTTGTGGAATGTTTAAGGAAATCAAGGGATTTTTTTAAAAGGCATTCCTGTATTGGTGTTGCCCTGCCACGTGCCCCTCAGGCAAATTGAATGATTGGTGCTCTGCTGGTTCTGCCTGCTTGAGACAGTCAGGTGTTTCTAGATCAATGTTTGGGTTGCTCTGCTGGGTTGATTGTCTTCTATTTAACAGCCAATCCTGACAAGTGCAGCTATTTTAATTAATTACCACTGGGGGAAGCTGGCAAGGAGTGTACAGTTTGTGATCCTGAAAAGGGGCTTAAAGAAGAGAGGGACAATGAAAACCAGACATCATGAATTTATTTAATTAAATTATTCAAAACAGTTTGAGATTGGACATCCATTTTATGAGCATCGAGAGGAAAAAATGTATGAATTTGGACTTCCTCACCTGGTGCACATTGCTCAACATTCTAACCAAACAATCCTGCTAGTCCTTCACTGACTCAGACTGGTTTGGGGTTTTCTGATTTTGGCTTTTATTAAAGATTGATGCAGCTAGTCCCATCAGACTGAAGGGGTGTTGCCAGAGCTGACACTCAGAACTGGTGCATCTCTCTACCTACATCAGGAATTTTATTTTAGACTTCCATATAGTGCTCATCTGTATCGTATCTGACCTCTCCTGAATGTTAGTGAATTTATTTTCACAAGAATCTTGTGAGGTAATGTAGTACTATCCCTATGTCACAGAGAAGGAAACTGGCATCAGCATCGTGAATTGACCAACGTTGCACATAGTCTGTTGCAGAGCCAGAAATTAAATCCAGAGCTCCTGATTCCAATCCTTATCTTGACCACAAGACCATCTGGAACTCTGTCCAGGTGTCATGGTTCTAAGATTTATTGCACAAACCTCTGGTGTTCTGGTTCAGATAATGTTGTGTGTTTATAAAATACTTCAGTTTAAAATAACTGACAGCATTCTGATTGACTTCTTTGTTCTGAAATTTGTGCTTTTTGGTTCTAGGTATGAACAAGACAGCGGTCATGACAGTGGGAGTGAAGATACCTGCTTTGACTCATCACAGCCTTTCACATTGATTACTTTAGGCATGAAGAAATTCTTTATTCCCAAGGTACCAACTGCTTCCAAAGATTCTGCAAATAGAATTCTTCCAATGCCATCATGTATAGGAATCTGCCTTGACTGTGACAGAGGCAAAGTTGGATTCTATGATGCAGACCACATGAAATGCCTCTATGAGCGCCAGGTAGACTGCTCTGGTACAATGTATCCAGCATTTGCGTTAATGGGTAGTGCAGGAATTCATCTTGAGGAAGCTGTCACAGCAAAGTATTTGGAATACCAAGATGATATGTAGTGCAAATATCTACTGGTACTGTTTTGAGATGAAAAATGTGAACGGAAGGATCTGCCTTAGCATTAAGTCTTGATTAATTACATCATATCTCCTAAGTGCTTTTGCTGCACTCATGCTTTTGGGTCATTTTTTAATCATAGAAACAAAAATGGTGGTCCAACCTTTTCTGTCTTTTTACCAACTTGTGCCCATGAGGCTCTCCTGCCTTTCTTTGATTGTGTGGTGAAACTTGCTCCTCAGAGTTTGATTTGCAACCTGATCATCTTTCATGAGCTGGAAACCTGTCTGTTATGTAACTTCTATCCTTGCTTAGCTGGCTTTGCTGGCTTCACTTTCATTGTTTTTAACGGAGCCAGGGCCCACATCATAGTGCATTTATTGTGATTATCTTTTATGTATGCTCCTTTATTTTAAAAGAAGCCTGTCTAAATGCATTGGAGTGGTCAGGCATTTTTGTAATTGACTTATGAGCACCAGTGGGATGTATTTTTCTGTGCTATATGTTTGCACCAATGGAAAATACAAAGCAGTAGGAAACCAAAACTGAACTGAATAAGTTATATTTGGGGGGGGAGGGGTGTGTGTGTGTGTGTGTGCGTGCGGGGGGGGGGGGGGAGCAGGGGGACATATTGTATCTGTTATAAATTTAGATTGACTATTAAGTAAAATTATGACTTCCAAAAACTGGTGGATAACTCTACAAGTGGTTAATAGTAAAATTCTTAAATGTATCTTTACTATCCCAGGTTTTTAGTGTGGACTGCATAAAGTATATTTACAAAAGTGCAATTTCTCTTGAAACATTGGTCTTCAATGTGTATGAAACTCAGTTATCTGCATGTATAATAATGGTTCCTGGTCTTTTGCTGGGCAAAACCAAATAATGAACTGACACAAATGATAAAATACATAAAAACAACTTTTTAATTAAAAAAAATCAGGTCTTTCTGTTAATATATATGCTTTGTAACTTAACTTTGTATTCAATAAACGATTGTTTTTAGTAAGAATATGTTAGAAAAATGCACTGATTACATTTAAGACTTTCTTTATTTGCCTTAAAGTGTATTTATTTAGCTGAAACCTCTCCCTTGTTGCATTAAAATTCTCTAATGTTGTGGTATTTATATATGTTTGAAATGAGTATGTGCAAAATGGTTTAAGTGTCTGCACTGTTACCATAGCTTATAAGAAACATGCATCTCTAAAACTGAAAATATTCCTGAAATATAAGATATGTAATAATTCACTATTCTCATTTGGTTGTGATTGTCTGTCTTTAAGGATGTAAATAGTGAATGTGTGAAGTACATTTTCTAAGTATAGTATTTAACTAAATGGAATCCGGAAATCACAGTACTTTGTTCCTCTCCCCTCACCTCCAAGATTGATGGTATTAGTTATTCTAGATAGTCAAGTTAATGTTTTATTTAAGATTTGCCATCTATGCCATTACTTATTTATTAGACAGTGAATAATGGACTACTATAAAAGACCAATGTGCTTGTCAACTAAACTATGATCCAGCTTCTAACATTTCTATTTTATGCATCTCCTTATTTCAATTAAAAATTGATTTGCACTGGGCATTACTTGAGTACTTTGGACACATTAATACAATAACAAATGGTGCTTGCTCCTTCAGTTTAATAAACAGAAAACACACTACCTTGATTGTACAGAGGCAAACAGTTCTCATTTTTTTTCACTATAATGGAAAAAGTGTCCTCTTAAAACACAGTTCAGTGACACTTGCCTATCCAAATATTTTTTAAACTAATTTCTTCCTACAAAATAGCACTTTACATTTGTTGATGAAGCTAAGATTGTGTGCTGTGTGTGTATCGTTGTGCAATAGAGCTGCTAAACTAACACTTGCTAAACTAAACTAACAGGTAATTACTGTGATCTGCAAAGCTCTATATAGGTGTAAGTCATGTAGACATTTTTCTTATACTAGATCTAAAGCTTTAACCAGAATATTTTGAAGAAGACTTTCTTGTTCTTAAGTGTAAATGTAACTTCACTTTGGTTTTGCTTTTTTAAAATAAAAACTGAAAAGTAATGTAGTTGGGTCATTTACGTTATTACATCCTAGCCCTAAAGTTTTGTTGTTTAAGATGTGCTAATTTCTCACAGTAGCTGAACATTGGTTTTTTAGATGGGGGGAAGGGGTTTCATGTTCTTTAGTGTAAGGAAAGTTTCTTCAGTTATCACACTTCAAAACCTCTGCATATAAAAGTGAGATAAATGCCCATGGCATTCTTCTCCCTACTTCTCGGAGTGGATTAATCTATTTTAGAGTCCATACAAGTTTGTCTGGGACTGCTCTGATTTAACTATTTCTGAAAATGATTGACTTCACCTATGCTGCACCATGAAAGTGAAGTTATATGAAACTACTTAAATAGGGGAGTTGTGAAAGCAACAAATTCCAAGTTCCTCCTATCTTGTGGTTGCGGTTTTCTGGATCTGTTACTTGTTTGGTTTGTGCATACTGAGAGCTATGGTTAAGTTTACTATATAACAAATTAAGTGATCTGTGAACAAATGTTTATATGGCTCTGCTAGTACCGTATTGTCACTTCTGAGTCAGAAGGGCTTGGTTCTTGTTTCACTCAAGGAGTCATGCTCCTATGGAGTGCTGACGTTTGTGGGCTGTTTCACCATTAGAGTTGCTCTCTACTGAGGCTAAAGCACAGTCTCTTACCAACCTTTCATCTGTGCAAATAAATGATCCCATATATCTTTTCAGAGGTAAGGGGGTAGTCCAAATTTAGCCAACAGGAGCTCTCAAAATACTGTAGTCTGTTAAAAGGCTGCTCTTGTTTGTATAATGATTGCACCAATACATTGTAACTTTGAGTAAATTGCCTTGTGATGTACCTTTATTATGAGAAACTCTTTTTAAAATAAATGGTGGTGATGGGGCGGGGAAGGAGCAGCTGTGAGACTACAAGTAAGCATTCTCTGACCATCACTTGCCTTGAGGTAAAGCTTGCTGCTATTTCCTGGAAGCACATAATTTGAGGGGCATAATTAGAGACTTCATGGTCTCTGACTGGAGCTGGATTTTTAATCTCTATCACAGTCTTGCTTATACTTAAGTCTTACTTTAAGATGTAGGAAAACACTACTATAAATGTACATCTGTCTGTGAAAATGCTTAATGTGAGACTTCGGTGCAAACTGAAAAGTGGCTTTGATACGGCCTGAGGAATATCTCTAGCTCCTTGGCACTGCAATAAGGCTCTTTTTGTGTCCTCATTGCCAACCATAAACATTGTACTAGGCAAATCCAACTGAGCATGAAGGGATTCATTTGTTTTTGCTGCCCAGTCTACTCTGACAGACTGTCCTTGTAGAATTTTAACCCCTTTCTTCCTCCCTCTTCTACGCTCCTAGATAGAATCCTTATGACAGAAAAGTGAGAGTCTAATACAATCTCTCTCCCTACTTCAGTTTTAAAAAATGCTTCTGTCTCTGCTAGAGGAGACTATATTTGGTCCTGGTTTGATTGTATCACGTGACTTAAGAAAGTGTCAGTCAGCCAGTAAGCAAAGAGGCCCCTCCAAGTTGTCTATACAAAAACAGATCCCTCTCCCTCATTCTGAGAGAAGTGGGGTACATCTTTTAAGAGTTTAACTTGTAGTAGTAATGTCACTTAAAGGGTGTAAAAATGAGTAAAACCAAATTTTAATAATTTTTTTCTATAAAAAAGTGGAGTGATAGGGATTCCTCCTAGAAAAATAAATAGTTGAATCATAAGTGCTTTTTAAATTGTTATTCAATAAATGAAGATAAGAACTGCAAGACCACCTCAGCTCAAGGAATAAGCAGGAGCTCTTACCATGTGTAGATATACTTATCCAAGTAACCAAACTAAGCAGTGAATTATGGAGTGTGAAGTGCCACAGCTGTTCCACCCTTTGTATAAATATTTTTTTTGTCAATTATCTCTTTAGCCTCTTTTTCACTATGAAATTGCTAGGAAGCTAACCAAATAGAGCATACTCCTGGGTCAGTTAATTCATGCTGGCAATTGTTTCATCATCTAGTAGTACTAATAGATGATGTGCTTTGAAAACCAGTGGCAAAGGGATAACATCCTTATTTAGGACTTTGCATATTACTGAATCAGGTGCAGGCGTAGGTGCTCTTTAGTGGCATGATGAATCGAGGGGTTTGCAATGTATCCGTTTCCATCTTACAGCCCCTCTTCATATGCACACTATTTAGTGTTAATGGGTGATATCTGCATAAGGCATATAGAAAGGACAATTCCCATTTGGTTTTATTCAATCTTCCTGTAAATTGAACACCATTACATCACTCCACCTACAATGAGGCAACACTGAAGCTTCTCAATTATAAGCCCTATATGAGGACCTGATTTCTGCAATTCCTCTGTTTTCTTTGTGATTGATTAAGCCTAGAAATTTTATAGACCAGCTTGTGATACCTGAGCTTGTTGGTAGTGGTAAACTCCTAACAGGGTCGTTTGTCCCCTCTTAAGGGTTGATGGGGCTGAAGCCTAGCTTGGGGATGGGGTCAGGTGTTTAAAGGACGTAGCTACCTGATTAAACAAAACCCTGCTGAGAGGTGGCAGCCTGCAGAGGAGCATTACAGGGGAGCAGCTGGGAACTGGAACCAGCACAGAGGGTGGGGGCTAGAGAAACCTGCTTATGTCACAACACAGCCTCATGAAGGAAGGGTGTGGAATCTTTTAATCAAGAGGAAAGAGTTGTAAGTCCAGGAGTTGTTCTGTGGGAAAGATTCCAGAGAGGCCAGGGACTGGCAGGGCTCTCTGGCCCAGAGAGAATTGGGAACTTGAAGCCTTGGAACAAGGGTGAATTGAAGCTGGAGGTACGTGGTGCTCACCTAAAGCTGCTCCACTTCCACTCAAGACTTTACCACCTCTCCACACCTCCCCTGTGAGTCCTCCCTGCCCTTTAGTTACTACCCTCTTTCTCCCACTCTTCTACCACCAGAATCCCCATGCGCTTCAGCAAGAACATGTCTCCGTGCACGCACATTATTACCACTACTAGAGCCTATTTGTGCTCCAGCCAGAACAAACACACATTCTCCTTCGCCACTGGCCCCTGGAGCCCACTTGCAAGAACCCTTACCCTCAGTCACATGGGGGTGGGAGTCAGTCTTCCATCTTATAAAACTTTTTGTGATGTCAGAAGTGTCACCATTCCATATTCAGGCCTCCTGAAGTATGTTGAAAAACCAGAGGCAGTCCTATGTATCCCAGGATAGCCATTAGCTTGGTGAACAGAGCATACAGCCTGGCCAATTTTTTGTGGAATTAGGCACCTCAGCCCATCTCACAAAAAACAGCTTGGGTGCCAAATGAGTATCTTATCCAGGTGAGGGCTCCCGGTCATTGCTAGCAGAGATAGGTGCTTCCCTAAACCCTGGAGGTAGATGCATAACTCTGTGAGGAAGTGGGGTTTAAAAGACATCCATCTCATAGCCAACAGCAGATGCCCATCTTAGATGGCTTCCTACCTCATGTGCTGGCTTTTGAGACTCCCAGTTTCAGGTGCCTCTCTCTCTCCCCACACATTGTATAGGGATCCTAGGGTTCAGATCCTCAAAGGTATATAGATGCCTATGTACCTAAAGACCTTTTGGTATCTAGGCCGAGGTGTCTAACTCAGGCTTTGTAGAATCTAGTAATTTTTCTAGGTGTCTAAAAGTTAGGCATTGCAACACTGAGTTGCACAGTGCTTAAGTCCTTTTGTGGATCTGGGCCTTCCTCCTTGCCTTGGAAAGACAGCAGGCCTCTGAGGCTCAGTTCCCCACCCTTAAATACCCAAAACTTCTGTTGAAGTCAGTCCCTAGGTAAGGAGAGAATTGTCAACATCTTATACTAAGATTTGAAAGGTAACCAGCAAACTCTTCCTTTCTCTCCATGACTCCACAGCTGTCCACATGGCAGGTAAGTGCAACAGCCATCTCTTTCCTCCCCCTTTTCATGGTGACTTACCTTCCCTCACCTCACTTAGGATGTGATTTAACTGCTATTGATATCAATGGACGGGTCCCATTAACTTTTCTGAGAATTGGATTAGGCTTGTTTCCCACCACAGCAACATGTAGAGTCTTACTCTACTGAAGTCCATTTGCTCTGAGACGTTTCCCACTTTTCCTTGCAAAGGAAGGAAGCCACGCTCCCCACCCTGACCAGCTTTAACCTCCCTCTCTCTCAAGTCCTCTGACCCAGGACGTGATTGAATTCCTTTCCTTCTTGCTCCCTCAAAGGAGCTCACTACCTCCAGTCACACTGCAATAGTAGCTAACGCTCAGACAAGGCAATAGCATAGGGGTGGCCAACTCGTGGCTCACGAGCTGCATGTGGCTCTTTGCTGATACAACTGCAGCTCCTGGCAGACTGAGAAGTGAAATTGACAAGCTGCTGCTGAAAACGAATCAGCGCTAATTTTTCTGCCGAGGGTAAGAGACTGAAAAGTGAAATTGAGAAGCCGGGTAGGGTAAATGTGGCTCTTTGCGGCTCTTCGTCTCTGACTGGTTGGCCACCCCTGCTCTAGTATGAGCCCCATGCAAAACCCTAGCAGGTGGCTCACAATGATATCAGGCTTCCTTTCCATATATAGGCCCCTCTGTTTCAATGTCCTTTTATTTTTAGACACCTGTTCCTATTCAGACTGTGGTACCTGCCTGTTCTCCCCACAGAACTCAAGCTTTGGCTGGATTTACCTAAGGGAGCTCCCCTTTCTTGTTGTATTGAGGAAGAGAGACAATTTAACTCAAGCATTCTCATAGGAGCTCAGTATACCTGTGTAGACATGCCTACCTCCTCAGGGGTCAATGTCTTTCTCCCTTTATTTGTACCTCTTTCCATTAAATTCTATCCCTTGCATTTTTCTTAGGGACTGTAAAAGGAATGGGCCAGCCCCATATTATGAATGACCACTCCAACATTATCCTTGTTCCAGAGTGTTTATAGTCTAAATTAGACACATGTTACTAAGATGGCAAGGTCAAGGTAGGAAAAAGGGGGAAAGGAATCCTTAAAAGAAAAAAAAATGAAGCCACCATGGATGATCTTTTTAGTTTCAGTTCAGAGTAAAATGATACTTTATTACCTCAGGCCTAGATGATTAATGTCATGACATTTTGAAGACCAGGATGAGTAAGGAATATTTTCATGGCAGCCTGCTCTCTCTCCTCCACAAACCTTCCCTCTCTCAAAACATCCTTATTAATTTCAGTAGTTCACAATGTGTTTGAATCCTATGGACCCCTAGCTACTGTGACTCACTGATTTTTTTTTTTTAAAGCATTTTTGTCTGTGTGTGGGAAAAACAGTCCTCAGGGGTCAATTTTCTCTAAAAAGTAACATTTTAAAAAAAAGTCTTTCCAATCATTCATACCATTTGTCGCTAATAAGATTCTGTTTTGCTTTGACACACACTTGTACACATTTGCTTGATGTCATGTGCACAGCAGCAGAAAGCAAAGCTGTGTGTCAATGTACTATTTAGACATTGTCTCCTGGGCTAATTAAGTGCCTGGTAGAAAAAGAAAGCAATTTAAAAATAATTAAGCTCCCACAGAATATCCCATTCTGTTGCTGTGAATATTATGGGAAAGATGCACATAGCTCGGATTGGAGTAGCAACGCTCCATGTTGAGCCTCATTGTGTCTGATGGTGGGGCAGTGCAGGCCTGTCCAAGGTCAAGAAATGCAAGATTTTCCTAGGGGGTGCTAGTTTCTCTAGTCCTGCATCCTCCTCTCCTCAGCTGAGGTGCCTCCCTCTTCCCATGATGCTTTTCACATTTCTCATCCTCTTCCTTTTTTAAAAGGGACAAACTTACTGAATTGCTGCTGACCCAGCTTTTTGCCCAGTTAACACATCCCTAGGACCTGCTTGACTGAGAAGAAGGTAAGCTAGTCCTAGGCGAAGCTCCCTCCTTGCCAGGCCTAGCTGTTCTTTGCTCTGTTTTGCAGTGAGGGGAAATGCTGGGGGCATGGGCTAAGCAGGAAGCTGGCTGAGAGCAGACTCAGCTGCCCTTGACTCCCTCCTAGTCAGCAGGTCAGAGAGGACTGTGGTGGCTGGAGTAGACAACTAAAAGGTTCAAAGAAAGTAGCTGGGTGCAACTGAGACTGGAGAGCTGAAAACTGGGGTGGACAAAGAATTGTAAGTATGAAAAAATATTGAAGTCAATGGCACTTGTGTAAAGTTGTGTAAAAACGTATACAATTGAAACCTAAGTGTTTGCAGGATCAATGTAAACTGGTGATATGGAGTGGGCTGGCCCTTTAGGGGATGTCTGCACTGCAGCTAAGAGCAAGTCTCCCAGCCTGGGTAGACCGCCTCGTGCCAGCAGTGCTTGAGTATGTGTAGAGCCTGCACAGGGGATCTGTCTTCTTCCTCCACCTGTTCTGCTAGGTTCAGGGCCTTTTGCATCCATGGTGTGGGGAACATGATTTGCCCTCATGCAAAAGGGCAAATTTTAAACACTCCCTTTCAAGCTATTCACAATGGGCAAAGAAAAGAGAGTAACATATGGGTGTACTGACTCACAAGGAGAATTAAAAGTGGAAGAGAGTGGAGTGTGTAGTTTCAGAGCAGCCAGTAGCGGCATCTATTGGGAAACATGACATGTCTGCTTTGTGAAGCCCAAGTAAAGTAATTGTATGTCTAACTTCATGTAATCCAGCAGCTTCAAAAGTATCTATTAGAAGCACAAGATTTAAGATTGCTAGAGGTGGTGGTTGACATGGGGCCACTCCTCTCTTTAATCTATTTTCAATGCTGCTGGTGGCATTGTTACTCGCTATAGGATATACATGCATGCAAAGACACACTAAATGATTGCTTTGAAGTAACGCTGGGAAATGTTTCTTCTCCTTTGAAATGCAAACCTACGGGTATTGCCATTGCTCTTGTGGCTGCCAGTTTCTTTGGTATAGCATTCACAATGCTGATGAATGGAGAGAGTGACAATCAAAAAGGGTTTTGAGAGGCAGAGGACCAAAAGGACGCACTCGTATTTGCCACTTTTTTTTATGCTAGTTGTAAAGACCCTTTCCTAAACTATGCGTATTTGTCCAGGGCAGTGCAACTTCTTGGACACAAATCAATCAAATGTTTGTGCACTGATGGTTTAATGACCCACTCTGAGTGTCAGAACATTTTCATCACTCATGTTAGTTTTTCTCTTATTTTAAATGACTCTGTTGTGTTGGAAAAGAGATTATATATGAAAAATCTAGATTAGGTTTTGCTAAATTCTATCTAGAAAGTGTTGGGGATTCTATTGGACTTTAACCAAAGGATTTTAACTATTAACAACTTACCTTGTCAAAAAAGTAGCTGCTTAGTCACTTGTTGGATTTTCTTACAGCTGTGCTGTTAGGAGTAATGGGGGTAATAAATAGACAATTAATCAAGGAGTAGAACTGATTATTTGTCTTCATTTTTAACTAAAGCCAGCTAACGTCAGAAGGGATTGCAAATGCTTTTCCGTGAAGATCAGGAGAACTTGGTCAGTTACTAAAAATGGTCAAGCTTCCTACACTTTGTCATTGATTTATAAAGATTCCTTAAAAAGTCTAACCCTCACCCAGACATGTGTCCGCATAAAGCATGGCAGCACTAAGAAGAATACATAAATGACTGTGTTTGTATTTTGGGTGAGGTGGAACTTCCATGAACTGCCCTTGCAGCTAAAACTGTGAGAAATTTTGTGCATAGAGGAAAAACGTAAATTTCACATTTTTGGTCAATTTTACCAAAATGAATCATAGAATTGTAGAACTGGAAAGGACCTCGAGAGGTCTTCTAGGTCAGTCCCCTGCACTCAAGGCAAGCCCAAGCACATCTAGACCATCCCTGCCAGGGTGTCTGTTCAACCTGCTCTTAAAAATCTCCAATGACGGAGATTCCACAACCTACCTAGGTTTTTTCAATCTTCCTGCACAGGTCATGTTTTCTAGCCCTTTAATCATTTTTTGTTGCTCTTCTCTGAGTTTTCTCCAATTTTCCACATCTTTCCTGGAATGTGTCACCCAGAACTGGACACAATACTCCAGTTGAGGCCAAATCAGCATGGAGTAGAGCGGAAGAATTATTTGTATCTTGCTTACAATACTCCTGCTAATACATCTCAGAATGATGTTTTGCTTTTTTTGCAACAGTGTGACTGTTGACGCATTTAACTTGTGATCCACTATGACCCCACATCTTTCTGCAGTACTCCTTGCTAGGCAGTCATTTCCCATTTTGTGTATGTGCAACTGATCCTTCCTAAGTGGAGTTCTTTGCATTTTTCCTTATTGAATTTCATCTTGTTACTTTAGACCATTTCTCCTGTTTGTCCAGATCATTTTGAACTTTATTCCTATCCTCCAAAGCACTTGCAACCCTTCCCAGCTTGGTATTGACCACAAACTTTATAAGTACACACTCTGTCATTATTTAGATCATTGATGAAGATATTGAACAGAACTGGACCCAGAACTGATCTATGGGGGACCCCCCTCAATATGTCCTTCCAGCTTGACTGAGAACCACTGATAACCACTCTCTGAGTGGTTTTCCAACCAGTTTTGCACCCACCTTATAGTAGCTCCATCTAGATTGTATTTCCCTAGTTTGTTTATGAGAAGATCATGTAAGACCATTTCAAAAGTCATACTAACGTGAAGATATATCACATCTACCGCTTCCCTCCATCCCCAAGGATTGTTATAATGTCAAAGAAAGCCTCCAGGGTGATTTGACATGATTTGTTCTCAACGAATCAATGCTGGCTGGTACTTATCACCTTATTATCTTCTAGGTGTTTGCAAATTGATTGCTTAATTATTTGCTCCATTATCTTTTGGGTACTGAAGTTAAGCTGACTGGTCTGTAATTCCCCAGGTTATCCCCTTTTTATAGATTGGAAAAGGGTAAATATAGTGCCAATCCTCTGGAATCTCTCCTGTCTTCCATGACTTTTAGAAGATAATTGCTAATGGCACGGATATCTCCTCAGTCAGCTCCTTGAGTATTCTAGGATGCATTTCATCAGTCCCATGTGACCTGAAGACATCCATCTTGTCTAAGTCATTTTTAACTTGTTCTTTCCATATTTTAGCTTCTCATCTTCTCTGGCATTCATTAAGTTAGATGTCCAATTGTTACTAATCTGTAATGACACTTTTTCCCCCCCTGGGTGCCTTTTTCATAATAAGCAAAAGGAAATTTTTCTTTTCTTTTCTTTTCTTTAAAAAAAGTCAAAATTCCTCAAATGATTACACAATGAACACACAGGTCCCACCGCATTGCAGTTCGCACTGAATTAAGAGACTAGTTACTAAATGTTATCCCCTGATTCTGTTACAACAAATGTATCATTTTTAGTGTGAATAGTGCTCTAACCATGTTCCATGATGGAGTCAAGGTCATGGCCATGCCTTGTTTTTAGCCCAGTTACAAAGGTTGGTTAGGGTTCATCCACACTACAGATTTTTATTGTGTTTGTAAGTAGGTCAGAGGACAACCATGTTGTAACCAGGGCCCCTAACTTCGTTACAGTTATGTGGACATACCCAAAGGGCCTACTCCAAGGTCCAATGAAGTCAATGGGCTCCGCCTAATTGACATCAATGGACTATGGCCTAACGGATGAACTGGAGGGAAGGAATGGTGGGAAATTTTGCTCAGGAAGCATTCTAATAAATGTCAGGGCCTTTGTAAGAGAGAAACTTGCCTTTTTTTTATCCTGGCTTTATTTACACCAGAAATGTTGGCTGTACCATGATAACCACATCCCTTTATAAATGACCCTCTCCCCTAGAGTGTTGTTATTGTAGGAAGCATAAATGTCTGCAGACACATAGGCGCTATTTGTTTGGAAGTCTGGGTTTTTGCTAAGGAGACAGTGTTACAAGCCTGACAGCCACCAAGTTACTTGCTGAATAGAAAAACAGAGCTTTATTTTACACCAGAACTAATCTGCTGCAATTTGGCTATCCTGTAGTTAACACATCATGCAATAAACATTAACATCCTTTAGCTTTCCCCAAAATTGTTACACAATTGGTCCTTAGACACTGCCTTAACTAGCGCAGAAGATAGTATTCCTTTAATATCATATTCAAAACATCACAATAGGGATAAACCCACATCATTACAGGTATAAGTGCTTCTATGGAGATTTGTAACTAAAGTCTCATATACCCCACAATATCCTCAAAACCAGATAATTCAGATACTTATTCTATTTCCAGAATCTGGAGACATTAGAAATACTGTGATTGCTACACTTTAATGCATAAAAAATAAAAACCACGCCCTGAATTTTGCACACTTTCTGCCAAAGACAATATTATCCTTTAAAAGCATGGGGGGGCATGGTGTGGCGTATATTTTGAGTCTGAATCATATTTCAGATTACCTTTCTCATTTTGAAGCACACAGGTAACCATATGCTGGCTCCCCTTTCTTATACCTCAGATTAAAATAAAAAAAAAAAAAAAGAGTTTATTGTCATGACATCCTCACTTATGATCATTGAGCAATTAGTGTTATCTGAAAGTTGATTGGTAACTATTTTATCGAGCACCTATTTGCTTTTTGTCACCATCTTGACATCTTGAATCTCTGGAATTGTTTAACTTTGATTGTATTTATTTGCCGTCCTCTATACAAAAGCCTTCTGGGAGAGAGCCAAACAAATAGGACAAGGCGAAGTTTGAGAAAGTTATTGAAATTCATACTTTTTGCTTCAGGTTCCAGACCTTCCTGAACAGGGGTTTCACTGAAGTAAGTGGGCGTTCTGTGTGTTTCATGAATGTAGGATCAGGCCCTTGAAAGAGGCCAAAAATAACATGTTCCCACCACGTTTAAATAGACTTCTGGGTGGCTCCACACGGGAGCAGGTGTCTGCCACAGGGATAGCTGTGGGGAATTCAGGTCTGTCTCTCCTCGTACCAATAAATGCCTTCCTATTTTGTAGCAGCCATGGTCCATAGCATACTTAAAACAAACTCATAAATCCCTGAAAGGGAGGCTCCAAGCCCAGTGAGGGATGGCACGCTGAGAGAAGCAGAGCTTGAGCTCCCTGAACACAGGGTAGAGACTGCTGCAAATCCTCTGCTGCCTGGAGCCTCTGGGTGAGTAGAGAGCTCCTCTTTACCTTATTTTTCCTTCTTCTTTTCCTTAGAGCCTAGTAGCTCAGACTGGGCCGCTCAGAGTGATGGGCAATTAGAAACCCAGCTGTAGCTGGGAGACCGCTGACCCAGTGGCCTTGCAGAGAATGGGGTGAAGCTAGACTGTATGTTGGGTGTAGGACTTTTCAGATTGGCCTTTTTGATTTAGCCTACTGCTAATCCCCAGAAGGGAGTGCAGCTGGAGGGATATAGCCTCTCAAGACCAACTCGACAGCAAGCTCTGCTGTAAGAGAAGGGATTGGGGGACAAGGAAAGCACCTATATGCTGCTCCAAGGGGATGCTCTAGAGGTAAAGCCTATGGCGCAATCATATTGTGGAACCACAGACCCTATCAAGTCAAACTCACCGGCTTCCCGAATACTGAGTCGCTATTTTGAAATCCTGTCACTCAGGTCTCCAGTTAGTCTTTGGTTCTTTCTATCAAAGCACTTAGAGTTATCTGACTTGTTCCTCTGACTTCCCTGCATCCCCCATTTCCACTCTCTGTTCGCCACTTCTGTTGATACCTTACATGACCCGTCCGTGCCCAGGGTAGCCCACCTGAAAATGCCAAAGTTAGGGCAGACTGCAACAGGAGAGCAGATTCTCCTAGAACTGGTGCATAATACTGAAGTTAGATTCCCTGACTAGTCACAAAGAGTGCTCCTGTTTTTCCATGCTGGTTATCAAGAAGCTACAAGAAGAAATACACAGCCCCCTATATTGCTTTTCAGTCTCTGGCTCCCAATCAGCAACTAGGTCCAGTAAAAAGATAAATTATTTAAACTCTATACTCTTTACCAAAATGTTCTCCTGATCTCCAAAGAGTCAGCCGCATTGCCCGACCAATATAAGTTTGGATCTTATCCAAAGTACCACATTGCCAGCCAATCCTTTAGTAACTAAAACTAAAGGTTTATTATAAAAGGAAAGAAAGAAACAAGAAGAGAGATGTTAAATGATTAAAGCAATCAGATACATACAAATGACTTCAAAGTCAATATGTATCAGATTCTTAGCAGAATTGTGGCGTTTGCAGGCTTGTACAGTTCCTCTAATAAACATCCAGTACCTGGATGGGTCTCAGTCCTTTGTCTCACAGCTTCAGTTGTAGATGAGTTGATCCAGAGGTTGGAAGTAGGCATGAAGACAAGATGGAGATGGTACAGCTTCATTTTATAGTTTCTGCTATGTGGCTTGTTTCAAACACAAGCTCACAGCACATGGGCAGGAAAAGGCACTTGCAATCCCCCTGACCACAGGCATGTCCCTACAAGTCCTGTCACAGATGCCATCCTGGCTTCTCTCCCTGGGCTCATTGTAAAGGTAATGGCCCTCGATGAATCATCAATGCTGACACTAATCTCCCTGTGGGGGGAGGTGGGGTAACCCAGTAGCACAGAACAAGTGTTTGGATACAGATATATCACACACATCCATAATTTACAGTACAAAGATGATACATACACACAAACCATATTAGCATACTTACCATTGGAAAGATTATAATTTGCTACCTGACTTGGCATATCTTGTAAGAATCATTGCAATTTTGTCATATTAGTATTAAATAATATTATAAAAGGTGACCCCTAATCCAGACAGCATCACGCTTTACTTCTCCTTGTGTCATGACCTTCCATGTTGGGGCTCTGGGTGCCAAGCCAAGTTTTAAGCCTGTTGCTGAATTTTTATCTACCAGGGATATTGCTTGTTGCAGTTAATATAGTCGTCTGTGGTATGGTTTTTGTTTGTTTGCATGAAATCACTGGTGATTTCCACAAGAGACTTTTTTTTGCTCCGTTTTGGATAAGGTAATCTTTAGTTGAAAAGTCATGTTTCTTTAGCATTTTGCTGATGGCATACTTCCCATATAGCAGCTCTAACATGAAAATTGACCAGTAGTGGCATGCAGCTGGGATGGTAAGAAGAAACTGTCTGGCTTTTTCAGTTCTGACGGTTATTATCAACAAGTTTTATGCTTAGTTTCTCTAGGCTGCAGTCATTGAATATTACAGTTGGAAAGCAGAAGTCCTATTACTAACAGATCTAGGTGAGATTATTTAGTTACAGCCTCAAAACATAGTTCATGAGGTTATCATTGGAAAAATGATTAATAAAAGCAAATCTGCATGAATGACATCTAAAGCCATGGGCAACCCAGAAACACCCAGCC
This sequence comes from Emydura macquarii macquarii, assembly GCF_026122565.2. NCBI lineage: Eukaryota > Metazoa > Chordata > Testudines > Chelidae > Emydura > Emydura macquarii. Next base: position 26,346,122 of record NW_027133034.1, read on the forward strand.
ACTCATTCTATGAAGATATTCTTTCAATACAGATGACTTACTCTACCAGTAAAATACTGCAAAGCTGAAAATAGCTGCTGTAAATTAATTTTCATTGCATCTGATTCTTTGAAAAATCACCAGCAAATAACTTACAGCAACTATTTCTAGGAAAAAGCAAGCCCCGATGTTTGCCAGCAGAGAGCAGCTAAGAGTGAGAATAATATGGGATACAAACCACAGCCCAGCTCAAGGGCCAAATAGCTGTACATGGAGTGGGCAGACAGGTGCGACTGGGGGATGGAAATAGTGTCTGTGTTGGACCCCATCAGGAAGGGTGGGGGAATGAGAGGATCATCATAAATGCAGATTCCCCAGCCATTCTCCTATGGCCTGTCCGTGTCCTGGCGTTGTGGACTGCTGCACAGCTTGTTCCATGGCACAGGACTCCATGATATAGGGGGGCATGCACCTGGGGTGCAGCTACCCCCTCACATTGAGCCCCCTCCCCGTCACAGCAGGACCATGCCTATTCCATTGTCTAACAAGTCTCCATGGCCACAGGTGTGGGTTGGATTGCTTACTGTGAACCTGTGACCAGCACCTCTGGTGTAAAACCAAGCACTGCCCGTGGACTGCTGTACAGCATGGCATCTCTGTGTAATGTTAATGAAAAATTGTAACTTTGTAAAGTTTTCTTTTTTCTCCATTTGTAAAGTTGAATACTGGTGACAAATCAGAATGCCCATAAACAAATCAGGTTAGCTGAAAGGTGATCTAAGAAAAGCAGAATTATATAGTCCTGTGTGTAGTATGTTATGATCTCAGATAATTACACTTAGGAAGGATGGGACAAGAAAAATGAGGGTCCAAGTAGGACACAAATTTAAAATATGCAGCTATAATCGATATACTGTACCATTCAAGTCACTTCCTAAGTTACTGCTGGTGGCAGACATCTATTATGTATGCAGATGGAGAGGAAACACTTTGGAACAACATAATTTATATCATCTTGGCTAGAAGTTATCCACTCTAAAGAAGGCCATTTTGAACTGTCAGAGAGAAAGGAAAATGTAACATACATTGAAGACTAAAAGTAACAAATATCTGTATTCTGTAAAACTGAAGTTTTGGATACAATCATCTTTGGAATTGTCACCTGAGGAATTTTTTTCAGTTTCACACTCGTGGATAAATGCCATCTTAAAGTCCCTAAACCTTTTGGCCTCAATCAAGGAAATAAATGGGCCCTAGCCCCCACTTCATTTTGTGGGTGCTCACCTGAGACACGCTGGGTCTGTCTTTCAGGGATGCCAAGCATCTGCAGCCTCCAGCGACTTCAACTGAAGTAGTGGGAACAAGCGGGCCTAAAGCACTCATGGTCAGAGGCCCCTTTTGAAAATTTTGGCCAAAGTGTCTTTCCAAAGCACTATAATTAGAACCCAGTCTCCTGGCACCTGTTCCTGTGTTCTAACCACAAGATCAAGTTGTCTCTCACTTCAGGTTTCTTGCATCTGTTCAGGACAGGTTGGGAAACAGATGGATTTGTGTATTCCCATAAATACTTATTAGTTGCTTTCTTTATATGTGTAAGAAGTTTGTCATTGAAACAAGAGAAATAGAGGCCCTCAGAACTCCAGAGAAGATGGAACATTGACGACAGTACTGGTGATAGCTTCTCCAACTGGGGCCGCCCCAGTGATTCAAAACCACTCTTTCCTATGAAAAATGTGCAAATGATCAAAATTAGTTCCAAGAATAGTTTAGAGAACTCTTAGACCCTACAACTAGGGGCAGCCCCTTCCGAGCCCAGAAGTCCTTAGAGATTTTTAACCCAAGATTTGTTTTGCACAATAGGAGATATAAAATTGCCAAAACCACGTTGACACTTTCTGTCTGCCATATTCTTCAGTTTATACATCATCCTGCCAGGATCGCAACGAGGTGTGTGGGTTTGTTGTTGTTCTGAGTCTGAATGCAGCCTGGTCCATTGAACCTTCAAATCTCTTGCATGGTTTCAGTTTAGCCTTCTGGAAATTGGAAATATGTTTTGGGTTTTAGTCTAAGCCACTCGGATGCTATTGGTGCAATTTTTCTGCTCTACAAATTGTACAATTGTGCCAGTGATGAGAAGTAGTATAAAAAACCCCTAGATTAGCTGGATGCCCCATGAATACTTGCCATATAAACCCATTATCTAGAGCTTTAAATGCTTTTAAAGTTGCTTCTCCAGTGTGAATGATCTAGTGGTAGGGGAGGGTGAGTGGAGTAGGCAACAGTTTAACCAGCTTTCTCACTAGGTCCACTTGAATTCATGGTCTGTTTCAGCCAGGACTTTTGGGCAATGTCTTCCTTTTAGGAGGCATATCTGTGTATTGCAGAATGAGAATCAGTCCTCCTGCTTCTTCATCCCCTTGCTGTTGGTTGGGGTGCTAGATAATGCCACGCTGGTCACTATTTACAAAATTTTTGAGTTATGCATTGTCATGGTACAGTCTGCTTCCAAATATCTTCACTTGAAATATATGCTGTGCGCCTGGGTAGTTGTACCAATGTTGGTGGTTCTTGAAAATTTATACATTTCCTTTCCTTCTGTGTCTCAACAAATTCACAGCAAGGCTTTTGGCAGGCATTCTGAACTACTGTATGGCCTCTTCAGTGAATTTGTCCCATTTAAAAGACGTAATTAGGTTACAGGTCACTTGCTAGTTATTGCCCTCCTTCTCCTCTGAGTCTGATAATCTGTGAGATTATGGGTGGATGTCTTTTGGGGTTTTTTTGTTTTTTAACAGCAAACGAACTATCGAGTCTGCTTTGTCCTGGCACTATCCACAAGCAGGATTCGTTTGTGAATTTTTCCCTTCTGCTCTTCCTTGATCCTACCAGTAGATGGCAATCATGGACTGGACAATAAGCAAGGAAGAGGGCCCCCAGGTCCTTAGCTCTCTATCAGCATGCAATGCAATGCAGATTTCCTTGAGAGAGAGGGAGAAACATGACTAAACCCTCCAAGACAACACAAAAACGAAATGTAAAACCCAGACAAGCAACCTCCAGAGAGTAGATGGGCACTTGGTCCTTGGTAGACATAGTAAATAGCCCCTTTCAAGGCTTTTTTGTTCACAGAGAAAACACCACCACCACCACCACCACACAAAGGCAGAATGATAGGGTGTGTGCTTTTTTGGAAGTATAAGTACTCTGTGACCTAGATGCTTTAAGTCTTAGAATCCTGCCATTTTCCAAACTACCTGGCAAATGAGTGATTAGATTGATAGTTTTTGGGTTTTGTTTTTTTAAATTAAAACTCCTTCCACAGCTTGGGTCCAGTGGCCACGATAGAAGAAGCCCTGCTCGCACCGCAGCGGGGGTCTTTCCAAGTTTGTCATACTGGCTTTGTGCTGAGCTCTTAGCTCTTTAAAAAGGTAAGGCACAGGACTGCATGATACAACTATCAAAACAAGTGTCGAGTTTTGTTATGGTTATCCCAAAATATCTCAACAAAGCAGCCCAACCAGAGAAAATGAGCCCCTTTGTTCACCACAAGTGGTACCCACCCGGATAAGAATAACCCAAATGTAATGAGAGCTGGGGCAGTGCACCAGACACAGTATGCTGGAGTGGGCTCTGGAAAGTGCTTTAGTTGGGATTTCCTCAGATCTGAACAAATAAAAACAAGAACCAGTATCAGAAAACCATTTTGTACATGGGGTTATATGTCTGACCAAGTCACTTGTGCCATTGACTGGTGGCCAGTGGAATGACCCCTTAGAGGAGTTTTTGTCCAGTGGGGCACTCTGAGGACTCTTCTACTCTACATGTTTTTTTGGGGGGATGCTCCCATTGCTATGCTATCACCAATGCAGCTCCAGCAGCAATGCTGGAAGCAGTACTGTAGGCAGGCTCAGTAAAATATTTTTTATTTTAGAACAACCAGCATGTCATCCAGACTTGCTGTGAACAGATACAGCACAGGGGTTAAACCCCCAGCATCTTGTCTAGGCTATTGCTGCACTGGTGGTCATGGAATGGTAGATTTCCCCAGTGTCTAGTGTACATACAGAGAGAAAATTGTTACAGGGACATTGACTGCATGAAATGATGTGCTACGACACCTGTCTTTGCAACAGTCCAGTGCATCTGCAGCAAAGTACGACAGAACACAAGTCAGATTTGTAGGACAGGTATGATTTTGGAGGTTAAAACTTGTGACCTGATTGATTTAACCTTAGAATATTATCATTTTACAGCCTACCTAGAAAAAGAACATGTGGTATATAAACAATAGGGAGAGGGCCTGAACAAATATATTTGCCATTTGATGAGTGCAAGTTTCTTGCTAGCAAAACAATTTTTGATAGAACTGCTTTAGTGCATTCACGCAGAACCTGCCACATAACTGTTGTTCCAATGCATGCTTAAAACATAGAATCATAGAAGATTAGGGTTGGGAGGGACCTCAGGAGGTCATCTAGTCCAATCCCCTGCTCAAAGCAGGACCAACCCCATCTAAATCATCCCAGCCAGGCCTTAAAAACCTCTAAGGATGGAGATTCCACCACCTTCCTAGGTAACTCATTCCAGTGCTTCACCACCCTCCTAGTGAAAAACTTTTTCCTAATATCCACCCTAGACCGCCCCCACTGCAACTTGAGACCATTGCTCCTTGTTCTGTCATCTTCCACCACTGAGAACAGCCTAGTTCCATCCTCTTTGGAATCCCCCTTCAGGTAGTTGAAGGCTGCTATCAAGTCCCCTCTCACTCTTCTCTTCTGCAGACTAAATAAGCCCCATTCCCTCAGCCTCTCCTCATAAGTCTTGTGCTCCAGCCCCCCAATCACTTTTGTTGCCCTCCGCTGGACTCTCTTCAATTTGTCCACATCCTTTCTGGATGGGGGGGAGGGGGCCCAAAACCGGACACAATACTCCAGATGTGGCCTCACCAGTGCTGAATAGAGGGGAATAATCATTTCCCTCGATCTGCTGGCAATGCTCCTACTAATGCAGTCCAATATGCAGGTAGCCATCTTGGCAACAAGGCCACACTGTTGACTCACATCCAGCTTCTTGTCCACTGTAACCCACAAGTCTTTTTCTGCGGAACTGCTGCTTAGCCAGTCAGTCCTCAGTCTGTAGCAGTGCATGGGATTCTAAGTGCAGGACGCTGCACTTGTCCTTGTTGAACCTCATCAGATTTCTTTTGGTCCAATCCTCCAATTTGTCTAGGTCACTGTGTGTCCTATCCCTACTCTCCAGCATATCTACTACTTCCCTCCATCTTAGTGTCATCCATGAACTTGCTGAGTGTTCAATCCACCCCATCCTCCAGATCATTAATGAAGATGTTGAACAAAATCAGCCCCAGGACTGATCCCTGGGGCACTCTGCTTGATACTGACTGCCAACTAGACATCGAGCCATTGATCACTACCCATTGAGCCAGACAATCCAGTCAGCTTTCGATCCACTTTACAGTCCATTCATCCAAACCATACTTCTATAACTGGCTGGCAAGAATACTGTGGGAGACTGTATAAAAAGCTTTGCTAAAGCCAAACTATATCAAGTCCACTGCTTTCCCGACATCCAGCTAGCCAGTCATCTCATCATAGAAGGCAATCAGGTTGGTCAGGCATGACTTGCTCTAGGTGAATCCATGCTGACTGTTCCCAATCACCTTCCTCTCCTCCAAGTGCTTCAAAATGGATTCCTTGAGGACCTGCTCCAAGATTTTTCTGGGGACTGAGGTAAGGCTGGCTGGTCTGAAGTTCCCCAGATCATCCTCCTTCCCTTTTTTAAAGATTGGCACTATATTTGCCTTTTTCCAATCATACATGACCAATCCCAATCTCCACACGTTTTCAAAGATAATGGCCAATGGCTCAGCAATCACATCAACCAACTCCCTCAGCACTCTTGGATGCACTGTATCCAGCCCCATGGACTTATGCATGTTCAGCTTTTCTAAATAGTCCTACACCTGTTCTTTCAGCACTGAGGGCTGCATACCTCCTCCTCGTACTGTGCTGCCCAGTGAAGTAGTCTGGGAGCTGACCTTGTCTGTGAAGACAGAGGCAAAAAAAGCATTCAGTACTTCAGCTTTTTCCACATCATCTGTCAGTAGATTGCCTCCCCCATTCAGTAAAGGGCCACACTTTCCCTGACCACCTTCTTGTTCCAATGTATGCCTAAAAAACGTACCCCTCTAGAGCTGGCACTGTTGCTGCATGCGGGAGCAATGGGGTAACTTCCAAAATGAGGCACTGCATTGTGGGATAGTTAGTGGGGCTGCTTGGGATTTTCCTCTTCACACTGGAGAAATCATTATGGACTGATCCAGCTGGTAAATCTCTACCAGTGCTTGTATAGTGCCTGCAACAGCTGTGGAGTATGGATGCAAAATGTTGTACATGTGTTGTAAGAACAAGGATTTCCAAATAACAGTGGTTGTTTTTTTTAACAGTGGTTTTTCCTTTAATGTAGACAAGGCTGAACTGGTACCAAAAAGCTCACTGGTAGTATAGCATAGTGCATTGTTGCACAGGTCAATGTTGCTAGTAACACCTGCTTGGACCTTTTGTCCCTGCAACGGTACACTTCCTTTAAGTAGGTGGAATCATGTGGTCTGTCGGCAGCTGATCTATCAGGTGAGACAAAAGCCTGAGCAAACGTGTTCCCAAATAACAGACAGTTTGTTCCAATAATCACAAGTCTAAACAACAATCACAACTGGTAAAAGCAGTAGATACCAACATCAGACATTAAATAAGTATAATGCTGAAGACGCAGGGGAGAACTATGCTACATTTTCTCTTGCGAGAGAAGATATTGAGCCTACTACATACATTTCAAATGTGAGTACCTCAATTGGAATCCCAAATACTAAATTTAGGTGCTCAAAATACACCTTAGCCATCTAAAAAGTTCCTTGGGAATCTTTAGTGCCCGCTGGAGAACACCAGTATGGGAGGTGGTCATGTGAGTTTGGCAACTGGGCCCAAAGTGTCCAGCTAGTGGGCAAGTATATCTGCGATTTTCTGCTTTATTTTCTAAATATTAATAGGTGAGGATTTCTGTACCCCTATCAGTCAGTAACAAATAACAAGCCACATATGTCCTACACACTAGATGTGATGCCAAATTGCTCTTGTATAAAGGATTATATTAATATATCATCTGTATAAAGTGGCAAAATCCATGCTGAATAACCGCTCACAAAGGACAATCTGTGTTTAGGGACTACTCTTAAGAGAGATGAGAAGAAGATCTTTCCATAAGTATGAAAGATGTTGTGGAGGTATAGAAAAGTAAAACTCCTCCTTTAAAGGAATACCAGGAAAAACGTGAAAGCACATGGGGTGCTCAGTTGTCTCACAGAGCAAGAGACATTGTGAAGTTAAAAAGCTGGTACATTTGAAGGAAACTTAACAATTTTAGGGCTAGTCTTATCTTACCTCCAGCTCAACAAAACTTAGATGGGCTAGAATTTAAATATCTGACATTCCTGGTCTCTTAAGTTACTTATTCCAAACAGGTGCAGAAGAAGCATCGCTAATTCTAAGTATTTAAATTAAAATCTTCTAAATGCTGATATCAGAACAATTGTCCGTCTATCAAAATCCCACTTGAATTTTTGCTAAAGATCAATGGATCATTCTGTGTCTCAAGTATCTATAGAGTGCCCATCACTGTAGTATTTGAGTGTTCTTTATAGCGGATGGAAAGCAAAGAAAATAAATCTTTCTTCAACTATTTTTTCTGTGATTCTATAATGACTTAATATTTGTTTTGTTCAACCCTTGTTCACTTCCTAACTGACTCCCATTTCCTGGTACCTGACATAGTGAAGTGAATCACTCGGTAAACAGACAGGATCAAACACTTTGTTTTTAATACAGTTAAATGCAAGGTCATCTGGGAACGGAGTGTTGGCCATGCCTACAGGATTGGGAAACTGTATCCCAGGGAAAGCAATGACTTTGATAAGGGTTTGTCTATACACAGCTTTTTGTTATAAATTTAACTATAATCTGTTTAGAAATCAATATAGTTAAATCAGTGCAACCTTTAGCCCTTAACATGAATGCAGTTATATTGGTATAAAGGTGCTTATATCTATAGTTTATTTTGTAAGCTTAGTTTTGGTGTCTGCATTTTAAAATGAATGTTGAAAAATTGGGACAGGTTCAGAAAATCATTAAGAATAAACTGAGTACTGGAAAACACTGAGATATAAGGAGTTCAGTCTATTTAGCTAATCAAGTCTGTTTTTATGGTGCTTGAGTGTTTGCTTGTTTTCTCTTGGGAGGGCACCTGAAATTAAAAGGTCTCTTGTGACATTGTTTCATCCTGCTATTTACAGACTAAGGTTTTACAAAATAAGACACACAAACCAGGTTTCATGGCTTATTAACCCTGAAGCTGTTTTAGCTAAGTTCTGAATGCTGCATCAGCAGAGATGTAAGCAAAAATTCCTTTATATTTTCCCATAATATTCCTCTCTCTAATATTGTTTAGTTTGTCTAGCACAATTCATTACACAGTTTTCCAACACTACTATGTATATTGGGCATTAAACTGAGATCTGTTATTAAGCTAAACATACAACCTGCTGGATGCAAACATAGTTCTTGAACTACATCTGACTGCAGTAAAGTTTCTACTTACTGTTTTATAACATGGTTGGCTAGATTTGTTTTGTCTCAGTGTTTCTGTAACATAACGTTCAAATCTAAACACGACAAAAGGATAAGAATAATGTAGCTTGTCTTAGGCTATAAACCTCAAGGCCTTTTCCTAACCACCTGTTAGATTGTCTAGTTCCTCTGTAAAGTGCTGTACCTGATAGGCTTTTCCCTTGAACTTGTATCTTCATTGTTACACATGGGTACGTTAATCCTCTTTGACTTTACTAGGACTGAATACATATTTTTCATTTATTTAATTGTTTACAATGCTTTGGCCTTTACCGTCACTTCTGAATACAACTTGAATCTTTCAAAAGCTAATGTTTAGGAGAGTCATGATTTTCTGCATTTTTTGTTTACACCAAAAAAATAAATGTCTTGATAGCTTATTCCTATACTCTTTGGTAAGGCTCTGCGGTGACTCAGCCAATACAATGTAAAAGGGTATTTGATTATTATATCTCTTTGATTTATTGATCATTAATATAAGTTTGTTCTTGATAAAACCCTCTATTTCTTATGTATAAAATGAAAACAATGACAAACGAGCAGATGGGGCCATATTCTTAGCTGTGCCAGAGCAGTGTTTGATATAGTTGAGGAGAGGTACATGTATTAATAATAAAAAATCAACCAGCTCAGAGGATGAGGGAGATTTGATAATCCCTTTGGAAGTACAGCATATTGCATCTATCTAGTAGGTGATAATTACTGCATTCCAGTGGGATTAGCACAATGGTATCCAGTTATAATAGAGTGAAACTTCGTTATGGCAGTGAAGTCAATGGAACCTAAACATGTGTTTAGTGGTCTGCTGAATATGAACAGATTTAGGTCTAATCTACACTAAGAAAATAGGTTGGTATAACTACATCCCTTATGGATGTGAAAAATCCACCCTCCTGAACAATGCAATTAAATCAGCCTACTCCCTAGTGTAGACAGCACTAGGTCAACCAGAGAATTCTCCAGTCAACCTAACGATTGCCTGTCAAGGAGGTGGATTACCTATGATGGGAAAAGCCCTCCTATTGGTGTAGGTAATGTTTTCACTGATGTGCTACAGCTGTGCTGCTGCAGCATTTTAAGTGTAGACCAGCCCTGAATATATGCTTGAAAGCTTTGCTGAATAGAGATGGACTGAACCAGGACCTATAATTCCACTGTGTTTTTATGTCTACTATAGAATTTATTCTCAAGAGAAACATACACTAAAATCTCTAACCTGTAGAGTATCTATGAAATGTATTTACTTATTTGAAAATTTCCTCATTTACTCTTACTGTCTATAATCTGATCCTGCAACAACAAAATACAAGGCATTCAAGTCCATCTGATAAATTGTATTCCTACACCCCTATAATTCTGAGTAGCCAGACAACTTATTTAGTTAGTTTTTTTTACATGTGTGCATATATAATAAACATCTCCTTATTCCCAAATTTGAGTTTAGCAAACTCTCTATATAATTAAAGCATCAAAAAGCTGCTTAATAATCTAAATTACCACAAAGAAGACAAAAGTAATTATATTTTAGAATTACCTAGTTTATTTTCCCCTAGAGTCTTAATTTTGCAACATACAGTTTAGTTCAGATTGCTAGTATACTCCTAAGGAATATATTCATCTTCATCAGGGCAATTATATAACTCAAGCTACACCCAATACTTTAGCATAATATGTATGAACAGCTGTACCTTCTACTCAGTCACTTTGCCAATTAGATTAATAGAGATATAGTGCCATCAACATCCATCACTAATTTCATTCTCTCCCATACCTGCAAAAGTAACTTGGAATGATTCCTCCCATATCTTCCTCCGCCACACATACTTGCCCATTTGTCATGGTTGGGAACTCTTATACAATTTTTGGTGCAATGGTATACTGTCCCTCCCCCCAAAAGCTAATAAGAGTACCTGCAGTGACCACTGACATACATGGAGAGGTAGTAAACCTTTCCAGCATCTCAGTCTAGATTCTGATCCAAAGTCCATTGATATCGACAGGAAGAATCCTATTGAATTCAATAGAATTTGGATCAATACCCGAGAGAGTAAAGGGGCAGAAAATAGAAACAAAAAAACATATATTTTGAAGTTTGGGTAAATAAGTGAGGTTTAGCTAAATATCTAACGGGATTGACTCAGTCTGACTTCTAGAATTTCATGCAGATCCTCTTAGAACATTCCATCTATGGGAGATTGAAATTCTTGAGCAGCCGAACAAATTAGAATGACGTCATAAAGAAGGCCTCAGCAACTCAACAATAATGATGAATGGAAAAAATAATAGAAATATATAGTAATAAAAGGGCATTGCTGTCCTCTGTTAATTGGGACAAAAGGGCTTAATTCTGGACCAACCTATTAAGGACCCTCAAATGGACACACAGATCCATTTCAGAAGCAGTCTGAAGATTATTCATGCTATTAGTATGGATAATCTGTGTAAAGAGGTGGATGCAGGTCAGCCAAGGGGTTCATGTAGATCATAATTTATTCCTCCTCCTTGAAATGCCCATTCATGGCTTCTGTCAATAAGGCTGTTGGAGTAAGCTCTGTGGATTTTGCTGAGGATCCAGGAATTAGACAGACAATGAGCGCTGTGCTCCCCTTTCAGGATGCATGTTTTCTCTTTGGTGCCTAGAACACACATTAACCTTACAGAATGTGGCTTATAAACTTGATCATACATAATTAAAAAGCAAGCGGTTGTATAGGGACAAATTCTGCAACCGTTGCTTATGCAAGTAGTTGTCATTGCCAGTACTCCCATGGAAGTGAACAGGATGACTTGTGTGAGCCAGGGTTTCAGGATCAAGGTCTTAACAAGTTATGTCTCAATAGAGCAGTAAAAATCCATGCATAACAGTCATCATTTCTTCTTTGTCTTCCCCTGAGAGAATATTTCCCTTGAGAAGTCATTTCTGTAGGACAAAGAAAGTCACTGCAGCAGGTGAAATTAGTGTAGCACATAGATGAGTCTCATCACAAATGGCTGTGAGAAATGAAGTAGCTGTTAGAAAGCTTCAAGGTTGTTGGTATGCATATTACTGGGTGAATTAAGGCTTCAACACTGGGGTGGAACACATTTCAGGGCAACTGGCAACTAACTTGATTAGCCAAAACATACTAGTCACTGAAAGTCACGGATAACCTCATACTCAAGCTTTGGATCCACATCAATGTACTCAGCAAAAGGGCACTGAGATTTCAAATCCTCTTGAGGGGCCTTGGTAGAAAAGGCGGCTCACCCTAAATGGAAGAGAAAAAGAAACCAGAAAAATCAATCAAGCTGATAGGAATCATTTAGGGCTTGATCTCACCAGCTGCTAAACAACTGCCCAATAAAGTCAGTGGGAGTTGAGGGCACTCAGCATCTTGCAACATTGGGTCCCCAAAAGTGAAATATATACAGGATTTGGCCTTTTGAAGTTTATCTCCTCCCCCTACCCTCATCACACACCTCCAGGAAGGGGGCTGGGACAGTTTCCTGACCAGGAGCCAGAGTGGGGTGGCTTGGGGCAACTAACAAAGTGAGTTACATTTTGTAGAACAACTCAGTAAATTTGATTTCTTGAAAGGGGTCGTGTTTGGAATCAAGTCTGGGTAACTGAAAGAATCTGAGGAGGTGCTGAGTGCAGTGCACCCGCAGGGCCATAAGGGGACACAAAGGGGTGTGGTGGAGGCCAGAATCCCCATGACAGGAAGTACAACTTCCCCCCCTCCCCTTTCCCCAACATGCGGATGTTCTTATTCTGCTAAAAGTGTCGTTTTGTCACTTGAGAAGGGATTTAAGCTAAACTGCAAAAAGCCACATTTAAAAAAAAAAAATTCTGGAATAAGAGTCCACATGGCGAGTTACGTGGGACTCACAACACCTATAAAACTTTTCAATATAGACCAGATCTACATTTGCTATACTCCTTCTAGGGGTGGGAGTTGTTTGCCACTCCATAGAAGAAGCCTTTGATCGATTAATGTCCTGACAGCTGCATACATCTTGAGGGATCTGCCCAGACACTGTTTGCCTATCTTTGCAGCCTGGACACTTTGGCTCTTGATTGTTCCTGGACAGCACTCCTGTGGCAGAAGCTGTATGTTCAGGATCTTCCCCCTGCTGCACCTGCCCTCAAACCATCCCGAAGAAGGGGCTCTGTAACATAGAAAGGAAAGTAGCACAGGTTCACACAGCCTCAGGAGGTAATTGTTTGCATTGCTTTTGCTGAACATTGGAGATTAGGGATAACCTGAACGTACCCATCTGGCTTCTCTGCCTTGCCCCATCTTGTCCCTGGCCTCCCCCTCCCTGCCCCTGCTGATTCTGTGAGGCTGAAACTCATAGATTATCCATGAATGAGGCTTACTTATAGTTTGAGAGAAGGATGGAGAATGCTGCAGTCAGGAGGCAGCATGGTCTAGTTATGAGGCACGGGTTTGCATGTCAGGAAGCCTGGGTTCTCTTTATGGCTCTGTCACTGACTTGGCATATGACCTTAGGCGAGTAATTTTACTTCTGTGTCTCCATTCTGTGTCTCTCTCCATTTGTCAGTCTTAGTGAGCAATCTAACTAGATGCTCTGGGCAGGGACTGTCCCACGATGTTTTACAGTGTCTACCACAAGGGGGAATGTGACTTTAGGGGTTTTCAGTGCCACTGTAATATAGATAACTGCTTCCTTCAACAGGCCAAGGTTCCCGTCAGCACAAGGAAGTATGGGGCTCTTACACAGAAAGACCACAGCTCATTTTGATTACTAATTATTTGCAGCAAATAGTCATAAAGGACATCACAGGTCACTGCCTCTCAGCAATGCTATTAGATGCCAACGGAAGGTCTCCCTTGCTGGGAGATGAAAAGGAACAGCAGACTCATCACAGTAAGGGATATGGTACTTAATTAGGTCATGGTGACTGCCAAAAAGAAATAGGATTGATTAAAAGGCAGCCACTGATAGCTTGAGAGGAGTATTGATATTTAAATTGCCACATACAGCACTAGATGTGACCGTGACCTTTGGCACCTATGCGAGGTCAGGTTAGCAGACGGGGGGCCTTGACTCACAATGCCCTCCCTTCTATTCTGGCTGTCGTCACACTAATCTTCTTAAGCAGTAGCCATGTAATACTTCGCATCTTTATAGCTCGTCTCATCTCAGGGTCTCGGAGCACTTACAAGCTTTCATGAAATGTCTTTGTCCCCGAGGAGGAGGTATTGTTACATTCATTGTATGAGGGGTGAACTCAGCCACAGATCGGTCACCTGCCCAAAGTCAGACAGTAAATTAATTGGCATAGAATACAGGAGTCCACTGTCCTGCTCCCCTGTTTGACCCGTTCGACTCCATGAGTTTACTGTAACTTGCATTCCTGGAAGAGCAGTGGATGAGCCCACTTAACTCTTGTTAACTCGTAGAGCTGGGAAACCTGTAGTAGGCTCGGTACATACACAGAGTGAGAGCCAGCCTCTGCCCCAAACATTACAATCGAAGTAGACGATAATAAAAATCATATGCCTCGCTCTTATAGTGGCTTTCATCAGTAGAATTCAAAGCATTTTACAAAAGAGGTCAGAATCATTATCCTCACTTTACAGATGGGGGAAAGGGGAATCCTAAAGCACAGGGAAATGAAAGGATTTGCTTGCTATCACCCAGTACATCAGTGGCAAAGCAAAGAACCAAACTCTCCTGTACACTGTGTACATGGCAGGTTGCAAGGCTGCTGCTAACAGGTCAGCTTCTATACCCGATATGTACTGGCTACAGAGCTTCCTTTGCAGAGAGAGAGACCACATGTGTTCACTATAAGATCTTTTATTGCACGGCCATGAATGGCTGTTGTGACTTAAGTCAGGTACGTTACACTCAGCACCACTTGGTGGCTGAGCAGTTTAGTAGCTAGTGGCTAAGATCTAGTTGATTGCCTGTTGGGGACTATGCTGCGCCTTCTGGCTCCCATGTGTCTTCTGGCTGTAGGCGATAAAACATTACTTCGGTCTGCCGCCTATTATGGCCAAGACCAAGCGCACTTCCATTCCATTTTCCCCGTTAGGTTTTACATTCCTACCATTTTACAAAATTTGCCCTGTCATGCGATCTTTAAAGTGTGGATCTGCCTGGTAAATGTCTGAATCATAGTGATTTTCTAATTGCACATTTGGGTTATGTAACAATTTCATCATCCGGCTGTCTGTTAGCTACAAAAACTGGCTGTGGTTGGTCTGGAATCTTTGAATTGTCATTTTGCTGTTGTTCTGCATCTGTAGAATTTGCTCTGCTGATAGTTTGTTCCTCTGAAAGAACAATAGATGTCAACGGTGTCTGAACTCTCCACTCATTTACATAAGGTCTGGGCAATGAATTTTTTCTTTGACAACTGGAGTTTTCCATCCTCTTTCTCCCTCCAGTATGACACAGAGTCACTAGGTTCTAGACTCAACAGCTCTCTGAGTGTCGTCTGTTATTACAGTGTTCATAAGCTATTTTTGTCTTTTTTTTTTTCTTTCCACACCCCCCCCCCCACCCTTCCCCCCCGATCTGGCTGCTCTCTTCGGATCTGGGCACCTTGGAGTCTGGAAAGTAATCTAAGTTAAAAGAATTGTCCTGAGTTGTCCTCCCATCAGGAGTTGTGCTGAACGATATGTAGTAACTGCTATTGATGTTGATCTGTACCTCAGAGCAAGGAATGGATCTTTCTGCTGTAAGATTTTCTTGGCTGTCTGTAAAGCTCTCTCAGTCTCTCCATTTGCTTGTGGGTAATGTGGGCGGCTAGTAATATAATCAAAATAATTTTTCATTTGGAATTATTTCAGTTCTGATGCAGTGAATTGTGGTCCATTGCCCATCACTAGCAATGGGGTTAAAGTCTCTCTTTAAGCCAGTGTTCTTCATTGCAAGTCCCGGGAGCCAGTGGCAGCTCCCATGGACCCTAAGTGTGGCTCCCTGACTAATTGTTTATATACCAATTTATTTTTAACATTAGAATATGTACCGAGCCTATCAAAGTCTGCCTTCTTTACACGTCACACTGACCACATGGTACGATGTGTGCCAATAAGTGCATCTAAGTATATCTATTGTGTAATAACCGTAATATTACCATAGCAACCAATGTGTTAATTTAGTAGTTGATGTGGCTCTCACATTGAAGGTTTTTTGCCAAAGTGGCCCCCGCTTGAAAAATAGCGAAGATCACGGCCCTAAGCCGTCAACTGCCCTTGAATTCTGCCTCAAAGGATGGATTTAATATCAGGTGTTCCTTATAAGAATGTTAATGAGTCTTTGACAACAGGCACCAGAGT
This sequence comes from Emydura macquarii macquarii, assembly GCF_026122565.2. Classification (NCBI taxonomy): domain Eukaryota; kingdom Metazoa; phylum Chordata; order Testudines; family Chelidae; genus Emydura; species Emydura macquarii. The sequence goes on from NW_027133034.1 coordinate 26,362,095, forward strand.
TTCTCAGGCTGGTGCATATAAACCTGCAGCGAAGGTACTGCAGGGAAGAGAGATGTATCAACAGATCAGGGAGGGTAATTTTTATCTTAGATCTGTGAAGACTAAAGCAAGTTTTGTGTCTTTTGTTAAATATATATTCTGGTTATTTGGGATCTTGGCTTAAGCAAGCTCCGTCTTATATTGTTTTGTTTTTGACTGTAGCCACAGAAAGCCCTTTTCTCCTCTTTTAGCCATGGCTCAGGGAAAACTCTTCTGTCTTTCTGCTGAGGCTTAGTAAGGAAAAAATGACCTCTTGCTCTAATTCTGTTTTTAAATAAACTGCACCTTGCTGGTCCTTAAACTCCAACTCAAGTATGCAGAGTCCACTGTGCAAACTGAGTGTATCAAACTTACCTGTTGTAGCTGATTTTCCTATTGAGAAGATTTAAATATATAAAAGTCTTTCCAGGATGAAGTACAAACACCGAAGTGTAAATTATACAAACAATGCTGGTATCTTTTGTTTGAATGCCATTGGAAACAAACTGGCTGGTACATATATGCAACTACAGTTGTCTACTGGATGGAATTGCAGTTGCCATGCTGTGTGCCATAGGCACTGTATTGCTAACAGCATTTCTCCATTAGTTCAAGCAGCAGGGCTTGAGCTGTAGAAGCATACGGATATGAATTCTATCCCCACTCTCCCAGTGAAAAGCTGTCTCTAACATAGAGACAATCCTGTAATCCTAGGAGAGCAGAAATCTGTTATATTATGGGGGTGAGGGGTGATTGCATTGTTTTTCATAGTATAAAACACAGCCTGTTTTTGCACTTATACTGGGGTGAATCAAGCCCCATGTCCCCTTCCTACCTCCAACTAGTCAAAATAACTTAAGTTTCCACACTGCTGGGAAACACTTTCTAATGCTAACATTGTTTAAAAAACAAACAAACAAACTTTCCTTCCCTGTTTGCTGTAATGAGGCAGCTATAATCTCTTGATTAGTAAACTTCTCTATTATAGTGGAAACTCATAAGTCCTGAAAGAAATCTAGAATAACTACTTGCCAACATGATGCCTGTATCAATACTGTGGAGGTACCATTCAAAGAACATGTATACTAAAAATATCCAAATGATCCTGTTTTGAAAATCATATGTAGGGAGAAATAACTTTCCGGTAGCATATGGTATGAATTAACTTTCCGGTAGCATATGATATGATGACCTTCAGTTCCAAATAGTATAGGAGATCATAGAATCTTAGAATCATAGAAGATTAGGGTTGGAAGGGACCTCAGGAGGTCACCTAGTCCAACCCTCTGCTCAAAGAGATGGTTGTGTCCAACTGTTCATATGTTGTGCAATCATTCAGAACTCCCAGATTATATCATAAAATGAACCTTTTTTATTGTTGCTGTTTCTTTTACATAATCTCCCCCAAAAGGTAACAGCATTTGAACGCTATTTATTCAGCTAGGAGGTAATGCAAAAGTCTGCTTCTGCAGTTAATAGCAGAGAGGCTGGACCAGGGTCATCTGTCCTGTGCAGAACTTGACCTGAAAGCAGAACCCTATTAGTGTTACTCCAGCCAACTTCCCTTAAGTTTTCCACTGGGGTGGGGAGTAGCTTTAACTTCCACTGGGAGCTCAGTTGGAGCCATTCCCATTGAGTCGGACTGCTGAGAGGTTGTGCTGAATCAGTGAATTCCCTACTACTTGGCCATGTCCATTTCCTAGCAAGGCCCACTTTTTGGGCTCCACTAGTCTGCTTGGTGAATGAGAGGTTATGAATGCTTTCTGAAAACAGACTTTCCGCTGCTTTTGGTTGTCCACAAAGGGTGAACATTAGCATAAATCTGAGGGAATGTACTCTTCATCTCTGACCTGCTAGAGAGGGTAGTTCTTGATTAAGCTGAAGTGCTTCATCTTCCTTCCTTTTGAATGAGTTCAACTTCACCTTGCCTTGAAGCTCAAGTCTCTGAGGATATTTGATCAAGCAAGCTTCATGAAATGTCTATATGCCAGCTATGCAGATACCTGTCATATAAACTTAAGCTGACAATACTAAATCAATAAAAACATGATTAAGCCTGTCAAACACTTTCATCTTGAGCATCTGGCTGCAAACTGAAAAATCAGAAACTCAATATTCCCAGCTTTTTCCTTTAAAACAATTTTTTTTACAGCTGTGTCCCTTGTACCAGCACTGTCCACAGTTCAACCTAGAGAAGAGACTTTGTTTTCCTTGTAATAAGTCCCATTGTAACATGGAACAGCTCTGGTTTAAAAAAAAAAAAAATCTTGTAGACAGCTGTAAATTTTTGTGAGTACAGAATGGTAGCCATGGTTGCCTGTAGAACAGCACTTCACGACGTATATGTAATTCATTCTGTCACAGCACTATTGTAAAGTAACATAATATAAAGCAATCTCTCAACATTTCCTCCAAAGTGGGTAAAGGCCACCACTTATTATTATTAACTCCACTTGTGCTCTGTGTTGTAATCAGCAGGCTTCTATACCAGTACATCTGAGACTCCTGCTTCACTGGAGCTCCATTCTTTTCAGCTATGGGGGCTAAACCAGTGAACAGTTTAAGTTGGAAGCCTAGAGGGACTTTGTTTGAACTGTGTAGCCATTGGGTAATGCAGCTAGTGGGGGCCAAACACATTGTGCTACTAGCTGCAATGGCCACTTAGTTTAAAAAATAATAATAATAATTTTAAAAAAAGCAAAAGCCAGGGTAGTGTATTAAACTAACATTCTTAAATGCATGTTTCATTTTGATTTATGACAATTATTGCCATACATATCAGTTGAATAATAACTGATTCTGAAGAATATAGTTGAGGTTTTCCAGCTGTTCAATAGCATTTTTAATTGATGTGCATCTGTTTTTGACTGGATAATGCCCAATCTCGTGTGAATAAAGCTGAAATTCTTCCCAGTTCTATTGGGATATGGCACCTGGATTGGGTGTCTATCACTGAGATCTGGTTGGACAATGTATATGGCCATATTTTGGTACAACAAGCTTCCCAAGAGGTAATTAATGACCGATAGCTGTGATGATTTCATTCAGTTTACAAAACATGAGGTGGTCAACTGCTGAGACAAAAGTTTGAGTAATCTGGCCATTTCCTATCACTTTTGTGCAGGATAACCCAGTTCAACTGGGGTATAGACGGTGAAGTGATATGGAGAATTTAATAGATAATGCCAGCACCACACCAAAGAACTTATCATTGCCCTCAAGGATTTCAGTGTGTGTGTGTGCAGACTTCCATTCAGAATGACCAGCGTCCATCTTAGATGTGATGGCTGTTATTGTTGGTTTAACTCTGTCATTAATCCAGGTCTTTTGTAATTCTATTGGTTGGTCACTGTGGTGACTTAGTTCTTTACTGATAAAACAGATAAAGTCTTCAGATATTTTGGTGGCAAGGGTTATGGGTTTTATATTCCCTGGGTTGAGCTGAACTCTGGTCTCAGATTAGGACACCCTGATCTTCTATGATCCTAGAGGTCCACCAACAGTGACTCTGACCTTCTTGTGCTATGGCTTTAGAGCCATTAATGTGATACATTATCAATGGCTCGCATAGCAGTGGAAAGGGGACAATAATTGTTAAACATACAAACTTCTCTTGACCATGAATTGTTTGCCAATTTTCAACCAGTCTTGGGGTCTTGACTTCTTTGGGAAGATGACTGAGAAAGTATGGCTGTAAAATTTTCATGGATCAGTGATATTCTGAGGAAGCTTTAGCCTGTATTTGACACTGTGCTGCTCAGCACTTCCTGGTGACTTTAATTTGGGCTCAGATGGCCAGTTTGCTTGTACTGAACCTCATCGCAGCTTTTGATAGAACTGAAGACGGGGTTTAGATCGTATAGTGAGGGGTCTTGCACAAAATCCTACAACAGGTATATAGGGACTTAAGAGACTCTTCTGGTGTGCCTAGAGCCCCGTCCCCAGTGTTTCAAGATAAAATATGGTGGCAAGATCTTCTCTAAGCAGTTCAGCATATCACCAATACCCCATTGAAACACAAGATAGAGAGAGGCCTGGGACGTAAACCTTGATCTCCCTCCTACAGTTCAGTGGTATTAGACTAGAGGGTTCTGATATGACTTCCTGTCTCCAAAACATATGTGTATTTTGGATGATGCATTGGGATTCTCCTTTGAATTGACAATAGATAGTAATAGACAGCTGTTTTTGTTGCAGCTCATACAAAATGGAAATAAAAATTTTATTAAAGCAAATGAATAGACAAAACTGAGTTCAGCCTCAGGCTAATATAACCCTTAAAAAATTAGTCAACATGATGCACTGCCTCAGTAGATGCCATTTAAGACATGAAATGTAACCTTTCATGGGTAACTATGTTAAAAAAAACAAACCTTGTGTTTTATTTGTCTGCATGTGTATAACCTGGTAAAGTTACAAACCGGGGCAGTGAACTAACTTTTCATGATGAATTTCTAAAAGGAACAGCACCACAATTAACAGGCAGCATTTCCCAAGATCTAACTGCCAATACATTGAGTTAAACAGACTGTCTGTAAGACTTCCTGTAATAACACTATCTGGTGACCCCCAATAACATTATGCCAGACTACTTGTCTAAGCCAAGTCTCCATCCATAAAAATCAATTAAGATAATAAAATTAGGACAACAGAACTGGAATGAAAGATCAAACATGCGCTGCAGCAAAATTGACCAGCTATTTTAAGTAACATTAAAAGTCTAATCTGAAATTTTACAAATCATGACAGATTTGTCCATCCATAGGGTAGAAAAGAAGAGTGAACTTAGCCCAATGTTTATAAGTTGTTTTGAGACCCCAGAATGAAGACTGCTATACATACTTCTTTTTCTCCTTTGAGTATTAGGTTTTCTTTGGTCCTTAGAAGACAAAGAAAGAAGACCAGGGATAATTGAAGCAGTGTTTTGTGTTGTGAAGCTGTCACCTCTCAACTTTGGACCTGTTCAAAGACCACAGTCCATTCCCTCCACCCCCATACATGAAAGTTTGGAAGCATATCCCATGTGTTTTTTAGGTTTCTTCTATGGCTGTCAGATACTGAGTGTTTTCTTGGTTTGGTTGTAGTGATGCTATTTACCTGTTCCTGGCCCTCTATGTAAATATACAGGGCTGCTCTGGCGAGGCTAAAGAGAGGTTGTTTTGATTTAAATGATCAGCAGGCTGGCAGTGTTTGTCTGAATTCCACTGTTAGCAGATGGTGATCCAGCTGGAAAACATGAACCCTGCTCAGAGGGAAAGATGGTAGGAGTGGCTCTCAGATGCAGGGTGTAAGCTGAGTCCTTAGTGAGGAGCCCTGAAGCAGACAAGCCCTGGGAGAAGGCTTGGGCTAGATTATGTACTGTTCCATTTCCAAACAGCTTCTGTAAAACGTTTGGAGCAGGGTGGGGAGCTACCTGCCTGCACAACTGTTGCTCTTTAGCAACATTCTGACATACTGTCTAATATTTGTTGTGTTACACTGGCACTTATTTTACTTGCAAACCTATGCAGTGAGATCTCATTTGTTATGCTGTGAAAGCCCAGGATCTGCTGCTTGGGAGTATGAATAGCTGTGTGCATGCCGATATCCAGAGCCATGCATTATTTATTGGAGTAGGAGGAGGTAAGGGGGTGGATGGAAAAGAAGGAAGACAAATTCAGAGAAGATGAAAGCATGATTTTAAAGATAAAATTGAGGCTTAAAGAAGATAACTAGTGGGTTTCTGTGTTTTTGGTTTCTTTGTTTATGCTGTTAATTGAAGAGGGGACGAACCAAGTGGTATATTCAAAGTGGATGTTTTACAGGCAATCCCCCAAATGTCTGGACACGGTCCTAGAGAGACTTATTATTGATAACTGTAAAATGAATACTATCACTGAGCATTTATTTGACTGAATGTTGGTGTAATTAAATATAGCTACATGCTGGTAGATAAGGTCTAAGAGATGAAAATCAGTCAGTCCTAAGAGTACTGAAGAATTTAAATCTGCATGTAGATTTGTAGATAGTGACTGATAACTGGAAAAGCTGTGACTATTCTTAGAATATCGGGGGACGCTCCCTAACAGTCGTGACAAGACTATCTGAAGAATGATGTACAGTGTACTGCATAGGAAGTTATAAATAGTCCACATGATATTTTTTTTCCTCTTGGATGTTGTCGTCTCAAGAACATAATGTGATTAGGATTTAGAAAGAAGCACTGATTATTTTCTATTCTGAGCAGGAATATTTACAATATAGATACACCATGCAGTGGCCAAGGGATTTCTATGGAAGTTTTTCTGTAAACCAAGACTTACAATTAGAAGGGTGTGATGTTGGTGGATCCATTTGTCAACCATTGCAGAGACTGCTTCATCTATGCCGAAGCTCAGTGGTTATCTAATAATCCTGTGTCAAAAATAGTGGTAAAACCTGAAAGTTTTTCTCATCTCATTGGAGATAAAGGTATTGAGATTGAAGAAAGCAAACAATTATAGGTACAAATCAGAGTCATATCTGAAACTATATTCTGCCATTTTAGCGTCCCTGTGAGACAATCAGTTTCCTTCACTATCCTTTCCTATCTTGGGGAATGAAATCATAACCCAGTTACTCTCATATGGACAAGTGACACGTCTATTGTCTCCACAGTAGCTGAGTGGTGGTGGGGAGTGTGTTTCTGGCAGACTTAAGAGGTCACTGAAGTCTGTAAAAAACCAGACCTTTAAGACCTGTAATTTCTCAAAACTTGGCTGATCATCTGGGTGATTCCAGACTTGGGCAGTTTGGCTGTGATCTGTGGCTTGCTGAATGCAGAATGGAAATTGGCTTGCATGATCTCCTTGCTCTAGATTGTTAGCAGGTCTCTACATTAATATCAGACCAGGCATATGCTCATGGCTTCTCTTGCAGGCCGATAGCAAGCACAGACAAGGCATGATGCAACTTTTCACAAGTGTTCAGCTATCCAGCAGATGTGGGTGCAGAGGTTATTACTCTAGAGTGTTATAGCAAGAACCAGACATGTTATAGTTGCCTACCATTTCCTGATTATATAGGCACTGACAGCTATGCCCTTCGGGATGGCTGAGACTGTGGGTGCGTGGCATTCTTGGAGAACTTTGTTACAGAGTGCTGTCTGTATCACATGTTACAATGCACTTTGGGATCAACTCCTGCAGAGACACTTGAGAAGTATGAGAACTGGGTAACTCAGTTACCCAGAAGTAACTGTCACTTTTCATCTGCAAAGCAAAACAACCATGCCAGAGCACAGTAACTGCTGAGAAGCTCTTATAGACCTTCTGCTTTGAGCAGGGGGTTGGACTAGATGATCTCCTGAGGTCCCTTCCAACTCTAATATTCTATGATTCTATAACGTCAAAGAATGGTTGAATGGCACAATCTGATGTACTTACAGACCTGCTTACCAACACACCTAACCCAATGAGTAGATGGCAGACTGGCTAGCAGAGCATCCTAAAGCCATGACTGGTCCCTCTGTTTGTCACTAGCTAAAGTGACAGTGAATATTTTGGGAAACAATATTGTTAAATTCTGGGACTCTCTTCTCCTAGCCAAGAACACATCTAATTCCCATTGAAATAACATTTTATTACATAAAAACCCAAGCTCGCTTATTTTTTCTGGCAATGATGAACAAGTCACACACGCTCCAGCTGCATAGTCTTTTAGCAAATTGAGATCTTCTGCTAATTGAGCTGAATATTCAGACCTTAGAATAGCACAGAGACAGCACTTCTGAAGATAACTAATGATATTTTATAAAAAATTCAAATTCTGGCGATCTACCAGCATTCATTTTGAACAAAGTGCTGCATTCCTTCTTTGTGCTGATATCAAAATTGAATGCAGTTAAACACATGTATAGTTCACCAGGAATCAAAATAGCTTTTTAATCTGGAAATATCTCCCCGCCCATAATAACAGGTGAGACATAAGACATTGATATCTGCAACACTAACTATATCTCATATCTACTCCGGAGAGTAAACACTCAATTTGAAACTAGTATGACAGATTACTCTAGTGCTTTGTACAGGGGTGTGTGTGTGTGTGTATGTATATCTTTAAAGACTACATGTCCTGTTCAGTTTTTTTCACTTAGAAAATCGGATTCAAAGATCCTGCCAATATAGACTGGTGACAAATAATGTAATCAATTTACAAGGAATGTAGATGTGTTGCTATAACATTATCTGTAGGGAACTTGTAAATTCCAATTTCAGTCTGCTAAAAGTGAGCTGTCTTCTGCATTCAATGCTTCAGAGATAGATGTGAAGTTCCTCTCACAAGCTAATTGCTGGATGCTTCAGGGACTGCAATCACCGTAAAAGTATAGTATTTTACTTCTATGCATGGCTGAGATGATCCTCTAAAGTCTCTTTGGGACTGCTTTCCAGGAAAGTAGAGGATGGGAGAGTGGGTAGTTTGGCTGTTTTCTCTCCAATTCAGGAAGCAAAAGGTTCTTCGAGTGATTGCTCATGTCCATTCCGCTATAGGTCAGTGCCCGCCACCTTGCACGGTTCCTGGAACTTTATTCCCCTTAGCAGACCCTGTAGGGCTGGCTCTGGTGCCCCCTGGAGTCCTGCGCGCATGCCGTGGTATGTGAGGCACTGCTGGCCCTACGCCCCCTCAGTTCCTTCTTTCCACCCGTGATGGTTGCTGGAACTAGCCTTGCTCTCTGCAGGTACAATTCCCTTTCTTTGAACTCTTTGTTATTCGAAGTAGTTTAGTTAGTGTTAAGTAGTGTTAAGTGTAGTTAGATAAGGAGTCCCTGAGGGATTTAGTGCGGCTGGGCCATGCCCCGGTTGTCTGGATTTAAGCCGTGTGCCTCCTGCAGGAAGGCTTTCCTGCTCAGCGACCCCCACGATCGGTGCCTTAAGTGCCTGGGGGAAGAGCACAGGAAAGATAAATGTAAGATCTGCAGGGCTTTTAAACCACGGACTCAGAAGGACTGAGAAATCCGGTTAAAAGCTCTGCTCATGGAAGCAACGCTCCGCTCGGCGTCTGAGCTGTCCTGCTCCACAGCACTGAGCATCACCTCGGTGCAGAGTGCACCGCCGGCACCGGCCCTGACTCGGCACCGAGCAACATCCCCGGTGCCGAAGAAGAAGAGGCAGAGCACGGACACTTCCCTGCACCATCGGTACAGGCAGGGTCGAGTGCGGAGATGCACCGGCCACGGCCTGTCGAGTCTTCTCCGGTGCCTGCATCTCCGAGCAGGGAGCCTCCCCCGACTCCTGGAAGTGGGAGAGTGCCCCTGCCGGCGCTGTCGACACCAGAGGCTTTTCGGGTGGCAAGAGCCTTCTTGGCCTTGCCTACGCCACCTCTGCCCCGCCCCCCCCTCCCCTCCCCCGCCAAGGGAGAAGGGGCCGGTGTCCTAGGGCAAGTCCGCGTTGGGTCCCCCAGAAGGGCAGTGAAGATCCCCGTTACGGAGAGGAAGATCTCCCCCCAAACGGCCACGGGGGGTGGAGCGAGGACGCTCTCCCAGCAGTTGCTCCAGGTTGGCGTCGTCGAGCCGGCCTGCATGGACTCAGGATGCCAGGCAGCGCTTGGACAGCTCCTGCTCCAGATCCCCGGCACCGAGGAGTTCGCCCGCACCAACGTGGCACAGAACCCGGTCGCCATACGAGGACCCCGCACCGCACAGTCCCCGACGCGGAACCCGGTCACCAGAGTCTGGCTCGGCACCACGGAGTTTGGGGCGGCGCTGGTCTCGATTACCAAGGGGCAAACGGCACCACAAGTCCTCACTACCGAGACGACGCTCCGCTACTGAGAGCTCTTCGGAGCGCTCCTCCATCCGTTGGCACCGCTTGTGGCGACGGACGTGGTCCTTGTCATCCTCCATGTCTGAGGCATCGAGAGGATGGTACCTGGCACAGCACAGCATCCGGGACCAAGGATGGGCAGGGCACTGCTGTCTAGTGGCTCTGGATCCTATAGCAGGGACAATCATCGGGACAGCCAGCGCCCTCACATGGCGTCACAGCAGGTGGCACAGTCAGCCCCAGTTTGGCCCCAGGGACAGTGGCCACAACAATGGCCTTATTGGGCCCCATGGGACATCCAGATGGGACCGGGGCCCCAATCCACCCTGTCAGCGGGGGTTCAGTCTGTGCCCCCAGCACAGGAGAATGCCCATAGACACCGCTCCTCAGATGAGGAGTCGGACCCCATGGAGGGACCATCTACGGGTGCATCCCTTCGTCAGGCGGGGGAGCACCCGCAGGATGCATCTCGGTAGTCCTCTTCCTCCTCCCTAGACGAAGCTGTCTCCCGGGACCACATGGCGCCACTGGAGGATTTCAGGGCGCACAAGGAGCTGCTCAAGAGGGTGGCCTCCAAATTGGGGCTAGAGTTAGTGGAGGCCGATGATACCCTCTTCAATGTGCTGGAGGCGACTGCCCAGCAAGAGTGGCCCTGCCCGTCCATGAAAGGGTCCTCAAAATTAAGGCCCTGTGGCAAACCCCTTCCTCGGTCGCCCCCTACATCGAAGGTGGCTTAGAAGAAGTATTATGTCCCGGCCGAAGGGTTTGAGTATTTGTTCACTCACCCAGCCCCAGGAACCCTGGTGGTAGACGCAGCCAACCAGTGGGACAGGCAAGGTCAGCCTAGTTCCACTCCCAAGAACAAACACAACAAAAAGCTGGATTTGTTTGGGAGAAAAATTTATTCCACAGCAGCCCTGCAGTTCAGGATTGCCAACCGTCAGGCCTTCCTGGGGAGATATAATTTTAATTTGTGGGACTCCCTCAGGTGGTTTGCTGAGGCCCTACTCCAGGACCAGGCTGCAGACTTCACCACTATCCTGGATGAAGGAATCACGGTGGCTAGGGCAGCCCTCCAAATGTCCAGTGACACTGCTGACTCGGTGGGTAGGCCATAGCCTCCGCCATTTCCATGAGGAGGTGCTCATGGCTACAATCCTCGGGCCTGTCCCAGGAGGTGCAGCAATCGATCCAGGACCTCCCCTTCGATGGTTGGCCCTGTTCTCCAATCAGACCGATGCGAAGCTGCACAGTCTGAAGGACTCCAGGGCCATGCTTCACTCCCTGGGCCTGTACATGCCCCAGGCTTCCAGGCAATAGTCACGGCCCCAGGCGCAGCAGCAGCCAAGGCCTCCGCCTAGGCCATTTCAACCCTACAGAAATAGGGACAGAAATAGGGGGTTTAGAAGATTGAAATCAGCACCCCAGTTCGTCCTCAGCCCCCCAGCAGGGGCCAGGCAATCAGAGGAGGGAGTTTTGATGGTGCGCCTGTGGGTGTCATCCCTACTGTTCCCCTGGATCTGCCCCACCCCTTCCTAAACAGATTGAGGCCCTTCTATCCCGAATGGGCAAAGATTACGTCGGACCGCTAGGTCCTCAAGATAGTCTCTGAGGGCTACTTCCCTCCTCCATCCCTCTTCAGGGACCCCTCTCATGAGCAACTCCTCTTGCAGGAGGTGGACACTCTCCTCAACATAGGAGTGGTGGTTATGGTTCCTCAAGGCAGAAGAGGGTAGGGGTTCTATCTGAGGTACTTCCTCATCCCCAAGGCGAAGAGGGGTCTGAGACTCATATTAGACCTGTGTCATCTAAACAAATATGTCAAATGATTCAGGTTTCGCCTGGTTTCCCTAGCCTCCATAATCCCTTCCCTGGATCCAGAAGACTGGTATGCCGCCCTCGATCTCAAGGAAGCGTACTTTCATGTGTCCATCCTCCCCAGCCACAGGCACTTCCTCTGCTTCACGGTGGCTGGCTCCCACTACCAATTTACAGCCCTGCCCTTTGGCCTATCTTCGGCTCCAAGGGTGTTCACTAAATGCATGGCGGTAGTGGCTGCCCACTTGAGACGGAAGGGTGTGCAAATCTTCCCTTACCTGGACGATTGGCTGATCAGGGGCAGGTCCAGGTCCCAAGTGCAGGAGAGCGTGACTTTCACTTGCTCCACGTGCAGCAGGCTGGGACTGCTCATAAATGAGCAGAAGTCCACACTAACCTCAGTGTAACGTATAGAATTCATTGGGGGCACCCTGGATGCCTCCCAGGCCAGAGCCTTCCTGCCTCAGCCATGTTTCGAAGCGATGGTCTCTATCATCAACCAGTTGCACCGATGCCCCACGACAACAGCCAGGCACTGCCTACAGCTGTTAGGCCACATGGTGGCCTGCACGTACGTAGTGAGACTAGCTCGCTCGAGGCTCAGACCGCTTCAGGCATGGTTGGCCTCGGTATATGTGCCGAGCAGACACCCATTGGATCGGGTGATCACAGTTTCCCCCACCCATCCTAGCCTCCGTAGACTGGTGGAGGTCTCCCAGGGCAGTGTTTGAAGGGCATCCCATTCACGGAACTGGTCCCTTCGGTCACCCTAATCTCCGACGCCTCGGATGTGGGATGGGGAGCCCTTATCAGTGCCAACCTGAGCACTCGGGCTCTGGTCGGGGGAGAAGAGGCGCCTGCACATCAATGTGAAGGATCTGAGGGCTATTCGCCTAGCATGCAGGGTGTTCCTCCAATTCCTGACAGGCAGAGTGGTGCAGGTGCTGACAGAAAACAACGCAGCTATGTTCTATATAAACAGGCAGGGAGGCGCACGCTCCTCGGCTCTCTGTGAGGAAGCTATCCGTCTGTGGGACTTTGCCGTGAGGCATGACTTCCACTTGACTGCCTCTCACCTCCTGGGAGAGAGGAACAACAAGGTGGATCACCTCAGCAGGTCGTTTATACCCTGCCACGACTGGTCACTACACCTGGAGGTAGTGACTACAAACCCCCAAAAGTGGGGTGTTCCCCAACTGGACCTATTCGCGTCGGCCTGGAACACAAAGTGCCTAAGGTTCTGCTCACTCTGGGGTTGCGAGACTGGGTCGATTTCCGATGTGTTCCTGATCGACTGGATGGGGACCCTCATGTACACATTCCTGCCCATTCCGCTCCTGCCCAACGTCCTGCTGAAAATAAAGAGGGACAGGGCGGATGTTATACTCATCGCTCTGGCCTGGCCGAGACAGAATTGGTTCAGTATGCTGCTGGACCTTTCGATCGCCCTACCCATGAAACTCCCAAGGCGGCACAACCTTCTTTCCCAGGACCATGGTCGCCTGTTGCACCCGGACCTGGACTCTCTGCACCTAACGGCCTGGAGGCTCTGTGGCTGACGGAGGGAGAGAGAGCCTGCTTGGTGCAAGTCCAACATGTCCTGCTGGGCAGCAGGAAACCTTCTACCCAGGTCGTGTATCGGGCTAAGTGGAAACAGTTTACCTCTTTGGCAGAGTCCCGGGGCATCCTGCCCAGCATCTTGCTTGTGCAGGTGATCCTGGAGTACCTGCTCCAGCTAAAGCTCCAGGGTCTGGCGCTGGCCTTGTTGAAGGTTCACTTGGCGGCCATTTCGAACTTCCATCAGCTGCTAGAGGTGAGATCCCTGTTCTCTCATCCCATGTTGGTCAGGTTCCTCAAGGGGGTGGAGAGGCTGTATCCGCAGGTTCGTGAAATTGTGCCTCCCTGGGATCTCAACCTGGTCCTCTCGAGACTCACGGGGCCCCCCTTCGAACCCATGGCTTCATGCCCTCCGCTCATGCTTTCATGGAAGGTAGCCTTCCTGGTGGCCATTACCTCAGCTAGGAGGGTCTCCCAAATTAGGGCCTTGACCTCAGAGCCCCCTTACACAGTATTCTATAAGGATAAGGTGAAGTTGAGGCTGCATCCAGCCTTCCTGCCCAAGGTGGTTTCCCAATTTCATTGTAACCAAGATATTTTTCTTCCTGTGTTTTTTCCCAAACCGCTCGGTTCGGAGGAGGAGAGGAGATGGCATTCGCTGGACATGAGACGAGCCCTGGCCTTCTACATCGAGCATACAATGCCGTTCCGGAAATCGACGCAGCTCTTCATTGCAGTGACTGACCGGATGAAAGGCTCACCTGTCTCTACACAGCACATCTCCTCGTAGATTACATCGTGCATCAAGTTCTGCTACAAGCAGGCGAGGGTGCCGCTTCCAGGAACCATCACAGAACACTCAACCAGAGCTCAAGCCTCGTCTACAGCCTTCCTGGAGATAGTGCCCCTGCAGGACATCTGCAAAGCTGCCACCTGGTCGTCAGTGCATACCTTCGCGTCCCACTATGTCATTGTCCAGCAGGCGAGAGAGGACACGGGATTTGGCAGAGCCGTGCTGAGGGCAGCTCACTAGTAATTCCTGCCCACTTCCAAGATATTGCTTGTTAGTCACCTATCGTGGAATGGACATGAGCAATCACTCGAAGAAGAAAACAAAGTTACTTACCAGTAACTGATGTTCTTTGAGATGTGTTGCTCATGTCCATTCCACAACCCACCCCCCGTCCCCACGGCCAGAGTTGGCAGAAAGAAGGGACTGAGGAGGTGTAGGGCCGGGACTCCAGGGGGCACCAGAGATGGCCCTACGGGGTCTAGTAAGGGGAAAAAAGTTCCGGGAACTGTGCACGGTGGCGTGCACTCACCTATAGTGGAATGGACATGAGCAACACATCTCGAAGAACATCAGTTACTGGTAAGTAACCTTGTTTTTCTTTGGTAGGAGTACAGGGGAACTGCAGATTTCTCCTCTTTTAGTGCTTCCTCAGCACAAGTTTGGTAACTCAAGTACAGTTGGGTGTTTAGGGCATTCCACTCCCATCCCGTTGCACTCCATGCCCCTGCCTGCAGCCCCTTCCTCGGTCAGGAATAGTGTTGATCATTGGTGTCTCAGGAACTTAGGGCTAGGTAAACAGGACCTGACTATAGAGATATTCAGTCTATTTCCTGCTGCTGCTTTCAGACTGGGGTAAGCGTGGCCCCAAGACCCAAGGAATAGGTTAGTCAGAGATGAAGGAAGTGCCCAAGGTGTGGAATTGCTTAATCTGCTTCTGTGGTGGGAAGTTGAAAGTTTGGCCAGTCTCATGCTATGGATCTACTAATTCTGTCACTTTTCTCTCTGGAGAGCGAGGGGTTCTCACCCAGCCCTGACACCCCAGCCCCTAATTTAAAATGCAACCAAAGAGAAATCACACTTGCTGCTGTCCTTATGCGGAAAATGGTTTAAGAGGAGCAAAACCACGGCACACTCATTAGATAATGGAAAAAGTTTGGGATTGTAAACATAAGTGATGGCCTGATCCTGCCAGGTGCAGTGCACTCTCAACTCTCATGGACTTTAGCTAAGTGGAGGACGCTACCCATCACACAGAGGTTTGAGTCCTAACCAGAAAATATAAAGTAATGGTACCAAGAGACAGTCTTACTAGAACACTGTCCTGGATCTAGCATCCGCTAACCTAATACATGCTCTACATGTGTTAAGCATTGTTGTTTTTTATTATATAAAGTCAAACAATCACTAACTGCTACTTTAAATAACAATTAGAATAGCAAAAATAAATCACAGCTATTTTCTTGTAATTGCCAGCATTTTTATCTGGTCTTTTGGTTTGCTGATTGGATGGCAGGAGTAGGCTATTCTAGCGTCATACTAGGTATGATTATTTAGGGGTGATTATTTTCATTGTTTTGTTCAGACTGTTACAAAATAAAGGCTGGCTCTTTGATCTGATGAGGCTCTTTGTGCTCTCCTTCACCTTAGTTTGCCTTCTCACTCACTTGTATGTTCACTTTTTCCCTGTGTGATGCAAAGCATATGTCTTGCCATTATTTTGTTTCTCTTTGGAGAACCCAATATTTCTGCTTTTCCTTTTTTCTATTGGTAACTAGCAACACACTGGAGTCAATAACTTTGTGGGCTTTTAAAAAAGTCTTCATGATGTATTGTTCAGTTCAGTTTCCCATCAGGCTCTTCATCCAACTTTTATTCGTCTCTTCACAATATTTGAATACCATACATCAGATGGCGCTGTAGACACACTTATTGACAACTTCTAATTCTTTTCTATCCCTGTGGCACTCTTCCTCCCCCCCCACCCCCTTCCCATTTGTGTTGAACATAATTTTGGTCTTCTAAATTTTCATCTTGAATTGACACCCTGCACTCTTTGTATTCAGTTCCTTGATCGAAGGACTTGCGAAGCTACCTGCAAATATGAGTAAAACCAGGGTCTGTCTGTAACAGTGATGGCAGCAGCCAGGGGATACTGATCCCTGTCATGTGACAGGAGTGTAGGGTTATATAGGACTAACCCAGGTCAGGTGTCTGGGACCAGCAAATGAAGTTTAGGCTTTTACCAGCAGCAGGGGTGTGTCACTTCCTCTTATACACATTCCATTTGTTGTCTATGCCTTTTTCTTCATATTTTAAGGTTTCATAGGAACTTCAGGCAACAGATGCTTGAAAGGGCAGTGGACTATGAGTCAGGAAATAAGTTTTATCCCCATCTCTGCCAGTGACCCACTATAAGTAGCCTTAGACCAAGTTAGTTACGGCTAATTTTCAAAAGAATATCCATCCATGGTACCTTTTCGAATGCAAATCAATAAAGCTTTATACTTATAAAGCGAAGTATCCTTAGTAAGATCCACATTAGTTGTAGGCTCTTTGGGGCAGAGACTTTCTTTGTTCTGTGTTTTGTATAGCACTTAGCACAATGTGGTCTTGGTACATGACTGGGGCTTCTAGGTGCTACGATAATGCAAATAATTAATAGTATTTAGTATTTTAATCTTTACCCTACCCTCTTCTCTATTCCCAGCTTTGTCCAGCAGTGAAGTAAAGTGTTAATTTCCTTTCTTGTCAATTTGTTCTCTTGGTTTTTGCTTTTTTTAAATGATTTTCTTCATAAGTTCAGTTCTGAAAAAACCTGATCTCTTCTGTCGTCCTTGCTGTTATTAGGGGCATGTATGCTGAAGTTGAAAAGATGCTGGTGGAGAGGCTATTATAGACTGTGCAGAAGGTGAAGTCCACTTTGTTCAGTAGCAAAGCAAATAGTTCTTTAGGTGTTTGACCTACTATTCAAATACATATCACAAGCCTGGATAAAAGAGAAAACAGCTACATGAGAAGTGACACAGTGCTGCATATTGCCTCCTATAAGCTTCATTAGATATAGCTTTCTGCCCTTCCAGGAGTTGTTTTGCCACCTGCTGTCAATTACTACAATACTGATCATTATTCTCCTCTCTCTATCTCTTCCCCCCCACTCCCCTCTCCTGCTTGGTTACCACCCATCCCATTCCAACCAGTAGTCAACTGAGCTCATGATTAAACAATGATACATAAACCTAAAGAAAAGGATTTGCTTTGAATTTATTGGGGATTTTTTGTATATGAAGTGATATTATTTTTCACACTTTGATTGTTGCTTAGTCCTTTTAAAACGGTCTCTCTCTGACCCTTGTGCTTCAAAGCTCGTGACCACGTAGTCCTATAGATAGTGACTACACAGGCTGCAGGTGAAAAAAAGCAGCTATAAAGAAGTTGCTCTTCCCCTCCCATGCAGTGCTGTCTCTCCTGCTCTTAAGATAAACAGCTTCGCAACAGGGAGTGCTATAGTATGATTTATGTATAGGAACTTAAAAAACTCTACTTTGAGGGAGTGCTTGATGAGAGAGAGAGGGCAGTATCTGTGGAGGAAGGAATAAAGCCTAAACGTTCTCAGAATGTGGAGTTAGCAGTAGGATGGCTTTTGCAGGTATGTGAAATCCAAAAGTAAGCATGTTGCAAAATCCTCTCTCCTCTTGCCTGTTCTTCTCTTCCCCCCCTCCACCCCCCCCCCCCAAAAAAAAAAAAAAAAAGGCAACCAGAAAACAGTAATCATGGCAGCATCCCAGATTTATGTTCTCAAGCAGATGGACACAAAAGGGGATGTGTTTAGCAATTGGATATTCTTTAGATTGTAATGGGAAAACTATGAAAAAGAGAACAAAGTAAGAGCGGCCACACAATTAGCTGTAGTGAATAAAGCCTGCTAAGTGCTCTAGCAGCATCTGGATATGTCAGCAACAGACCTCAAAGATCCAGGCAAAATACTGAAGTTTTCAAAAAAACCCTTAAATTTATGAATGGATCTTTAAAACCAGTGTAATCAAGAATCTGGAGAAACAGAGCAGAGTATTGGAAACACTGCGCAAAATACTCATGTGATTATCAAATCTTAAAAGGTGAACTAATTTATGATAGGTTAGTAGGGGGGATGAAAGGTGCAGGAACTTGAAATGGGAATGCTCAGAGCCCACACTAGTTCTATGAAGAGCTATAGAGAGACTTGCAAAACTAGTAACCAAGCTCACATCCAAATGCAGGGTGTGACTGAAGCAGACACCAAGAATTCCAGTAGCACAAGGGAAAACGTGAAAATAATGAAAAAATACACCCACATTTGAGCAAAGCAAATGCACAAATAGAAAACCAAGTGCAAAGGAAGACCTGCAGTGGAAAACGTGATGATGGAAAATAGCCTGCATATGGGGGGTTGTGCAATAATTGTGGCAAGAGAAATTATTATGCCAAAGCTGGCAGGAAAAACAAAGAATAGAATGTACCATATAGAGGAAGCAAGCAGTGGTTCTGAGGATGAGATTTTGCATGTATATGACACTAATACAAAGCAAAAGAGCAAAAAAAGAATGGTTGGTAAAGCACAGACTGATACTTAATGCAAAGACAAAGCAGCAGCACACAGACAGGAAACTGAATGGAAATAGATAGTGGGATATCTGTGAGTGTGCTTGGCTGCAACTAGAGTCCAAGGCCAGAAGTGACCATTGTGATCATCTAGTGTGCACTCCTGTGCAAGCCCATAGAACTCCCCCAAAATAATTCCTAGAGCAAATCTGTTAGGAAAACATCCAATCTTGATTTAAAAATGGTCAGTGATGGAGAATCCACCATGACCTTTAGTAAACTTGTCCCATGATTAATTACCCTGACTGTTTAAAAATGTACACCTTCTCTGCAGTCTGAATTTGTCTAGCTTTAACTTCCAGCTACTGGGTCATGTTCTACCTTTCTCTGATAGTCCAGAGAGCCTACTATCAAATATTTGTTCCCAATGCAGGAACTTATAGACTATGATCAAGTCACTCTTTAATCTTCTTTTTATTAAATTAAGTAGAATGAGCTCTTTGAATTATCACTATCAGGCATGTCGTGTAATCCTTTAATCATTCTCTTGGCTCTTCTCTGAACCTTCTCCAATTTATCAGCATCCTTCTTGAATTGTGGACACCAGAACTGGACACCGTATCCTAGCAGTGACCTGGCCTTTTCATTATTTACCATTCCCCCAACTTTTGTGTAATTTGCAAACTTTAGCAGTGATGATTCTATGTTATATCGCAGATCACTGATAAAAATATTAACTAACGCAGGGCCGAGAACTGGTCCCTGTGGGAGCACAATAGAAACACACATGTTCAATGATGATTCTCCATGTACAATTACATTTTGAGACCTCTTAGTTAGCCATCTTTTTTTTAATCTATTTAATGTATGCGACATTAGAAAACTAGAATGATATAAAATTAATCAAACTGTCACAGAGTTTCAATTCAAATGCCTTTTCTAAGTCAAAGTATATTACATCAACATTATTATCTTTATCAATCAAACTTGTAATATCATCATGAAAAGATACCAAGTTAGTTTGACAGGATATATTTTCCATAAACCTGTTGTTGATTGGCATTACTTTATATTACCCTCATTTAAGTCCCATATCAGCCGCTGCAATAGCTTGCCCGGAATCGATGTCAGATTGACAGGCCTCTAATTATCTGGGTCATCCCATTTACCCATTTAAAAAACAGTGGAACAACTTCGACTTTCTTCTGTAATTCCCCAATGTTCCAGGAATTATTGAAAATCAATATTAATGGTCCAGTGAGCTTCTCAGCTAGCTCTCTTAAAATTTTGGTGCCAATTTATCTGGACCTGCTGACTTAAGTGTTTAACTTAAATAGCTGCTGTTTTAACCTCATCCCAAAATACTAGTGGAATGGAAAGGGTGGTAATGCCATGGTCGTCATCATCATAAATGATGGGACTACATATGTTTTGCTTACCACATACAGAACAGAAATATTTACTGAACACTTCTGCCTTTTCTATATTGTTCTACCTTTTCCATCTAGTAAAGGTCTAAGTACCATAGTTAGGATTCTTTTTGTTCCTAATATATTTAAACTCCGTCTTATTGTTCTATGGCCTGCGGAGTTAAGATTTGTCCTTGTGTCCCTTTGTTTCCCTTATCCATTTTCTATAGTTCCTACCTTCTGATTTATTGATATCTGCTTCCCCTTTCTTCCCTTTGTTATATATTATTTCTTTACTTCTTATAGCTGCCTTCAATTCCCCTCTCTACAAGGTTGCCTGTGGTTTCTTTTTTGTTTTGTTTGTAACCAATATAACCTTCTTCCTCAATTGTGGCTTTTCAGGCATCTAGTATAATGTTCTTAAACAATTCTCAGTTGTCATTCACATTTTTCTGATTCACTTCTTCCTCAGCTGATTTGGCTCTCTGTTTTCAGCTTTATGAAATTGGCCCTTTCAAAGCACCAAGTATATACATCATTGGTCCGGACTCTATTCTGTTTGCACATTATAAGTATGATCGGGTCATGATCAGTTGTATCTAAGTTACTGTTAATTTTTAGTTTTTTATCAGTTTCTCTATGTCAAGATGAGGTGTATTATAAAATTCCCTTGTGTTGGATACAACTGAAACTGCAATGCTACATTAGATGTACACTACAAAAAGGGGAGTGAGATGTTGCTGATTTCTTATCCAGAGCAGCCCTAGAGTATGAAAATGCAGCAACTGAACAAGAATATGAAGAACTGAATAGGAAAAATATGATTTCCTTGACCTGGTAAAAATACATAAAACACAGACATAAAAAGCAGGGCAGGAAAGACAAACCATACATGACAAAGACGTACAAGTGCTCACCACCATCATTCTGTCAGGATGAGCAGACACCAGGGGAAAAGCCCCATCTGCCTCTTAAGAATACCGGACCTATTGAGACAAACTGAATGATGGGGATATGATAGAATGGTAAGCATGCAAGCAGGTTATGGTATTTATGTTTGATTGTGGTGAAAAGGATGTTGTGATAAATAGCTTCCCTCTGGGATGCTGCAGTGTGATCATGTACAGAAACTTCAGGAACTCCACTTGATGAAAAGGGACATTATCTGTGGTGGAAGGAATAGTGCAGCATCCAGACTTTCTCTTTTTATGCTTGTACATAGAACACCTGCCAGCAAAACCTACCTTGCTGTGTTCCTTGAGTGCATGGAAGGAGTACTCATGTACTGTTTCACCTTAGGGCTGCACTCTGCTGCATGCATTTTTTTTTCAGATAATGGCTTCGTTATGGACAAATCTCTCTGATACACTAGAGTCTGGAACTGCCTGTACTCCAATGGATAGCTCCATGCCCACTTAGGCAGTTATCCACCTAAGTCCATCTCAAAAGTGTAGGAGACATATGCCAGGCAGAAATAGAGGGTACTATATTAGTGCAAGCACCCCACACTATCTCCTTCCTTCCAGGGAGGACTTTTCTGTACCTCTCCATAGACCTCGATAGAGTGGATGGTGAAAATTGCCCATACAGTAGAACTAAAGCTATATCCTGAATTCCAAGAAGGGGTCAAGTACATATTCAAAGACAACCCTTCTTTTTCAGTTCAGCTTCAATGCGTATCTCTGCAACACGGGAACACTATGCCTCCAATATCTGACCATGGTCTTCCTTAGCCCAGCGATGAAACATCACAAGAAGAAATTAAGGGTGTTTTAGTACCTCTAATTTATATAGTCTTGATTTAAGCCAGACTCAGTGGAATGAGTCACTTTTTTCTGTTGAGCAGAAGAAAATTTATTCTCAGTGGAAAACTTGGAGCAAGATCAGAGTAAAGGTGGTAGAATGGAAGGTTGTTGATACTGTGGGTTCTCTGTTAAGGATATTAGACTGTCTAGAGCTGAACAAAATATCTAGAAAAGGAGACTCTTCTAGTCGGACTTGTGTGCAAACAAATAGTAAGATTAAACTGGATTTTTTATTTTAACAAACTACAAAATTTCAGCCACCTTGTTTTTTCTCCTCTTGAACCCTTCCCTTCCCCTGGCATTCTCATATATGCGTTGTATCTGCACTATTCAGTTAGCATTAGATGCAGCAATGCAGCCAGAGAAGATCCTAGATGATAGAATCTGTGGTGAACAAGATTCATAATTCCCTGGATAAGATGTGAACACTACCTGTTCACATTTTATTCTGTTATGGAGGACAGAGGGTTTGTTATCAATCAATGGCCACATTCTCCAATCTCTTTCCACAAAATTTTCATAGACAGAGCAATGTCAACATCTGTGAAAGAACACCAAAGTGTGTGATGTTACAAACTGCTCAGTCTCTTCATAGAGATTTTGATGCAGAAGAACAATCATTCATCACTGACTAGGTTTCCAGGTCTGTCACTTCTGATACCTGATAGCTTCTAAAATGATTTAGAAATAGCAAATTGCCAGGCAGCTGCCACTTTGTCCTTTTGAGGAAAACACCACTAACATTTTAAAATCCATGAGATTTTTATTATTTATATATTTTGTTTACACCCTTTAGCTATGAAATATTGATTTAATTAGCAGAGGAGCTGATTGGGAACTTTTTGATAAAATGTTTTTTGTCAGAAAATGTTGATTCTTTGAAACAAACTGTTTGAAGGAAAGATTCAACGAATGTCCCAATTTTAAAAGTTTTGTAATGGTTGAAATCTCCTGTCCTTGGCATTTTTAAATGAAAAGTTGTGTTTTCTGGTTCAAAATGATGTTTGTTTTGAAATTTCAGTTAATTTATAGTAATCTTCCCAAGGTTAAAAAAAATAAAAAGGTCAAGGTTGAAACTAACTGTTCCATACTATCAAACAATGTTTTGATTACCCCAGTCCAAAAATTTTTCAATTATTGCTTTGCAGAAACTTTCAAGATTTTGAGTTTTCATTCCGGTGTGGAATGGGGAAAAATTCTTGAAATCTCACATTCTCATGACACAGCAAACCTGTCAGGACTAGTCATCAGTCCATCTAAAGCATTTTTCTGCCCAAATTCAAATATCACCAGCTAGAGAAAGAGCTAGGCATGAGTGTAAACCAGCTAGTTCCAGATAGTATCACAAGATGGACCTGTCATTACTATAGCATGAGACAGTTCATCAAAAATAAATATACTTGAGGTTTTTTTTGTTTTTTGGTAGAATCAAATGTTATATCACTGCATCCATTACAATAGAAAAGTTTGAGAGTATGGTGGGTATAGTCAAACGATTTAAATGGTTTACAAGAGTGACAGACAGTAACAATGCCTGAATGTCCTTTGTTCTAGCCAATACTGTGCTCATTTAATTGGCAATGAATCACAGAAGTCTTGGGGGTGGGGTGGGGTGAAGGATTAATATGAAAGCTTAAATTCTGACTGACTGCAATTTCTCTGAAGTTCTCTATGTTGAATCAGAACTGGATCCTGTGCCCTTGGTCCATGTTTAAAATCTCAACTCTGTAATTTACTATGCGTGGGTTTCCATGCAATCTGCCTGCATATTGTAAATTGCGAGATTGGGGCCTTATTTTGCATCCATTCTATTCAAATGCCAGTATTTAAACTCTAGTCAGAAGTATTCTACAAGATTCAATGAACACCCTTCATGGGAGAAAACCTTCATTGTGGCCCTGCATATGATTTTGTGAAAGAGGGAAACATGCTAATTAGTATTATTTGCATTCTAGTAGTTCCTACAACGTGCTAGGGATTTACAGGGTGTCAGAACATTTCAAATGCTGCTATTATTTACACATCTCATTATTTCAATGCTTTTCGGCAGCTATATGTGTTTTAGTCAAATAGAACTTTGAACTACAGTTACAAGCTTGTAGTATTAGCTGATATGAATATGCAGATTATCTCAGAGATAACTGTATGGATAACTAATTGTTATAGATATGGTATGCATTTTGGTTTTAATTAGAAACTAATTGAGTAAAGATTACAAATAACTTACTCAGCTATGTATAAAATAATCTTCACTGGTTGTTCACGGTTGTGTTCAGCATTTTACAGAGATGACGAACTGGTATTTGGTGTCCAAACAGATACCAGGAAGGTTGGTTGATATCTGAAATTTAAAGATTTTGGCCAAGGTTTTCAGAAGTGACTAGTAATTTGGGTGCCTACATTTTTACATGCCCATATAGACAACACAAAGGGCCTGGAGTTTCAAAAAAGGCTGAAAGCCATCCCTCTGAAACTCTGCTCCATGTAAGATGCCTCCAAAATGGAGGGAACTAAAATCACAATTCACCTTTCTGAAATCTTGGTCATAACCAGTATGTGTCCCCATGTTAATGTATCTTTTTTAAAAGTTCAATCTGTCCAGTAAGGATAGAAAGAAAGGAGAGAAGGGGAAAAAAAGATGGGTGAGTTTGGGGATCTTCACATGTCTTGCTGTTATGTTACTCTTCTCCACTCTGCTCCTGCTGGTACGTAGCTGTGAGTATCAGCCATTTTCCTCTAGAAAATGTGAGTGGGATCTGAATCCTGAGTGACATATTAAAATTAGAAAATGTGATGTAGGCATGTGTTTCTTACTAGCAGACCCTGATTTTTCAATTCTACTAAATGCAGCTTTGGTATATGGAAGGCAGCCTTTTGGGGTTTATATGCCTTGAAGTCTAAAACTGCTTGTACACTAGTCAAATATATAAACAGATTTTAGTGAATATCTTTACCAGATCTGAAATCCTTTCCCTTAGTTAGCTGAGCATTCCCACTTTCAGATCAAAGAGCAGGTACTGATATTTTCTGTAATCACTTTGCCACAGAAGCTCACTAACAATGACACTAGAGTTGTTTCTATCCCAGTTACATCTTTTGATGTCTACTTTGAAAGCTGGCAAATGATGGGACTTAGACAATATAAACTGATGACTTCATTGCAACTAGTCCTGAATTCTGCGTGCACCCAGAGTTTCCAGCTGCAATCAGTAGAGGTTCTGGATGGTCAAAGAAATGAAGACTGGGCCCATATTTTGCAAACACTCTCTTTTCTAAATCATAACTTGTTACAGTTCCCATAATGCCCAGAGCCCTGTAATGCTAAATGAAATCACAGCAGCACCTTTCAGACTCTGCTTCGCCAAAGACCTATAAGGAGCACCTCTTATGAACTTCTATGCAACCTTGACACAGGAGGCTCTTTAACAAACAACTACTTATAATTTTAAGTGACATTACAAAGCAATCAATACCTCCAGGGACTTCAAAAGGCTAATAGAAAGGATTTTTGGACATAAATAACAGAACAGTTCATGAGCAATTTCCAAACTACTTCCTCCAGAGGTCAAGTTATTGATGTACTCATCTGAGTCAGTTGGCCTGTAAAGAAACCAAAATTAGAAACAAGATCAATAGAAATGTAATTACTTGAAATTCCTGTCAGATATTTTCAGGGATATTAATATGAACAGTCAGACTTTAGAAATCACGTATCAGTCATAATTTTTACTCGTTTTTGTCTCCTGTTGCAATGGGAAAAACAAAGGTGGTGCTCTGTATGACATGGTTGCCTAAGTGTTGTGAGCTTTTATTTTACAGCAGAAGGTTGGTGCAATAACTAAGTGGCAGTGTTGTACAAATCTAGCAAAAAGTCCACTTGCTTTTATTTAAAAAAACCCCCAAAACATCACCAACAAAAATAAAAAACAAACAAAACCCCAAAACAAAAAACCACCAAACACTTAAAATACACAATTATCTTTTCTTTTTTTAATTGACAGTAGCGAATGTTTCCATCAAAAGTATTTTTTACTCTTGATACTGTTTTATAATATTGCGTCCTTAAAATCTGACTTAATGCAGACTTTGAAGCCTTATTTTGGTGTTTTGTCAGGGTCGTCTGAAAAAGCTCTTTTGATTCTTCCTCACTGAGGGTCCCATCTCTCACCTTTTTTCCTCAGCAAGGTTCACCCCTCTCTCAGTTACCATCTCTTCCAGCTTAGCTCCTTGACAGTTTTCAATCTGGCTTTAACAGTGGCTTTTCTTCAGGTCTGTAACGGGAAGTACTGGCCCTTTAAGGACAGAGAATCAGGGGGCCAGAGGTGGCAGTGCTGATCAGGCTACCCTATTCCAAGTAAACCCCAGTGTACAAAATCCATGAGTACAGCAGGGGCAGACATGGGGACAGAGGGAGTGGTACCAGAGTAATACTGACAGTCAGCAAGAAGAGATGACCCTCTCTTTAAGGGCCAGGGAGACTTTGTAGAGAAGAGGGCAAGGCCACGCTAGAGGGACTCATGACTCTTAAATGCCACAGGAAGGAGACAAGGAGGAAAACTAAATTGGCAGAGAGTAGGTAGAGAAGCAGGTGTAGTTGAGCTAAAATAATTAGGCCTGGTCTACACTGCCTGTGAAATTTGGCTGAGTAGCTTGTGAAACTCCCATTGACTTCATAACTTCCATATAGTGTGCCATCTCCACTGTGCTGTGCTGACGGGAAATGCACAGCACTATGCTTTTTGGGGAGGTGGTTTTATTAAATTGACTTCCAGATTGATTGAGCTGGTCTTTCACTTCCGCTCAATCGATCCAGATAAATCGATCTGACAGTGGCGAATTTGCCGCCGTCAGTGTAGCCATACCTTTAGTTTGAGAGTTTCAGCAACCAGGAACACAAATTTGAGTTATATTTGGAGATGGAGAGAAAGCCAGGGAAGTTGAGAGGATTCTAGCTTACTTCTAAGAAAGAGAGGTTTTGCTTTGTATAATGTACGGAAATTGGGTATTATTCCTTTAAATAGTTGTGAGCCCTCTAGTAACCCTCACTGTGTTGTGTTCCAGAAGTCATCAGAATCCTGCTAGAGCACTGGTATAAATATGTAGCTAGGCCTTGCATGTCATATGCAATTAGTAAACATGGTTATTAGGACCTCACTATACCAATGTGGTTCCTTCTTATTACATTTGTTATGTAAAAAGCAAAGGACACAGCAGTAGGAATATGGAAAGACAGAATTGTAAGAGACTGGGAGGTGATTAAGGGTGTGTAAATGTTAAAGTAAAGCAGGGTCAGGATGAATTCTGACACTGTTTTGGAGATGGTGGTAGGTAGACTTACAGGACCTGATTTTCAAACTATTGGAAACTCCAGGCTGCACAGTAAAATGTGAGTGCAATTGCTTGTCTAATTTGCATGTACAGGTACTGTGATTGTATTTGCAAATCAGTTTTTGTGTGCATTACTCACCAGTTAGATGCCTGACTCCGGCACCTGCATCTACATATTTTGTGACTAATTGCAGAGCCCTAGGTTTCTGATAGCTGGAAATCAGGCCTACAAAAAGGGTTTTGTT
Organism: Emydura macquarii macquarii; assembly: GCF_026122565.2. Lineage (NCBI taxonomy): Eukaryota > Metazoa > Chordata > Testudines > Chelidae > Emydura > Emydura macquarii. The sequence continues at coordinate 26,389,425 of NW_027133034.1, forward strand.
GGAAAGAATATTAAAGTCAAGCATTTCTTTCTGCCTGTCATTGTAAATTCTTTGTCCAAAGGACATTATATAAAAATAAGTGGTATTATATAATTCTAAAATTCACAATCTTGCAGGCCAATTTCGTTTGTTTTTCCAATAAAAGATATTGACTTATTTATTTTCTCCACTTTTGCTTGAAGACCAATTGGCTACAAGCATTTTCTTTGTTTTCCTGTCATGTTTGTTCAGTGACTTAAATCTAATCCTTTGGTACAGTATGTCAGGTTATCCCTCCATTATAACTTTTAGTTTGTGTCATCACCTGCCTGCCATTTCGTATTTTCCAACCTTCTTAATATGATGGCTTATATTCAAATTGAGTCTACTTTCTAAAATTAATTTGTATTAACATAATGTATTTATGAGACTTCTAGCTAGTTGCAACTGGGCTGTGACTTTCAATTTAGTTTCCTCATGATATCACAGCTTGCTTTCCAATGTGGTAGAATTAAGATTAGCTCTTGGGAGTATGCCACTCACTGGGGTGAAGTTCTGTACTCACTCGATCCATTTTATATGCTGTGGAAGCCCATTCAACGCTAGAAAGTAAAATAGCATAATTTTTCTATCTGTATTCTGCAGGGTGGCAGCTGTAAGGAAATATTGTACAACTAAACAGAACAGATTTTATTTTTTATAATTGCACTGTTTATATTCAGTCTCAGCGCTTTACACAGTAACGAGCTCTGCCAGCTCAGATATACAACAATTCATTTGTAAATTTTGGGGATGAAGTTGAACAATCAAATTCTAACAGCAGATATATTAGTGGAGTCCATTCTCTAAGCATGCGTTCCATGGCATTTACAAATCTGATCAGTGGAAAAGTTGGTCTAGAGGTTCCTAGACTATAGGGAAATTGTTATTTACCAAAGATAATTTAGCTTTTTAAAAATACTTATATTTAGGGCCTGATTTAACAAAGCATTTGAAAATGCTGAGCTTTTAAGCTTTGGATCAGGCACATAGTCCTCTTTACTTGCAAAAACAAATAACTTTTAGAAGTTATTTTCAAACATCAGGGCTTTTGCTTCTTGGCTATGTAGGCAGCCCCGTCATATTGGACAGCTGATGTGGGGAGACAGAGGAGGAACTGATCACCAACCACTCCCTATAATACACAATGCAGTGCTCTTTGGGATGTCCTTGTGCAGAGACACCCAGGATGTAGGGCGACTGGCAGACCAATCTTGGGTGAGTGATACCATCTATACAATACCATCTACATCCGAGTGCAGGGGACTGGAGTAGAAGATCTCTTGAGGTCCCTCCCAGTCCTATGATTTTATGATAAAGCCCCACAGGAAAGCCAGTTTATGGCCTGACAATTGCATTAGAGCTGGATGGCAAAGATGAAACTGGCACACCTGTATATTTAGGAAATGTGTGTTGACTAGGTGATGTGTAGATGTAGACTAGACAGAAAGTCAACTAAATTACAAGCTGATTACACACGTAGTAAAATGTAGCGTAGAAAGGAGTTTTGAAAAATGTCATTGAAAAACAAGAATGGTTTGACGGTTGCATAGTGTATAACTTCTAAACCATGAGTTTTGCACATAATTATAATGACATAAATATAATGTAAGCTGAAACTAATAGCTAAACATTAAACATCTATAGTTCTTCACAGATATCATGGAAAATGACTGTGGGTAGATGTGGAACAGGTTCACAGATAGTTGCTTTTAAAATTAGCTCACATTAATTACCACACTATGAGAACAATGATTCAGACCTGATATCAGCCATTTGTGGACTGGGCACATACACTTTCCTATCCTGCTGTCTGTTCACCTGCTGTGGGGGTGTTCATCATAATGACACTTTAAAACTTTTTTGCTGTCAGGATTAAGATGGCATGCAAATTACCCCATAAATTGCGTGCATCATAAAAGTGGAGCTTTAAAAACTACTTCGTACCAGAAACCCCCTTTGGAGTTTTATGAACATAGAGATTGGAAATTTGCATAACAATTGCTGAAGTGAGATGGGAGGAGAAAGAAAACACACAACCTATTTGCAGAGACAGTCATTACAGAATGTAATGTTCCAATGTTGATAATGGTGGGGAAATGACTTGAACAACCCACATGAAATCTGCACTGAAATCCTGCAGTATTTCTTTATTAGCATCTTACCTCTTAAACTCAAATTTAATATCTTTAACATTTTTCTCTCCAGTTGCTCTCCCTTCAGCTGTAGATTATGAAAATCTGTTAGCCCACGATGCCTGAGGAATGGCACTTCAGCGCACATGCATTCCTCTACAGCATTACCGTTTCACAAACACTAGATGAGACTTAAGATCTCCCCAGAGTTGGCTACACAATTCTGCATATTTAAGTGCATAGATTAGACTGCATTAGCACAGCATTATGTGAAATCCAGTGCTGACGTATCAGGGTTACTAAGGTACATAAAGAGCTTCGCTGAAAAATTAAAACAAACCTCTCATATTGCAGCATTAACCCACTGGCAGCTGTAGTGCAGCATCTGTGAAAGAGCAATCCGTGATTGCCAACTGGAATGCTTTTTTCTTTGGTGGCTAACTGGCACCAAGTAGATTTGTTTTGAAACAGAAGCTCTCAGATGGTCTGAGCTTCACTTTTTCATTTCAACATTAGTTTAATAGACAGAATTCATGTTAGCTGAAATGCTCTCCAGTGTAGAGGCCTATGTGCAACTTAGGTCTCATTTAAGCCCTCAGAATAGCAGACCTCATGTTGGCCCTCTGCAGATGGGTGACTTTCATCCATTATTAGAACACACCATCAAAACTATGAGGTAACTTCAAGTGGAATTTACCACTCCCAAAACAAATGAGTGTCATATGCAAAAAATTGGGTCCAAATGTATTTGTACACAACTGTCTAGTGTTGCCAGTTTAGGCAAACCTTTTGTTGCAAGGTAAAAAGGTGATGAGGAAAATAACTAGTTGAATTACTGTGAATAAATTATCTAATGAATATAGTCTTTTTTTTAATGCTCATGGATCATTTGCAAGCAAATGTTTTTTATGGCTGTATTTGTTATTAATTGTACAAACAGTTTATGCAAATAACTTTCAGCCTCTGGGATGGTCTTGAAATGTTCTCATGGTATGTAATGGCAAGGTTGGTTGTTTTCATGACAAAAAGGGATTAAAAATGGTGTTAGCTGCATAACAAAAGTCATAATTTTAGGATGTTCTTTTTTATAGGAAAAGTGATGGCGCCCAGTATTTTAAACAATATTTTCTTTGGGATAGGAAATTGAAAAGCATCATATGACGGATAGAACATGGGCCTGGGAATCAGAAGACCCTGGGTTCTATTCCTGGCTTGTTCTCCTCTTTCAAGTTATTTCATCTTTCTGTGCCTCTGTTTTTGTGATCCAAAAACTCTTCAGTACCAACTGGCAAAGGGGTTCAAGATTATCCTCATTTTAGTATGTACATTCTGGTTAACCAAAGAATGTCACGTGAGGTTTAAATGAGGTCATGCTGGTCATTAGTATCATTGTGAAATGCATGTACAGACACAATGTAAGAAGTTACATGTGTATTCTGAAAATGTGTTTTAAAGTCTGTATCAAGGCAAAAGATGTTCATCTGTATCTCTGTCAGCATGCAAATTAAGCACAGGAAGCTAATGCAGTGGTGAGATCTCTACATACGAAATCAACAGGGAAATGTGAATTCAACAGGGCAGCCACAAAAAGGAAAAACAAACCAGAGAAGATTTTGGGTGAGATAAGACTTCTTATTTAGACAGGAGGTTAGCTTGTTGAATTTAGTCTCTAGCACGTATGGTATGATTTTGTCTTAAATATAATCCTTTTGTTTCCATTATCTTCACTATCTCTTGAATCTTTGATATTATATTTACAGTGAAAACAAGAAGTTTATCTCAGTGCCATGGTATTAAGCAAGGAGCTTGTCTTGAGTTGAATCATGCAAGCTGGTATGTACACAGTTCCTCTGGGGAAGCAGACTCGGTGTCTGTGAGTGTTCAGTGGATAAGGGGCTGGACACAAAAGGGGAACACCGCAAAGGGGGTTGGGACTAGGGTAAACCTGTTGTTAATCTGCAAGGCAAACTAAGGCCTGGCATAGCCCAGAGTAGATTGTTTGAATGGCTAATAGACTGGTGGTATCGGGGAGCTGGCACGCAGTTAAGCACAAGCAAGCGTCCCTCATGCTGGAGACAGAGGGGTAACAAGGTGACTCATAATCCTGGGTACAATCAGTTTCCTTTCCATTCTGTCTGCATTGTCTATTTAGCATGTACACTTTTCAAGGTAGCGACTGTGTGTGTGTGTGTGCGTGCGTGCGCGCGCGCACACAACAATACCTAGCACAGCGGGCCTTAGTCTTGACTGGGGTCTCCAGGCACAAGTATGCAGTAGAACTAATAATAATGAATCAGATAAATAGCCTTTATTTTACCATAACAATGTTTTAAGCCATTTAGAAATATTTAACTAATAGCTTTTAGCTCATTTTGAAATTCCAGAATCCACCACATTGAGATAAATATGAAAATGTTACATTAGGAGGTTCTCATTTTGTTTCAGCTCTTTTGCATGAATCGTTCATGCTTTGTCAGCTACGGCCCCTGGAGCTCTGATGCATCTGGGTCAGCTTCTATGACCAGGCTGTGACCCGTCCGTGCCTAGGGTAGCCACCTGAAAATGCAAGGTCAGGGCAGGCTGCAAAAGAAGAGCAGATTCTCCCAGCGCTGGTGGGTGGCACTGAAGCCATACTTCCCAACCAACCATAAACTGTGCTTCTGATTCCCCCAAACCGGTTATCAAGAAGCCAGTCCACTAATACACATAGCCCCCTTTACTGCATTCCAGTCTCCGGCTCCTAATCAGCTACTAGGTCCAGTAAAGAGACCCGTTATTTAAACTCTATGCTCTTTACTAAAAGGGTTCCCTCTGACCCCAAAGGGTCAGCCACAGTACCAGATCAATATAAGTTTGGATCTTACCAAAAATACCACACTGTCACCCAATCCTTTAGTAACTAAAACTAAAGGTTTATTATAAAAGAAAGAAACGAACCATAAGAGAAATGTTAAAGGATTAGAGCAATCAGATACATACAAATGATTTGGAAGTCCATATATATCAGGTTTCTAGAAGAATTGTGGAGTTTGCTGGCTTGTATAGTCCTCTGGTATACATCCAGTACTTGGATGGGTCTCAGTCCTTTGTTTCACAGCTTCAGTTCAGTTGCAGAAGAATTGATCCAGATGTAGGTTGGTAGCTGAAGCTGAATCCCAACTGAAAGACAAAATGGATTCCCCAGGCCTCTGCCTTATATACCTTCTGGCCCTTGCCATGCTGTTTGTGGAAATTTACAGGAACTAAAATGGAATCTGGAGTCACATGGGCAAGTAATCCAGAGTCACATGGACAAATCCTGGTGACTCCTCAGGTATATCCCTGGCTTCTCCCCCTGGGCCCCTTGCACCTGGGAATGTCTTAAGGAGCCATTAAGCAGGCTATTGTTCTGCAGCCATCCTGTCTGAGTCATTACCCAGACAGCACAATCTGAAATGTTGATATATCAAACATATCCATAACTTCCATCTCACATATAACACATGAACATAAACATCATCATCTTACTTAGCACATAATAGCCTTTCTAACAGTACCTGACATGGCATATCTCACATGAATTATTATGATTTTGACACACGGATGTCCAACAATATACTAAATGCCGCCCTCCCTCCCCCCACCAATCCAGCCAGCGTGACACAGGCTATGAAAAGTCTCTGTTGCTGCTTTATATATATATATATATTTTAAAACAAACATTTAGCTGCCTGCAGTTCTCTAAACTGAATTCACTCTTGGCCAAGCAATGAACAGAAGGTTGGCTTCCCAGTGCTTCTCTGAAATGCAACACAGACAAAATCATGCATTGGCCTTGCAATTTATATAACATGAAGTTAAAGAGAAGTATAACGTGTGCCTGGAAATGGCATTTATACAACAGGGCTGCAAATGTATGCCCTGTTGTATCAAAACAAAACAGATTTCCAACTTTCATTAAGGTTTTGGATTGGGACAGAATGATGAATTGGTCAGCCGCCCCCAGGGAGTCTTGTTAAATGGAATTTGCTGGAGTTACCCTAAATCACATTCCCTTGTGCCTTCCTGGCACATTCTGTACTGCACAGTCCTGATTTGGTTTTGGTTTGGTTTTTACTGCACATGCAGCAGAAAACAGTTTTATTAATGGAGCAACAGGTATCTAACTATTACCCTTTAGGGCAGTGATACTCGCAAGTGGCTCTTTAATGTGTCTCCTGCTCTGTGTAGCACATGATATTAAAACGCTGTGTGATTTAATTATTAACCAATCAGGATGCTTTTACTATGTTGTTAACCCATTGTAGCTGATATAGTAACACTTGGTGAGTCACTTTGCTGTGAGAAAATATATATAAAAATAGTAAATGAAACACACTACGGTGGCTCTTTTGAGTAACATTAATCACTAATTTGGCTCCTGAACCCCTGAGGTCTGAGTATCACCGCTTCAGGGGGCTCTATGCTCATTGAAATGAATGAGGATTTTGCAACTGGCTTCAGTGGCTGTAGAATTAGGCCCTAAAGCAACAAATGTGCCAGTTTGTCCTTTCCTTGGTATCCATATATTTCTTTCCTTCCTAGCAGTGAATCATCTCTGCCAGGCTCATCTGTGAGTCCCTTTTCCTTTAGAGGGGCTGGAATAGAATTATACAGCATCGCCATCTTTCATCTGTGCTGCTCCCCGCTCCTCTCAGGGGAATAATGTCTTTTATTCTTTGTGGATTCCTCCAGGGCTACATTCAGGGGTTGAAGTATATGAGAGCTGGAAGGAAGCTCAGCTGCCTCTTCTCTGCTAAAACAGAGGGGTGCTCCCTTTCCTCCCCCCTGGCTTAGGTAAGCAGTGATCCTTCACAGCTCCTCCTCCCGCTCAGCGGGTGCTGAAGGGTACCCCCCCTACTATTTCAGCCTACTCTAACTACTGCAGATATCACAGGAATAAGAAACAGAGGACAACTATCCCTCCAGAAGTGATCTTTCTACAAAGGTGCCATGTGTTTAGAACAAATACGACAGGGCCGTCTATACAATATGGACACAGCCATCTTTGGGAGTTCATTATTCTGTTTGTTTTTCACATTCTTTCCCTTGCTGTGTCTCATTGGCATCGTGCATACGTGACATTCACAGAAGAAATTCATTGTTATGAACGCTGCTAGTAGTCTTGTAACTGCCTAAACTGAGGAGGATGTAGCTACGATGTAGGATTTGCTAGTGAGGAGCAAGACTAGGGATATTGGTGACTGGGACCTGTATCGGATGGTATTGCATGTGGGAGTCATTGGACCCACAGGTTAATTTCCCCACATTTGTGATTTCCTAGGTCTTATGAAACTTTTAGTTACACTGTGCGTGGTACAATGTGGGATTTTCATGGTTGGGGAATCTGCTCAGTTTCATAATAGAACAGGAGAGCATCTGGCATAAACCATACAGTCCCTATAAAGGTCCATATTCTTCCCTGCACTTGTAGTGCTTTATTCCACACTACTGGTAGAAAGCAGCCCTGAATCTGATATGGCAGCCAATGCATGGAGAGCCACGCATGGGATATACCTTGGGCTCTTTTCAGCCAGCATGCAGTGTGTGGCTGGACTTTCTTGTACCTAAGTGATCCCCAGCTGCTGTAATGAGACCATGAGCAGCAGTGAATATTAAAGTGGCCTTCAGGCTGCATTAATCTACACTAGGGGGCCAGCTCAGAACCCATCACTCCAGGATCTGGGAGCAAAAGGTATAACTGTTCGTGTAACCCAATTTGCCATAGTTACTGCTACTGATGTACACCCTGTGTGTAAGTGAGTATATTACATCCGTGGGACAGTAGAGTTCACCTTTTGTGTACTTTCAATGAGTGTTACCTTATTAAATATACAGACATTTTGCACTGCTTGATTAATATGATAGATCTTTATTTTGCCACAGGGATATTGCTAAAGTTGTGTAGATTTTAAAGAAATGCAATCCTGAATTAATGTATTGAGTATTCATCTACATCTTGAGTCTGATTCTGATCTTAATTGCATGACTTTACTACAGTAGTGTAATTCCGCTAACTTCAGTGAAGTTACTCTGGATTTACACAGTTGTGAATTGAATCAGGGCCCTTAAATCTAATGTATTGGTTAAAATAAGCAAAGATAGAGTTACAGCTAAAGTAAATATTGTAGTTTAAAAACTTTTTTGCCTGGTGTGATCTTGGCTTCTAGGGGAGCCACACTGAGATAGCTGAAACAGGCAAACTACAAAGAATGGGGCAGGCAAAGTCCTAAATACTGGCGGTTTTTTTCCGTAAAACATATCAAGCCAGCAACAAACAGCGTCTGATCCCCTCACTGGTCATTCAGAAGACAAAAACACAGTTTCTTTAAAGCCATCCAGTCCTCTGGCTAGCACCCAGATAACCAAGTTAAATATGATGGAGGTTATTGAAAATCTTTATCCATCATATGTAAAAAAAAATTCTACCAATCCCAAAGAATCAGACACATTACCAAACAGATCAATGAATAGTTCAGATCTTACCCAAAATACATGCTTAAAGCCAATGCTTATTAACTAAACTAATATTTATTTTAAAAAAAGGAAAGAGAGTAATGGTTAAGAGATTATTATTCGTTCACAGATGAAAATGAAGTTCTTAGGTCAGTTTCAAAGTAGAGATGATAATTGAGTTGCAAAGTTCTTAATTTGCAAAGTCTCTGGAAATTACCCAAACGGCTTGGGGGTTATCAGTCCTTTTTTAAAGCTTCCTTGTTAGAAATCCAGTCCAGAGAAGTGAAGCAGGGAATGAAGACCAAATAATCTACGTGCAGCGTTTGTTCAGATTCTCCCATGAGAATTGGATCTTGTGGTCCAAACTTTCTCTGACAAAGGTTGGACAGACTTGAGATAAACAGGATCAAGGCCTTTGAGTCTCTTATAGATGCGTGTAGGCTTATTGATATCTTCTTGACAGCAGATATCACAGCTATGAAGTAACATCTCGTATTTTTTATTCACACTGGTAATGAGTTGTATTAGCATATGGCAATTGGTAATTTACAACCATTCACAGATATTTACTATTTAAACTTCAAAGAGAAATAAAAATAATAGTGTTGTTACATTCAAGTTCCATCTAAATGTTAGTGTCTTCCTTTGATTTTTTGACTAACTGAACATAATGACAGACAGGGAACTATCTGCTTACATTGATAATCACTGGCAAGATTTTAGGTAATTATAGACATATATCTACTTCTAAACTCTTAACAATGCCAGAATTAACCTCAATGCCTTAGCCATTTTCAATGAATGGCTCTAATTACTATTTTAGTGGTTCCATTTTCGTATCTTTAAACATGTCCTCATGTTATATTAGCCTGCTAGGCTCAACCCTTCCTGGCCCAGCGTCACACCTGGGGTGCCTCCCTCCCCACCAACTTTAAAAAGGGAATATAGGATGGTTTTTTTACATACTCAGTCAGGCTTGAGAAAATAGGTGAAAAAATGGTGACAGGGTTTTCTTTTTGCCAATTTTTCCTGCAAGCGCCACCAGCTTTGCAGAGGAAATGTGAATATTTTATTTAGTGGGCAATGTTCCTGTTCACCTACCTTTTAAGGACAAGTGCTGCCTTTCAATTCTTACCATCTGGGTCAAAGGCTGGCAATACTATCAAGAACCTATGAAAATTTAGAATGATTTTTGGAATGGGTTGCCACATGGATAATTCTACTCTATAGAGGAATGTGGGGAAAATATTAGTTCATCCACTTTTATTATCTCCATTGATACGATTATTGGTAGCTTCTATGTAAGATAGCAAATAAAATCCTTTGATACATCATAGGTATCTAGTTAGGATGTATTAAAATTTGTTGAAATATATTTCAACTGCTCAGTTATTGGATCATTTGGAAAACTGAGGGGAAATATCTAACTTACAAAAGATAAAGGCATTTATCAATGCTTTGATTGCCATCTTGACCCTCTTGTGTTGTTTAACTATTTTTTTGTGATTGTGATAGTTTATATTTCAGTAGTTTCCCAAAGTCCACATTGTACTAGAAACTGTACAAACAGACAAGAAGACACTATCCCTGCCAAAAAGGGCTTAAAGTCTAGTTTGGAAGAAGATGAAGGATAAGCCATAATGAACACGAGAGTTGTAAATAATGAAGTTGAAGATGAAGAGAGAAGAATCCAGAGGTAAATCTTCCAATAAATTATGGAGGGCTGCACTTTCAAAAGGGCAAAAATATGGGCTTACTCCCTGGTGCAATGGGGAGAAAGTTCGGGTACAGCATGCAGCTATCTATTTTCGTAAGAGAAACAGAGGTTAAAAAAAAGAAAACCAGTGACTGTAGGCATAGATAATATAGTGTTTTGCAATCAGAGATATTGTAGCAAAGGTGCAAACAAGGGTCCCAGACCACTGAGTGAATTGTTTTCATATGGACTTTCTCCAATATACTTTTTGTAAATGTCTGTCTATTTTTGAATGTTCTGGAAAAAATATTTATTTTAAAACTGTTTTGTGCATGTGTTTTAAATTCCAGCCCTTAGTTTCCTTTCCACCACTGGCTTCAAAACAAATGTATGTCTTGTACCAAACATGAATTTGAAAATCTGGATTGTTACTAACAGAACCTACACCACATCTAAACAACTAACAGTACAATACAAAAGAACTGCACTGTCAATAGCAATCATCAAATCCAGGGGATTGTATCGACAGTATGTACATCCTGTGGTTCTTGAAATAGTAAATGACCAGGCCTTTGACAAAGGCAACAAAATATGCCAACAACTCCAGCTGTTTTTTCTCCCCTTCCCTCTTCTCCTCCTACCTTCCTTACAACTCTTTTGCACCTTTCTATTTTGGTGGATCCAGGCCCTTTAAACTTTTATCCATCCCTGAGAAGGCAGCAGGTGATGAGCTCATTAGGTGGTAAGGTCTATACCCTGGGTTGCAACACCAAAGTGAGGACATAATTACATACATTAATGTATTTCTTCTATATGTTTAAAAAAATTGCTGGAATTAAACCTAGAGAATATAATATGATTTAAGGGGCTCAGTATAAGTGATGAACGAAATGCCTGCAGCATGGATATGAATAAAGATGTGTCACTGGTTCTGAGGAGGTATCAAAGCAAAGGTTAGAATTGCCTAGGAAGAGTAACCTAGCAGACCAACCAAAACTGACATGGAGCTCTGTGTGAAATCCATGGCCAGCTTTAATTGGACTATAAATCTAAAGGCCTGGTATTGGAGTGTGGAATACAAATGAAACTGGAGGGCTAAAGAGCTGCAACCTTCTGTCCCCATTTTCTATCTGAGGTTTGATTTGTTTAAAGAGTACTCCTCAGTAGAATATGCTAATATTTTTCACTCACTTCTTTTAAATCTGTTTTTCTGTGAAAACAATTGAAATACCCAGCTCAAAATCAGTAACCAAAAAGCTTAAAAACTAAGTCAATGCTTTTGTTGCAAAGGTGCTTCTGAAGTTGAATGGCCTCAGGTTTTAGGTGTCTGAAGTTGGGGCACCCAAAAGTAGTGTCACCCCAAATTAGAGGACTTTTAAAATATTGGCCGAATGCTATTCCAACTTCCAGTCAACTGAACACTTCTCCTAATGACAGTCGCACAAAGCCATAGTTCATCATAAGCATGAATGCAGTAGAACAGTCCCAAACTTAAAGTTTGGATCTATACTTCAGTCCACCCTGTGACCCGTCCATGCCTAGGGTAGACCACCTGAAAATGCCAAGGTCAGGGCAGGCTGCAGAAGGAGAGCAGATTCTCCCAGCACTGGTGGGTGACACTGAAGTCAAACTTCCTCACCAGCCGCAAACAATGCTTCTGATTCCCCACACTGGTAATCAAGAAGCTAAAACAAAAATATACACGGCCCCCTTTACTGCATTTCAGTCTCTGGCCCCCAATCAGCTACTAGGTCCAGTAAAGAGACCAGTTATTTAAAAATCTATGCTCTTTACCAAAAAGGTTCTCCTGACCCCAGAGGATCAGCCACATTACCAGATCAATATAAGTTTGGATCTTACTCAAAATACCATGTTGCCAGCCAATCCTTTAGTAACTAAAACTACAAGGTTTATTATAAAAGGAAAGAAACTCTAAGAGAAATGTTAAAGAATTAAAGCAATCAGATACATACAAATTATTTGAAAGTCCATATATATCAGGTTTATAGTAGAATTGTGGAGTTTGCAGGTTTGTATAGTTCCTCTGGTATACATCCAGTACCTGGATGGGTCTCAATTCTTTGATCCACAGCTTCAGTTGTAGATGAATTGATCCAGAGGAATGAAGAGTAAATTGTCCATATGCAGAGTTTGTTCAAATTCTCACATGAGAATTAGCAGGATGATTCCAGGTTGGTGCTGGAATCTCAATCTTGCGATCCAAACTTACCCTGACAAGCTTGGACAGATTTGAGATAAAAAGGGATCAGTCCACTAGAGTCTTTTATAGATCCATGCAGGCTGACATAATACTTTCTTGACAGCAGGTAACTCCTTGAACAATTAATAGATGATTACTTGGGACTCTGAAGTACCATCTCCTATGTATTGAGCGCACCAGTAACTAGTTACATTAGCACAAGGTAATTGGCCATTTACAACCATTCACAGGTATTTACTACTTAAACTTCAAAGAGAAATACAAACAATAGTATTGTTACATTCAAAGTTCCATCTAAATGTTCATATGTTCCTTTTGAACTCTTAAGCAATAAAACAGTGACAGACAGGAAAGCAGTTTATCTACCTTGCTAACCTTTAACAAGAGATGCGTAAATAACATCAAATAACTACCAACCATACACTTGCATATCAAAGCTCTAAGTCTACTTATAAGGAATGACCCTCACTAACATTGTATTTTCCTATAATATATCTTGAAAGGTCAGAGTTGGGCCATTCAACTCGCAAAGTTGCTTGGCTTTTTCGGGCCTAGCATCACACACCCAAGGCTATACATTTTTGTTGGGGAACATTATAGAAATAGAGGTCAGTGAAGAAGTTAAGATCTGCTTTTGGAATTTCAACAATGCCACAGTTTGGCTTGGAAATAGAGATGTAAGATTTTTTTTTTTTATTATTCAGCTCCATATATCTTTATATGGCAATGTAGGCTATATTGAGAATGGTGCAGGGTAACATTATTTATCTGCAAATGCTACTGATGTGAAATGTAGACTTAGCCTTAATGTTCAGGGAAGTACAGAGGCTTCAAACACAACTGCAAAATGGAGAGTAATTAGATAACAAGCAAATTATGGAAAAACACAAATAGTAAATTGCCACACAAATACTAATAAAAGCAGAAAATTGTCTATTGGAATCATAAGCTAGTTCCTTGAAAAGAAACAGCGTTAGAACCAGCCTGTCAAAAAAGAAGATTCAGATACTTTTTTCTTGTTTCCAGAGGAAGCACAGGACTTGGCAGCAGGGGATCTGGGTTTTATTCCTGGCTGTGCCACAGACTTTCTGTATTGCTTTAGGTAAATCACTTAATCTATGACTGTTTCCCCATTACTAAAATAAGAATTATTTCTCAAAGGGACATTGAGATGCTGAATTTTATTAATGTTTATACAGTGTTTTCAAATCCATGGAAAGAGGGTGCCTTGGAAGCTCAGACTTTCCTACTTCTGTGAAGGAGAAGATACTAGTTACAGGCAAAGTAATTTGGATAAATTAAGAGCCAGTTCAAATCTTGAACAGAACCTCACTTTTTGAGGCCCCTCCACAAAAAAAGGTCTGTTAACTTTAAAAATTTCATCTGTCTCTGCATTTCCATGTATAGAAAGTAGAAAGCCTGAAATATCACAAAATCAGTGTTTCTAACTCAACCAAAACCTGGAAATACTGGAAAAATTGAAAGATCAGGTTTTTCTCACAAGCTTTACAGCCTTGCTTCCAAAACAAAGTGGTGCAGACAGCTGAGAAACTTTGTTTATCTGACCAAACCTCTGATGCTGTGAGGTCATCCAAAATAAGTTGACTGGCACGGCTACTATAGGAACAAATCCTAAAGTCCTTGCTCAATTCCTAATCAGGACCTGATCCTCCACTGCCTGGCATCTGGTATAGCCATGTACACTTGTGCAAAGAGAGTGCAAAATTCAGCCATTCTGCTTTGGTTCATCTCCTTTGGGCAGGGGTAAATGATAACTACATGAAGGGCAAGGTGATGGAGGGGTCAGGACATCAGTAATTACCTAGGCAAAATTCCCATTCATAGTAGGAACTGGATAATAGACTTCAGGATTTGGCCTTCTGTGAATGAAGAATAGGATGGATGCAGTTTCGACATTTCTTGTGGGAGAGGGTTGCTGTTATGGGGAGTTAAGGGGATCCATCTGGAGTGGTAGATCAGCAGTGAAGTAAATTAAATAAAATCATAATTGCTACAATAGCTGCCAATGTTTAACGTATTTCATAAATACTTTCACAAACTCTGCTACATGTCAAAACCCCCATGGACAATAAGTGATACTCTCTGCAAGCAAAGAGCATGACTTTGGGGAAGTAAAGCACATTCTGTATAGACACGCAGCAGGGTGGGAGGGTTAATGGATTCTAGGCAGGTAGAAGGACTCCATGTAGGAAACAGTTAGCAGGGCCTTGCGGGGAGATGGCAAAAATCCTTCCATTTCTGTAAATAGGTTAGGACTGGATTCTGGAAATTAATTTTCATGAAGTAGGGGCAGCATCTTTATTCATGAGCAGTGCAGCTATAAGTGGCTAATGAGGACATTGCTATCGTGCATAGAGAAACTTTATATCTGCAGTTATTTAAGCAATCATAATTGAAAGACATTTCCTTGGGATTAATGGTCAGCTGGGTGGAATTGATGTTCCAAATCACAGTGGATGGCCGTTAAACTAGCAGGTCATTAATCCCTAGGAAATGCCCTCTGCTTAGATCGTTGTTGCCGTTATAAACTAAACCTGAAAATAAACAAGTCAAAGGGGCCAAATTCAGCTTTAGTATCAATGGGTGCAACTGTGTTTGAACCCATTGACTTCCACAAAGGTGCAACTGCTGACATCAGGCCTGAGTTTGACCCCTGGATGGTTTTTTTTTTTTGTTTTTTTTTGTGGAGGATACTATTTTAATTGTATCTATAATGCATTTCTGTAGGATTAATGTCCTGTGAATTAGCCAGTCAGATTGCTTGCAACGTCTCCTGACGTGCTGTTCAGCTGACACGTTTTGGACATATTCTGCCCTCATTTACAGCGGGGTGAATCTTGACTAACTCCACTGAAAACAGTTACAGTAGTGTAAATGAGAGGAACATTTGCTTCACATGCTTCCTATCGCTAAAGCTTAATTTTATGTCTTGCCACGGCTGCAGTTCTTGGTGCTTTGTGCTGGTGCCCAGCTCTGTTGAACTGGCTCTGCAGTAGCAGTAAGTGGGAATAGAGGGAGGAAAAAAACAGAAGAGAAAAAGTGAAAGCTAGTGAAAGTGTGTGTATGGGGGGGTGAGTGTCTGTAACACTAATGGATTTATCACATACACTCAGGGAAAATGTTTAGTTCATTTTGTTTCTGTCAGGATCAGGTTGTTAAATAATTGAAGGCACTTTACTTAAGGTTTCTTCAGAAGATGTCATGCATATATTAGAGATGGCTCTGTACCAAAACCCTATAACTGAACATCCCTGAGGTGGGGGTGGGTATTGGAGTTTTTGCAATTGGAACCAAGATCTGGATCTGAATTTTGCAAATGTCAGCTGTCTTTATAATGCTCCAACTTGACACGGCAGATCTGAGCACCCTTGAAAGTTGGCATGTTTAGAATTCAGATCTGGATCCAAATGTTCTGTTCTGAGCTCATATGATTAATAGGTAAATATTTTGAAAATTGAAACACATTTAAAGTTTTGCATCTTGATTCATCATGTTTGTCATAAACTTGCATGTATCTCAACCATCCACCCTTAGGCCTCAATTGATTCAAATTTCCCCATATACGTCCCACATTCAATTTATCTTTCTGAGGGCTTGTCTTCACTTACCTTGTAGATTCGGTGGCAGTTGATGGGAGTTATGCAAGCTAAGCAAAAAACTTGCGTAATTCCCATCGACTTCTCAGCTGCTGTTCTGCGCGCCATCTTCGCTGTTCTGCGCGCCATCTTCACTGCACTGCGTCGATGGGAACCGCATTCCTGTTGATGCAGCACTACGCCACTTGACAAGGTGATCTTAATACGTCGATTTCTGGATCGACTGAGCGGGTCTTCACTGACCACTCAGTCGATCCAGAGAAATCGATCTGACAGTGGCGAATTTGCCGCTGTCAGTGAAGACGTAGCCTGAGAGGAGAGAATGTCATTGGACTATGTGTGACAGGCGTAGCTGGGTATCTGAGAGGGAGCTAGCAACTTGGGACCCAGCATATACAGGGACTGCAACCAATTGTTTCTGCCACATAAAAATGAAGGTGGCTCAGTAAAACTACACCATTAAAATGGTTTATGAAAGCAAAGAAATTATTGAGACTTTGATGGTTAATGATCTCCTGAGAGAAAGCTTAGTGTTTAGGTTTGTGGGTTTTGTTATTGGCTGATATATAAAAAAACAAAAAGGAAGTAGGGATACATTGTCAGATACAGACAATATATACTAAATATTAACATTACTTAACCATGTAGAAATTGAGGTTGTTATTTTTTTAATTTTATTTTTATTTTATTATGAAGTTTTCTGAGCTTATCTAAAAAATTGACAGCTCCAGAAAACTATGAAAAATATATGTAGAAGAATATTGTCTATTAGACATTGCTATATTTTCAATAGGAAACATTCTGATCTACTACTTAATGTAGTCTATTTTGTTTTTCCCCTCCCATTTCTTACTACTAAAAATATTAACATGAAGACAAGGTTTTAGTGCTTGTCTGCTTCTATTGTTTATGCCATATGTTGTATATTGCTCAGACCACTGTATATGGCAATATGTGATGTAACAGGCAGATATTAATTATGATTTTGTGAGATGAATAAGCAGCAGGAGCAGAGCAAGCTCATTAGGCAACAAAGGAATGCAAATGTCCATAGCAATAAAATTAAGAGAAGGATCAGGAGCCCGAAATGCCTGATACATATGTATCAGCAGAAGTGTTTCTTAGCAGAATGTTTGCAAAGTTTCTTATGAGACTTCTGCAGCTCTTTGAGAAAAAATAGTCCCGAGGAAATAGTTGGATCTAAATTTTTCAAAAGGCCCCTATCCCATTTTGTCCCACTCCATAATTTTGTGATTTGAAATCTGTCCCAATATCTGAATTCTGTAGCTTGGGACATCTTTACTTTAAAATCCTACTGCATCTCACCGTGGTATCCTCCCACCTAATTGAGCCTCTGAAGCCTTGAGTGTCCTCGCTTCTTCTAGCATGAGGCTTGAACGGCAGCAACATCCTTAGCTGAAATTAAGATCCAGGGTCTCTCTTAGAACTCTGTTACATACCAAAATTAATGGCTGCTGGAAGCTTCCATGGCAGTGGCATGCAGCAGAACCTGAATTTGAAACACTGCTTGCGCAAAGCTCCCCCCCTCTTCTAATCGAGGCAGCAAAAGGCCACAATCTGAATTTGAATACCAACTTTCTTGCATGACAGTGCATGGTCTCATCATTAGACTGTTGGGCGACCTAAGGAACGCTTCTTTAGAAACATGTTTCTGTGCTGCAAATCATAGTTTTCACCCAGACCGAGTGCGGTATTGGTTAACTTTTCCCTGCACAAAGAGGAAAGCAGATATATTCTGTCAGTTTTCAGATTTAGGAAGACAAGGAAAGAAATGTAAGCGTTCAAGAGAAAGCAAAAGGGAACTGTGTGTGTAACTGGCTTTGTAAAGCCCATCGTGAATTGACTCTCTGCTCTTCCCACCTCACATAGGCAGGGAGGCTCTTTATAGTTAGAGGTGCAGTGCACAGAAAACAGAATCATAACATCTCCCCTCTATCTATGTAGCTACAGACAGTGTCCCACACAGGTCACACGCTGAGTTTACTAGGATAGTTCTTGTATCTGTACGACAGTTTTTCATCTTCACACACTTGACACTTTTGGAAGATTTACATGTGCTTAATGCACTGGTGTCCCTATTGCCAAAGGCACTCTGCCAATTGGCAGCAATATGGGGCCCTCGGTATCTGTTCCTGCATGAAGAGCAAGGGTTGAGTGTGCATGGAAGGGGGAACCTGAGGAGTTCCTTTAGGTCAGAGTTGAGAAGGCATATTGGAAAGGCAGAGTGGGGAAGCTTTCACTGCCATTGTCCATATTGTACCTGTTCTGTTGACATAGGTCTACAAGAATCTCAGCCTGACACTTTTCAGGAGTGCCAGATGTGCTGAGTGCTTTGAGGGGAAAAGAAGATGGATCCGGACATGGGGTTTGATCTGTAAGGGAAATGTTTATAGTTAATGTACACTTTGCATTCTTGGTTTAAAAATTGTAACCCTTTTACTGATTATCTCTTTAGAGAGAATGTAGTTCCCTTAATACCCAGTAGGAAAGAGAACATAGTGCCTACCACATACAGTAAGTGAGCTATTAATTCTTATTATTATCTCTAAAGGCCAACAGTGTGCTATGCTCTGTCATGTATAAAACACAGAAGAATAGACATCCATGAACCATGGATCACACAGTTTAAATGGCTCTATTATTGGCAAAATTATACAATACAAGCTGCCCCAAATGACCAAAGGAAAGTAATTCTAGTGCATTTTTGTATTGAAAGCATAACTGCACTTCTAGCATGGATAGGTAACCACTGGTATGTTTGCTGGAAGTCTAACAGTGTTAACACACTGAAATTACATAGTCTCTCTGAACTTTGCAAGCAGTTGTTCCTTGTATATTCCACACTAGGTCCCTGCCTGGACACTTATTGATGTCAGTAAAAGACTGGCATACAGAACTAGTGCAAGATATGCAAGAAAGATCCACACAGCGGATGATAATACCATAATGTGGGATCTTGAGAAGTATTTTGCCCTTAGGCTGATGCTCCTTAAAGCAAAACAGAAGACTCTAATGTAGTTTTAGAGATCAGAAATAGTTACTGTTTTTAACTCATTTTATTTTGGAATCTCTTCAGAAGAAAAAGTGGAATTTTATGACAGTAAATATTTATACTTAAACTGTCACATCATGCATGTGAATGCTAAATATCATTTAAACTATTATGTATATAGCATCTTATGTGTACAACAAGATACTTCAAAATAGCTAGAGTTTGGCAAACAAAGAACACAACTATTGACCACAAGGGGCCGGCAATCTGAAGCATGGTCTAGCAATTAAAGCACTGGAATGGGAGGCAAGAGATCTGCATTTTTGACTTTGCCTTTGATTTTTCTATGTGACCATGGGCAAGTCACATAATTACTCTGTGCCTCAGTTTCCTCATCTGTAAAATGGGGAATAGGTAAATAAGCATGTTTACTACACGTGGGTTTTATAAGGCTAAATTCATTGACATCATCATGATTTGTGCTCCTTGTTGTGCAGTGTCCTGGAAGTGCAAAGAATTATTATTAATCTGAACACCCACGTCTACCATAATGATTCCAAAAACTACCCAAATAAAGATGGCGAAGTTGGGGGGCAAGTCTACTCATTTTACCAAAGACAGAACCAAACCCTGTCGTGTTACCAAACATTGTGTTTACACCACCTTGTCTGCTCTCTTTGTATGTGGTTTACCCCTTTCCCTTACTCTTTCTCTCCCTCTTAGATTTACGAGCTTTCCAGGGCAGGGACCAAGCCTGCTTTTATCTGTATAGTGCTTAGCATCTTGTAGAAGCTACTGGAAACAAACAAACAAACAACAATAATAAGGGCAATATGAATTCAGAATACGGGAACCATGGGCCTGATCTAAAACCCATGGAAGTCCATAGGAGTGTCTCTACTGACTTTAGTGGACTTTGGCCTGAGTCCCATGTGTTTCTGATGTGGCCTTAATCTACCTGTCACACTGTCAGTTTCTTAGAGCTTTTAGTCTTTTTCTAGTAGAGAGGATTTTTCTTCACCTGCAAAATTCTGAAGCAGCTTTGGCTATTATTGTAAAAGTTCTATACAAATACTCTTCTTTTCTAATAAAAAACAAAAACAAAAAACCTTTCAGGATTCTTTATGATCCAGGGAGAAGAGGTGCTGGAACTTGGGGTGTGGCAGCATCCCCTGGTTTGAAATGGTTCCCATCATATACAGGATTTACAGTTTTGTTCAATGACTTTCAGCACCCCACTATAAAAATTGTTCCAACGCCACTGAGGAAGCTGCTGATTTTTTTTATGTGTAGGAGGTTGGCATTCTGATGATGATGAATGGGTTGGGAGGCAGTCATAGATAACCTTTAATGCAAAAATACACAGACAACAACTATGGAAAGCAATACAAGAAGACCTCCCTTTGTATGACTAAAATGCCCATCAACTATATGTGGATGCTAATGATTGATAAGAGCTTATCCAAACTGGCAGCGTTTTGGGCACAGCACCAGCAGATTTGCTGACATTACTAAAATTGTTCTGCATTATGTTTCTCTATAATGATTACCCAACTAATTAATCCTGTGTAGTCCAGTCAGTTTTTTAGTATATAAATCTCCCATTATACTTCATAGCTAATGTTAGGAATGTATATGTATTTTTGACTTCCACAGCCCTGATGCACTTTAAATATTAAAATGTTGGGGAAGCCAAATATTACATAATTGTATTGCCTTTAGAAGAGCGAGTTTAAAGGCCATGCTACTCTTGGCAGAATGTATACATATAATTTCCAATGAAGTACTCAGGGCAGAATTTTGGTCTAAAGACTCTTCAGTCTGAAGAACATACAATGGCTCACGTTTCTTGTATGCAAGTGTGCATATGCTTTTAGGGGTGCTGCAGGTGCTCAGCACCTCTGAAAATCAGGCTACTTTTATTTAGGAAGCTTAATGTGGATTTAGCAGCTTAACTTTATGCACCCAGCACTGAAAAGTTTGTCCTATATTTAAATTGCCTGCTTTGAAAAGCTCTGTAACAAACTTCATTTTTTGCAGCACTGTAGATGAATTTATAGTTCCATTCCCCCTATTCTTGAATAAGTGATTTTTCTTCTGAATTTTCCTGTCTGATGTTTAAAATGACACATGCATCTACAGTGGTTGAAAATTAGAGAGGGTCTAATTTATGTTTCATCCCAAACGAATGTTGTCCCTAGATCAGCTAATAATACTGCTTTGAAAACAGCACAGTCAGCACTCTCCTGTCTGGAAATGAAATATGTCACTTTTATGATAAGCCTGGTCTTTGTTGCCTGGACAGCAAGACTTTAAGAAGTCTATATCCTGGTGTGTCTCACGGGCAATGTGATCTACTGGCACTGCATCAGAATGTTTTGTGGTGCACATATCTGCTATGGCTTGTTTTCCGTATATTGCACCTTTAAATAGAGTGAAGTCCCTAATCTGTTGCAGAGGTAGCTTCCATTTTGTATTCAGAAGTAGTCTGATACTGAGAAGCCTCCTATACAGTTCTATACACTGTGTGCTCCCTCATGGAGCCCCTCTTTGTGTACCTTTTTGTGTTATTGTTCCCTTAATGTAAAATAAAGGTCGTTCTGAGGGAAAGCGAGTGGCTGATCTTTGGGCACAGAAAAACATGGCGCAAGGCTTCCATCAGATGTAGAGACTTCTAAGAACATGGAATTCTTAGTAATACAATAATAGTCCTATAGTGGCTAACTTCAACTGAGAATCTCACAGTGCTGTACACATATTGACTAAATAATAGCTATATTTAAAAATTAACAGATTTACTTTTGCTGTGGGAAATGGGACTCCATCAAGTTGGATAAAATACATGGGAAAGTGTTTGGTAACAGTAATTGATCTTTATGATCTTAGCAAGTCTTGTTAAACTCTTAGAAACAGATGTTTAATAATTGGGGTTTTTAATGAGATTGTGTTCACAAACTGTTAGGAAATTGAGAGAGATCTAAAATGTAAATGAGAGGTGAGGGAATTTTATCATGGAGGATACAAAGAAATTTAAGACATGTCTGCAGGGAAAAAAGGCTCGACAACAGGCTACATGAGAGAAAGTGAGAAGCAGGAAAACCTGTTTGTATTAATGTGTTTTTCTTCTAAGGAATGACTCAATAAGATGTTTGCTTTTAAGATGTTCCTTTTGATTCTGGGCCTATGAAGCACTCACAAAATAAGGCAGCACTACTCCTTGTAAATGTGCTTTTATTAATGGAATAGGAATAACAAACCGTGGGATGACAGGCCTTTTGCAGACTTCTTTCAAACATGTGGTGCCTCGTTCAGTCAGTGGTTGAGGCCCTTTAATACAAGAAGACTTCTCAAGGGAGAAGGTCATAGTAAGTAGACTGGTATCCTCATACTTTTGGTAGCCAAATTCCCATATTGTCTGATGGCTATCTAGCCTGATTACAATAAAAATGCTGAAGACAAGTGAAAGGCTCAGTGTTCACTGAACCCTCATTTATCCAAACAAAATAGTGGGATGTGGAAGGAGTTCATATAAACACAGTGTTGGATATGCTGTGGGAATTTCAAAATAGTAATGTTTTCAGATAAATAAGGATTGGATAATTGCGGTTTCACTTTATTTTCCTGATGATGCCAAAAAATGTGTGTGCTGGTAATTCTGGACCGTAATCCTACAAGGTGCCTGAAAGCCTCCGGAGAAGTGATGCCCACCCCCATCTCCCGTTGACCTCACTAAAAGTGCTCAGAAACACTCCTTTGGATCAGGCCCCGTGTTTTCTTAAAACGAACTATGTCTTTTGAGGCTTTCAGTGACTGCTATTTCATGTAGGATGAAAAAACAGGTAGAATTTGAGAGTGCAGCATCACAAGATGTATGCAGTGTTGTAGCCAGGTTGGTCCCAGGATGTTAGAGAGACAAGATGGATGAGGTAATATCATTTGTTGGACCAACTTTTGTTGGGGAGAGAGCCAAGCTTTAGTATTTACACAGAGCTCTTCTTCAGGACTGGGAAACGTACTCAGCATGTCACAGCTAAATACAAAGTGTAACAGATGGTTTAGCATAGTTAACACACACACATTTCAAGGGACTATTCTGACTAGTTAACACCTCTGCAGTCATAGAGGGGAAAGGAGGGGGGGAGGGAGGGAAGTGTGTGCGTGTGGTGGGAGAATTAGGTGTTTATAGATGATTGTAATAAACCATTTATCCATTGTGTCAGTTTAGTCCATGATTTTTAGTGTCCAGCCAAGTTATGAATTTAAGCTCTCACATTCATTTTTTTTGAAGATTTTATGCAGGTTTCCTTTGAGGATGAGGACTGATAGGTCAGATACAGAGTGATCGCTTTGTGCAAAGTGTTTGCCCACAGGTGATATGGGGCTTTTGCCTTTTTTATCATTTTTCTGTGAGAATTCATTCAAAAGCATATTGATCGTCTGGTTTCACCCACATAGTGGTTGTTGTACTGGATGGGTACACCATATGTTGTAGTAGACCCAGGATCTATAAAGGTGTGTTGTCAGGGGTGTTGATTATCGCAGCAGTGGAGATAAAGCTACAGATTTTGCATCTGTTCTGGCAAGGCCTAATGCCACTTTGAGTTGGTCTATGGGGAGCTTGCTTCTGATGACGAGGTTGGAGGCTTGTTTGAAGGACAGAAGAGGGGGTTCAGAGAAGTTTTCTTTCAGGTTGTGTTCCCCATCAAGTATGAGTTGTAATTGTTTAATGATACTCCATATGGGTCCAAATGTTGGGTGGTAGGCACATCACAAAATACGCAGTTCCCCAATTCTGGTCCTGTCAGGAGGAGAAAATGAAATCCAAAGTAGTTTATTGTATTGGGGTATCACAAGGCTCAACAGGGCAGAAGAAAATTTAAAAAAATCAAATCAAAGTATCAAAGTAGAAGATTTGGGAGAAATGTGGTAACTTGCACCAAGAGTCTAATATCCTAATCCATCCAGGCTTGTGTTTGCTTTCACTGCACTTGTCCCTACATGAAGGACCACTGCAATTTGGGACAATAAAGATACTTCAGCCCTTTGTTCCAGGTTAAGCCATTCTCTTCTTACCCTCCATCACCCTGAAATCTTAACTCCTGTTACGTATTCCCTTTCCCTTTTAGAGCAAGTTTATACTAGAAAGTTTTGCTGGCATAGCAATGTTGCTAAGGAATGCAAACTCCACAATTCTAATGAAAACCTCATACATATGGACTCTTAAACCATTTATATGTATCTGATTGCTTTAATCATTTAACTTTTCTTTTCTAATAAACCTTTAGTTTTAGTTACTAAAGGATTGGCTGGCAACGTGGTATTTTGGGTAAGATCCAAACTTATATTGATCTGGTAATGTGCCTGACCCTTTGGGGTCAGGAGAACCTTTTTGGTAAAGAGCATAGAGTTTTAAATAACTTCTCTCTTTACGGGACTTCTAGGTTCTGCACTAGGTCTGCATTGTGTGAATATCTAGGAAAAACAGGTTTGCATCTCACTTGAAATGTAGCTTCTGCTCAATTCACTCTAACCTCATAAATTATTCACTGAGCGTTAGCATTATGATATATACTTGAAAATGGCTTGCATGCTATATTGAGACGAATAACTTAGAGGCATAAAAATGATCAAGCAAATGTCAGGGAAAATATTTTCTCTTGCATAGGTATGAATACAACAAAAATCTTGTAGGCAGAAACCTTGGGTTTCATGTTTACTGACTTCAACCATGCCATCACACTCAAATGATTACCTTGCATTGTCTATCATACTTTGTGTTAGAAGTATTGAAGTAGCACTGAAGGGCAATGCTCCAAGAAATTCAGTAGTCAGATTTCCTCTTCACAGCCCATTAACCAATCAAATTAAAGTAGGTATCAGCATTTAAAATATGCTAGAAAATGAATCTTAACTTGCAAAAATAGACTAAGGTTTGAGTGAATGAGATAGAAGCACCAGTAGTGCTGTGGCTGGTTGGGACTTTTTCTTTCCACTAATAGATGAAGGTTAGTTATTGGACCAGCTAGTGTTACACTGATCATCATTAGTGAAGTTACACTTACCAGCCATTCCACACCATGGTATCCAAAATATTGTTATGTTTCCATATACCCAGACTAGGAAATAATTGTGGTATCTGAGATGACTGATGGTAATTGTCTCTCAATAAGCTTCTACTATACTGTCTATCCAAATGCTGCTGCGTTCGTATCTATCATGGTGTTGCTCCTATATAGAATACACATTTTAGAAGAGCAATTTACTTTCATTGTGAAATTATCCAGCTTCTAGTGCCCCACGTGTACTTAGGTTTTAGGATGGTGGGAGGGATTTAAGTACATGCCCATTGATTATTTATATGTTTGTTCATCTGTAATGGCTGCTTTTTACTTTTCTGAAATTTTGCAAAATATAACCAGTGTACTAAGAATTGCATAGCAGAATCCAGGAATGTTCTCAGTTTGTTTGACTATGAGATTTTTCCACCATGTTTGCTGAAATTTAGATAAATGTAAGAGTAACTGCTGAGAATAGATATTGGATATAGGTAAATTACAGTAAGAATTATTATTGATTTAGGGATATTGGTCATTTTCTGGCTTCTAAAATATTAATGATTTGAGATTAAGAGAATAAAGAGCATATCCTTACTCTCATATATTCCCAAGAAAATGTATAGGAATTAATTTGTTTATAAAACACAATGGGCATGGTTCATCAGATTGCTGAAATCTGGTGTGAAGATATAAACCACAGAATCGTTATGGGCAGGAGTATCTTCCAGTGCACAATTTTTTGTTTTAGATGTGGTCTTTTGTAAATGAGATGATCTCTTGTGATGTCTTCAGCAATGTGCTTATCTTTAATCAGTCTTTCTCCTTAATATGAAGACCTTTTCAAAACCACTTATACAGCACTCCGGATCAGTCTAAAATGGACTATTAATGTAAAACTGGTTGGATTAACTACTGACCATGAGTGGCTGAAAGAGTAAATCTTATTGACAAATGAAGGCAGATATTGTGTTAAGGGCAGCACCAGTTTAAAACTCAGAAAATGAAGTCCCTCATTTTGCCACCTCACAGGCAAACCGATCTCCCTTTATCATGCAGGTACTGTAGCTTGGTCTGGATGCAGAAAATCATGTAATCACATTCTTTTTATAAAAACAAGGAAACCTGGTGTGAGTTATTGCAGAAATGTACAAAAAAATCAGTCCCTCTCTCTTTCTGTGTGTGGAAGTGCTGGGGACACAAACAGAGCCCTCTGCTCTTTCTCAAACCTCCCATTCGTTCCCAGTCAGATCTGTGGAGCGACTGCCACCCATCTCTGGCAGAAAAATAGTGAACCTCATCATTTATCACAAGCTGCCTCATGTTAAATGAACAGTTGGTTGCTTCCAGCTGGATAGAGGCTCAGCTGCTGCAGGTATGTCAACTTGCAGTGTGTACGTGTTAGCAACAGACGTGGTATTCAGATGCTGAAGCAAGTAGGGAGAGAAGAGAACACACGTAAGACAAGCAATTTTTTTGAACGTTGTGCAAAGTAAAGGTATCTGTCAGAAGGCAGAGTATCAAGAGGAAGAAGGGGTTAGTGAAATAAATGTGTAGAATGTTCTATAAACTGCATTCAACTTCGATTATTTTGTGACAAAGCAAAAGAAAAAAGGATATAATAGCAAAAATTCATATTGCTCAGTGAAAGGGCCCTCTTCAGGGGAACAGAATTTACCATGGCTATTGGCTGACGGAGACTCCATGAGCCACCTCATCAACAGAAATTAGACTCCGGGGGGAAATATCCCTACTACCATCACACCTTTCTTCCCAGGGATGAAGTCAACAAACCTTGCCCAGCCATTTGCCATAGTGCATGACCCTTTGGGTATGTCTACACTGCTGGGGCTGCACGGATCAATGCAGCAGAATCAATTTGAGCGGGCAGTGGAGACCCACTCAGTCGATCCCGGAAGTGACTGAAGAAAGCCTCATTTACCTCATCCTCCTTGTCTGGTGGCCTATAACAGACACCCACCACGACATCACCCTTATTGTTCTTGCTTCTAAGCTTAACCCACAGACTGGCTTATCTCCAGTTTCATACTGGAGCTCAGAGTAATCATAGTGCTCTTTTACATACAGTGCGACTCCTCCACCCTTTCGCTCCTGCCTGTTCTTCCTTAACAGTTTATACCCATCCATGACAGTGCTCCAGTTGTGTGAGTTACCCCACCAAGTCTTGGTTATTCCAATCAAATCATAGTTCCTTGACTGTGCCAGGCCTTCCAATTCCTTCTGCTTGTTTCCCAGGCTTCTTGAGTTTGTGTATAAGCACTTGAGATAACTGGCTGATTGCCCTACTTTCTCAGTGCAATTCAGGAGGCCTCCCCTGTTGCCCCCTCCTCCTTCTGCTTCCTCCTGGTGTCCCACTTCCCCACTTACCTCTGGGCTTAGGTCCCTGTCCCCCATGAACCTTGTTTAAAGCCCTCCTCACCAGGTTAGCCAGCCTGCCTGCAAAGATACTCTTCCCTCTCTTTGTTAGGTGAATCCCATCTCATCCTAGCAATCCTTCTTCTTGAAACACCATCCCATGGTCGACGAATCCAAAGCCCTCTCTCCGACACCACCTACATAACCACGCATTTACTTCCGCAATTCGACGGTCCCTAGCTGGGCCTTTTCCTTCAACAGGGAGGATGGATGAGAACATCACTTGTGCCTCAAACTCCTTTATCCTTCTTCCCAGAGCCACATAGTCTGCAGTGATCCGCTCAAGGTTGTTCTTGGCAGTGTCATTGTCAGCAAGCTCTTGTCTCAAGGAGGAAAAAATGAAGTACTGCATTGTGAATCATTGAAGGCTTCTGAGTATATATACCCAGTACAGTACTCAGTAGTTAACTTTCCATCTTACTGTTGGCTAATTTCTAGTTTGAGCTGTAGAATGCAAAATGATGAACGCGGTCTATTTAAAATAATCAGTATTGTTTTCATATTTCATGCTGTTGTACTTCAGCTCTAGTAAGGTGAAATAATCCAGCTTTAAAATGGTTTCTTAATGTTGAAAAATCATCTGTGTTGTAATCCCGTTCAACCATTTTGAGCTAGGAGAAAAGGTGCTTTTTTCAAATGAGTTAATCAATTGAGCTAACTCAACTCAACTGAAAACCTAACTAAACATCATGGTAGATCCAATATTAACACCTTTGGCTTGATTTCAGCAGACCACTTAGCCCTATTTACACTTTATAAAGTCTGTATGGCTTGACATAGATGTTATACATTTTATCTGGCCCATATATGGGGGAAAGGGACAAGTGGGGACCCATATGGAAAGGGAAGTGGGTCTTGCCACAGATTTGGCAGTTTCCTTGAAAAACCTTATTGAATTAAGGTTAAGTATCTTTACAGTCCATCATATTAAATGCAAAGGCTATGTATTACTGTGGGCCTGGATGATCAAAGGACTATATTGAACAATGTGCCAGACTGATCTTTTGGGACCATATATGAGACATGAAATTCCTGGGAATTACTGGGCGGGGGAGAGGGGAGGATGCAAATGACCTCCTCTGGTTATTCAATAACCCAACCTTCTTAAGCTGTGCCCTGAGGAGAGAACCGTTGTTATCTGTTCCCAGAATCTGAAACTCAAAAACCCAAGCTGTATAAAGAAACTTGCAGATCGGCCCAGTGGAGGTGCTTTGTTCTGAGCTAAGGCTGTTATTAACTTGTAATCAAAGAAACTCCTTGGTGAGGTTTGAAGGACTGATTCCTACTACAAGCCTTGTTGGAGCCGGGGTGGGGCAGGGACCTCTGCTAAGCTTTTAGCAGGATACAGGAACTTTTATTGTTTTTAATATGTTTTCTCTGTAATGCTTTCAGCATAAGAATAAATGTGCTTGCTTAGAAAGAGCTGTGTGGCAACCTATAACCATGGGCAATTATAATATTTATAGCCTCTCAGGAGAAAGCAGAGTGAAGACACTGATCTTTCTAGACAGGGAACTGGGCAGCCTGGAAAAACTTTGAAGAGGAGGGAGAGAGACGTGAGTCTTTACCCAAGAGAGGGGATATCTGAGGAGCCGGGAGCCTACAGTGAGTGCCCTGCTGGACCACGAGGGGAAATACAGGTGCAGTTGCCCTGAACTGTGACAGTTCTGGTCCGGGAGGAGCAAGAGGTAATGAGCCATAGAACAGATGTGTGTCTTTGTCAGCCTTCAGTACAGGAAGGAGAAAGGTCCATGAGGTAGGTGGCATGGAGTAATCTGGAGAGAATTGTAGTCAATTGCAAAACAGCTTACAAACTCTGTGGAAGTTCCTATGCAGCTTGCTAGCCCCACTACAATCCCATTATAGTTTCTAGGGTTTCTGTGCAAGCTTGCCAACTCTGCTGGAGTATCTACATGACTTGCAAGCTCCACAGGGAGTTACAGTTCAAGCTGATCAACATTATCTTAATATCTTGGACCAACTCCTAAATACTAAATATTGGTAAAATCTAAGGAAGTTCCCAAGCCAAACAAACAAGACTGTGTTAAACTGGAGCTAAAGTTGAGCAGGTCTAATGCTAAGGAAAATGCCTTATAAGAACACTGACATTTGAAACGAATAAAATCCAACAAAATGTAGACAGTCAAAGTTAAGGTTCAACATTGAAAAGTATAGAAATGCACACCTAAGGTGATCTCAGGAACCTTAATTGTGCCTTGTCCCACTACCAACTTTCTACAATAATCCAGGTTGTATGCCTTTTGTGAAAGGACTGTCTGTTTGTACATCCCCTAGCACAATGGGGCCCTGAGCTCTGATTGGAGCCTTTAGGCACTATCATGAGATAAATAATACAGTAATATGAATTACATTATAGTCAATAGAATAGCGATATTTATCCTGAGTATAGAACGTTACATGTTCAAAATGTTGCATAGACATTAAGGTCTTGATTCTACAAAATACTTAAGCATGTGTTTGAGTCTAATTAAAGTCAATCTCTGCCTTTTCGTGTTAACGTCAACGGGGCTTAAACACTTTACTGGATCAGAGTCTCTCTGATTAACATCACGTCTTTTTGTGATTGAATAGTACCGAAGATAAAAATATCCCAATTTTAAAAGTGAGGGAAACTGAGTCAGAAAGCTGAAGTTATTTCTTTAAGAGGATACACAGCAAGTCAGTGGCAGGATCTGGATTAGAATTTGAGACTT
This sequence comes from Emydura macquarii macquarii, assembly GCF_026122565.2. Classification (NCBI taxonomy): domain Eukaryota; kingdom Metazoa; phylum Chordata; order Testudines; family Chelidae; genus Emydura; species Emydura macquarii. Next base: position 26,419,802 of record NW_027133034.1, read on the forward strand.
CCTGCCTCCCCACTCAGCTGTTCCTCCAGACCATACTGCCTTTCTTCTGAGCAAAGAGGGTGGCATTTGTAACTCCTATCATCTATGCGTGCAGAACAGCAGCCCGTTTCTGAAAACCAGTTCCTAACAATTCTACAGGGAAGCATGCCTCTGAATCTCAGGTAGTGGTGTTTAGCTTAGAGTTCCCCAATTACAAAGCTCATCTACTACCACCACTGATATGGGAACTACCTCAGAAAATGTCAGAAAAAGTCACTTTAAGTAGGAAGCCCAATTCCAGTATTCATAAATTACCAAGAAAAAGAAAATATAAACAGTTTGTTCTCAGAGATTGCAATGGGAAAGACCATCTCATAAATAAAGTGCTTTGGTCATATTAATGTTAAACCAGCTTTTTAGTCTTGAAGATAGTGGTACTTTGTAGTTAAACTTTCAAGTTCATTCATCTCTTAGATCAGAAATGTTACATTTGAAAAATACAAAAACAAAACAAAAAAGACTGAAGAGATTATTCTCACCAACAGTCATAATATTTTCCTCCCTATGATCAAGTTTTCTTACGTTTTAATAATTGCAAAGTTTAAAGTGATGCTATGTCTATCATACCGGGGAATTATTTTCCTAAATTAGGGTTTGAAAACCTATCAAGATCCGAGCTATTTTTTTCCTCAGTAAATATATGCAGTAAGACACTCACGGGTTTTAATATAAAGCATGTGTCCAGAACAAAAAGGGCTCAGACAGGCTTTGGCAAGTTCCCTTTAAATTCTGTCATTCACTTTTTGGTCTTCTATGTTTAGTACGGCCCAAGCCTGGCTTGGGAGTCTTTTAGACATTCTATGTTAAGTGGTCTGTCAATACATGTTGTTTTGTGGGCATAAACCAAAAATAAAAGGTAACATGAGTCAAAAATCTCCTTCAGCAAGAAGTTTGAATCACACTGTTATCTCTGTTATATTTTTACTTCTTTATCATTTCTCAGTAATGAGATATGAAAAACAGCCAGCGGAAACCAAAGGCAAAACCAGCCCTTTGAGAGATCGGGGCAGGGGGGAAGAGATACGCCCCAAACCCTCACACATCTCTTTTAAATATTAGTCTGGTTTACAATAGAAATGGCTGAGTTTATTTTACGAGAAAGCCTTTGTTCTTTTTTTAAAAAAAATAGAAGCAGATTCCACTGCTCATTCTTGTTTTAGTGTAGAGGAAAGAATAAAGAAACCCCTCCCATTTCTGATTACTACACTGCTGTGTAATTTGTGTGAAATGCAGATTTAATGAGAAAAGGGAACTTTCATGATTGGATTGAACTATAAAATGTAATGGAAACAGAAAGTACAAAGGCATGCTATCCATCTGAGTAACTTTCATCCTGGGAACCATTAGCACTTCCATTCAAGAATTGTTTTAGATACATGCATAGCAATTTTTGATGATCCATGTGCTCTTTTGTATTATCTTCAGGAGGATTAGCCAGAAGTCCTACCCTCTGGGATCATCAAACAGACCATATATGAACATTCAGAAAATGGAGCAATAAAAGATATGAATTTTATCAAATAGATAGAAGGGATTAATTAAAAGGAAGAAGCAGGGTTTATTCATTGCTTTAAGGGTTTTTTAGTTGTAGCAATCACAGCAGATTTCAATGGATAATAACATTAAAGATCTCAAAACGATCAAGGGCTGCTTCTTTGTAGATTAATGGTTGAGTCTGGTGCTCTGCTATGGTCTGGTTGTATTACAAGTGAAGTCATTTCTTTGCTTTGAGAGGGGGATGGATTAGATGACACCTGGCCTTTTCTGGCTCTGTTTGATTCCATGAAGAGTTATTCTTGAAGAGGGGAGACCAGGGACAGCACCTGAATTTACAACAAGCTGCTACAGTCAGAAGTACTTTCATTACAAGCCTCCTTCCCACTTTATTTAATGTCACCAGAAAGTTGCTTTATGAGAAAATCAAAGTTACTTAGCGCTGCTATCAAGAGCAGCATTCAAGAGAAGCTCAGACGGAGGGAGAATGAAAGAGCTCAGCTAACAACTGGAGACAGCTCATCTTAATTGTTCCTGTTCCTTGTTCTTATTAGTTTCCTTTTCCCTCTGTTTGTTCGTTAATATTTTTTCCTGTCTGTCCCAGAATTAATTGTAGCGGTGGAAAATTGTTTGAATAAAGAAGCATTTAATTAAATTGCAGAAGGATTGGTGACAGGTGTTTTCAACAGCCTTTATCCTTGCAAAGGAATTGAGGTCTTCATACCAAATAAGATGCATTCAGAATAAATTACAATCTTTTTATTTTATGTGGCTCACACAGCTCTCATCACAGCAGTAACAACACCCCTTTAAAGATCTGGGGGCAATTCTGCTCTCAGTTACACTGGTGCCACTCTCCTTAAGTCAGTCAGGTTGAATAAGAGTAACTGAGGGCAAATCTCACCCACTTCGGGAGACTCACACGCTGAAAAATGCTGTGGAGTGGAGAGTCAGAAAGTACCACTGGCTGTGTGAGCAACCCTAGAGACGGCAGAAACATAACCTGAGCTGTCTAATGTAAGGCAGGTGTGTGCACACATACAAGTACAGGTTTAGTACTGTTTATTAACAGAACTCCAGACAGATTCACACTCTAGCAATTCTTGCACTGCCAGGCCTCGAGGGGTACTCATGTCACAACCGTGTGGTAACTTTAAAAGGGCACACAATTACAGAATCACAGCCGTCTACTCCCCCACTCCAGGAGAGTGCGTGTGCCGCAGCTGAGGTGAGCTGATATCTTACTTTTATTTCTTATTTATGTTAGTTAAAATGTTAACCCGACACAGTTAGTCTCATGAAATAAACAGCTCATTACTTTGAGGGAACTGGTAGATCACAAACTGTACAATATATGACAGGCTAATGTAGGTATATGAAAACTTTTCATAGTATGAACCACAACTCCATCTAGATATTATATATTATTTATACGATGACAGCACCTAGTGTCACCAGTTAAGACTGGAGCCCTATTGTGCTAGGCTTTGTACACACACACAGTAAGAGACAATCCCTGCCCCAAAAAGCTTACGATCTGAATAGACAAGACAAGCAAAAGATGGGCGAAAGATACCATCATTAATTCCATTTTACAGATGGTGAATTTGGCAGAGAGAGATTAAGTGACTTGCCCACGGTCACCCAGATGGTCTATGATGGAGCGGAGCCAGGAAATGAATCCAGATCTCCTGAGTCCCAGTGCAGCGCCTTACCCATTCTGATCGTATCCCATGAGCCTCTTCTCTTTCATTTGCAATTGTGTAGATCACTTCCTAGCCCTTTTGCAATCACATAACATCTCTGGAGCAACCTTAGCAATTGCTCATATGGGAAACTAACATTAAGCATGTTACATGTCACCCTCCCCTTTAATAAGATTTAGGAACTTAAAATAAGGAGGGAGCCAGAATCATGTGACCAGCCAGCATGCTTTGAAAAAAAACGGGGGTCCAAAGACCACAGTTCAGGAAGCTGTGTCCTACAGAGCAGTTATTAGTTGGGCTCAGGAGAAGGTAAGAGCTGTGTAGTCTTAAGAACTGCAGCTCCACCAGTTGAAGTATACTGCGTGAGAGAATTCCTACTGTGCATGACCTTTCCATGACTGGCCAGGGCTAGTTCTCTTTCTCTCTTGCTGTTCTTTTTCAGTCAGTAAACTTAGCTCACTGTTTACTTGTACATACTGAAGTAGGAACGTCTTCCTCAGTCCAAAGAGAATCATCCTAGTTTCTGAGGTGTCACTTGTGTCAAAACAGAGGGATCAGAATGCAGGCAAGGTACCTGAGTTGTCAAAAATTCTTTCCTCCCTGAGAAGTTGAAATCACATGGGAGCCAGCAACAAGCAGGAATTGTTCACAATGTGGAGACATGAAGCAGATAAGAGAGAAATCTGGGGTTTATTCTTCCTATATTTCATTTGTTTAGCAAGAGGAAAATAGGGCCTTGAGACCTTAAATAAGATAAGGAAAATGTGCTTGACTTGATGCCTTTCTTATTGCATGAATACATTTAGAGCTAGATTGGGGTTAGTTCCTACACAGGTGTCTGAGGAGTGAGCACAGCAACACCACTCCCCTCAGCACTAGGCCCAGGCATGTTGGGTTTCCTTATGCTCAAAGAATGAAAGGATGCTGCCATGCTAACATTGCTGCTGGAGATCAGTGTGATGCCCGTTTACTTGGGTGTACATCTACAAAAGAGGACAGGGAGGAGAGCTGAGGCTCCACCTTCCTCAACCTTATTATCTGGAGTAGATGGGCAGAGGTGGAAATAAGTACATGCTCTACCCTCTTCAGAGTGATTTGGCTGCCTCACTCCCCAGGAATTCTCGGAGGCATGTTATCTTCCTACAATGACACCCCAGGCTCCTGCTGGTGTGGTGGACCTTTGCCCCAGCCATGATGAAGAGCTGTTGTGCAAAGCCACAATTTGATCCTTTGGGGACTGTATTTAGAAACATAAGTATTTACACTTAATATGATACACAGTAGATTTTGAGCATGAGCCCGCAAACCTTTACTCACGTACATAGCCTCATGGAAGTCAGTGGGACTACTTGTGTGAACAAAGGGTGCAGGACTAGACTCGTATGGTCTTGCCACACTACAAATGCTAAATAGTCACAGATGACCTGACTGCTATGAAATAAAACAGTGTCCCCTTTGAAATGATATTTTGCAATGCTCCCAAGCATTTTGTTTCCTTGTAAATTAACTGAAAATGCCTAATCAGGGAAGAGCGAGACATGCTCAGACATGGAATCACAGTTGATGTTGCGTTCACACTCAGCCTCATGACGGTCTGTTAACTAACCTCTTTCAAATTACTTTCCGGTGTCCTTGCCAGTCACAGCATTTGAGCTTCTTCACCAAGGTTATGGGGCAACAAGTTATACACTATGCCTGTGAGGTAAGAATGACAAAGATTGACTCGTTCATTTAAATTTCTCTTACTTTGCAGAGTAAAGAGCATAGAGTACTTTCCAAATAATGGGTTTGGATCGTTGTCTGCAGAACAGATCATTTTTCATTTAATATTTGTGCTTCAGCAAAAAGTTTGAGTGAGATCTAAGCTCAGGTGAAGAGACACCTATAGCATTATATGGGGGCTGGTACTTGTTCCCCATTGTAAGCTTGTGTAAACTCCTTAATTCAGTGGCATTCTTCAGTACCTGGGGGGAAATAAAATCCTTCAACTTCCCCAAAGCTTCCCCATGGATATAGATCCATGCAAACTCTGATCCACTGGCCATGCCCCACCCCCCTTTCCCATGCCCCAAAATGATCACATGCTGATAGTTTAGCCATGTTTTTCAAGGAGACGGTGTCATTTCTAGAGTTGGAAGTTACCTAAACATTTAAGAGATGCCCAAACCAGAGCCACAGAGCACTGCTGAGCTTTGGGACCTGAGTTCATCCTTACAAAAGGAATTCATATCTATAATAATTATGGGACTACCTGAAGACAAATAGGAAATATTTTACATTTAGTTTCTGCCATACTGTCTCATAACCAAGAGTGCCAATCTCAGGACAGATTGTCAAAAAGCAGAGGAGACATCCCAAACTGTTTGTGTGGTTAGAGTTCACCAACCCAGGAACAAATGCAAACTCCCAAAGTACTACAATAGTCTTATAATGGAGTCGCAGACCGTCCCATTGGACATGCCAGTTTATATTGCCACCAAGGCACTCTGGGCTAAGTGGTCACTGATACCAAAGATCAAAATATTCAGGTTGCTCCCAGTCCCAAGAGGCCAGTCACTAACCCCAGGTCAATTTGTACCTTAGATTTCACACCAAATACAAAGCCTGTAGGCAATCCTGTAATAAATTGACTAAAGGTTTATTAACTAGGAAAGAGAACTAAGAGTTACTTACAGGTTAAAACAAGTAAGCCTTTATACCCAAATGAGTTTCAGTCTGTGATTCACAAGGTCATGGAGTTCTAGTGATATGGCAATTCAAAATGTCTTTCAGAGCTAACCCATGCCAAGGAGCCTGGGGATCTCTTGCTTATGTTTAGGAATCTTTGTCCCTCAGAGTGCAGATAGCATAAAAGAGATTCAGTTTCTCTTTGTCAGGGCTTTTTATCCCCTCCACTCAGGAGTCCAAACTGATGGGATGAGTTCATGAGTCGGTTTTGCCTTCCGGGCAGGCTTTAGCAATGCAATCATTAGGGCGTCTCTCCTTTGCTGCTACACTATACCCCCATTTGAATTCAACAGGCCATCTGGGATGCAGGATGAGCCCTTTACCTGAATTCATGCTTGTTTTCCTGTTTGGTGAGTTACACAATTACAGAAGCTTACAATGCAAACACTCAATATAACTTTACCCCATAGGCTCTAGAAGTTATAAGTGAGATCAATACATGCAGCATCCTACAAGCATTTTACAAAGTCTAAACACATTCTAATAAACTTAACATCTAATATCTACTTTGTTAAAACACATGTAAGCAAATCTGGTTTCCACCTGTGCATTTTGTTCAGCGAGGCCTGGGGCTTTGTTATGAGCTGGCACCTGGTCTGCCAGTGTCACAATTTCATTTTAATAAAACTTGATCTTGGCTCTGCATATTGAAAATAACTTCTGGGGCAGGAGTTTGACTTCTTTATTGTTACAAAAGTAGCATTTTGTTTCAAGGACAAAATAACTAATTATCTTAAATTTGTAGACTTTAAATTGCAACTATGAATGGTTCTTTCTATTAATCAAAGACAAATAATTACCCAGAACTATACAAAGCAATTCCTGGAAGATTGGAGTCCAATTGGAGCTATAATGACTCTTCACAAAGTGTTCCTTTGAATCTTTCCCCCAATTATTTTGATCCATTACAGCCATTTTAAAGTGCAATACTATTTGCTCCCACATAGTTGTTCGCTTTTGCCATGCACTTTAACTGTTCTTTTGGTATTAACAGCATGATAACAAAAATCTTCCTTTCCCTTAATCTTTTTATCCATGAGTACATGCCAGATCACTGATTTAGACTTCTAGATTTACCATTGATGACATATACACAAATGCTGTTTCCAAGTACAGTAATTTTGTGGAAGAGATTGGCATAAATATTCTTTTATATAATAAAACATGAAGGAGGAAAAGGAAGATTTAATTACCAAGACTCAATTGCTATTTTGAACTTCTGCCTTTCACAAATTCAGAGGAAACATTTAAATTAAAGTAATATTATGTCCTGTGATAATTTTTGTGTTTTATTGTTGTTTTGCTTAATACATTTCCCTCATTTTCTGTATAACAGGAGGGGGAAAGGGTCTAGATAAAAGAAACAAACCTATATATATATATATATAGATGAGGTTGGTAGTACCACCTTTTATTAAGGTCACCTGCTCTTCCTACTACAGCAGCCTGTTTTCAATTGCATATAACTTTGCCAAATGTTAATTGTTTGGGCTGAAATTTTTCATGCCTGGTGAAATTTCATCAGGTTGAATGATTTTGGAAAATTTCAGCCAAATTAGTTCAGTCATTTCTGAAAATGAGAGTAGGGGAAAACGACCACATTGTTTTGCCCATCTCAAAAAATGCTGGTGACTTTTATTTGAAAATCTTTAATGCTCCCATGTGTGAGAGCAAGGAATTGAAATTTGTCAGGCAGCTGGCCTTTGTGTCAGGGATGTGTTTTTTGCTGTCCCTGCGAAAATCAACTCAAATTAGACCAAACAATAAGCCTTTGAATACTTGAAGTTTGCACATGCTCAGTAGAGACTTAGATTTTTACCAGTTAAATTCCAAAAAGATTTAATTGGCACTGAGCATGCGCCAGCCTGGGACTGAGCAGGACTTTCCCTATAATTGCAGCTCTGAGCTGTTCTGGGTGATCCTCACACTTGAACTGAAAACAGAGAGCTGTCTCTCCTGTGTCCTCAGTGATTCCCTGTGTATTCCCAGTGATTCCAGTGTATTGATCTTACACTGTAACAACCAGCCGTGGGTCAATGCACACAGCAGCTGTTTCCTCATGTGCAGCTAATTATTTGACCAACAACAGATGGCTTAAAAGGCAGCAGCTCAGGCAGACAGGGGCTGTTTTTAAGGAGCCTGAGGTGGACTCTGGACTGGCTACAAACTGGGAGGAAGCATGGCAAGGAGCTGGAATCTCCAAGAACAAAACACTCAACTGAGATGCTCCTTGAGAGGGGCCTGGAGACCAGTAATGGCAGGAAGTGGCCCAGGGAAGCAGTTGTGAGTCTGAGGGAGCATATATAGCTGCTTATTACAGGGTCTCTGGGTTGGAAGCCAGAGGAGAGGGGAGACTTGGGTTCCCCTACCTGCTTCCGTGTAAGGGGCTGTAAGGCCCTCCTGATGAAAGGGGGTAAGGGCTATTGAGCCCAGAGTAGGGATGAAGACCTAGCATAAGGCCATTGAGTGGTTTGTTTGTTGGAGTCTCTATTACCCCAAAAGGGGTGGGACTATAAGCAACCTGGCCAGAAGGTGAAGTTGTAAGAAGGGAGAAAACACCACTGGCACAAAGTGCCTGTTGAGGGAGCAGCCAGAGACAAAGAGGATGCTATGCCATATTAGAGGATGCTATGGCCATAAGGTGGTGCACTGTCTGGTAAATGACCCCTCTACATCCCCCTGCTGGATTCAGGGCTTGTCTATGCTACCAATTAGTTTAAAGCAAGCTGAGGTGTGACTCTACCTGGTGCCAGCCTGCTCTGGACTAACTGTCCCTGTGGACCCGGCTGATGTGCATTAACAGTTCATTAAGAGACTGACAAGGAGAGCAAGGGAAACTAGAACTGTGAGTTGAGCTGTGGGGGATTCTGGAATTGGCTGGACGAGGAAAATTGGGAGTTGGGGGGATATGGAAATGGCTGGCCAAGGAGGTGTGTAGAGCTGTTTCATTTTCACACACACAATTGCATTGCTGGATGATTTGATCCCTTGTATGTGCTGAGAATTTTACTCTAGGTTCTGTGTTAAACTTGAGTACCTGTACCAAGTAAAACTTTTTGTGTAAGAAACTGCATTATCATCAATACGATAATGATGAAGGCACCACTTAGCGTCTCAGGTAGGATGGGAGTTTCATTTCTCTAGGCTCTGTACAAATGCACAGGCAGGCTGGCTCAAAAATTTGGCTACCTAATCAAAGCCCACATGCGACAACCAATGGATGGGAAAATGAGGGGAACAGTCATATGATCGTATGCTTACTTAGCTTTGCTGTGTTCACAACTTGATGGTTCTGAAGTATAGACATATTCTTTTAAAAACAATTAATCAATTAAAAAAAGTTCCATTTAAAAAAAAAAAAACCTTTCCTGTCCAGATCTGCCAACCCTATGGCAGAAACATGCAGTTTACAGATTTCTAACCTTGTACCAGGAAAATCCCCAATTTAAAGGGAAATCCTGATCTGATTGACCTCCAGCCAGTCATAGCTGCTACATTGTGCTGAAGGAGAGCATGGTCCCTCAGCACAGAAGATGGGTAAGTGGAACCGGAACAATACTGTAATCATAATTGCAAGTATTCACACAGAAAGCTATTTCTAAGAGTGGTGCTCATCAGTCAAGGAAAGGGAATATGTTATGGGTCCTGTGCATCCCTTCAGAGCAGTTTGAATTTCAAATGGCAAATATCATATATTCTATCGATGCTGCCAGCAACCATTCGGAGGCTGAAACACATAAAACATTCATAAAATAATAATGAAAAATAAGCACATTTTCGGAAAATGTGGTCTGTTCTTAGGCGATTCACAAGTAGGAAAAAATGGTATAAATTCAGTGAATTAATCGTTCATTGTGTCCAGTTCAGCAAACGGTGTGATCAGTCAGATTACCGGGTTTTTTTTTTTTTTTTAAGGAAGCCAGGAACACTTTTTTTTCCATTGCTTATAGTCCAGTGTCCTAGTCAATGTGAGTTGCTTGTTCAGACTTCTTACCTGCAGTTGTTTGTACTTGATAAGTATCTGAAGCACCCTGTCATCATGACATTGTATCCGACATCAGGGTCATAAATTTTCCATACTGGACATATGATATACATTAATGTAACTCTTATCATGCACTTGAAGATGGAAAATACTGCATAGAAACTCTGTAGTAGTTATGAGGAGAACTCAGTGCCAGTTAATCTATAGTCTTATCAGTGAAATGTTGGGTAATTACAGTATAGTGTGTCTGGTATTATGAACTCTTGGTCTGATTTTTGAGAGGTACTGAGCACCTCTTCATGCCCATTAAAGTGAATAAGAATCGTACATGCTTCGTATCTCTGAAAATCAGGCTACTTATTATTTTCCCTGCACACGTTTTCATTTTATGTAGACCTTTAGAGATTTTACTTTCCTTCTGTTCTGCTTTCTACCTGTGCAGCCCTCCTTATGCAGGTTTCTGGCAGGCAGTAACCAAGCAAAAGCTGTTATAAAATCCTCTAGCTAGTCCAACTTTGTCTCCTTTTTCCCTCACTTCCAGAGATGTAAGTTAATACTTTTGATTAATACAGAAGATTTTACTTACTAATAAATTGATACAGGGAACCTCTTGACAGAATTCAAGGGGAGGAGAGAGGAAGAGGAGAACAGTGTCTGCACCAAAAGAAATGAGCAGATGATAATCTTTTTTTCCTGTCTCCCAGTTTACCACTTATGCAGACTAATGGAATAAGCATAGTATTGCTCATCATAAGATAAAAATACAGGCAAGGGAAGAAGAAAATGACAAACCCCAGCAAGAGAGCATTTATCGTCAATAGGGTAAGATTCAGTAAATTATGTCCCAAAAATCAGAACTCATCCAGATGTGAACCACCAGGAAATGATCTCACATAATCACTACTTGGAGGGCATGCCAACCAAAAGAGGCATCTGCTGAGGAAAAGACACTAGTCCCAATTGCATCTGTAGTGCTCTTTAGAAGTATCCTATCTTTCATTCAAGAGGCAGAGACTGATCGAGCAAAATGGGTGTTAATTTTGATTGGGCATTGAATTTCCAATAATTGTGCATTTCTGTGATGTATGAATGTACCTACTTTGCCAAGACAAAACAAGAGGCAGGGGAAACTTACTTCTGACTTTCATGGGATTTGGATGTCTTGAATTCTAGAGTACAATCTTGCGAACGTTATAGCTCTGAGCACATCCAGCAGGTACCAAACCTCTTTTTATCAGCCTTGGAATTAGGGCAGAAGCCAGATAAAACATTGTTCTGGTTCCAATGAGAAGATGCTGAGACCTCTGAGTGCAAAGGGAAACTTTTTCTATTTAGAAAATGAGGTAAAGGAAAATAAGGAAAAATAATCTAACTTCCCCATCCTCCTGACTGATCTAGTACTTGCTAAGAGCTAGATTGTGAGACAGGCTACACACCCACGCAGGGGAGTAAGAAGTTCCCTTACACCATAGTTCTGGCTACTTGACCCTTGGATCTGGGCATGCGGGGTTAACAGGCTCTGTGTACCCACTTACTCCCTTACATCCTCCACTGCGGCAGGTGGGCACAGAATGGGGGTCGGAGGGGGAATGGATGAAGTTTTGGCTTGCCGCCCTGTCCTCCCACCAAATCATCAGCAAGAATAGATCATAAAAGGGGTAGTAATTTATTATTAGTATAGGACAGCCGTGAATTATGCTTCTCTGGGAGCGAGGAAGGAGGGAGGGAGGGAGTTGTGGCTCCTTCATTGGGGCTCTCTGGAGTGGTGCAAGAATTCATTGCCTCTCACTGTGGACTCCCTCCTTGAGACACAGCCCTAAGAAAAGCTCCTTCCAAGGTAAGAGGGAAAGCATGAGGGAGGCAAATGACTGAAAAGGTGGAATACAGATGAATAAAGGACTTTGGACCTAAGGAAGGACTTTAGACCTACACTGAATGTTGTGGGGGAGAGGCCAGCCCCCACAGGGAGTGGGGAAGGAGTAACAGGTTTCTAATCTTGCTCTGCCCCACCCCAGCCCAGCTCCACTCCGCCCCAGCCCAACTCTGGCCCCAGTCACAGTTTCACTCTGCCCCCTGCTCTACACCCCAGCCTGGGTCTGGCCCCCTGACCGGCTCCTCTCCCAGCCCCAGTTCCCACCGTCAGCCCAAGATTTGCTGCTGAGGAAGCCTTGGCTGTGCAGTAATGGAGGAGCAGGGGGACGCACAGATTCTGTTACTGGTAAAACTGGTGAGGGGAGTGTGACAGGCAAAGTTTGGGCACTACTGCAGTAGATCTTCCATGCCAGGGAAGTCGCCCTCTGCTATTTCATAGGCCATGATCTATCAGAGTGCTTAAGCACATGCTCAACTTCAAACATGCGAGTACTCCTGTTGGAGTCCATGGAACCACTCAGATGCTTAAAGTTGAGCATGCACTGTAGTGCTCAAATGGATGAAGGTCTAAATCTCTTAGCAGCATTTACAGCAACATCTGCAAGGACTTCTGAGGTGTGAAATGTCTGCTCCAGAAAACATCAGCTTTTATATATTGAATGTGGCTTAGCACTTCTACCTTGGAAAGAGAATTGCCCAAAAAGGTGAGTTGGGTAGAGCTGATGCTAACTGCTGAATTTGCGCTGGAATGCCAGGTACTAACTGCTTGTCTAAATTTTAAAAAACTCCCCCCTCCCCAATTTAACTCACAATGGAACATATTAAGGGGTATTAAAGTTACCTATGACTGTTAATGTGTGTGTTTGTCAGTTATGAGTGATGTGGTCTGCCAAAACAATTTGTTTCTAATGATTTTAACAGTTTGAAAAACCTCATGTTTTATTTTAATCTGTTAAAATGAGACCGGAGATCTGCTAAGAGGCAATGCAATACCAACTGGCTGTCTAGATGTTCCAAACAGATTAAGAGTGTCCCTCAGTGACAATTATTGGTATTTGAGGGCTCTGTTTCAGTGAAAACCATCCTCCTTTACCTCCCTGCTTTCTACCAGTTTGTCAATCTCAGGTCAGCATGAACATGCTAATTGACTGCCTTGTTAATTTATTTATGGCTAAGGACAGAAAGAGAAGCTCTGAATGCTCATAATCTTCATCCTTGAGTGAGATCTATTCATGTTTTAAAGGAATGCCTTTAACCACCTTCCATTACTAATTTAGTTCATCGTCATGCACTATATTTAAAGATCATTAACACTGTGTAAGGTGCTGCATTATTATGGAAGGAAATGTACTGAAGAGGAAAGAATTACATGTCTCAGACAACAATTGGGGCTTTCAGTCATATTGTATTACAAGGAGAGGAGAAACTGCTCTAGCATTTGAAAGTAGGGTGCGGAATAATTATATTCAATTAACTAAGGACTCCTTGGGCAGCAGCCCAACCCAGGACTTGACATGGCCCGACCATAGAAAAAGGAGGGAAATAAAGTGGTTTGAATTCTGTAGCTGTGCAGCATTGATAAATACAAGTACTGTGCCATTACTGGTTAAATATACATTTTATAAGGGAAACAAAGAGCTGATTTCATCCTAGTAAGTATAACATAGTTTACTGTTACACAATTCCTTTGCAAACTCTGCACTGAACCAAGGCAAAATCTTGGTTCCAGGAACTCTTTAGAGCTACAAGTCCTATACACTTTCTTAGCTGCCCAAACCATCCCATTGTCTCAGATCAGAGTCCGATTCTCTCTTGTCCCCAGTCCTGTCTGCCAGCTAGTCTGCCTTTTGCTGAAATAGGTTGAGAGATACTGTGCACACAGAACCTCCCCAGGGCTGGGCATAGGGAACAGGCCATCATCAACTGTCTCAGATCTCCCATACCCACAAGAAAGCTCTTAATTTTCAGCCCCCACTTGGAGCTGGCTGTTTGGGAGAAACTGCTGAAAATCCATGCCTCTGCCTTTCAAAGAGGGCTGAAGGATATGGAGGAGGGGGAAAGCACACTCTGATCTTTTCCCTAAAACACTTAAGGCATGATTTTCAGTAAGTGCAGGCCCTTCTACAGTGGTATGTGCACACTCTGCATGCTCATGGGGAATGCACAATTACAGGGCTGCACATGCAAATCAGGCATTTGTGTAGGCACGGGGGTATTGGGGTCAATTTGCAAGAGGATCTGTCAAGTGTGCATGTGCATTTGTGCTAATTACCTGTTCTCCTCTGCATTCTCCCTTGTGTTGAAGTGGATGGGGACTGCCTTTGTCATCTGGTACCCATGTTTACTTGATGCCCTGCTAATACTTACTTAAGCTTTTGATAACCATCTTATTTTAGTTCAAGCCATTCAGTGCCATATTCCATAGGCAGAACTTCTCTGAATGAAAACAAAATCAGGGTTTCACCCTTTGAGTAGGTAATGGTGGGGATTACCCAGGGTTCCATCCAATAAATGATATCTCTCTAGCCAAATTGTTGTTCTTTAAAACACTGTAAATATATATTCATACAACCAAATGACAATTAACTGTGACACTGTAGCTGTTACAGTATTCAGTGGCAGTGTTTCACACTTTCACTTTCACTTCCGCTCTAGCTCTTATCTCTCAAGTATAGGAAGTTTTGCATGTGCCCTACTTTAGATGCCAGGGCTGATGGATGGAATTTCTTGCAAGAAGTTAATCTGCCTGGCCTACTCGGTGTTTGGTTACCTCTGGGCATCAACATTTTTGTCACCAAGATTTTGGCATACTAGCAGTTGTCACTACAAATCTAGCATTAGCTCATTGCAAGAGGAGTATTGGATACCCGATTCCAAAACAAACTTGTAAAATACTTGTAGGTATTTAGTATTTGCAAACCTCCAAATAAAACTAATTTACAATCTTATCACCTACACTATAACTCTTACATACTGTATCAGTCAGGTCATGGTATTTTCCAGTTATAAAGGTGAGAGCAAAGGAGAGGGAGAGGAGTAAAATGGGCATGTGCCGTCTTCGGCATCTTTATGATGTAAAAAAAGAAAGTCTGAAAGTGTTATGTTTAAAAAAAAAAATCTGCCTGGTTTTTTTTGCTCTCTCTTCCCCCGCCCCCCCACATCAGAAATCAAGCTCTTGAGTATGTTGACAGACTACCTGGTGAAAGGAGAGCTAGTGAAATGATGACAACATTGGAGAGACAATATGGGTAAGGTAATATATTTTATTGGACCAAGTTCTGTTGGAGAGAGAGACAGCTCTGTGTAAGCTTGAAAGCTCATCTCTCTCACCAACAGAAGTTGGTCCAATAAAAAATCTCACCCATCTTGTCTCTCTATCCTGGGACTACCATGGCTACAACAACCCTGCAGATATCATAGGAGACAATGACTTAAAGATAGACATTTGAGAAGGGACTGGTTTCTAAGCAGATAGTTAAAAACGTCATTAGTTTCTTTGTCAACCTCTATTTAGCAAACCAGTGTTTGCACTGACACTTGAACTTTTAACAAAGGCATCTTTGCCCCCCCAACAACAATTGCTCCCTCAATTGAGGTGTTAAAATCACAAAATTCACAGAAGTCCTCCTGCAAAACGAACAAACTTGGCACTATATAGATCATATCAGATATCAGTTCAAAATGATATAGTATCCAATTAGCTGTATGTGTCGGGGGGGGAACGACCAAAAAGCTCAATCTTCATATTTTAGGCATATTTTATGGAAGAAAAAGTCCTGTAAAGTCCAAAAAGGGATGACTGCAGCGGATTTTAGCACAATTGATTTTTTAAAAATGTTTTTCCTTTTCTGCTAATCCTTTATATGGAAGTTTTGGTTAGAAATTTGTCTACAGAAGCTGTTTCAGTTTTTCTAACTTGCAGCTGATCCAAAGACTCTTGAAGTCAATGGGAGCCTTTACATTGGCTTCAATGGTCTTTGGACAGACCCTGTGTGACATTTCACCTGCAATCTGGACTGGTGTGTAGCTCTTTTACCCCAATTCCTCACACCAGGGCCCCAATTTACCCTGCTTTCCTGTGTGAACCATTCACGCCCGGGTCAGCCCACGCCCAGCCTCCTGCAAGTAATCAGTCCCTGACCTAGTGAAGGTGTGCTTCTGGCCAACCCCTTATGGGATAGACTCCCAGCAAACAGCCCCAGATGCAACCCCAGGAACTGCCATCTTGCAGGGTTCAGTGCTGTACACTGCACCCTGCAAGCTCATTTACATTTGTCTGTCAATTTATCAAAGAAATTGATATGCACCAGCTTTGTCACTCTAAGTGAGGTCTCTGCACACACTCAATCCCTACGCACTGTTTTAGATAAAACAAATAAGTTTATTGACTGCAGCAAGATTTTAAGTGATTCTAACTCAGATTAATATAAATCAAGAGTTTAATAAGTCAAGGAGTTGGTCACAATTAAATAAAAGAACTCACACCCTAGCTAAGATTAATATTTCAGTAGCTTTCCAGTCTGTGAAGATAGCTTACCCACAGCTCGTTGCGATGCCTCTTGCAACCAGGTCTCCCCTGTGGGTAGGTGCCAGTCTTTGATGTTGTTTGGAAGATAGATTCCAGAGGGGAGTCCTGAGGCAAAGATGCCTCAGCTTTTAACAAGTTTCCCCGACACCCCCTGGGGTCAGGTGATCAGCCATGACTGGCAATGGGCATGATTTCTTCCGCTTCAGCCAAAGTGCTCACAGGTGCTTAGGCCACTCCATTGTTCCTGTATGCATGCCTCTGCTGGGCATAGAAACACCTCTTTGTGTTCATCTGCATCTATTCAAGCCATGTGACACACATTTTGGGATATGAGATAGCAGAGTTTTATATCTGTACATATGTATGACATTGCAGGAAACATACCACAACAATAACGTTCAGTATGCCATGAGCATTCCAGAAACACCTTACATGACATATTTTGCATTAGACAATACACAGTTACACTATAAGGGTAAACATGAATGATACACAAATCACACTATAAGGGTGAACATGGGATACAACACATCACACCCCCTAAGAACAAGAATGAGCAGTGCCTCATGTGAAAAAAGTAATGTAATAAGATGACTATAGCTACAGCTCTGTTTTCTCAGGGTCCTTCTATGTTTGCCACATCTCCTCCTCCATGTATACTTATTTTGCTGTGGTTTAACCATAAGTAATGGCTGTACTCTGCCACTGTAGCAGAAGGTTGGGGATTATTTGAGGAATTATGTAAATTGTTGATGAACTCTCCTCATGAAGATGTAGAGAATTTGGAAAATAATAAATAAAATAATATACAGAATGATAATGGGAAACAAGGAAGAAAAGTGGGTAAGCCTCCTGATAAATATAATAGAAATAGAAAATATGCTGGGAGAAAAGCTAAATTTAGATTCTATCAAACCCTCTTTGAAAAAGATAAGAAAAGGTTGGCTAGGATCATTATGGGAGAACCTGATAAAGCGACATGTAAGATAGCAGTTAAGGAGATTGAAACCTATTATAAAGAAATTTTGGGTAGAGAAGGACATGGGAATACCAGAGGATGGCCAAAAGTAAAAGAAGTGGTAGATAATGAAATTTTAAATTGGCCTTTATCAATTGATGAAATTAGAGAAGCCTTAAGAGAGATTGATAATAGTAGTGCTCCTGGACCAGATGGAATTAAGGTTAAGGATTTATGGGATATTTATAATTTAGACAGTAGGATTTTAGTAAGGATTTTTAATATTTGGTTTTTAAATAGACAGATTCCAGAGTGTTTTAAAGGCAATCGTACAATCCTAATTCCTAAAGTCAAGGATCCACAAGAGTTGAAGAAAATATCATCTTGGAGGCCATTGACTATTGGTTCGATTTGGATTAGGTTGTATACAAAAATTTTAGCTAAAAGATTATCAAGTGCTGTTAAATTATGCCCCAGACAAAAAGGTTTTATCGCAGCCTCTGGCTGTGAGGAAAATATATCGATTTTAGAAAAGTTAATTAAAGGGGCCAAGAAAAATAAAGACGAAATAGCTGTTGTTTTTATTGATCTTGCTAAGGCATTTGATTCGGTTGGCCATGGTCACATTTTAAAGGGGTTAAAGAGATTTGGGATATCAGAGAGTTTTATTGATATTGTAAAGGATTTGTATACAGATTGCTACACTGAAATTAGTGTTGGTGAGGATAAGACAGAACCTATTTTAATTAAGAGTGGAGTTAAGCAAGGTGACCCGCTCTCCCCTATTTTATTTAATATAGCCATGGACCCTCTTTTATATAAATTGGAAGATGAAGGAGATGGTTTTATAGTGCAGGGTAGAAAGATAACTTCATTGGCCTTTGCCGACGATATCGCTATATTAAGTAGGTCCTATAAGGGGATGGTTAAGAATTTAAAAATTCTCAATCAGTTTTGTAAAAATTCAAGTTTAAAAGTAAATGTTAAAAAGACAAAGGGCTTTCATATTTTCCCAAGCATGGGAACATATGTTATCAACCCAAAAGATAAATGGGGATTAGGTGATGAATTAATTGATTATATTCAACCTGGTGAGTCTGAAAGATATCTAGGTGCAAGAATAGATCCATGGGTGGGAGTGGCTAACAATTCCCCTAAGGAAAAATTAATTGATTGGTGTGAAAGTTTATGTAAGGCTCCGTTAAAACCTGCGCAGAAATTGATAATTTTAAAAGTTTACATTTTAACAAGAGTTTTTTATGAATTACTTTTAATCGAGCTGCCACTTTATATGTTAAATGAATTTGATGTTTTAGTTAGGAACACTCTTAAAAAGATTTCACATCTTCCTCAGTGTACAACTGGCGGGCTATTCTATGCTAGAACTAGAGATGGGGGTTTAGCAATTACAAAATTTAGTACCCAAATTCCAAACATGTTAATTCGTAAATGGAGGAGACATATTGTCTCCAAAGATGATTGGATAGATTTCTCGTTTTTATATGCTGGGGAAAATTTAGTGGAGAAAATTTTAATATATAGTCCTAAAACGGCTAATCCTAAAACGTGGAGAGATGAAGAGTTTTTAAAATGGAGTAATTTAAGATGTCAGGGAATTGGTATTAAATATTTTAAAAATGATTGTATTAGTAATTCGTTTTTAAAATATCCTTGCTTGGCCAGGTCCTCCTCTCTGATTGCGGCATTGCAAACGAGAGCGAATGTTTTTCCCACCAGGGAAGCTCTAGCAAGAGGACGGAAGATGGAGGAAGGGTTATGTAGATGGTGTGGTAAGGTCAAAGAGACAATTCCTCATATCTCTGGTCAGTGCATAAAAATGAAAGAAGCAAGAATTAAAAGACATAATAGAATAGTTAAAGCACTAATTGATAAAGTAGGAAATAAAGGATGTAAAATTTGGATTGAACCTTACCTTCATAATAAAGAAGGGAAGTTGAGAAAACCCGACCTCATTATTGAAAAGGAAGGAGTGGTAGCCGTTGTGGATGTCACAGTTAGATGGGAAGACAACGCTGACAGTGTGGAGGCAGCCCACATTGAGAAGGAGGCATACTACTCTGAGTTGGAGGAGGAGGTGCTGCAGCTCACTGGTGGGAAGATCATCCACTTCTTTGGATTTGTGGTTGGGGCGAGAGGTAAATGGAGTGAAAGAAATGATGAAATTTTTAAAATTTTAGGTATTGATAAATTTAAAAGTTTTAAAGAAAGTGTGTGCAGACTTGCTATGTATGCTACGACGGATATGTTGGCTCTTTTTAGCGATAAACAGTGAACCCGAACATTCATTTCGTGTATCCTGTGGATTTTAGATATATTTTAGATATATTTATTCTCCATATTTTAAATTTTATCAATGGGCTTTAGTTTTCATACTATTGACCTGTTGACTATGTTTAACTGTCCTTTCATGTAATTTAATTTAATTTTAAAATTAATTGAATAATAAATATTACTTATAGGTTAGATCTTGATTTTAGATTATCTTAGCTACTGAATACTAGATTGGACGGCGGACTGGCCGCATAGTAACCAGGAAAGGGCAGGTATTTACGCCTGTACAATAATAGAGGATTTATTTTTTTACATTTATTTTGATTTGATTGCTTGGTTAGACTTCTTTGTGGCAGATCCACACTGACATCTTCTGTCTTCAAGCCAGGAGTTTTGTACATGAAAAAGACTTGTAGTGCAAATTCATTTGTTTTGTGCAGTTCTTACTGATAGTAGGGGTAACGTCTTACTGCGGAGATCAAAAGAAGGCAGCAAAGGTATTAAGTCAGGCAACCTTTACTTTATTTAAAGCCATTGGAACACTCTGGTTATCTAAGTTTTCTAACCAAACTCTAGTGAAGGCTATTAGTTCATTGAAGTGGAGTCTCTGTATTTCAATAATAAAGAATAAATAATAGGCTTGAAACGGCAAGGAAAGAGTGATACTATTATAATCCAACAACTGGCCTGCTAGCACTTCCCTGACCTCCAAAGTGACCCTGAAATTGTCCAGTTCTAACTCTGATTCGTTCCAGATCCAAAATTTGTCAATATATTTAATTGCATCTGTAGAGTGGAATTTCTTTTGTGAGCCAAAGTATTGATACATTCCCTAGTGGCTACGTGATAGCCATCCCCTTTCTTAATAGCACATGTGATGTCACTTGTTTTCAGAGAAACGTGGAAGTCCGTAACTCAAGATTCCTTAAGATCTTAGGGAGGTAGTTAAAACAAAACTACAAATTGCATTTTAAAATAGCTACCATATACTTCTCTCCCTTCAGGAATCTTACTCTCATGCATTTTTAACCGTTAGCATAACTTCTGAAGTTTGCCTTTAAGCCACTGGAACTTTTTTTTTGGTAGGAAATTTAACACTACTGAGAATTCTGTCTCCTTTAACTGTGAATACTTGATTGGTATGTTTTAGACAATCTGACTTCCTTATTTTGATGTTATATCTAAGGTAGTGAGTGATAGATGGCATTAAAAAGTGCAAATATAAGTCATGTGACTTCATTCAACTAAATCAATAAGGATAAATATTTTTCAGTATGTCTGTGGGTTGGCTGAGGACACTCTAAAGAAGTTTAGCACATGACAGATGACATATCATCCAAAATTAAATTACATGGGGGAGAGGAGAAGTTAAATTATGATATATTTTCCCCACCAAATCTACAGTTAACAGAGATCAATCAGCTTATCGTGTGCCATCAAGAAAATCATCAGTTTCACTTCTACAGAACTTCTATCTAATTACGCTAATACAATTACTGAGGGAAGTGAATTGCTGAGTCACAAACAACTTCGCAAACAGCAATCCAACTGACATTTTTTATGTATGAGCATTGCCCTCAAAACCATTTCAAAGTCCACTTCTGTTAGCTTTCTTACATCAGAGAGGGTCCCTTCCATTTCTCTCACCATCAGCTTTCATGAAACCATTAACCAGTTAGGGTTAGAAATTGAGACTTAGATGAAATTCTGGCCCACTGACATCAATGGCAAAACTCCTAATGCATTTCTAGACTGAAATGTGAATGTATTGTGACTATGGGGCACGGGGAGGAGGGATTCCACATTCTATCTCAATGACTCCATATCACATTTATCACTTTACAAATATAAAATTCTTTCCTAACTGCAAGCTCCATAACCAGCCCCTTTTCCAGCATCATCACCAATAAAAAAGGTATTTCACAGGCTGGATTGTTAACTTCTTATATTTATCAGTTACACCTAAAGTTGGTCACTGTAGCAGTTTGGACCTGGCTCCCTTGCTGTTCAGCCCTCAGCCCCCACAAACTACATCCAGACCACCACACAGTGCTCCACCAGGCACTTTATTTAAAACAGGCTACCCACCACCATCTATATACACAGTTCCAAGCAGTCTCAGGGGTCTTACAGACTTATCCCTTAGTGGGCAGGGTAGAGCAGGGCTACAGCTACTCTGGCTACTTACTCCTCCCTTTCTCCTAGGAGCCACATCCTGGGAGCTTTTATAGGCCTCAGCTGTTCCTCATTCCTTCCTTCTCTGCCAGCTTGCTCAGCTGTCTCCAATCTGCCTTTAATTAGGGCTCAGTAGCAGGGGCTAGCCCCGCCCCCCTGGAATTCAAATAGTAGCATCCTGCTACAGTCACCCAGAGCTAGATCCACAAAGAGGCCATAGACTCAGCATTACAACACCTACCTTTAGGCACCCTGCTGCATAGTGGAAACCTCAGCCCTGAGTTAGGCATCCAAGCTCCCTATACAGTTCATGGGGAGGGTCAGGTGCCTAAGAATGGGTTTCAAAAATCTCATTATGGTGTACAATTCATACATACTATTATTTCCCCCTTCAATATAACCCATCACATATATGCTGTGTTCTCCAACAAGCAATTTGCTGTAAATCTCAACAGACAAGCTCAGTTCTTTCAGGGTGCAGAAGTGGACAGCATCTTGATTTCATGGCTGTAAACCATGGAACTTATTCCAGAGCCACATCTGGGAAGGTGTCAGTATGCAAAGCTAGTCTGAAGGCTCATCTTTTAAGAGTAGCTGTTTATAACAAATGTTTATAGCATGACCATATGCTACTTCGAGTAGATAATTTCTGGTCATTTTTTTTAGGGTTATAAGACTAATTCTGAATGCCACTTTATTACAAAGATTTTATTTGTTTGATTATTTGCTGCTTTGTATGATGATTCAATTTGCTTTGAAGCTCAATCTCTCTCTTGAGCCTGAAGGAGAGTACATCTTCCATTTCTTTATATAGACACATGGCATAATAATAGGGGACAAAGATGTAGGTACCTCTTGTGGGTGTTGTGTCTTAACCTCATAATTCTGTGTTGCTTTGGATATTGTTTTTTATTTTAATGCTCCTATAGTTCTGGGCTCATATGGGTGAGGAGAGCATGAGAGAAAGAATGAACCACATATGACAGATATCAATCATGCTGCTTATTGCACTGTTGGAAGGTGCTCAGATACTATGATGATGAGAGTGGAATTGAATAGAGTAGAATGTGTTGTTTGTGTGTCTGAATGAGTATGATGTCATCCTTTTACGGCTGCTCTAAAGAGAACACAGGGCTACATCTCCAGTACAAGTTAGGGGTGTGATTCCCAGCTTGTGCAGACATATTTGTGCGAGCTGCCATTGAGCTAGCATGCTTAAAAATAGTAGTGAAGCTACAGTAGCATGAGCAGTGGTGGCATGGGCTAGCCACCCTGAATGCAAACTTGCCTGAATCCCTTGGGTACATAGTTGGGGCAGCTAGCCTGTGCCACTGGTGCTGCCCTGTGAAGTTTGCCCTTATAATCAGCCACTTATCACAAAGTGTCTGGAACTCAGGTGTCACAGGGCAAGAGCAGATGGGGAGAGTTTGTTATAATGATTAAATGTTTGTACCTTGACATTCTGCTGAAGAGTTTTGGTGTGTAGAGTTGTCTGACCCAGAATCATTTCTATTTGCCTCAGCAGCCTGGTCTTGTAGTGTAACTTCAATTGCAGTAAATGTGAATTAAACTGTGGGGAAGAATGGTAAAGCATGTGTTTAGTAGCTTCTGGATCCTTTAATGCTAGTACTATCAACACAACATAGAGAAACAGTTTTTCATATTAAAATATATTCATAATCTTCAATATTATCCCGATGGAAAAAACAACACCCAGAAACAGGATATCTGGTCTTTTCCTAATGACAATGATTTTCAATTTGCAAATGAAGCTGCAGGTTTCTCTTGATATAGCAATTTTAATCAGCCTGGCCATTTCCATACTGAATAATAAATTATTTTAGAATGTACTAACACATGTACTAATCTCAAAGTAGGCACAGTAATTGCACTAGCATCTTCTGGTGAATGCAAGTTGCATACATGTAAGTGCAGACTGGGAGTTAGCTGTGCAAAGCCTCAGTTTATATGCATAGATGGATGCTTATACAAAATCTCTTGAGTATTTTCAGAGACTATGTTTGATACTTATAGTGAGTTACATGATTCAAAATCCATGGAATTCACTCCTTGCTGCAGAATGGTTGTGCTCCAGAACCCCAATGTTCATTTAAAAAAAATCATGTTTGTAGTCAGGGCCCCCACATGGGGGGGAAAAGTTACACTTTACTGGGGCCCAGCCCAGGCTGCAACCCCCATTACCATGAGGAAAAAATTGAGGCTAAATTGTAGATCATGCCTGAGGATATTTATAGAAACTTATTTCCCTGTATCTATGTATCTATTGTCCAGATCTTGTGAGATTTGCAAATCTTGGAGATTTGTAATTTTGTATCTTTGTAACTTTGTATCTTGGAGATTTGTAACTTGCCTTTCTGCCTCAGCATCCAACATCCTATGAAAGGCAGGGCTGTATAGTGGCTAGAGGAGGAGACTAGAAGACAGGATTTTTAGTTTCAGTTCCCTGTTCTAGTGCTGACTTGCAGTGTGACTTCGGGTAAGTCACGTAACTTCTCTGTACTTCATCTGTACACCATCTTTAAGGTGGTGTTTGAGACCTACTTCTCAGAGTATTGTGAAGCTTCATTCACTAATGTGTGAAAACACTTTGAGATCCTCAGCTATAAAGTATGCAGAATATCCACTGGTATTGTTCCACAACTGGGATATACTTTGCTTCCCCAAGGGGATGAAAGATGTGGTAAAGTGAAGCTAATACTTACTGTAGCCTAATGATCAACCTTCCAAACCAGAAGGCATTTTCAGAACTAAGTGCTAAAGAATGAACAGTTTTCCAGGTTATTGCCTGAGTGCAAGGCACTATGCAGCATATTAGGCCTAAATTATATTGCATAGAGCCTAGATTCATGTGATGCTGCCCCTCCCTGTAAGCTCTCTTTCACCTCACGTGTTCCTCTCCCAATTTAACTGCATATAGACACTGGTGTATGGAGAGAGACCCATTGACTTGCACAGAAGGTAGAAGAAAGACCTCACGTGCTGCAGATTTTTTATTTAAAAAATGTTTAACTGCTTTGGAGAAGTTGTCTGAGAGGAAGCTGGTGTTGGCAGCTGAGTTAGGAACAATTGAGGCTTTTGGCACATGGGAGAATACCTGGGTCTTGGTATCCTACAAGTAACTGGGACTTCTCGGTCCGGGGAGGGGATACACCTTCCTTTCCCTTGTGAGAAGGGAAGAGGTGACTTTAAAATGGGGAGTGAGGGGGAGAGTGGGGAAGAGCCTGAATTTCTTTCTTCACCCCAGCACATTTTCTTACTGTTTTCTGCCCTAATGTCCACCAAAACCTGCAGCAATGGATAGTATCTACATTTAGCTTGATGGTCTCCTAAAGTGGCCGGGTGTGAAATAATCAGCAATCTTGACACAAACCTGCCATCGCTGGGTTTCAGAGTCAAAACCACACTGAAATGAATGGTGCCAATTCAAAACTCTCAGAACTTTTGTTCCAGACTGCATTGTGCACCATGAGATGGGAATGTGAGAGGGCTCTGTTCTTAGTAAATAAGGTCATTTTCACAATCAAGGTCAGAGGTTTAGAACTTGATTCTCCTCTCACACCAGTTTTACACTGGTGAAACTCCTTTGACATCAATCAAGTTACTCTTAAAAACAATGAGTCCTGTAGCACCTTAAAGACTAACAAATTTCTGAGGGCATAAGCTTTCGTGGGCTGCAACCCACTTCGTCAGATCTTGCACTTCTTGCATCTGAGGGAGTGGTTTGCAGCCCACGAAAGCTTATGCCCGCAGAAATTTGTTAGTCTTTAAGGCGTTACAGGACTCTCGTTGTTTTTGTTTTTTACAGACTAACACGGCTACCCCTCTGGAACAAGTTACTCTTGATTCTCACATGTATAAGAAGAGAATCAAATCCTTATTATTTGTTAAGTGGTAACTTCAAAAGAGGACAATTATATAGTCATCTGCATGACCATTGTGAGCCAGAGGCCCACACCTAACACACTGTTTTCATGATATATACCCAAAATGTGGCATGTGAGAGATCATTGGAAAACCAATTAGTCACTGATCATTAATATTTTTGCATGATGTATGTATGGGGTGTACAAAGCGTTATCAATATATGCTAGAATTATGTTCTTAAAATGTTTGGCAAGTAATGAATAAGCACAGTCTGCCTTAGACAAAGGAATGTATTTGCTTGTCTGACCAGCTTGGTTGCCAACCAAATCTGCCAACAATCAAGGTACATTCGCATAAAAGGTAAACAAAGCCATCAAACTAGCGAATGGGGGAGCAGCCTCTTAACTATCACAAGGTGGGGAAGAGACTGAAAAAAATAACGTGGCATCAGCTCCCTTGTGGATACAGTGAGCTGAGCCCTTGGGAGGGCTTCCTGCTTCCTGAAGCAAAGTCATTGAACTTTGGAAGATATAAGTAACGACAGATAGCCATTTTGGCAAGTATCGCTCCAGGGACTAAAGGCAGCAAAGTCATGAAGTCAGAGGGGGCTGAAGTCTCTGGGAACTGAGTATAGGTGTAAAACCTGCTTGAGCAACGATTGTAACTTGCTGAAATTAAGTTTTAGCTGTAGAAGGATATGTTTACTTGTGTTTGCTTGTAACCATTTCTATCCTTATTCCCTCTTCTTCATATCACTTAAACCTATGACTTTTTGTTTAATAAACTTGTTTTACTTTTACTATAAATCAGTTCTGTGCTGTGATTGAAATAAGTGTTTTTGAAACCGCAGTTAAATGAATGAGCTGCTGCTTACTGTCTCTTTAAAGGAGCAGTGAGCTTAATAACTTCTGTAGATGTACCAGGAGAGGGCTGGACACGACAGGGCAGCCAATTTTGGGGACATTCAGGACTGGGGATGTAATAGGGTCACCCTCCAAAGAGTAACTGGACATTGGAAATCTGGGTGTGAACTCATGCTGGCTGTTGGTGTCAGGACTGTGACCCAAAGCAGCAGAGCATGTAAGGCAGCCAGAGTTGCCCGAGAAGTGGTGATACAACTCCTTACTGGTCTGGGTTGAACCCCAAAGCTTCATAATCTCATGATTGCATTATGTGTGGAACCCTACCTGAGACTGTCCCCACAACATGTGATAAAAACAAAACATATATAAAATAGCACAATAAGGCCTGACTGTGCAACCCTTACTTGCTTTGGTGGGCATGTACTCACATGAGTAGTCCCATTGCCTCTCTCCATTACCAATGCACTCTGTCTTCCTTTAAATCCTTCCTAGTTAAGCAACTCTAATTCTTCTTTCTGACTCCTGTGCGCACAATCCCTATCCCCTTCTCAGGGACTCCTCCACAGCCCACACCCCCTTTCTTATTGGAACAGGCTTTGGGCAATTTTTTCAAGAAGAAAATCGTTGCTATCAGGAGAGAACTCTTCTTCTGTGCTCCCTTCCCCTCCCCCCCCTTCTCTAATTCCAGAACATCACTCCTATTACGCAACAATCTATAAATATGCTCTCTCTTCAATGACTTTATCCCCTCCTCACTTCCCTCACTCTTTCTATCACCTTCTCCTTTTCCCTCTATTCTCATATCTCACTGTCTCTTATTAGATAATCTCCCCCCTGTGAACTGCTTAATAAACTAGACATGTATTTCTGGGAAATATTTAATACATTATTGTAACACTTGTCACAGTTTTTCATTATGAGCACAAATTATTTGTTCCAAATTGATTTGATGTATAGTCAGCTAAACATTCATAAGGTAAAATACAACAAGCAATTTATAATATTTGCATAATGAGTGGAAAGTCAAGGACTTTCCTCCCTCCCATGGTGCTGTTCCCCAGAAAGACATACTTGTATCTCTACTGCAAGAGGAATTTTTCTTTTTGAATGCAGTCAGTCTGTGGATCTATGGTGTGAGTTTTTTCATGGCATGATTTATCCTGAAAAAGTGGTTCTGCTGACAGCTAATATGCTGCTGAGGAAATGATATGTTGGTAAACAGTATTTAGTAACAGGAAACACAAGTAAAACAGAGATTCCCCTTCATATGAACACATAGGTTATACCCAGACAAAAATATATGCAAAAACATATTTACAGATATAGCGCCTGAGTCTGATCTCAGTTATACTAGGGTATATCAGAAATAACTTGTGGTATAAGAACCTATATAGACTAGACTAGTCCAATGACTTCATCAGAGTTACTCCAGTGCAAAACCAACGTAAGGGAGATGAGAATCATGCCTGCAGTATTTTGTGCAATAACCCCCCCATCAGCATCAAAAGTATTTCACTAGAGATTTAGGGGAAGTGCTAGTAGTTGTAATAAAAATAATATTTATACATCAATTATGTTCTAGCTGCGTTAGATAAAAACACAGTAGGATCACATAAAAATATCAAATTGCCCCAATGTGCTAAGCTGAAGGTTTTCTGGAATTAAATGTGTTTAAACCTAGAGGCACCATCAGTAAACCTTCTGAGGTCAGAGAAGAAGGCATTACAGCAACCAAGTTGCAAAAACCAAAAACTCCAATTAGCAAGAGTTGTATCCACTCCAGGGCTCAAATTGGGAAAGGACACATTAGAGCAATGACCCAATACTTTTTT
Source organism: Emydura macquarii macquarii (assembly GCF_026122565.2). Classification (NCBI taxonomy): domain Eukaryota; kingdom Metazoa; phylum Chordata; order Testudines; family Chelidae; genus Emydura; species Emydura macquarii. Next base: position 26,448,158 of record NW_027133034.1, read on the forward strand.
TGAGGCTGCCATTGTATTCTTCAAACTCTCAGCTTTCATTTAAAACCTAAATGTTTTTAGCCTTTCAGGTCTGGAGATGTTGTGGGCTTAACCCCCATCACCTGCAAGTGAAGGCACACAATTAGTCATTTGCACCTGGGGAGGTGAGTAGCTAATTGGCGCCTGGCCAAAGAGGGTGGAGCTACACTATAATAAGTAGACCGAAGCAGCTCAATTAGGGAAGGGAATTTGGGTTCCATCTTGTTGGCTGATGGAAGCCCAGGATTAGGGTGCATAGATAGATAGATAGATAGATAGAGATAATGGAGCCAGTATACTACAGGGACTGTGTAGGCTACTGCAAGAAAAACCCTGAGATATAGTTTTAAGTTGAGAAGAACAGACTTACCTAGCCTGAGAGGGTAGGAGAACTATTTAGTTTTGCTTGGACTTGTTTGATACCCCAGGAGGGGTCTGAGCTTAGGTGACCTGGTTGGAAGGCAAAGCCACAGAAGACCTAGGGTGAGAGGCAGGCAGCTGGCAGAAGTTGCTAGAACCCATGATAGCACCAGCATCCTGCCACATGATGAGAGGGTGCTCTAAGGGTGAGTGATTTCCACCACTGGAGGAAGCTTTGAAAACCTAAAGTGAATGTAAACTAATGTAGTGATTTCTATGTGATAGCCTGAAACAATAATTTTGAGAAGGATGATCTGCCCCATGAATTTCAGTATCTGATAGTAGGCAACTCAGAGGTTTAGTAATGGTGCTTTAAGTGTCAGCACTATAAACTTTCACTGCTAGGAGAAAGAAGAGGGAGAGGATTACATATCTCCACAACCAACTCCACTTTGATGCTATGAGTGGCTGGCAGTTGGGAGCTCTCTCTGTTAGACTAGGCTGCCTGCAGACTCAGCCAGATGTCACTGTCAGTTAAACTCAGTTCTCATTTTCAAGCTTTGCAACAATGAGGGCTAGAAACTTAATTTGTTCTTATAAAAGCTTATATTCTGCCATCACAACACTCTGGGATCCAGGGCTCTAGACCTATTGTGGGTCTGAATCCCACTGACTGGGACCCAGTCCTCAGGAGCCCAGGAAGACCCACATAATCATATTTTTGAACAGCTGAACAATCTGTTGTAAGTGTCCTCTCAGGTAGGCAGAGTTCAGCTTGTGGCTGGAGCTTGGGAGAGCACCACCACTTTTTTCCCAAATTCAAGTCCTGGTCTACTTAAGCCAGGTTAACATTGCTAACTCTTGCAGTTTTATCATGAGTCGTGTGATATTTGGTATGTTGCTTAAACTCTCAGCCCCAGGATGTGTGATTAGGTAAAAGTCTGATTTCTTTAAACTTCCAGTTCTCATGATTACAAGGAAATCTTTGACAACATGACCCATATGCTCTCTAAAGGCTCAAAATCCAGAAGGCAAATAACATTTTTCCATAAATTTATGATTGTTAAGCTGAGCTCCTGATTTTTTTTGTGGGCCTGTCCCATGATTTTAAAATGCTTTTTGTCATTCCTTCTTTCCCTTTCCCACCACCCCAAGAGTCCGGGCATTGCCCTGTATATACATCAGATAATACCTGTAATAAACATCCCAGCTCAAAATGAGAGCTGTTCTGAGCCACCACATATGTCTGAGGGGTGGGTGCTGCATGCCATCCAGGGGTCAACTGAGTGTAGTAAGACTACTGCCACTCCCAAATCAGCCACAGCATTGTTATGTTTTTAAAGATATGTCCATTTAAAAGACCTCTTAATGGAAGATAAGCACCCTTAGCCATGCTTCTGCCTGAATTTCCAAACTGTACTACCTAAGATAGATTATAAATATGTGTATATTGTTGCTTTGGTTTAGGCATAGATTGTCTTTAGGCAAATGGGTTACACTGATATAAAAAAAGTGTCCAATTAGCTGCTTGTAAACACAATTACATGTTATAAGCACACAGCTCTGGTAAATGTCTGTGTAAATTAGGTATGCAATTGCATGTGCATTTTGAATATTCAGTTTTGTGACTACACTGAAAACTTGGCCTTCAGTTGCTCATTCTATGCCCAGCTTAAAAATACACCCTTTCATTTTTCTTATGTTTGCCCTTTTATTCTTCCTACTTAAGTTATTCTAAGCCACAACCTTTCTCCCCTGAGAAAAGGAAAAATTTCATGGATATTAAGATAATTTTATTCTAAGTACTGAAGCTTTTTCCCCTGCATTTTGTACCTATGCTGAAACATTGCTCATATTTTGAAACATCATATATTAATTTTCTGCTAGATTCTGAAAGGGAGAAGACCTAGATAGGAAACTATTTCAAACATACACATTGCTGAATTCAGGCTTAAAGAACAGATTTTGCAAACCTGGCATCCCCTGTAAATCTCAGAGAATGAAAGGTACTTCACAGTTACTTAGGTTGCAAAAGCCAGGTGTGAGGATCTGAGAGGTAGCAAACAACTATGAAGGAAGAACAAACTCCAAAGAGGAATCTGAGGAGTTTTGAACACATTCTGTTGATGCCATAGTTTCTGGGAGATTCTTCCTTGATCTCTGTTTAAACTGTGGCAGCTTTTGAAACATATGTCTGTATCTTATGCTGGAGCCAGAAGCTGCTATCTTTTATGAATGGGTTACTGGAGGTCCAATGTGGTGGTGCCTGGGCTTTTCTCCATCTGCGTAATTATATTGATGTAATTTTATGGAAACATTCAAAAAAATTAACATGTCCACTATTGTTTGTCTGTTACTTTGAAGCCTCTTACAATTTCATTAGCAACCTGATTCAATCTGGCCAGAACTTTCACATCTATTATTAATCAATTTATTTAATATATTGTAGTGGCTCCCAGACTCTGATCAGAATTGGGGAAACTATTGAGCTGGCTGCTGTATGAAAACTTGGGTAGAAATGGGTCTGTGTCCTGAAGGGACAATCAAATCTGAAACAAAATACCTGAGTTTGACAAACAAAAGGGGGGGACGGACGGACGTTGGTTGTGAAAATCAAACCCTCTGGTTACACTGTTTAGCTGTTGCACAACTCGAGGGCCTCAAATACCTGAATTTTAAAACTAAATAGATACAACAATAATCTCTCCTCAGCTGCTGTGCAGCCTAGTCAGGGTTCCACACTAGATGATTACACCTTCCTGCCTTGTCTATACATTGCTTGATACCTAGCTATCCATGTACAGAGCTTAAAATGTTTTTTTTTACCCAGGAAGGAGCTTCTGTATTAATATGCAACTAGGAAGCTCCCTTGGGCATTGTCCTTTTGATTTATCCTATTGTAGGGCCTGCTCTGTTGAAGTCTGTGAGAGCTTTGGATCAAGTTCATAATGAGGCCAGGTCTAAATTACAGACCTATATCAGTGTGAAAAAGCCGCACACCTGAGCAACGTAGTTATACCTACCTACCCCCCTGGGTAGCCAGCGCTATGTCAATGGGAGAGCTTCTGCCATTGACATAGCTACCTCTTCTCAGGCAGATGGAATAACTGCGCCAACAGGAGAATTACTCTCTTATTAGCGTAGGAGTGTCTTCATTGAAGTGATACAGAGGCGCATCTGGGCTGCTGTAGCACTTTATGTGAAAACAAGCCATGAGTAATGAATCTGCTTTCAAGCAAGACAATGAAAACAACACTATCACTGCTCTGAAAAAGTGGAAATAAACTGTGCTGCTTATTGTAATTACCAACTACCACCATAAATAATATTCCACCTACTTTATACACAATTTCTGTGGGATTTGAACTAGAAGGATCTTTGGTTTTATAACCCAGCATCCTTTCTCTGAAGACCTGAAGTTTCTCCATTAGTTTTAATAGAGAACTTTTAAAATAAAAGGGATTGTGTGTGTGGGGAGGAAGGTGGATGTGTGGCTTCTTCTGGAAAAAGAAACATAATACACAAATTCTTTACAACATGGTGTTTTCCAGGTGCTCATATATGCTCCAACACAAAATAGTTAACTTTGAGCTAAGGTTGCTACTGCGCAACATTAAAACTCAGACAGTTTATTTCATACTCAGTGAGCACTAAAAAATAAGGTTTAAAATGTGAAAAATACTTGAAGTGTTGGAATGTAAGAGAGAGGATTTTAAAGTGACACGACAAAACAAAATTGTGCAGTAGTATATAGTGTGGAGTTCTGTGAAAATTGCATTAAAATCATTGCATCAAAACTATATGGAAAGTTTTGGGTAAAGCTGCTTTCAGGGCCAATCCTGGTCTAACTTGCCTCTGCAGTATGGAAACCTCAGCAGCTGTGTTACACCATCATCCTCTAGGGCCATGGATGCATCTGCAAATATGGAAGGGTAGAAGTTACTTTGGAGGTTGCCCTCCAACCCCATCTCTTCTATGGATTTCTTTCCTAAAGCTGCTATATATGGTACTTAGGCAATGATGAATAAGAGCAGCAGACGGATGGCTTCCTCCCTGAACTGCTCCAATGACGAGGGCTCTGGGAATAGGCTTGGAGCCGTAAACGGGGAGAGGATATAGACCATGTGGCTAAAGATTCTTTCCTCAGTGCACTAGGGTGGAGGGACACAAGCCTCTAGATAATACACCCCTCTATCTACCCTGGGCCTCTGCTGCAGCTGACTGGGGGGTTACTGGAGAACAGGATTAAATGGTTTGCATTGCTGTTTATTTTGTTAATATGAACATTTCATTATTTAACATTAAGTGCAAGAATAAAGAAAACACTTAGGTGGAATGTATTGGAACATGAACCTCCACCAATTTCCGTAGTACAAAGGAATACTTTACCAGCTGTTCTCATATGCTGTTCTCCTCAACATACACTTAGTATAGAGTTAAAAACTGTGCTCTCGGGGTTGTTTTCAAATGCCATATTTTAGTATAATAAACAACCACACAAGCAAACTTAATAATAGACCCTGGAGAGGTGTTCATTTGCAATTGCACAGGTTTCTGGCTAGATACATGTTTTGCAGGATTTTGAGAACATTTTCTAGCTTGAAATATGTTTTGGCCAGTATCCAGCTAGCTCCAACGCATCTTAGCAAACAAAAACTATGATGGGATATTTAAGGTTGTGGCAGAATACACACCATCCACCCAAAATTTTAAAAGCATAGAAATAAGAGGCTATGGGGAAAGATTAGTGTATTCCTTTCCTCCTCCATGTTGCCCACAGTACTGTCAATTACATCCTCCAGGATTCCATAAGACTTTCACTTCCCTCGCCAAAAGATTCCCAAAAGCAATACATTCCCAGCATCCTCAGACTTGCTCTCTAACACTAAACCTTTACAGTGACCTCATGCTTTTATATCAGCAGATCAGCACAGTGGATTGTTACACATTCCATATTATTCTGACTTGAAACTGCTGAAGTCATGTTAAGGTTTTGTATTAGAGTGCAAGTTTGATGGAGCTGAAACACAGGAAGGGACTTGCCAAAGTTCACTTAGCAGATCAAGGCAATGCCAGGACTAGAACCTGACTCCCACGCTGGTGTCTTCTGCACTAGATCATACTGGGATATGTTTATGCTAGAGCTGGAGGTGTAATTTCCAGCTCAAGTAGACATGCCTGCACTTGCTCTGATCAAATAGAAGTCTGAGACTCTATGTACATACTCAGGTGGCTAGCCCATCCCACTGCTCATGTTGTTGCAGCAACTCTTCTATTTTTAGCATGCTAGCTCAATCAGAGCTGGTGTAGGTATGTCTATTCGACCTGGAAATCATACCTCCAGCTCCAGTGTAGACATACCCATAGACACTTACCTTGTAAAGGGGTCTTGAACATGGAGGCTGAGTTCTGTTCTCAGACATATACACGCACACCTTCCATTAACTTTACTCCAAGCCACATATGTACATTAGAGAGCAGAATGTGTCTCTTAGAGAAAAACCAACATCTGATAAATGAACATAGAAGTCAATGTTAATTTTGCATGGGAAGGAGGAGAAAACAAACATAAAACACAATCCTCCATCTTCAAGTAAAAGTGTGCTGAAATGCCAAGGGAAAATGAAATCTGGTGGATCTGCCTGACTACCAGTTGGAACAAAAGGAAATACAGTATAACTGTTCTGAGGAATTTTCAGACACATCCTTAGTATTAGGATGTCTGAAATGGATTGCTGTAATTTGAAGAGCTGCTTCTAACAGTGATATGCCAATGAAACATTGCAGCTGATAGATCTGATTCTTGTCCCATTTTCATACAGGAATCATGGTCTGGAACAAACTTTCTAATGGACTTTCCCTCAGGGGAATACATACCTACAATTATCCATAAATTACAAGGCCTGAAGGGCCACTGTAATCCTTTCATCTGACCTCCTGTATAACACAGGCCACAGAACTTCCCCACAATGATTCCTTTTCACAATGATTTCCTTTCCAGCAGATCTTTTAGAAAACATCCAATCTTGATTTAAAATTTGCCTGTGATGGAGAATCCACCAAGCTCCTTGGTAAATAGTTCCAATTGTTAAATATGTGATGTTTCTCCAAGTGCCCAGAACAATAAGCCACTGTTAACCTGTTGGCTCAGCAAAAGAGCGCTTCAATTGTAAATCAGATGGCTGCTACACCTTCCAGTCTGCCTCACTAGCAAAGGGCCAGTCTTAACCTTGCCTAATTTGGCAATTAACTGATCTAGCGGCAAATATGCTAATGGCCTGTGATAGAATGTTAGAGGGGGTGGGTTCTGAGTTACTACAGAGAATTCTTTCCGGGTGTCTAGCTGGTAAGTCTTTCCCACATGCTCAGGGTTTAACTGATCACCACATTTGAAGTCAGGAAGGAATTTCCCCCAGGGTAGATTGGCAGAGGCCCTGGGGGGTTTTCGCCTTCCTCTGCAGCATGGGGCACGGGTCACTTGCTGGTAGATTCTCTCTACTTAAAGTCTTTAAATCATGATTTGAGGACTTTAATAACTCAGTCATAGGTTAGGGGTCTATTACAGGAATGGGTGGGTGAGGTTCTGTGGTCTATGTTGTGCATGAGGTCAGACTAGATGATCATAATGGTCCTTTCTGACCTTAAAGTCTTTGAGTAACAACCTAGTTCCCTACCTCCCTGGAGGAGTGTTTCTCTGCAGTAGCCAGCCTCATCACTGGACACTCACAGAAATTACCAAACATACTGTGTAATGTGCCAGTGGACACGCCAGCCTGTTAGTTTAGCTGAGGACCCACACTTTAATACACAGCACTGAGCTACATTTAGGGTAAAACCAAAAATAAATGTATTAAAGAACAAAGATGTAAATGATTGTAAGCCAGGATGGTAGAAGCAGAAAATGGCTACAAACAAAGTCAAACCAGCTTTCTAGTGCCCAAAATGTAACAGATACAATCCTGGCCTCAGGCAACTTTTCACTCTCAATCAATTCTCAGCGTCCTCAAGCCACATGGCTCAGAGATCCACCTTGCACAGATTCCAGGAGGACTGACCTCTTTGTTCCTTAGTTGATGGAGAACTTCCATGTCTTTCCCCTGCTTTTTATAGTTCAGAAAACCTTTGGAAAATATGTTTTTAAAAAGTAACCCCCAGACAAAGTTCTTCTCCCCTGCTGCTTGTTCCACATGGCCCAGAGGCTGTGACCGTTATTCATCCGCTTGTTAATTAGCACTTTCTGTTGGTTTGAGTACTTTTGATGCAAGTGTACATTCACTGTCTCTGGCTCACAAAACATGACTCAGGCAGACTGGCAAATCCACATTCCTTCGTCTGGGACAAAGCTGTTTATCGGCTCTATTCAGATTGGTTGGTCTGAAAATATTTTAGGACCTTATTTCCAGTGCGTACCTATAAGGCTTTACACACTAACCATAGATACATCACACAATAATATTAATGACCTGAGAGACACCAGTTTTCATTTAATACCTTACAAGAGACTTTTTGGCTAAATATGACAACAGTGTTTGTTTAGCAATCCTGAGGATGTTTTATTGGGACCGCATGAGGCCTCCAGCATATGCCACTCACACTGAAGCAGGCATACTTGTCATGCAGCAGCCTGCCACAGGAAGGCACTTCAAGCAGAGCTGCCCGATGACATGGGGATGTTATAGTTGCATGGCAAGCCTTTAGTGATCATTCTTGGTTTGCATATTAATGCTGTGGAAGTGTGTTCTGATTTAATAGTTTCCACTAGTTACTGAGAAAAAGCTAGTGTGCAGTCAACATATGAGTGCAAAGTCCACTGGCTTTGGGTGCATTTGGAAAACTAGCCAAGCAGAACAGAATCCTTCATTATTTGTGAAGTGTCTGAAGGTGAATGATCTATACAGATTATATTAGTTCTCTAATAATACTTGCAATTGTGCAAAGGGGCTTCCCACTGAGACTGTAAAGCACTTTCCAAACCGTAATGATTTTAGCTTTACAAGATCACTGTGAGGTAATAAGAATTATTATCTGAATTTTACTGATAAGGCAACTGAGGGTAACTGGTTTCTCCAAAATCATACAGGAAATCAGCGACAGAGCCAAGAATCCTGATTAACTTCCAGTCTTGTGCCTTCTCAGAAGAACATGCGTCCTTCCCTACAATTAGAAAAAATACACGTTCACATTGTTTTGTTTACTTTTAAACATCAGGGATCTAAGGATGTTCCTAAACCTGAGAGGTGCTGACTGAGCTCTTGCATCTCTTATTGAAGCTATTGGAAGTGCAGGTGCTCAATACCTCTCACAATTTATCCCAAGATTAACTCAAAAAAAAAAAATGAAGATCTTAAATTTATTGCATTATCTACTGATGTTATCCCTTCCTCAGCTCTTTCTTGACTATCTAGTTACTCCTTGTTATGCAATGGCTAGTCTTAGTTGGTATGCTCTCCTAAGTAGAGTTTATATGTATTGTGAGAATGTATTATATGTGATGCATACAAAGCTGTAAGAAATAGTCACAGTCATACTAATTAATAATTATTAATAACTTACCATGACAGAAAAGGGAACACATTTTTCTTTTAGTTGCACTGTTGTAAGTGATGAATTTTGGTTTAAAGTTTTTAGGGTAGAAGAATGAAACAGCCTAGGGTCAATTTGATGAATTATCCCTGAGATGGAGGATACCTAAGATGTGTGAGTGCGTCTAAATGTTTCTCTTTCTTGGCTGACTGCTCTCTTCTGCATATAGGAGATTCTCCAAGACTGAGTAAAGTTTGGGAGACAAGTAGGGTGGTCACAGGTAGAGGCTGATACTGAAGGAGCTTTACTACAGAAGCTGCATCCTGAGTGGCTGTAGAGGCCTGAAATAAAACAGGGGGACAAGTCCTTTGTTCTCAGACTGCTATACAAAAACTACATAGGTCTGTATGTATCAGGGATGGCGAAACTTACTGATTCTCAGAGCTGAATACAACAATTTTCAGAAGTTCAAGAGCTGGAGTGCACCTGCCGGGCCTCCAGGCTTAAGGCCTGTGGGGTGTTGGTGGGGCTCAGGACATGGCAGGAACGCTCCATGGAGAAGATGCCCTGAGCCCCACCACCACCGTGACACAGGATGGAAGCCCCGAGCCCCAACAGGTGTGTTCCCTGGGGCTGAAGCCCCTTCCCTGCTGGGCAGAAACCTTTAGCCCTCACCACCCCAATGCATGGCAGAAGCTCTGAACTCTCCACCCCATCTGGTATGTAGAGAATGGGGGGAGGGTATTGGGTATTCTGAGATCCTCACTTTAACCGTAAAAGAGAAACATGCGACTTCCGAGCCACAGTTTGGCCACCCCTGGGGTGTGTGTGTGTGTGTGTGTGTGTGTGACGCCCCTCTCCACTCTGTTACCTTCTTTAATGCCAATCTGTGTATAGGTGTTGATGGACAGGCCTCGGTATTTATGGATCCCAACACCCGCTCAGCAGGGTGTATCTGCTTTATTTTTTTCCCTGTGAATTTAATTGGCAGTCTCCCCACCCTTCTTGCTCCTTCCTGGCAGGGTCACCAGGGTAGCTTGGGAAGAAAATTCTAACCACAGGAAGGCTCCTATTTACTTGCCAGATAATTGGAGCCTCCCAAGGAATAATGCAAACACATACAATGTATTCCACACAGCCGTTCTATTAACCAGGAGACAAATATAACATAACAGGGTAAAACTATTCTTAGGCTCACCAGTCACATGACTGGATGTAACAATTGTAAAATTAGTGTCCCATTGGTACGCGTACTTTGTTGGGGCCCTTGTTGGCCTGTGACCACAATATCTTCTGGGCAGTGGTTTGGCAGTGTGGCTGATTGGGTTCAGCACAGCTCAAAAGGCTCACAACTGGGATGAGGTGGGCAGTCCCTATGCAGGTTTCATAGGCAGCAGATGATCAGAATCCCCCAAATCCTTACTCCCTGGATTGAGGATGCCGTTCTGGGAGTAGGGGTTCCCCAAACAATTTCTCTGACTGACTAACTAAAAGATGGTGCACTCACATGATCTGGGAATGATCCTCAGAGTCAGAGATGACTCTGGACTCCTCGGTCACTGCAGAAGGGCTGGTCTCTGCTGGCAGGGATCCTCTTCATGCAGGCGTCAGGCTGCTTCTGGTCCCAGGATTTCTCCTCAACACCAAGGGGTGCAGGGCTCCAGGTGCAGATAACAAAACTACACCACAAATCCAAACTTCAGTCTCCCACCCCAGCACCCCTGCACACTCACAGCAGGCTGCAGCCCGAGACTAGCAGCCAGAGCAGAGCTTGCCATGTGGTGCTTCTCCCTCCTAGGGAGCTGGGGGCTAACTCAGCCTACTGGGGGAAGTTTTCCCAACAATGCTCTACAAACTGGGAGACACCTTGGAGCAGGAAGTGCTCAAGCTGAGGGATTTTGCTTTCTGGGCCCCAGAGACCAGTTCTTATGGGGAACCCTGCATGCCGGCCTGGGCTCACCAGCTCCCCACACAGCCAGTCCTGAGCTCCCTGGCAGGGGCATCTCGATCCCTATTGGTTGCCAGACAGACTCTGAGACTTGGGCTACCAACACACAGAGCTCCAGGAATCTAGGTAATCGCCTTGTGGTTTACATATATATACACATGATCCTGTTGATAAGATGACAGTTTATATAGAGAGTGCCACCTACAGACGTACAAGAATGTGTAGTATTGGTCATAAATGTGTACCTCTAATAAAGTTGTTAGTATGCGCTATAAATGGTGTGCTATTAAACAGATCTTAAAATGGGGTCAGAAGAGGGAAAGGGGAGAGGTGAAAAGCCTTGTGGGAGTCTGCCAGACTGTAAAGTGCCGGATGAGTACAAACTCAGAGCAGATGAGGGAAAATGGCAATTCTGTGATCTGTACCATGAAGCTCAAAGTGCAAGTCTGGGTTAAACTCACCTGAGTGCATCAGAACCCACATCTGAGGGCTGAATAGAAACCTGAGCAAACCATTCAAAGATGAGTATTTGTGTCTATATTTTATTGTGTTATGTTTGTCTTCAGTAATCACCTTGTAGTTTTAAAATCACACATCTGTCCAGGGCTCTTTGATCTCCAAGATACATGTACTTGTCACAATCTTCTTCTCTTCTATATAACTCTGGTGGTATAAGCTTATTCTTTTATGGTGACATTTATCACATCACAGAGCAGCTATAGGTGAATCCAGGGAATCCCTAGAACCCACAGCTGGGAGGAACCCCCTATTTTACATTACACTTCCAAACGTAATATGGGATTGTAGAGGCTGTTTAACACTTATCTTAATGAGAGAGAAATTCAGTTGAGACATTCAACAATTACTGTTAACATTATGGAGTGGCAGTAGTCATTCCAGCCTTACAGTTGGACCTCTCATTCTATTAGCCTGACTCTCAGCTATCCCTCTTCCCCCAATTATAAGATTATAAAATCCAATTTCTTATCAGAGGGATCCATTTGCAATCATCTTAGTAATTTTTTACTGTGACTATTGAGTATACATTTTTGCAAATTTTAGTCGGCGATATGGAGAATGAGGGTATGCATAGTATTTTTTTTTAAATAATCATATGCCCTTCAAGTTACCTGTTTGGTATAGAACCTGCCTGACTGCAAGGAGTTAAATCAAAGGAGGCTGCAGAGGGGAAAACCAACAGGAAATGAAACAATGACAATGATAAGGGTCCTTGAGGAAACAATGTGGAGTGGAGGAGGAAGCTAACAACAGGGGAATACCCCCTGTTCGGCTCCATTGGAGAAGGGTTTACTTTTCCACACGCTGAGCTTGAGATCAAAGGGGATCATAAACCTCCAAGATGCTAGCAAAGGAAGGCACGATAGAGTGAATAGTCAGAGGCTACCAAGGGTGTGTCAGTGAAAGCTGACAGATTGACCGAACATGTGTCTGCATTTGGAGCTGTGGGTGTGATTCCCAGCCTGAGAGGACATACTGGCACTAGTTCTGACCAAGCTAGCACGCTAAAAATAGAGTTGTGGCTGCTGCAGTACGAGAGGCAGGCGGTGCTAGCTGCCCTGAATTCATATCCAGTGCCTCTGATAGCCACACACGTGAGGCGGCTAGCTCTTCCCATTGCTTGTGCTGCCACAGGTACTTTTTAGCATGCTTGCTCAGTGAGAGCGAGAACCAGTAAACTTCTCAAGCTGGGAATCACACCCCCATCTCAGCATGTCGGCAAAGTTAATGACCTAATGACAGGTAGCCTGCTGCAGCAGAATGGGTCCCTGCTGCCTGCCAGAGATAGTTAGCTGGGCTGAGGGGAACTTACAAAAGATGGAATGAATAGTGTAAGGTGTAAAAGTCGACTTTTTTGCCTCCCCAGTCCTGGGCAATCTGTGAATCAGACCGAACTCCTCAACACAATTTAGGTCTAGCTGAAGGATTTTGTTTTTTCTTTTTGCTTGCTAACACAGTTTGACATGTTGTATTTTACCTCTGAAAAGGATTCTGGTGGTGATCAGGTTCTTCAGTGAATCAACAATCTGGAGAGACCTGATCTCCTCACCCACTTTCCAGATGTCAAAAGTACCCACATTTGTCTTCATTTAACTATGTTCACTCTTTTATCTACAAGTATATGAATTACCTTTGATATTTATCTCTAGCAAAATCCTAGAATATTAGTTGCCACCTTTAATTTTTAGTTAGGAAACCTTAACTAAAAGGGTGTCTAAAAAAATCAAAATGACATGAGTGAAACAAAGGAAAAAAGGCAAATGAAATCCATTATAACAGAAAGAGAATGAAAACTAATCTTAAAAAGGGAACTAAGATTTAACAAACACACAGAGTCCTAAAATGGATTTCACATTCTGTTTTCGTTTAACAAGAACATGACACTTTACTGAGTAATTTATTCTGCTGCTGAAAAGCCAAGATTTGCCAGTCAGTTATAAGGATTGATTTGAGAAACTGGAAAAACAGCTCACAGCATGATGGATAGGCATTGGAATTCTTTCATTCAACTGTATCAAACTATAATTGGAAAGTTGATCTTCTGGTTTGCAGCTATCTTCCAAGCTGCAAATATGCAGATCATTAGGAAAGTTCTAAGAAATTTTAAACAATTATTCAAATCAGAATATTCTTCCACATGATCAGCTGGTGCACTTCGGGCCCTTTTGTTCTCTGCCTGTGGCATGCAATAGTTTAATCTCTTGAGGACTGTAATACTTTGATCTAATTCTGGTTGTTGACTATGTATGGGGGTGGCTGAGTGATTTATGGGCCTACGATATACAAGAGATCAGACTAGATGATCTGATGGTCCCTTCTGACCTTAAACTCTATGACTCTGAATCAATTTACAATAGGTGATTTTTATCTGAAACTTCTATAATCCACACACACCCCATTACAAGCCTATTTTACATAAATGAAGCACTTTTCATATTGAAAAATCTCAAAGGACTTTACGTACAAATTATGGGGACTGATTCTACCTTTTAGACAGAGACTCATATTGGGTGAAGGTACAGCCACACCATTTCAGCAAGAGCTCTGGGAGGCGTTGTTCCTCCAGGAAGCCCAGTGCCTCCTGCAGCTCCAAGCTAAGCTCACTGCTATATTGCTTAAGAAGCGCAGTGTGCACTCTCCTCTGCTGAGTGGCGCAAAGGAGAGGTGAGGCCGTGCCTCAAGAGCAGCCTTCCTGGTCAAGGGATCATAAGGACAGCAACTCTCTCCAGCCCTTTACACTGTTGTCTTCTCCTTTTGCAGCTGAGCAGGGCCAAACACAGTCTGACCCTATAGCATACTTAGCTATGTTTACATTTATATAGTTGAAATCACTTTCATAGATGAATTACAAGCACCTCCAAGTGGAATATAAAAGCTGTTCGACAGTGCACTGCGCACCAATGCTACCCACTAATTTGCACCAGGAAGTGCAGAAGAATGCTTGAATCTGCTAACTGATCAGCTTATTACATAATCAGGACATAGTAACCCAAGTTAGAATTTGGACAAGACACTATTGTGAAAATGCCAGAGGATCTATTTTTTAAAAACATTGTATGTATTGGCTTTCATTTTTCAAAACCAGTACAGCGCATATTAGATATTGATCTACATACAAAAGAAAGGAGTGGATTACCACAACATATATGGGGCATTAACAGAGCCATTCAGTGACGTCCCTATTGTTTCAAGTTCAACTGGCCCTTTAAGGGGGTTGGGGCCCAGGCATAGCCCATCTCCTCAAGTGAAGGAAATGAGTCCAGCCATCATGTGATGGGAGCAGAGGACTCAGAAGCAAGGCTGCTGGGACTCGAGTTCTAAAGAGCAGACTGAGCCCAGTTTACAGGAGGTAGTCTGCTGGGAAGAAAGCTTCATAGTTCCTAGGTAGCAGGAGCTGGAAGAGAAACCCCCCAGCTAAGGAATAGAAAGTTTTTTTGACCTTGAGGGGGAATGGCTATAACAAGGGGAAGCTAAGGTGGGCTTGGGTTTAGTAATGTCTCAAGATAGTTCTGAAGCTGTGGTGATCAGAACAGTTAGAAGAGCTTTAACGTTTCTCTAAGATTCTGGCTTGAGAAAGGGGAGAAAATAAAAGTAACTGGTTTAATTGATTTTAGATGGGGAAAAACAGACATACCTCTCATGGCTGTTCCTCCCTTACAAGTCCCAGGTAGCTGGGGTGGGGGCTGGGCTTGAAAGAGCACATCTAAAGGAGAAGGAAAGGGCAGCAGAGCAAGGAACATCTGGGAATAGTAGCACAAGCAGGTTGTTCCTTCCCTCCCCTGTGCAAGACCTAGGAGGAGGCATCTTGAACACAACCTCTATTCTTGCCCAAGCTTTAACTGACTTGTCAGGGGCCACCCACAAACTTTAGTAGGTTCATGGTAGTCCCTCTCAACCATCCCCCCCACGCGTAGGGGGTCTTGATTTGCTGAGCCTCATTTTACTGGGCAAAGCAGGGACATAAGCTTCCTGGCAAGCTTATGCTTATAGTGGTAGCAGGTGATCTTGTTCTGGCTAACTGGTGATGAACATGTATCCTAAGAATTAGGCATGGATGGATTTGGTTAGGCCTTGAAGAGAATCCTAAGGCTCACAGCTATTTGCCAATACCTATGCTAGGTGTGGTGTATACCACCTTCCTAGGTATGTGTGTGATATTAAAGTACATTAATGAATTATAAATGTTTTGTATTGTGCTCTTTCTACAGTTCTGTTCTCCCTTGTTATATTTCACAATAGTTTGCAAAGCTGAAGTCACCTTTGGCATTAGGAAACAGGAATCCCATCAAAGCAGAGATACATGAATGGAGTGTCCTAGCACAGGCTGGGATGTGTCTCTACTCCCATAGGGTTTGCGATGTGATATCCAAAACAGAGATAAGGAACAGTATAGAACAAGAAGTGAAGGAAGTGGTGAGTTGGTGCTTTGGTGATGTATACAGTACTTTTTAACTTCTAAACAGCCATAATGTAAACATAAGTGATTTTGGGGGTATCGTCTGTGTAAGTGAATATGCTGTGAATTTCTTCCCGGAATGAGGGAATGTATGTCTCTTTTTTAATATACTGTTGTCTTTAGACAATAAATTTAGTTAAGCTGATCTCTTGGACCCTTTAACTACACTTGGGGTTAGTTATTAAATCATCTGGCTATATTAATCAATACAGTGGGTGGATTACCCTTTACCTTTAGGGAATGGATGGTAGGTGTAACCATTAGCATCCTAATGCCTTCAAGGGAAGAGTTATGGCCAATGATCCTTCCAAGGCTTCTAGGAAGGAGTGTGGAGGGCAGTCCTAATGAGCCTGTGAGGTTAAGGAAAGGAAAAACTCAAGTATCCTTGTTAATCTTACAGGACACCCAAACATTTGAAAGTACAAACATTCACAGTTCAGGTATGTAAACCAGACTAATTTAAATCTGCCCCCACACTGATGTCTCTGAGAAAAATCACTCTCTTCAACTCCAGCTCAGCACTTGGCCTTGAGAATCCATGTGACAGGGAGCCAAGCATGATTACTAACTACAACCTTCTTGTAATGATTTTCACCCATAAGTTACTGATTGCTACTTTCAACTTAATAAGTATTTGGTCTGGGAATCTTTTTTTTTTTTTTTTAAACTGTTCCTCAGATCTGGCAGCCCCCCATAACATAAATAGCTTCTCAAGTGAAAGCTGACAAAATACACAGGACTGACACAATGTTCTGAAAATAACCAAGTGTGGAATTCTTCAGACTCAGGGGTTTGACTGAAGGAAAATTAAAGTAGCAACAGTCTACTCACGACCCATCCATATTCCCCACGTAGCTAGAATCTGCTAGAATTGGCAGTGAAATAGTTAAGTGACAAGACTATCTTCTTTAAGCCTCCAGGTTAATACACAATAAGACAGATGAGTGTGGGTCAAATTGTTCACTGCGGTTGTTTCAGACTGTACTCAGACAAGCACTGGACCAATTCATCTTTTAAAGGTTATCTGAGAAAATATTTGCTAATGTCTTCTGTAGTGCGTGCTTGTGCTCCTTGTGCTTATGCACATTTACAACACAACCACATAGTGGGTTCAAGTAGATTGCAGAAGTTGGGAAAGCTTTTTAAGAGTTACATTATCCACATATCCTTTAGTTCTGATTTACTCTTATCAGAGAATGGTGCAATCTAGAGAAGAATATAGGCAGGGACACATCATCTAATGCACGTATTGTAGGACACAGTTTACCTTTGTTTGCTTATTAGGGACCATGTACACATGTCAGTAAGGGCTGTGTTAAATTAAGTGACAGGTAGCATATATAATGTGGCAGGCTAGTTAAAATAATCACAGCTAGAAAATTGATTGAGCTTCAGCAGAAAACACAAGAAACCAAAACTGCCTATAGCATTCTAGATGAAGCAGGAAATTACCAGTCAAAGAAAATATTACAAAATATGCTGAAGGATACCAGAAAGCTGAGTATATCTACGGAGATGAGCAAGGCCAAGACAATACTCCCAGGTCTATTTGAACACCATTGCAAGCTGTTTGTTCAGTTGAGTACTCAGAATTAATCCAATTCTTTACAACTGACCTTTAAAAGGGAAGAGAACTGTTCCTATGTAATTATTACTCACAGCATGATGTTTTCTTGAATTTATCATCCTTGAGTATTTAGCTAAGCTTTGCTTTAAGACAATCTAATTAAAACTTGCAAAATTAAGGTAGGACAAGACTGTTGATGTTCCCTCTTTTTCAGAGACAATGAATTCAAGCCAATTTTTTTTTTTTTTTTTTTTTTTAAACTAATTAACGGTCAGTGTCTGGAAAAGTTCAAAGCTATTTCTGTGGTTACCCCTTAGCTTGAAAACTGATGAACAACAACAACACTGCAAAGGATTTATTTTAATCCTGTTAATGTCACTTACTTGGTCACCTGCCCTGAAGGCAAGGAGTGACTTTTTTCAGTTAATCAGTGAAATTCACCCTGCTGAGTGCCTGAGTTTGTATAGATGGACCAAGGCACTTTAGAGAATGGACAGGTTCTCTGCTATAGGGAATGGGTCCCATGAGTGTTTCAGCACCTGCTGAATAGTTCAGATTAGATTCCAGATAACGGACCTGCAAAACTCTTAATGAAATAACAATACACAGGACTGGAGGTGGGAGGGAGATTTGATCCTTTTTACAGATCTATTTCTTTAAGACCTTAACTTGTCAAAGCACAGACAGATGGCAATAAACCATTTCAAAAGAGAAGAACGTTAGTGACTGGAAGTGGGGGACAATACTGGTTAAACGACAGTCTATTTATAATTATGAGCCAAAGGAGGGCAGGTTATCACCAAGGCAGAAAATAAGGTATGGTTAATAAATCATATCTGATCATTCTAAAGACAGGAATGTGCTAATCTTTAGATGTAGACTTTGTACCAGACAGCCTGCTAGTTCTCAAGGCTTGACTTCCCCTTCTCTCTTACAGCATGTTCTCGATATTATGCTGCATGAAGATAGTTTGTGTGAATCCTGTCTCGAGAGTAACTCAGTCAAACAGCTGCCCTCATGTTTCCAGTGCAGGTTGTTTTTTTTCTTGTGCTCTCCACTCTGCTCCTTGTAATCCACTAATTAGTCTCAGAGGAAAATAGCATGCAACAGAGAAGAAGAGGTGGGCGATATAAGGGCAAAACCAGCTAAGTCATCAATTTAATAGTATAACATTGCCTTTATAAAGAAAAACACACATCCAATTATATAGATATACAGCAGACAAAAAGAAAGAGCTGAATAATGAAAATCTAAGACTGGCATGTGGTAGCCATTATGAAAAATGTAGAGTACAAATGACAGACATTTTAACTGTATGAATATAATTGGCATCACAGAGATGGGTTTGTGATGGAAGCAATGAGTAAGTCTCCCACAGGAGACTTTATGGAAGCCAGTTTATTCATTTAAATTATTGAAAGGCTAGGCAAACACAAAACTAGGCTTTTTTAGCAAAAGGAAAGACTACAAGACAAAAGAGGTAACATTTCATTATACAAAGTAACTGTGGAATTCTGTGTATAGCACTAGTTGTCATACCAGAACTCAAGATATTTAGTACCTTGTAGAAGGTGTAATGAAAGTTTACCAGATTTCACACATTTCTGAGAAGCCACAGTCAAGATTGGGATCATATTGTGCACTGAAGGCATGACAAGAAATAATTGGCTTCATCTGCAGCAAGGGAGATTTTGTGCCAGGTAGTACAAACATGGAACAAGAAACAGTTCTGGTCTCAAAACTTAAACTAAATTATAAGGAAAAGTTAAGTTAGTCTTGTTTTCAATGGAAATAGAGTTTGAAGAGAGGTTTGTTATAGTTAATAAAGTTGACATTTTCCACAGAACTAAAAACCAGGCATGTCATTGAAATGTTTGGCCCTAAGAGTAAATAGGGAACTCAGGTAGAATTACATCATACAGAGGGTGAAAAGCATGTGGAATCAGTTACTAGGAAAGGTGTCTTAAACAAAAAATATAAATTGTGTCCAACTAAACTGTTTCAAAGAACAGATGTTTAATCTCTAGAGAAACAGGAGATTGAGGGATCTTGTAGGGTACGGAGGGAAAAGCATGTGATTGTTTGTTTTATTTCAAAGTAAACCCTTGGCATGTAAAATGCCTTCTGTTCTTTCTGTACTGTGTGTTGTATATATGTTGATTTAATTTAATATTTTCTATTTTCCTTTTTAATGTTATAGAAGTAACAAGTAGAGCTGGCAGATACTTACAAAAATGAAAATTTCCCCCCAAATTGTCAACATTATATGCTTTCCCCATTTTTCATTTTTTTTTTGTGAATTTTTAAAAATAAAAATAACTACTGAAGTTTTTCGTTTACCAAAAACCTATTTAAGTACAGTTCTGTAAATAAAAAATTAAAATAATTATTTAAAAATTTGATTAAAATGTTGGTAAAATATTGCCACAAATTTTTTTAAAAATGGAAAATGGGTCTATTTTGAACTCTGTGAAAGGGAATCAACTTCGTGCTTAGCAGCTGTGATTTTGTGTCCATACACAGTTGTCTACAATGAATTGAGAATACAAATATTTGCAATCAGATCCAACTATACTATCTCTTTGTATGTGCAAATCAAGTAGTTACAGATCTGACTTCTAGTATTTATACTCCAAGTCTTGTCTCAGCCTGCGGTGGATCAGCTCTCTGAAATCACCAGCCCCTGGCCACACAAGCACTGCCTTCCAGGCCTTGATCTCTGTACAGGTTAGCGATAGGCACATACCAATCCCTGAGTCCTCCAAGCCTCCCTCTGAAGTGCTCAGCTCCTGTTTCACAGAACTCCCAGCTTTGATACTCCCAAAGGAATAATACATACTAGCTTATAAAATTCAATTGAGGATTACCACTTTACTTTACCCTCAGCTCTCTCTCCCGCTATATATATATGAATGAAAACAAGAATATGTTTATTATCAAAGAACAGTGATACAAGTGATAGAAAATAAGAATATTGGAAATAAATGGTTATGTATAATACAAAATTACAATTTAAATCACAAGGCATTCCCCTGTCTCCTACAAAATAGCCCATCCCAAATCCTTTTCCAAGTGTTTTTAAGCAGGTTGGCTGAGCTCAGCAACTCCTCCTCACTGCTTGAGGGAATAACTGTGGATTCATCTGGACACCAAATATAGTTCCAAAAGTTCATTGCCTTACTCCTACATAGGATAACCAATGCGGCTTTTCTTTTTTTCCTCCAGCCCCTGCAATATATTGATCAGCAGTTTGCTCAGTCCATAAATGAGTGTCCATTGTGAACCATGAAATATTCAGTTTGCACATGACCATCCAGAATAAGATAAGCATGTCTTCACCCCTGCATGTCAGGCAGGGGTATGTGGAAAACCTTCCATTGACTTACCTTAACTCTCAGGCCTACAGAACATAATTGTTAATATATATATATCATAACTCAATGTATTTTCTGTACATACATCTAATGGTGGTTATGATGACCAGTTACACAGGCTTTCATTAGCCCTTACATGACATTCTTTGGCAAACTAATAGATAGATGCTATACCATGGGGATCTCTGCAACCCTTATGTACCCCTGTGCCCTCTGCCAGTTAGTATCAAGTGAGTCACACTCATGACTTTGAATTCCCATTTGATAACTCTCCCCCAGCTGGCCATGACTCCACCAGCTCCCTACTGAAGTCAAGAAGGAAGAGTATGAAGTGATGTCATAAATGGGGTTTTTGTTAAACTCCACTAAAGCCTTGAGAGGTGACTTCTGCGCATTTTCTCTATCACTTATAGCTTTATTTTATTTTAAATTCCTCCCCTTCCCTGAACCATACAGGGGCATTAATCCTCACTAAGTACTATGTTAATGCCAAATTTAAAACTTCAGATATTTTTTTTCCTTAGACACGTACAAAAGTGGGACTAGAATATTTTTCCGGTGGAAAAGGTGTATATTTTCCCACTCTCCTATATGTCCAAAAATTGGGGGGGAGGAGGGGGAGTTTGCTTATACTTTCTCATGTAAAAAAATCACCTTGAGTCAATCTACTGCCCAAGAGATGGATGTTTCATCAAGTTATGATCATGTGAAAACGGGTTATCACGGGAACTGTTTTGCAATATTAACTATAGTGGGTGAAAACAGCGCTTGATCTGTTAGGTTTGCTCCAATGATTGTCTCATCTTCCTAATTGGACACCATTTCCAGGACAAGCAGAGAAAAGATCACAGGAATGCAATAAGAAGATAGTAAATATAATGGCTAGTTGTGGTTAGTTACTGGACAGGATGTGGCAGCATTCTATTTCCTTGCCAATCCTGATGTCAAGGAATCAGTGGGGTAGGACTAACAGAAGCTGTGTTTGGCTATTAACTTTCTCTTTTGTAAGTCCCACTGTATCATTTGTGATTACTAGTACACGGTTGTGTGCAAAGAAGGAAACTTCACCAAGATATAAAAGAAACAAGGATATATTAAAATAAAAAGTATGGATTGATAAAATGGTTCATAAATATGAAGAACGGGCTCAAATTTAGTTCACTTCTTGAACTTAGATGGACTTTTTGAACTTCTCCCTCTAGCTGATACTCCTCCCATCTGACTCTCAAAAGGGTCACAGTGCCTTCTCCACAAGCCTCACAGTCTCTATCTTCACTGTCACACTGCAACATGCTTCTGACACTTTCCCCTCCACAATCTCAGTATCTTCCCTACCCACTCCAACACTCACCTTCCTTTCCTCTCTGTGACTTAACAAGACCTGGTTTCTTCCTTACCTGTTACATGCCAGTAAGTCTGCAAGTGACCTCTTCTCTCTTTGATTACCCCAAATAGGAACAGGTAGTTCTGCTGTCTCTCTTCTAGGCTCTACTAAATTCATATCTCATGTGTTCTGGTTTCTGGATCATGTTGAATTCAGTGGCGGCGGAACCTATTAAAGATAATGTAACAAGGACTTTAAAACTGAAGTGAAGGTTATAGCTCATGGTGAATGGAGACAAAGCCTACTGTAAGGTCCTAGGGAGTGAGGGGGCTAGGAGTAATTGCAAGTTCCTGAGGAGGGCAATGGGACAGTGAGGGAGAGCAGGAATGAGTAAACCTCAAAAAAAAGCTCAGAGCCATATCCTCCTCCACTTTTCACACTGGAAAGTTCCCACAGCCTGGCTTGCTGAGGGTGGGCAGTCAGGCCACAGTCTGTGAAAATCCACACCAGGATCTGGGTAGAGGCATCCATGATCAGGTTCTCTGTTTGGATATAGGTGCAGATGGAGGAGACAGAAGCAGTGTTGGCACTGGCAATGCAGCCCTTCCTAACAATAGCGATTATATTATGACTCCCTCTCAAACTCCCCTTTGCTAGCTCCCCTTGGTCACATAGCCTTCGGCTTTTAAGGCCTTCTCTCCTAGGTCAGCCCTCCCCTCTCATTAATCACACAGGGGAAGGGTGATCACAAGGCTGAATGGGGGATGATCAAAGCTGATCCAGGGAACAAAGGCTCAAACAGTCTCCAAACACACAGTCCCAATTGACCCTGTAACTTTAAATAACCTGAAAGAGAAAGAAAAACAAACAGCCGAACAAATTCACTCATCCCAAGATTAGTACGCCCACCGTGTTTGTTCAGCAGAGGGTTATCCTTCTCTCCTGCTTAAACTTCCCTGTTCGTGGTCCCCTGTTCGCATGTGTGTATGTCATAGGCCAGATTCTTAGCTGATGAAAATTGGCATAGCTCCTTTACTCCAAGTTCTGGTCCTCTGTGTGTGAACATTTGTAATACAAATATGTACAATAGGACATTGGTTTTATTTAATCCAGATTCTGAAAAATCTGCAACAGCACTACTCACCACTCCAGGGGTCTGTACAAATTTAAGTAATGTATTGACATTGGCCTTCTAAGGAAACCCTTTACTCTGAACTAGGGGTTCTCAAATGTATACGCCGATCTTCAAAAATAAGAAGCAAAATATTTCAAATAAAATAAAAAGGTCAATGCCCTACCTAACCTGTCCATAATCTTCAACCAAAATTTATACCAAGCCTCTCACGAAGTTCTAAAACATCACAAATGAGGCTCTTCTGAGATTTCCAGCCCTATTCTGCAGAGTCAAGAGGTCCAAGCTTTTGACTGCTCATCGAAACCCAGCTTTTGAGATTCAACTATCACTGATCTCCACATGAATTTCAGCCAAACACTGCAGTATGTAACTGCATGGAGGAACAGGCAACTGGGCCTGAAGCTAGGGGGTCGATCAAAATGGGTGACGTTGTGCTAGAGTATCAGAGTAATCCAAATTAATGAAGAAACCAAAATCTGAAGACTTATTCCAGTCCAAAAATAACTTTAACCTAAGAGCAGTTACATATCTTTACTTAATGCCCTCAGGAGGGAGGGGAAAGAAAATGGGGGCGAGAGGAGGGAAAAGCTAGTTGGGGTTAATGGGGATTCAGTGCTTAATAAATAGTCTTTCCACTGCAGATGGGCTGAACTCCAAATCCGAATGACAGATTACACCAAAAATTGGGCTATTCTGCAGAAGCCCACACATTTTAAATATGAGACTTCTTTTCAGTAATAGGTGAATCTTAAAAAGTTTAGTTACTGATTGTTTTATATGTACACCTAAAGAAGTATTGATCCTTATACAAACCATTTTAGGATTGCTGGGTACCAGTTTTTCTCCCTGCTTTTTCTGGGCTTGAATAATAATGCTTCCATTTTATTCCTACAACCACTAATCTGTCTACCAATTCTCTTTCAGGAACAGCTCAGCAGGACTAGATATTTTCATAAATGCCCTTCTGTTTCCTTTCTATGGAAGAAAGAAAGAAAAAAAGAAACTCTACAATTACTTTGTGCTGATTACAAAGATTTTTCAATGTCTTTCTAATCTAAAACACTTTATTACATATGTGAAAACTGTTAATAGTGATTCCCTGCTGCTAACATCAGTTTAAGCATTGGATCAGAATATTAAACAGTGGTATCTCTTTGTACAGCATGCAACTCATCTGTACTCTACAGTCCTTAAAGCTTGTAATAACTATTGTAGTTGTCACCAGCCTTCTCCTCCACATGATATCTGAAACCACAAGCACATTGAGGTGTCAAAGCAGGATTGCAATTACAAATGCTAACTCTTTATATAAAGAAGAGAAACAAAATAGACTTACAAAACCAGGAGCTGGGGAATTCCAAAGGCAGGTGTTTCGAGCTACATTGCCTTGCCCCATCTTCTGTTCTGGAGTGACTGAGCACCTGTCAGAGTTTGAGAAGAGCTTGTAAAACACAGAGGTGTTCCGGTGGGGGGGTCTTAACTGCACCCTTGTTTTGTTCCTTCCGCCAAGTGGCATTCTCAGTGGCTCTGGGACAGACAACCCCAGCTGCTCTCTCTGTAGGAGGTAAGATCACCGTATTAGTGACAACACCTGCATTACCTTTACTACTCCCTGCTTCCTTTTTTTGTCTCCACTTACTCTTGAAGTACTCTGCCTCCAGAGGAAGGATGATGTTGTGGCTAAGGCTCTGACTGGGCTCAGGGGGTCTGGATTAAAGTCCTGGTCTGCTACAGACTTCTTGTGTGACCTTGGGTAAGCCTTTTTTTTGTGCCTCTGTTACCCATCTGTAAAACAAGGATAATATCACTCCCTTTGACTTCTAGTCTATTCAGATTGTAAACTCTTAAGGGCAGGGACTGTCTTAATTTATGTACAATGCAAAGCACAATCTGACCATGATCTCAGTGAGACCTGCAGTGATATATAACAATAACCTGAGTCTGTCAAAGGACAAGGGTTAGGCCCAGTGAAGGATGCCGACACGCAGATGTCTGGGCATTATGAAGGCTTGAAAAACAAGTACTACAATAAAAACGTGTTATCTTTATGGCATTCAGAGTCTGCTCTTCATCTAGTATGGGACTAAAAATTCCCACTATAGTAAAATCAGTGCTCAGCCTTGTA
Organism: Emydura macquarii macquarii; assembly: GCF_026122565.2. Taxonomy (NCBI): domain Eukaryota; kingdom Metazoa; phylum Chordata; order Testudines; family Chelidae; genus Emydura; species Emydura macquarii. Next base: position 26,473,507 of record NW_027133034.1, read on the forward strand.
CACATTTATACAGAAAAAGACAAGAGCAAAAGTCCATTAAAAATAAAAATATGCTTCACTATGTCACACTTGGTTTTAACATTGATGTCAAAGAGTAATATATGTCTCTGAAATATGGAATTGGCAAGGTGTGATGAATGATGTGAAACTATGGGCCTAGTCCTTTGGTCTCCCCCATCTGGCTGCTTTGTACTGCTCAGCAAAGACCCTGTTTCTTAAGTTAGCAGCCAGAAGTTTCTCATGAATGGGGAAATCCCAGGGCAGTGTAGAAATTTCGGAAGGTGGGCTAGAGGCATGGCTGGAATGCACTATACTCCTGTGCCAGTAGAGCTGCCCGAAGGTCACTCTGACCTATACTTAAGCCAAGGCAGCTCCCAGATGGCTCCAGGATCAAAGGGGGGAGGAAAGGTAGCTTAACTATCTTCCCTTCCCTTCCCTTCTTGCCATGAAGGTCAGGACCTGGCAATCTGGCCTTATTAACTGTATGGGTTGGGCAGGAATTTAAAGTTTGGCCTATGAAATCTGGCCAAGATATCATTTTCTTTTTGAAACACTGTACAAATATATTTAGTTTGATGCCATGCAGTGTTTGCCTGGGCCAAAGTGGTAATATTTCAGAAACCGGTGTATTACTGCATATGCTCATACAGGGGTTTTACATATAGATGGGATCTATTTGATGCTATGTGTTGCTGAATAACTGCAATGATTCCATACGTTTTTACTTGATTATCCCTTTTATAAAAGCTCTCAAATGAGCCTGACTGCCAAGACTAAGAGCTGGTTAGAGACTTGTTGCCAGGAGAGCTGACCTAAGAGGCACTTGAACGCCAGCTGCATTTAACAGCAGATGAATAATATAGTTATAAGTGCTTTCCATTATCTTGTAGACTCAAAACAGAAACATGAAGGCTGCCATGAAGAACTAAAGAGTTAACCTTTTCTGTGAGGCATACCTGAGTGTCACAAGCAATAATAATAGAAAATGAATGCCTGTAAATCACTTTGTTGTTGTTTTTATTGGGTTCATAGGAAGGGTTAATTGCTTGACTAAGAGAGTCAAGCAAATAAATCACAATGAATAATATATTCATCAGATTGTCTCCCTTTTGCGGCTCATGAAATAGTTGCAAGCAGATTGTGAAATTCTCAGATGTATTTGTCGTTCTAAATTATTCACAAGTTTCTTTTTTACCTCACTGTAGATAAAGCACTGTGGCAACCTGTGTTGAACCTGGCCAGAGGAGCACAAGCTGTAGAAGGAAAGCGTTTGGAAGAGGTGCCAGCAAGTCCATCTGTGTACATCTGGCTGGAATGATAGTTGCAGTTCCACCACCTCTGTAAATAGTTCTAATAAATAGTTTTAGAAATATGGATTCCTTTCCTGTTATTACACAGCACATGGTACATGAAACAGGGAAAAGATTCTACGCACTGCTCAAGTCCCACTTAAGTGGAGCTTAGCTCTCAGCATTCTCCATGAACAGCTCATGAAGTCTTCTCTGCAAATATTCAAACCTGGAAATTCATGTTGTATTGGTTAATCTCATAAAGAACATGATTTTGTTTCTGCTCTCTGATTAAATGACACATAAATGACAACCAGAATGTAAACAGTAAAATATCTAGTCACATTCACCACTTAGAACCAACTTTTGCAAACAGTCAAGCATTCGAGTACACACACTCAATCAAAATAGCAAATATCTTGACCATCATTTCTGATTGCTTCTCCTAATCTACCATCATCACCTCAGTCATCTTCAGATTGTTACCAATTCAGATGAGACTTTAAAGAGATGCAAATCTTCATTTAACAATTGAAGGAGCTTTAAAAAATCTCATTGGTAAAGTTTTTTGAGATGGTTTTGTTGATTTGATGGTAGAAATGGGGGACTTTATTGTTGGGAAGGTAATACAGCAAAACACAAAATCTCCAATATGTTCTTGCAATATATCAGAGACAACTTTTCGTTCCAGAAAATGGAGGAAGTACTGTATCAGCAGGACAGCCATTTTGGACTTGATTCTAATCAACAGGGAGGAATTGGTAGCAAATCTGAAGGTGAAAGGCAATTTAAGTGGCAGTGATCAAGAAATGATAGATTTCATGATTCTAAGAAAAGGAAGGAATGATAGCTGCAGAATAAGGCTAATGGACTTCAAAAAAGCAGATTTTAACAAACACAGAGCACTGGTAGGTGATGTCCGATGAGAAGAAAAATCTAAGGGAAAAAGGAGTTCAGGAGACCTGGCAGTTCCTCAAGGAGACAATATTAAAGGCACAAACACAAGCTATTCTGATGCAAAAGAAAGATAGGAAGAATAGAGATCAATATGGCTCCATCAGGAGCTCTTTAAGGAACTGAAAATCAAAAGGAATCCTATAAAAGGTGGAAACATGGTCAAACTGATAAAGAAGAGTACAAAAGAACAGCATAAATATGTAGAGACAAAATCAGAAAAACTAAGGCACAAAATGAGTTACACCTGGCAAGGGACATAAACTGCTATAAGAAGAAAGATGAAGGGAAGTGTAAATCTTTTACTTAGCGGGAAAGGAGAGCTAATAACTGATGACATCAAGAAAGCTGAGGTGCTTAATGCCTATACTGCTTCACTCTTTACTAACAAGGTTAATAATGACCAGATACACAACATAATTAATATTGAGTCAGGGGAGGGAATGCAAGCTAAAACAGGTTAAAGAATATTTAGACAAGTTAGATGTATTAAAGTCAGCTGAACCTGATGAAATTCATCCTAGGGTACTTAAGAACTAACTGAAATAATCTCAGAGCCATTAGCAATTATCTTTGAGAATGTCTGGAGAATGGTTGAGGTCCCAGAAGACTGTAGAAGGGCAAACTTAGTACTGATCTTTAAAAAGGGGAACAAACACCTAGGGAATTATAAACCAATCAGTCTAACTTCGATATCTGGAAAGATACTGGAGCAAATTTTAAACAATCAATTTGTAAGCACCTAGAGGCTAATAGGATTATAAGGAATAGTCAGCATGGATTTGTCAAGCACAAATCATGCCAAATCATCTTAATTTCCTTCTTTGATAGGATTGATGATCTAGGGCATGGGGGGAAGTAGCAGACGTAATATACCTTGATTTCAGAAAGGTTTTTGACACAGTTCTGCATGATAGTCTCATAAATTAACTAGAAAAATGTGATCTAGATGAAATTACTATAAAGTGGGTGCACAACTGGTGGAAAGATGGTACTCAAAGAGTAGTTATCAATTGTTTGCTGTCAAATTGGGAGGGTCTGCAGAGGTCAGTCCTGGTTCTGACACTATTCAATATTTTCATTAATGACTTGGATAATGGAGTAAAGTATATGCGTATAACATTTGCTGGGAGGAGTTGTAAGTACTGTGGAGGACAGGTTTAAAATTCAAAATGACCTTGACAAATTGGAGAATTGGTCTGAATTTAAAAAGCTGAAATTTAATAAAGGCAGGTGCAAAATACTTCACTTAGGAAGGAAAAAAAACAAATGCACAAATTCAAAATGGGGAATAACTGTCTAGGTGGTAGTGCTACTGAAAAGGTCCTGGGGGGAGATAGTGGACCACAAAATGAATGAGTTGTCAATATGATACAGCTGCAAAAAAGCAAATATGATTCTGGTGTGCACTGGTGTTATATGTAAAACACGGGAGGCAATTGTCCTGCTCTGCTTAGCACTGGTGAGACCCCAGCTGCAGTACTATATCCAATTCTGTGCACCACAACTTAGGAAGGATGTGGACAAATTGGAACGACTCCAGAAGAGAGCAACAAAAATTATAAAAGGTTTATAAAACCTGACCTATGAGGAAAGGTTGAAAAAACTGCGCATGTTTAGTCTTGAGAAAAGAAGACAGAGGCAACTGATAACAATCTTCCAATATATTAAGAGCTGTTACAAAAATGATGATGAGCAATTGTTTCCCATGTCCACTGAAGATAGGACAAAAAGTAAAGTGTTTAATCTGCAGTAAGGGAGATGCAGGTTAGATATTAGGAAGACTTTCTAACTAGAAGGGAAGTTAAACTCTGGAATGGGGTTCCAAGGAAGGTCATGGTGTCCTCAATCATTGGAAGATTTAAAAACAAATTGGGCAACATCGATCAGGGATTTTCTAAGATTACTTGGTCCTACCACAATGCAAATGACTGGACTTGATGACTTCTTGAGGTCCCTTCTAGCCCTACATTTCTATGATTCTATGATTTGTTTGCTTTTTTCCACCTGACAGTACAAATACACTTCTTTTACCATCAGAAACAAGTTGATATGGCTCCTGCCCATAAAGGAAAGTCATAAAGAAATCACAGAGATTGGAAAAACATTTGAGGATGGAGAAAGCTTTTATTTAGGCATCAACTCCCTAAGGGAGTTGAAAACATCAATTAATACTGGGAATTATATGAAGATGGTGGCCTAATGTTACCAGCATTCTTGAGAAGGTCAAGAATGACTGGTGTGCTTACTTGCTTAAAGTGCCCACCAAAAGAGAGAACCTGTCTAAAGAGCTAGATAGCCCAGTACACCAGGAGTCATAAGTTCTATTCCCAGCTTGGTTTTTGACTCTCTATGTGTCCTTGCTCCTTCCCCTTTTTATAAATCTTTGAGATCCATAGATGAAGAGCGCTATGTAAGTGCTTAGTATTTATTGGTTACCATTATCATAAATACTACAAAGCTTGGAGTGCTGGGACTGTTCCAAATAAAGTGCCCAAATAACAAGTAATTAGATGTCAGTGGAAAATGACTTTGAGTACTGTACATTACTGTATTGATGTAAAGCAAATGCATTATTTTCCCTTCTCAGAAAGCTAATTGCTTTGTGCCATCATTTAACATGATGTAATTACATAATTTGCCAGGAAGGAAATATAAGAAATTCTTTTTGGATCATGTTGTAACTATCCACTTAGAAAGTGCCTAATGGGAAAGCATGACTACAGATGAAAGCAAAGAGAATCCCAATGGCTCCACATTCCCTTTTCAACATGAGTATCCTGTCTGTAACTTCATGTTATTAACATTAACAGGAGCTACACATATACATGTCAAGAGGAAACTAGAATCCCAAATGTTGAACACTATAATTCAATCACTACTGTTACACTCATAGCATACATTATGATATACCAGTACATCCCCACACATGGAATCAGAATTGAATCCCAAATGGCTGAATATAAGGATGTGAGAGTTAATAAGATATGTCTCTATACATTACAAAGTTGCAAATATGGAATTGTTCAAAGGCAGAAACAACTGAGCGCCACAAGAATAGGCAAATCCAAACAGTCTGATATTTGTGCAGGTGATATCTTACAGAACTATTTAATAAAATGCAGAATCATGTGATAAACGAATTTATCATGACTCACCTGCTCTCTTATCCATCTCCCTGGGGTTTATTCATATATTTCAGATGTCAGAGCCACCTCAGCTGCAGCCATGTTTTTCCAGATCAACCTGGCAGAGAAATATTTTCTCCTTTTCTCTTCAGATGTGGAATTCTGCTCCTCCACCACCAAATTACCTTGACCCCAGTCTCAGGACAAACAAGAGTCAAATCTGGAGCTTTCTAGTGGGACCCACAGCGTATTTCTAATTCTGAAAGAGCATGAGTGATCAGACTGTAAAATCCTGACTTCATTGAATGCAATAGCAAAATCCCCACTGACTTCAATGAGGCCAGTATTTCACCCATGGCATTTTTATGTACAGAGAAGCTGTCTTCATTCTTTTCCAGAGATGTATATAGCCTCCTACAAGACTCGTGATGTCCAATTCTGAACCCACTGAAGTCAATGGGAGCCTAAATAATTAGCTAACTTCACAGGTAAGGGTTATAAAACATTTGTCCCAATTAATGTTTTTTAAAAATTCCCCAAAACATTCCTAAAATAGTTTTTCTGTAGCCTGTGTCCACTTCACAGCCTTCTATCCCACACCGTCATGTATTCTCTATCTCCATCTATCTGATTACATTTTTAATATGATGAATCTCTGTTATATGCTTAAAACTATCAGGCATGCACTTTAATGTTTTATATACTTGAGTGCCACTGTTTGAAAAAGTATTGTGCAGTTATGTAACAGGATGGCCTGCCCCTTTAAGGGCCAGAGGCCTGAGGCCAGCCAGCCCTGGTCAATTTCAGACCCAGGTGGAAAGGGAGAAAGTGAATGATTATAAAAGCTAGCAAGCCTGGGTGGGAGTGTTATAGGATAGAAGAAATCAGGGGGTAAGTACTGGGAGTTATGGCTGTGTAGAAATGTTTCCCTTTTGTAAGTTTGTAGTCATATGGATAGTAAATGGGGAGCAGAACCAAGAGCTAAAGACTAATTTGGTGTAGCTGTTAATTCCTCAGGCTGGGGGGAAGCTAGTCCTATTACAAGCTAAGTAAGGGAGCAGAAGTAAATAGTCATGTGTGGTGTTATGGTCACTTAACTCTGCTAAATATGTACTGTTATGCTTACAGAAGCATCTTATTAGCTGCCTAAACTTAATTGTTATGGGCTATATCTTCCCTGGCTATGTGGAAAAACCTTCGGGGTTGGGGGCAAGTAACTGAAAGAACTCAGCAACTTTGGAGCCACAGAGTTCTCTAAGCACTATATAATTGTGGCAGCACCCTGTTGCTGGGGTGATGGGATGTAATTAAAAGACCCACAAACACTATGGGACAAAGATAAAACACACATGGCAGTGGCAGAAGCTGTGCCAGCATAGAACAGACCTGTGTGGCCATTATTGGCTGGTAGCAGAGGAAGGGGTATGCTTTAGTTATTTAGATCACTTAAGTGGCTACTTTAGAAATGTAGCAGATATCAGACAGCAAGCAGGGGAAGATGTGTTCTCGGTTCGGCCTTTGCCCCTCTAGCAGGCGGGTTAAGGTGCTGGAGCAAGGAGAAGAGAGGTCTGTGAGGAGCAGGTTTTGAGTATTACCAAGTGTGGCCCATGAATGTAGAGGGTGAGAAGGACACTATTAACACTTTATTCCCATATGATGAGTACACTGTAAATATACTGCTTCCTCATACCTTTCCTATTCACTCACTACCAGTTGCCCCATTCCATTGCATTTTTTTCACTGGGGGGTAGGGGCTGGTCAGACTATTCTGTATTTGCACTTGTTGACTTGTAACTTACTCTGTGAAGAAAATGGGACTACTTGTAGAAGTAAGATACTTCTCAGTGTGACAATGGGTGACGGAATATGGCCCTTTGTTACTATGATTGACTTAATCTTTCTTTTTTTGTATGGTTTCTTCATTTTCTACAAATCAAACTACTGCAGGATAGATATAGGTTGGCAGTCCTCTTTAAAAACTTTCCTTTATGTTAAAATCTGCAAAGCTTAAAAACACCTCACAAATATAAGTGAACAAATATGCTGTTCATCTTTTTTGGTTTTTGAAACTGTATATAGATTGCTCATTGGTGTTAGTGAGGGTGTTGTGAGCTGGCCTTATAGAAGCTATGAAACTTTTAGACACAGACCCAAACACACAGTCAAACTAGATCTTACACAAATTATCTTGTTTCTGAATATGCATTCAGAGATGAGCGAGAATAAGGTGCTTTTTATCCTTTTACCAAGGCCCATAAACACACAGTGAAACGATTCTGGAGCTCGGAAGAGGTCAAAGGGAATTTTGACAAAAAATACTAATATTTCATGGCACTGAATGTAATATATTTTCCTCCGCATTCATAAAAGTAGTTGCTTCTCTTGTTACGAATTTTGATTACAAAGGCCATTCATCTTAAATGAAGAAAGAGGAGCTACTTAAAATCTTCGAGGGTGGTATCTTATGCAGCAGTTGGGACTGTGCTTCCCCACACACACGTGCTAGCGCCGTTTGAGCTAGGGTGTTTAAAAATAGCCATGTGGCTCTGACGGCACAGGTGGTGGCTGAGGCTAGCCACCGGAGTATATACCTGGCGGGCTGAATGGGTTAGTACTAGGGTGGGTGCATGCCTTCCCCTGCTTGCTGTCTGACATATGACACAAATGTATCATGACTATGTGAAACCACTATCCAGATCCCTCGATGAGGGAGCAGTGCATCAGCTGTGGAGAGGTTACTGCAGTCCTGAGGCTGCAATAGTGGCAGTGGCCACCTGTACTACTATGGCCAAGCTACATTTTTACACTAGCTCGAGAGGAAGTAGGATGTGGTGTTTACACACACTGGGAAGTGCAGCCCCAGATGCTGCTGCATAGGTTCATCCTTCGTGCAAAGGTGTGCACAAAGAGGAGGGGACTCAAGTGTGCGGTGATGAGTACCAAAGCTTTTTTTGCTTTTTTTAGGCATTCCATTGGCAGTGCCAATGCCCTTGTTTCTAACTGCACTAATGCCCAAATGCTGGTCTCTGTGTGAAGCCTGAAAACCACTTGGGGTGGGGCAGAGGTTCTGTAGCAGTTGAGAGGTGGTGAAGCCCTTCCTGCATGGGCTGTTGTAGCAGTGGAGAGATGGTGTTGACACTATTGCAGCCTCAGGGCTGCAGTAGTCTCTTTCCAGCTGCTGCACTGCTCCCTTGGAGGTCTCTGGACAGTGGTTTCACACAGTCATGATCCTTCAGCTGTGACTTTGTGCACTTGGACCTCAATGCCTCTGCATTGAGGTGGAAAGAGAATCTATACATTTGTGTGCCAGGGACACAGGCCAGCTGAGTGAGCCCTAGGGTTTTGGTCCTGTTCTTGCGTATTGCATGCTGAGCAATAATGAGGACTCCGTGCTTGTAAAACTAAACTTGCTCTTTATTAAGAGAACCATCCTACAGAGGTGCTGCAGCTAGTGTTCTAGCCATGTGCACATAGACTAACTTCTGTGTGAATCCTCCACACTCTTCCCTCCTGCTTCCAATGCTCCTCCCTCCACGTTCCATGCAGGGTGCTGTACTCCCCACACAGACTGCATCAGTTCTGCTACAGTGAGCTGGATCCTGGTAAATTTCAATATTCTGTTTTCGGTAGCCTGGGTGTAGGCAGATGGTGTGATATGAAAGTGTGCCTATATACCAACACAAAGCCAAAAAATCTATTTTTGTCACTACCAGCCTAGCGATGCCTCATTAGATGTGGTGTTGATAAGAAAATGGATCACTGCCTTGCTTTTAGAGGCAGTGGTATGCATGACTTACATGGTGACACATACAGGACAGTACCAGAATGTTCTAAATTGGCTATTTTTTACTTGAATTGGTGTTTAAAAAAAAACACCCAAATTTGCATTTGAAATTTAAGCTTCCCTCTTTATTATGTAAGCCAATAAAGCTTAGGACAAACATGATAGCCAGTGCTTATCTGATTCATAGTACCTTTCACTAATCTTTGTTCATCATATGACTATGGAACAGATGGGCATAATATAGTAGATAGTCTCATCCTTAAGTGGTAGCTTAATCTGTTCTCTTAAGAATAGCCTATAATGGAGTAGATCTTCTTCTCAGATCTTTATCATTAGTTTGCAGGCAGCTAAAAGCATTTGTTTACTAGCTTTGGTTACAGTATTACTGTCTGTATGTCATGTGGCTTTGCAATCTTTGGTTATACGATGTTATCTATCTTTAGGGACTTATCTTTACTTGATATATATCTCTCCTTTTGGTATTTGAAGAGAGCTTCCTATGTGACAAGTGACTTCATATAGTCTTCATCATCCCTACTAACTGCAGTCTCCTTCACATGTTGTTGACTCTGTGTTGGTCCCAGGACGTTAGAGGAACAAGGTGGGTGAGGTAATATCTTTTATTGGACTAGCTTCTGTGGGGAGAGAGACAAGCGGTTGGTCTTTTTCAGGTCTGACCTGAAGAAGAGCTCTGTGTACACCCAAAAACTTGTCATTCCCACCAACAGAATTTAGTCCAAGAAAATTACCTCACCCAGCTTGTCTCGAACATGTATCATTTAAGTTCATGTAATGAGACTGGTATTGACTAAGCACTGTTTTCTGTTCTACAAAATTGGTGGCTGGCTGGATCACGCAGTATCTGAGGCAAAGTGCTGAAATGGAGTTAATTCATGACAATGGCTTTTTTCTATATTGGTAAGGGATAGAACAGCTGACTTATGACACACAGACCAAATTCCAAATGGTGTGCATTCAGGAATTTGGTCTTTGTATCATAAGTGAGCTGTTTGTCTATATTACCGAACAAATGTCGTAGATTGCAGATGTATGTATTACCAATATAGAAACAAGCCATTGCCACGAATTAACTTGGCCCAATACATTTACTAGCTTGGAGCTGCCCAGTTCTGATCTGGGGATTAATGTGTGCCAATTTCTAAATGTACTATGTATGCCTGGGTAAGCGCATCGGCTGCCGCTGGACGTGGTGCGAGGAGCGCCGGGAGCTGTCGGTCCTGGTGCCCAGGATCAGAGCCGACGGCCACACCATTGTCACCCTTCGCGCCTGGTGCATGCTGGAGAGGTGCCTGAAGGCATCCGTCCACGCGCTGTACCTTGAGAGCCTAAAGAAGAAGCCCGACCAGGGTAAGGCATTCGAGGTGACCAGCAAGTGGGACGCCAGCAACCACTTCCTGGTGGGCGGCGGCTACACCCGGTTCGCGGACTGGCGGTTCATCCACCGGGCCCGCCTCAACTGCCTCCCACTGAATGGGGCCGTCCGCCACAGGAACTGGGACAAGCGCTGCAGGAGGTGCGGGTACGTCAACGAGACCCTGCCCCACGTCCTCTGCGGCTGCAAGCCCCACTCCCGAGCCTGGCAGCTGAGGCACAACGCGGTCCAGGACCGTCTGGCGAAGGCTATCCCGGCCCACCGAGGCACGGTGGCCATCAATTCCGCCATCCCCGGGACCGACAGCCCACTGAGACCCGACATCGTCATCACCGACGAGGAGCACAAAAAGATCGTCATGGTGGACGTCACGGTCCCATTCGAGAACCGCCGCCCGGCCTTCCACGCCGCCCGGCCTTCCACGCCGCCCGGCCTTCCACGCCGCCCGGCCTTCCACGCCGCCCGGCCTTCCACGCCGCCCGAGCCCGCAAGGAGGAGAAATACGCCCCCTTGGCCAACACCCTGAGGGAGCAGGGCTACGACGTCCAGATTCACACCCTGATCGTCGGGGGCCCTGGGCGCCTGGGACCCCTGCAACGAGCCCGTGCTCTGGGCCTGCGGTGTGGGTCGGCGCTACGCCAAGCTCATGCGGCTCCTCATGGTCTCGGACTCCATCCGGTGGTCTCGGGACATCTACATAGAGCACGTCACCGGCCACCAGCAGTACCCGGAGGAGAGGGACAGAGCGCCACTGCAGGACCCTCCTTCCGGACCGGCGGACCCAACCGACGACGGACGCGGCGGGGGGGACACCAGCGGACGCGGCGACTGCTGAAGCATCGGACTTAATGAGGGATGCAACACTTTGTATGGACTTATTTACTCTAGTTGTTAAAACCCCCAAAAAGTAACCCACAGGCATAGTTAGTGACGTTCCCCCATTCCCATATATTCCCTTGTATCTCTTAGCGCCCATACCATCACCCCCCCATCCAGGACCCCGCAGATTATCCCTTGTTATTCTCCCCACGCTTTCAGCCACTCCCCACACCTCCCGATAACCTGCGTATAGTCCCTGGATGTTGTATAACTTTGCTCCTTTAAACTCTATGGGTTGCCTGTTGGTTATTTTTTGAAACATTTACTCAATAAATAACTTTAGCATGCTTGTGGCCAAGCTGGAGTCTGCTCTGGAGGCAGCTGTGGCCAGGAAAAGGCATGTGCAGAAATGCAACAGGGAAAGTCCCTTCCACCCCAGGGGCAGCGGTTTCAATCCCCCCAGAGTGAAAGCGCACGTGCACACACCAGGCTAGTACAGTGAATATAGGAAAGGGAAATAATTATTTATAGAGAGGTGAATGGAGAAGAACAACAGTGGGGAAACAGTAAAAGAGGGTTACATTCAACACCAGGTCCAGTGGTATCACAGGCTGAAAGGGTAGCCACTGAGCAATGTGTCTGCACTCAATAGTTCAGGAGTCCTTGGCAAAGGTCCAATCGTTGGTGAGTCTTGGGTGTTCCTGGTTGTCTTCCCTGCCAGTGAACTTCCCCAGTGAACCCTCCAGTGCCCTCTTCTGCCACGCTCTGCAAACCCACAGAGAAACACCCTCCCACTTAGCTAGCTACAGCCTCGCTCCTTATTACTAGTGAAAAGTCACAGGCCCCATGCAGCTCTTGGCAGCAGTGATCCTGGGTCCAGCTCTGGTTTGTCCTACTCAGATGAGCCCTCCCTGGCACAGGGCTCTTCCTGGCTCCTGTCCTGGGCATCCCTGGTCAGCCGCTCTGTCCCTCCTCCCCCAAACAGCACTTCCTCCTTTTGGAAAATCAGCACTTCCCCTTGCAGGGCAAAGATCTAAAGGGGCCATGCTCTCTAAACCCAAAGGGGTTACAGTAGGTTTAATCTTAATCCAAAGGCCTCTTGCATGAAAACTGCTGATTTATTATACAGATCATTACAGAGGGCATGGGGTTAAGCGAGAGAAACTGGATGTCTCCAACAAGAGGGTGCGGTTTGGTCTTTGCTATAGAAGTGAATCTGTATTTGATGTGGTGTGACAATTCGGTCCAATTGACATAATACAATATTGGCCCTGTTTAACATTGTGGTAATTTCTAGATGCCAACCAAATCAGGGCCCTATTTTGCTAAGGGCTGTACAAATCGTGAACGATGATCCCTTTCCTAAAGAGTTTATCTAAGGGCTTGACCCTATAATGATTGGAGTCAGTGGTGAAACTCTTACTGACCTGAATGGTGCAGGATCAGGGCCTAAATGGCTAGGTAGATGAGAAAGCAAGGGAGTCAGAGTAATAAATATGTGCACAACTTTTAGCAAAGCAGGACCAGTAATCACAGCTCATCAGATGGCTAGCACCTGCCTCACTGATGGTTTTACTAAATGATCTTTTATTAGATTCACTTTAACTCCCCTGTGCCTCCCTCCCCCCCTCAATACCTTGACTCTTGCTGTTCACTGACTGGGTGGTACTTGGTGACCTCCATGAGGACTTGTCTACATGGCCAGGCAGTGTGCAGAAGCTGGGGTAGGAATCCACAGGGCTCTAACTTGTCAAGCACTGACTGGTCATATAGACTCTGCTACTGTGTACTTTGCTGTGCTGTATGTCAAAGTTAGGGAACTCTTAATGCAGAATGTTTGATACGGGACACTTAGTGATCAGTGTGCATGCCAGTGAGACATGGTACGCCTGATTTGCAGATCAATAAGGTTTAATGTGCAAAGTTTTCTATAGATGAATACAAAACCTAAAATTAACTACAATATATCATACTCACTAAGCCTGGAGAGCTAAGCAGTCACTCTAAAGGCTGTATTCAGGAACAGCTTTCTTCAGGGGCCCTACCAGGCAGTCAGTGGCCTCTGGTCCAACTGGCAGCACCTCCTACGGAGCCAAGTGTTGATGGTGATCACCCCTTTGTCTAAGTGATGTCTTAGATCCTTCCATAAACAGCTTTCACCTAATTACCTCTCTACTCATTATCATATATGCTAATTACCTACATTAGGTTTTCATCCTTAACTACATTCCATTCTCACCATGATAATTGGGGTCATCAAAACATCTGGTGATAGGAGGGGTGGTGTGAAAATTGTACCTCCAGACATTCAAGGATAACTTCTTGTTGCCATCACCATTATCTACGTGCAGCTGCAAGCAGACATGATGTGTATTTTGTCTTATGTGCTGTTGTATGCAGAAACTGAGACATCTGCAAAGTTACTCAGCAGTCCTATTCATCTCTGCCAACTGGAAGATGTCATTCTCCAGGGGTCAGAATAGCCAAGCAAGCAACTGAAGCTGTGCTAGGCCTGTAGGATAGTGGTCAAGCAATTCAAATTGTAGTGGGCCTCCAACACAGGGTAGCAGGCTCCACATGGTTGGCTGGTGGAGGGCAGGTTAGTGTGCTGTAGAGTTGCACCTGACTTGTCATGAACTAACTGGTCATCTCATGTAGACAAGCCCTGAGAAATGTAATTCTGGTGGTTCACTATCTAAGTATGTTGTGAAGCTTTTTTTTTTTTCCTAAGATTTTAAAAACTGAATTATTTCGCATGAGAATCCGAAAAGGCCTCTTTGGCAGAGGAAAGCTGCCTTCTGTCTTGAATAATTTACTTCAAAATAATATTTAAAGTATTCATTCTGTCAATTTTTTGAATGAGGAATCTGGGAGGGAAAAAAAAAAAAGACCCTTGAATCCTAAATATGCTTTGGAATCTGTCTTACTGAAAGAGCAATGAGCTTCACAATTATCTTCTAACTGACGTGGAAAGGTTATTACCAATCTGTTTTAAATACCATGAAGTTGTGTGTAAATGTCCCATCATGGGACATTTAACATAATCAAAGAAGTCTGTAGGAGAGCAAAGGGGTCACTTTTAACAGCAGTTAGAGGCAACCTCCTCCTTCCCCCTGCCTCCAACTCCATTCCTATCTTCCCCTACCCAGGGATAGATTCAACACATCTGTGCCACTTTACAATATGGTCACTTATTCTTGTTGTCAAAATATCACTGAAGGAGTTGTGACCCAGCAATCAGTCACTGTAGTCTTCATGGTAGCAAACTAACACACTGATACGATCATTTACATACAGGAAAGAATAAAAACACCTATAGGTTTAGTTGTAGAAAGGTGCTGTCAACTACAGTCCACATGCTGTTATGGGGATTTAAAAATGAGGATTACAGATGGTCACCCTCTGTATTTCCTCTTCCAACCCCAGACCTGTGTGCCTGATATCAGGCACACATCTTTACAGAAATCTTTCAAGAAGGATTAAGATGCCAAAGTGATAAGACTAGGTCACCTCATCTAGAGCCTAAGTGGAAACTGCCAAATTGGTTGATTGCATCTATCAAATACACCATGATACACACCGCATTTCTTTTCCACAATCCCTGTGGGCCAGTTCCTCTATACTGTGCCAAACCTAAATACATGTGAACCTGAGTAGCTGCACACACCCAGTGCTAAGCACGTGAGCGCACATAGTGCTCCTGCTGTTGTTTAAGACTGAGTTCAGGGAGTGGGACTGCACGAGCGCACATAGTCATCTCCTTTTGGGGAGAAGGAAAGGAAATTATAAGTGGTATCTGACTGGAGGCACCAGGTGATCTTGTGGGCCATAGATTATACCGTTGATCAGCTCAAGAGGTGGATGGTGGTGTCCTGTGATCAGTTCAGGAAGTTGTGCTACAGCAGCAACATATGTTGAATGCACATCCTCTTCCCTACCTGTTCTTTCAGGAGGCCATATGTCTTGCTTGTTTACCACACCAAATGTTTTTTTTCCTGTTATTTCATTGCACAATAGGACTGAATTCCATGGCAAACACCCTTAAATTCTGCAACTAATGTGCATTCTAATTCTATAAAAGAACCTTTATTCTCATGCTTCCACCCTATAACACCACAAATACTATGACTTTGTCGACATTAATCATTGCTGTAAAACCAGTAAATGATTCTTTCCAAAAATTGTTTTTTCACTATGCTTTCTAGATGGCCTGTCTTCACTGGCCTTGTGTGTACTGGTCCCCAGATGACACAGCTGAGAACCTCTTCCTCTCCCGTGTGCACTAGGAAAGGAAGGATCTTGTTGCCAGCCTCACTGGCTCATCTCCCTGGGCCTTGGATGCTGTACTGTTCTCCAAGCAGGCTGGCTTTCTAGCTTCCGTGCTGGCTGCCCCTGTTCTCTGGTTATAAACTGGACTCCAACTCTGTTGCCTGAGTCCATGGAACAGTGCATGGAGCGTGCGTCCTAATCAAACACTCTCCCTTGTGGAAAAAGCTTAAGAGCAAGAAATGGCTTCAGGCTGGGTCTGAGCAGAGCACTGGGAGAGAACAAAATTTCAATTAACTGGTTGCAGCAGCATGTTGAAGTGATCCTTTTTCTTTAGGGGAGGGAGGGCAGGTATTCTATGGCTATAGAATCACAGAATCTGCAGGGCCCTGACTGAGATGAATGGGGCAGGCTGTGCTTCTCCAAGATCAGAAAACTCAGGAAGATGGCACTGCATTGTTTTTACATTTGGCATATGTCTTTGAGGTTAACAACAAAATTTTTTTTTAAGAACATGAAAGCTAAGGTGCTAAAGTCTAATCCTGTAGGAAGGAGTAAACTCTGTAGCTGAGGAATAGCTGGATCCATGAGACCCTGACTGCTGTCTGCATCTAAATGGCACGCGCTAGCCCTGAGTTGTTCTTGTGTAAACTTACTTAACGAGTCTTTTTTCCATACTCATAGGATTGATCACAGGTCAGGCTTGTGATCAACCCTAACTCTGTATAGCATGGATTCTGAACATATGGAAGCATAACACAACTTTTAAGGCTGACACATGTCTAGTATTTTTGAATAGAGACTTCTTCTGATGCGTGTGTGTGGTTTTTTAAATCACTATACCAATTTGGCTTTTAAAAGTTCAGGTATGGCCAACCGGCCCTCTTGTAAAAGACTGAAAGCATCTATTTTTTTTTTTTTAAACACCAAATAATTTCATCTAACCTAAGAAAGGTCTCCTTGTTGCCAAAAACATACAAGCAATTAAGCTTTACCCTGTAATGTTGTCAAACTGGTGCAGGGCATCCTACAGCTGGAGATACCAACCACTTCCACCGGGACATACCGCAGAATAATTCATGCATGCCATATGCTGCCTTTGCTCAGAACTGCAGTTTTTTGGCATTGGGCGGTTAGTTTCCTTTCTTTAATGCCAGACTTGGGGAGGGGGAATCCCTCTGAAGGCATCCTTTCCTCAATCTCCTTTAAAGAGAAGATAGGATCTGACAGATCACAAAAGGTAACTATTACAATAACTCTTTACAAAATAACTCTTTCAGGGACCCTAGTTGTACACCTTCCCTGATTTGAAAATAATAATTCATCCATGAAACTATTATGACAAAATTCTTCGGTCTGGCCAAGTTGCATGGGCCAGGGTTTGGTGCTAGGTACCTGAAGAAGTGAGGTTGTGTGGGCCCCCAGACTGGAGCAGACTGAGAAGAGGATTATTCTGAAATTCTGTTGGTACGGTCTGTAGATTGTTCTAATCTAAAGTAATAATGGGGGTTAGCATGAAGGCACAGATTTATCCCAGATGTGACATTGACCAGGGATTAATGTGGCCCAGAATGTAGCACTGTAATGAGCCCCAGGCTGCTCTACATTGGATGGGAGTAGAAACTCAATGGGGCGTTATCCACAGTATCTGGTGGGGCCCACTCTGCCTCCACATATGGAACTGAAATTTATCTGGATCCCCATGGAGGGAATTCCATGTGGCTAAGAAGTGCTTGGGGGAACAGAATGTGGATAGGGCATTTGTCCATTCCATGGAGCCCGCCTCTCCCCCTTTAGGATAGGCTCCCTTCCTCTCACAGAAGCACAAGACTCAGGGCTGTTGAATACAGAAATTATTGTGAAATATACTTTATAATCTAGAAATGTTTACATTTATAGAACAAACAATTGTGCAATTGGAAGAAAGCTCAGGTGCCTGTAGAATACCAAACTGGTCTTTCAGTAGGACTGTGCCAAACAGCTGGATAAGAAATAATTCACATAGTTCAGTAGATGAAATAGCTGAATCAAGGTGACTTGGGAAGCATAGCTGGCTGGTACAAAAAAAAAACAACAATTCTATATGTTGGCCATGACTGATCTACCTACCAAATGCACTAGCTTATGCTTGCCTTAAGGTAGGTTGGGAAAGGAGCTTCTGGAGATGGGTCGATCCTAGGACCATGAAGGCTTCTGTCTTTCCATCATTACTTACAGTATGTATTTATGGGCCTGATTACACTATATATGAGAGAAAAATCAACTGCAAATCAGTTAACTGCTATCTTCAGTGATGCTGTGCCAGTGTAAAACATGCATGAGAGAAGATGCCAGTTCTGGGGATTTTTGTCTTTTGTTGTGCTACTTTGCCGGCTGGTTATTCTGCATGCATCAAAACACCCATCAGCATTATTTCAGTCATTGGTAGAATGAGTACTCCTGATGACTCAAGAGGGTTAGCCATTTCTTCCCAGCTGTGCAATATACAGCAGATGATGAGCCACCACTTCTCCTACTTCTGGAACATTAGACAGTTATCATTCTCCCCCAGGCTTCCTTGTCTGATTATCTGCTCAGTGTCAGAATGCTTCTGTTTTTCTGCATGCTTTAGCCACTCAGTACAAAACAAAAGTTACCCATTCAAGTCTACTCATCATACTCTGCCGTGTCCCTACATCAGTGTCATGTTACTATCTGACCCACTTGGAAACATTTTGAGGCTCTCAGGTGATCATTCATAAGCATGTGCTTTTCACTGCTTCTCCTAAAGCTTTGGAAGGGGATCACTTTGAGAGTGTCATGTTCCCAGCCTAACACGTTCCAGGAAAATGTGGCTTGTCTTTCAGTGCATGAAGACACTGTTTGCTAGAAAGGTAGAGCTCAAAGGGGGATTACTTTTCCAAAGCCGTGTCTTTATTTACTTTTGTTCATAAAAAGGCTTGGCTTGTGATTTTGGAGAAGGTAAAGCACAAAGATAGCTCAAAGGAAAGGTGAGCAGTGGGGAACAATACAATTGCAGCATCCGCCTAGTTTTGCCTTTCCACAGCCATTGGAATGGGGCCCCTTCAGTAACCGTGAGCCAAATTATTTCCTCTTTTCCCAGATATGATCTTGATTGGCAACTGATACCTCCAAAGACTATTTAGTGCACCTCCATAGGTCTGGGCAGAGAACTAAAACTGTCTAGTTTTAGTCAGCTTGCAATGAGATGAACGCTAAATTGTGCTTTATGCTGGGGAATCCTATTGCTTGGAAGGGAATCAGGAAACCTGGCTTTAATTAAGCTTCATAGCATCAGTGCTTTTTTTTTTTTCTTTTTTCCTTGGAGACTTACCAAGTTCAATAGAAGCATGACTACTGCAATGGGCACACAGCTGTAACTAAAGAACAAATGACTGTGCACGCTCCTCCACTTCGGTGTTGATACTGCTCAGGAGCAAGAATACTCCATAGAGTGCTTTCATTGGCTGAGTGGCAATGTTACAAGTCTAATATGTGTTCTAACTAAATTTGACAACTGCATTGCAACAAAACCGTTCGGATGTCGGCTGTAATCATAGAAGGTGATTGGTGTCAGGGTTCATAAATACTTTGTCCCTTCATCATATCGATCTGAAATATTGCCGGTTTCTTTTCGAAGTGAGTCTTCCTCGGAGGCAAAAGAATGAGGTATTTGAATAAACAGCCTCTGTAAAATGCGAATAAGAGGGCAAATTACATTTAAGGAAATAGAAAGAAAATTCAATTTTCTTTCATATGCAAACAAATTTAGAAGGATCTTTCTAAAACTGTATGATTATGAAAATTAAACTCTAGATACTTACTGTCAGCATGCCTCCATAGCTCACAGCTGAGACTGTCCTGATTTTAGCAAACTGCTGAGAAATAAGGCAGATTCACCCCAAATGGGGGGTTATTCTATCATTAAACTATACTAAGGGTTCTCAAACTGGAGGTTGACCCCCCTCAGGGGGTTGCAAGCTGTCAACCCCCCACACATGCCAGTAAGGGGGGGGTGTCTGTCACAGCCTGAAATATTTGCAGTGTCCCAGCAAAGAAGGTATACTCCAGGTGTTCTCAAACTAAGCCAGTAACAAATAAACTTCTATCTTATCATTCTGGTTAAGAAGAAGCCAAAAATGCAGTCTCCTTAGGCATCCCAGCCCTTGGCTCACCACCCAGTTACTAAACTTGATGATGAGTGCTTGCTGAAAACCAATTTAATCAGATATAGGGTCCTTCTAGGCCCAAGGGATCAGCCACTTAGCCAGGTCAATCTAGAACTCAGATATTAGCCAATAATCAGACTGATGCTAATCCTTTTAGTAACTAAAACTAAAGGTTTAATAATAGAAAGGAAAAGAGTTATAGATCATATACATACAAGCGGTGTTTCCTTCTCCTCCCCTCCCTTCCCCCGTGCTCATAGATGAGGTGCAAAGCAGTGATGGAATAAACTGCTTGTGAAGCCTCTCTGGAATTACCCAAACAGGGGTGGGAATCATCAGTTCTTGTTTAAAGCTTCCTTTTTAGAAATCCTGTTTCAAGAAACGAAGACCAAATAGATGTCAAGTGCCTTTTTATATTCTTTGCCTTGTGCATGGAATTTTACTGTCCTAAACAAAGCCCACAGGCCCTGTTTGTGGAAAGTTACTGGCCCAAGGTAGAGTCCTGGGTCACATGAGCATATTACATGCCCTTACATAGCTTATTGAAGCACGGGTGGCCATGGGCCCCTTGGAGTCTGAGGAATCCACTGGAAATGCTATCTGGGTGGGATGAGTTTCTTCTATGGCCTATTGTTATAGTGAAGTGTCCTTTAATGGGCCATCAACACAACTGTCTAGCTCTGATGTAAATCCATCTGGTGGGTCTCACCCACCAATACAAAGCCACTATTCATAACGTCAGATACAAAGATGATACATGCATATAAAAAGGATAATCCTACTTAGCAAACCATAACTTTTCCATTGACTGCTTACATGACCTACTTTGTACAAGATTTGTTACAATTGTATAACAGTGGTCACATCAATGATATACATGGTCCTATTTGATCATACTGCATCTCTCGCTCTCTCTCACACACACACTTATAGCAATAAAATATGGAATGTGAGCCATTATGAAACCAGAAAACCCTTGGTGAATACCCAGGGGAGTCACTTGGCTGACAAGTTATTGTCTTTGTGGAATTTGCATGTTTTCTTCTCCTTTTTCCCCCAGCACACTTGAACTTTAGAACCCCAGTCCCTGAAAAATCCTCTTCAATTTGGAACTATTTATATTGCAAATATCTTTTCAGGGTGAATGTTTTAAAAACAAGTTAAACATAAAATAACTGTACTATACAAGGTGTACAATAAAGAGAGCATCTGTCAAGTATATAGTAAAAACTGATGTGTAAAAGGGAATAAAGAATGAAACCTCACATAAATCAATCTCAAATGTCTTTCAGTATAGTATTAAAAGCTCTGCCAGATCTGTAACTCCTCCTCCTCAGCACAAATGCTCACCAAGCAAAAGTAATGGATCTTTCCCCCACCTTAAATTCATATCTTCTCCTAGTTTGGAAGTCTTTTTTTTCCTTTATATTGATTGTAGTAATTCTACTGGTTGCATGGATCTCATGTTTACCGTCTATGTGATTTCAAGATGGTAAAAGAGTTAAGAAATATTGTCACCGTTAATGGGTTGAGTACATGTAGATTTCTTTTGGCTAAAAGACCTGTATTCTGTAGGTGCAAATGCAATAAGCTTTTCAGAATAAAATGTCCTTTCTATACGGCTACAGCATCTCCCCAGATGAGCTGCTATCTTGGAATCTATGGATCTTGGGACTTGACTGATCTCTTAAGATGCTGCAAGATCCTGCACATGGATTGGTGTCTGTGCTGTATTGTTTCAGTGATTGCCCTGGGAAACCGGAGCAGAGCTGCCAAAACATTTTTTAGCTTGATATGATTTTTGTCATCAATGAAGACGTGCCATTTTTTTCAGACTGTTAACGAAGTATTTACTGTAGATGTAACAGAGATTGGCCTGAGCTTCAAGGTTGGGACTTGCTCAGGGTTTTTCAGATCCAAGGGTTGGATGTAGGCTTATCTCCAGTTAGACTGTAGGTAGTTTTGTAGCAGAAATTTGTCTCAGTCCGTGGATGGCTTTCTTTCCTCTCTCTCTCTCTCCTCGTCACCTAGTTCTCTTGTGGGTTTTTTCTCTCCTCCTTCTCCTTTGTCCTTCTGCTCTCTCAAGTCTCTCCTGTTACCCCTCTTTCCTTCTGCATCTCTGCACTCCTCCTATATCTAGAGCTATAGTAAGGCACCAATACTTCTTGATCTCATGTCCTTCCTAGGCCCAGGTTTGCAATTACACCTTCAAATGTCTAGTTTCCTGTCTTTTTTTTTTTTTTTTTTTTTTAAAGATTTAGAATTGGCCCAAGGAGACTCTTCACTCCCTTGAATGTACAGTTGCTGAGCCTCTTCCACAGCCCTCATGAGTCTTCGTGCTAGTTTTAGTTGTCTTTGGCGGGGAGCAAATCGAACTCTGTCCTTGGCCAAAAGTTGAAGACCAAAAAGCTCCTGCTTGAGCTGCAAGAGGGAAGAGGTGCTGTGTCCCTTAGCAGCGTTTTTACATTTCCATGGCCTCTTTCTAAGAATTATGGGGGAAACTGATCTGCCTACTTGGAATGCCTGTAACTGTGTACAAGTTGTGTTGTGGAGCCAACGTGTTCCTCTCTGCCTGTGTGATCTCAGGAACCATACGACACAGGTGCTTACAGTAGTGACTTCACTGAGCTGCAGGGGCTCAGTACCTCTGAAAATTGAGTCACTTTATTCAAAATGCTCACTAGCAGGCATCTGTTTGAAAATATTGCCTGCCAACTTCTCTGTGCCTCAGTTTCTGCCATCTACCACTTGTACCTAACCACTCTTGTAATGCATTATGTAGATGGTACCTTTAGGCTAAATATTGTATACAAACTATTAGTGATACATTTAATGCTCCTGCTGCCCATCTCGCTACTGCTGAACGGAGATGGGTGGGCAGCCAGGGTCTCCTATGAAGAACCTTCCCAGGGATTGGGAAGGAGCACGACTGCTGAGTATCCCTGCCTCATGACGATGTTGGATTTGCAATGTGGATAAATGCATTGCCTTGCAAAAATTAGTTGAGACTACATTTGGGCTAGATTTCAGCTTCAATGGGGCTCCATACAGGTACCCAGGTACACTGGGGCAAATTCATTTGAAGGATTATAGTCCTTATCTGGTAAACTTCCTCCCCCCACAAACATTGGGAATGAGATGTTCACACAAACCCTTGCAAATTTAAACCAATGGAAAATGCATAACTTGAGGGGGTTTTATTATGAAGTTTAATATGAATCCCTCCAACAGCAAATATGATAAAAATATAACCCAAATATTGATTAGCTATCCAGTCCATCCATCCATAAAATGAAAGAAAGAGCTATTGTGTAAGACAGTAGTTCTCAACCAGGATGTGCATACCGCTGTGTGTATGCAGGGGGCTTCCAGGGGGTACATCCACTCATCTATATAGTTGTCTAGTTTTACAACAGGCTACATAAGCACTAGTGAAGTCAGTACAAACTGAAATTTCATACAGACAAAATGAGAAAGTAAGCAATTTTTCAGTAATACTGGGTCATGACACTTGTATTTTTAAGTGAGATTGGTCTTCTGTACCCCAAGTTTCATCAACCTCCAGAAAGGGGTACAGTAGTCTGGAAATGTTGGGAACTACTAGTGTAAGAAACAAGCTTATCACTTATTAAAATCCAGTGACTCAAATTCATGTTGGAGTTTTTTCATGCATGAAGTAAAAAATTAGACCTCAGATGCTGTCTTGTACATTAAATAGTAACTGAATGGTTGTTACATGCTGGCATACCATGCTTTAGAAGTGTATCAGAATAACCAATCCCATGCCACATCTATAACCAGCTGTGTTGTACATACTATCTCCTCCCTGAGTGCCTGATAACTCATGGAATACACTTTTTTTTTTTTTTTTTTTTTTTTTTTAATAAAAGCCCCTGAGCTTTAAAACATCCTACCAGAAATGAATGCTTTGAAGTGAGTTGTTCATGGAGGTTCCTCTCCCAAATAGAAATGATAGCTCAGACTGAGGTAAGATACTATCCCATGTCTGAGTTCCAAAGCAGTTGCCATGAACATAGACACGCCTGCTGCACTAACAGAATGGTGCCACTCTCCATGCAAAAAAACGAAGGTGTCATGTCTTTGTGGAACAGCATATTTGAAAGACGGCTAGTAAAGGGTCTCTGTGAGGCATTAACAAGGACCCAGGAGTGATCTTCCTTCAAGGTTCCTCTAGAATCTCTGGCTGCATATTGTTGAGGGAGAAATTAAAAAAAAAAAAAAAAAAAAAAAGTGGAACATGAGGGTATCCTAATCTTATTTTCTCACTTCCCTGAAGTGTGGTAATGCCCTAGGTGTCCCAGTATTAAGGCCTCCATTGAGATGTGGGTAGGGCTCTGCAGCATCTAAGATGAATTGGATCTTTCTCTCCCTTTCTTCTAGCTAGAAGTGTATCAAAGTGTGGCTAGGAAATATTTTGCTGCTGATCATGCCAGCCACAAACTGCTATCAATGGATGCATCTGCCCTGGCTGATTTATGTAAAATAGCTGATCTGATGAGGTAACGCACAGTAATTGGCAGGTGTTGTTGCTCTTCTGGAGCTTGCACTTTCAGATACAAAATATCTTGTGCCACAATAACCTCATATGGCCAAGTAAAAAAATTTCACTGACGATACCTTTCACACTGTTTTTGCCAGATGGTATTTTCCCCATGTGATGGTGGGTGAGGGGGGTGGAGAAGCCGATTCAAGATAGGATTTCATACTGGTTCATGATAAAGCAGAATCATTCTACAAGTTTATTTGGATCTGAAGATCAGAGTATGAGAGAGCAGATCTGAAAGGCCACTTGGGGGGCCGGGGGGGGGGGGGGGGCGGAGAGGCGGGAGCAGAAGTGTATGTATTTAATGTTCTTTAAATCCATTATGGGATACACACTTCAGGCTGATGTTGTCAGGATGATTCCATTGACAGAGCCATTGTGAGACTGACTACCAAATGGACAAGCCTCACTTTTTTATGATCTAGCAGCATTGTCTGTGGATATTGTCATTGATTTAGAAATAGGGAAACTGCAGTTGTACCTAATACTGTGAAGAAACCTTTTAAAGTATAGTTATAGCTCACTTTAGTTGCAGACAAATTGGTTTCCAGAGAAAAGTAAGAAAGAGACAAAAGTGGAAAAATAAATTACAGAATTCAAAAACACCCAGAATGAATATAGAAGACTAAGTCAAACAACAATTAAAACCATTAGAAATCTTTTATTTTTACTGAAGTGTTGTGTAGCTATTTTGGACAAAGGGACTTGGACTCAGACGCTATCTACCAATAGCCTGACTGTTCTGTTTGTGGCCCCATAAATGAAAAGCTACATGCCTCACCACTAGCCTGATGTCAATCATGCCTGTTTTAAGGATCCCACTGCAGAGGCTTTCTCCTACCCAAAGAGCAAAGCATGTTGGTTGGTTGGTTTAGCATCCACATGGCTTTTATTTCAGTTTAAGGAAAAATCAAATAAATAGCAAATGGGGGGAGAGAATGAACACACTCCCTTTATTCTGTAACATTCTGCAGCTTAACTGAAACACCAAAGGGGCAGCTGCCTCCTTGCCTTCAGCAGAGACTCCTCTACATTTAAAGGAGCCAGTCACAGAGAGAACGTATTAGAGATTTACAAGACCACTCATACACTCTTGACAACATGAAACTAGCCCTTTTTAGCAGGGGGGACAGAGCTGGTCTGACTCCTCACTGACTTCAAGGGGAGAAGAATCCAGCCTAGAGCAAAGAGATAAATGTTTACTTTTAAAGCCTCTGTTTTCATTATTTGCTAACTAAAACTAGACCAGCTCAAACCCTTTGTGGATTAGAATTTTGACACAGGCCCCTTCAAAATGAGCCAACCCAAAACCTTGTAGTTGGGTGCTGCCATTCTGGTGCTAGGAATCCAGATACTGCTGTGCAGCTTATGCCTACCTCTGTTTTATTGCAGTCTAATGATCTGACAGAATGCTAAACATGCTCACTCTAATTCTCTTCTTTGTATAATAAATATTGCATTTGCTTATAATAATGCACCGGAGTGTACTAATGGGTTTTCTGTTAGGATACAGCCAAACGGGTGGTTCTTATTAATGTTAATGAAATTGCCAGATGGCATTTAGAATCACCAGTAGACTGGATTTCAAAAATGAATGTCTATAGTACTTCATGTATGTAGCTAAAATTTCAAAGGGGGGCTTGAAGTACTTGCTAAATGAATTCTAAAATGCTGCAGAGTAAGAGGTGTCTTTTTAAAAAAAAATCTCTTGGTTTCTGTGTACTACTGCTACAGCTGTAACATAAAACCAACATCTGCAGATCTCTTGTTCATCACACTTTCACTGTATAAACAGTACTACATTTTATGTAGGGATAATTCGCAGACAAATTCAAGCTGCTTGAAACCCACAGACACAGGGTGTATGGTCAATGCATTGTGGAGGGATAATAGGGGCACAATGTTCCTTAACTAACCCTTTTAAAGTCCCATTGCAATGCAAGTGTTCTTTCTCTACCCTGTCCCTCAGCTTTCCCTTCCCAGAAACTCACAAGCAAAAGCTTGGCTCTTCTCAGCAGCAGCCACAAACAGATTGCACTCAGACTTGCATAACTTCTGACTTCCTAGGTAAGTCTCTGGCTTTTGGCTAGTTGCCAGAGTTGGTGAAGTTGATGACTGTGTAGCAGGTGAAGTCTTAGCCAGCACCCTTCACACCTTCAGCTCCTTCCCATCAGACAGTGAGTCCCAAGGGAAAGGAGTGCTGAATGGCAGGGGAAGGTAGATGAGATGGCGGGAGAAACTGTGCAGTAGGCTGGAGGAGGAAAAGTCTTAGAAAAACTCGTGCTGAATTCAGTCACCAAACCATATAGATCTTCTTAAATACTTTCACTGAGCCTGCTTTTAAGCCATTCCCTGGAACCACAGGCCTTAGATAAGTATCTCTGCATTGCCATGCTTCAGTTAGATCAACACTGATGCACAACCCTAAAAATTTACAGAAATTTTCTGTAACGAGAGAGTCAGACTTTCAGATGCTGTAGTTGATGAAAACAGCTCATCATTTGCTTCCATTATGATATTTTTGTGGCATTTTTAGTCCAAAACTTAGTTGTCATGGCTTGTTTGGGTTTTTTCTTCTAAACAAGGCTTGCAAAATTTAATGGGAGTTCACACGTACTCATTTATGTTGCTTATGCTGAAATTTTATAGGCTCTACAAGTGTAGAGAAAAGGCTACCAATTACTGAATGTTGGAAACCCAAACAGTGTGTGATAACATTGGGCTACTGAACAGAAGTGCACAAGCAGTCTGTTTTCACTGTCCTAGATAACACTATAATTGGGAGCACATTTTATTTTTTTGTAATTCTTTTAATTTTTTTAAGGAAGACCAGTTTTAAAAATATTAAATCTTGACACTCTGTCTCACTGTTGCTTACAGTAAGGGAATAGGGATAGACTTTTCTTTTGTGGGAACTTTTTGAAAAACAATTTTAAAAATTACATAAAGACACAAGAAAGTCACTTATCCTTTTTTGTACTTTTCATTGTTTTCTTTTCTGTTTCCAAACACCACATGCTTCATGGCATCGCTAACAGAACTCTGTAATTTTACAAATTTGTCACAGCTACAAGACCAGACAACAGGGCCCCCAAATGGGGGTGGGAGAGGGGGTGGGAGGAGAAGGGTACACTTTACTGGGGCCCAGAGACCCTGGGGGGCCCAGCTTAGTCTGCACCCCCCATTACGGGAGGGGCTCATGTTAAAAGTTTGTATTGGGCCCAAAAATTATGCTTGGGCCCTGCCAGACAATACCACACAGACATAACATGTTAAGGCAGGGGTAATTGTAACAAAATAGAAGACCTACATGAAGGAGAGCACTGGCAGGGAGCAGGGAAGAAGAGGGATTAGGCAGAATGGATGTCTAGCATTACCTGAGCCATAGTTTCTTAACCTGTGGTACGCATACCCCCAGGGGTTATGCGAGACACAGGCAGGGGGTACGTGGAGAAAAACCTAGTGAAGGGAAGTGGGCGGCAGCTGCCAACTTCTGGGGAAGCCAGGCAGCAGTTGCCCACTTCCCGCCTGGTCCCATTTCCCAGCAGGGAGGCACGCGGTAGCCATTTGGCTTCTGGGGGAGGCGGGCGGCAGCTGCCCCAGTCCCGGGCGGCAGCCCCCTGTGCCCTGCGAGCTGGGTTTGCAGCTGGGTGACTGCCACCCATGCCCTGGCTTGAAGATGGACAGCAGCTCCATGCCACCTGCCCACATCCCAGGTCCCAGCCTGCATGGAAGCCTCCTCTGCCCCAGCTTGGATTGGGTGGCAGTCACCCACCTCCCAGGCTGGCAGCCAGGCAGCAGCCGCCTACAACTTGCCCAGGTGGCAGCTCCACTCCCCGGCTCAAAGCCCAGTGCCCAGAAAGCCAGGTGGAGAGCCTAGTGGCTTGCCCAGTCCTGGAGCCAGGCTCTACCTGCAGGCTTACTTGTCAATTTCACTAGCTAGAACTAGAGCAGTGAATTGACAACTATGACAGCCCCAGCTTTTACCAGTATAAAAATCTTGAGAGACCCACACAGTGTGATTTGCCCCAGGCCCGCATCTCCCTAGGGATGGCCATGGGGAGCGCTGCTATCCACTCTGGTGGGCCACTAGTGCCTGCTCATACCTTACAAGTTCCCACCTGTGTGAGAAGACCAGTGACCCCGCCATCAGGCCATAGTGATTGGCTGGCATTGACCTTTGCCCCTATACAGAGGAAGAGGAGGAGGAAGGAGGGGAGAAACAGCAGGGGGTTTTGTGATCTGCCACAGCATTGCACAACTCAGAGCTCTCGTGCTTTATGAGAAATAGTCATCCAGAGGTAAAGGGGGGGGGGGGGAAGATTCAATTTCTCAGAGTGGAAAATTGAGTGTTGGGGTACTTCTTAAAATTTTTCAGACGTTAGGGGTACTTGCTACTAAAAGGTTGAGAAACACTGATGTAGAGGACATGGATGGGGGGCGTTTATGAAGCATTTCTAAGATTTCCTGTAGTTCTGTGGCCTCTGGAATTCCTAGGGCATCTGAACTAAATTGATACGTTAGCAAATGTCTTACTTGTAAATACTGCTCCTCTGCTGAGGCTGGAAGGTCATAATGTTGCTTTAGTGCTTAGAAACGGGATAAAGCCCTACTCACTGGAAAATCCATATGCTGCCGCTGCTCAAACAGTTCTTCCAAGTTATAGGTTTGTTCCCAATTTGCAAATCTGGGTTGTCCCAGAAATGTTATATTTACAATCACAGAAAATCACAGAGGTGACATGTGAATAGCTTCTGCCATTCTTCTGGACTCTGATTCCCTTCAAAGGAAAGCTATGTAAGATTGCAGAAAGAACCCCTCTAAAGACTCCTCAGATTCAGATTGCACATGCCTCTGATTTTGGTAATCTGTCCTCGTCCAGGCTGATCAACAGAGCCAGCTCTAGATAGAAATATATTTACATATAGGCCTATCTGAAACTACATCAGGAGATCTTTTTTCTGTCCTTGGATTTTCAACTGACTTGTGTCTGACGTCAGTGACCTAGGCCTACATCTTCTTCAACACTGTCCCCTTATTCTGGGGGCTTCCACTTTTCTTTTTTTGGTGCCCTATTTGAGACACTTAGTCCCTGGTATCCAGAGGTGCTAAGCATGTACAACTCCAGCTGAAATCAAGCTGCAGATAGTCATAACCTCTGAAAATCAGGCACATACACGTGTTTCCAAATCAGAACTGAAAAACAGACTCCCAAAATCAGTGGATACTTCTGTGAATGTTAGTTGTGTCATTTTTCTAATCTGGGTGCACAAATGTTTATCCAATTGTGCACTTTGTTTGCACATGTCATTATCACAACTACATGCACTGACAGCTGGTTGGATTCATAAGAATGCTGGTATTCTTTCAGCTTGATTCCCTGAGGAGTCCTATGTCATCGGCTCTAAGAAAGAGGAATGTTTATGGACGCTTGGCTCCAGTGTCAGAGAGCCCAGTCTCCTTGAAGCAACATCATTAATTTTGTTTGATGGCTAAGCTGTAAGTATAATTTTATTAAACTCTCCTCTTCAATGTGATTCATCCTGTAACTGAAGGATGAATCATTTTAAGTGCTTAGGATTTCCCTACAGTGATGTTTTTCTGTTGGGGAGTCCATAATAGCTCACAGCATCATAGTATTTATGTGTAATACACACTGCAGCAATATGGCTTTGAGTTTAGTGCTTTTATAAGGTCTCCCCTGGTGTCCTGCTCCTAGACTGAAAGGTATTAGATCAAAAAATCATAGAGCCTGTCCATGGAGAACACCTAGAGTGTCTGATCGCCTACTTCATCTCCCTGCCAAAGCAGGACCACTCCCTAGACAATATTTTTGTCCTGTCTAGTTTCAAAATTCTACTTCCTCTGGGGACACTATTCCACATCTGAGACTGAGCTGTCTCAGGAAGTCTAATGGCCTACATTTTCCCTTCCCCAGTCAATCTCATAACTCCCAGTTAGAGCTCCATCTACCACTCTCAAGTCATCCCTGTACTTTTGGCTAGATAGCATCTGGCCTTTCACAGCTGAGCCAAACTCACGTGTAATTTGCTGCCCACTATGAAAACAGGTCTCTTTTGGCATCACTGTTTCCTAGCTGTCTCCCGTTTATTGAGTTAAATGTGTTTTGAAGTTTTTTCCTCATATGAAGTGACTTGCAGTTTCCCATGTGCCTCGTTTTGTCTTCAGCTCTTTCTAGGTCCCTTGGTGTTTCTATATCCCTGACAGATGTCTAGCTCATTAACATAATTTTCATCCCTGACCCCTCACTTCTTTGGTATCCTTAATGAAGACATTACTTAAGACTGGATCACACAGATTCCACTTAGATGACTCCCTACAACTTGACACATTGTCTCTAATTATGACTCTCTCTGTGGTCTTTTGAGTCAGTTTTCAATCCATTTGACTGGCCAGGGCACTTATCCAAACCAATGTGAATGAATTTTTAAGTAAGATTTAATGAGTCTCTCTATATTAAATGCTTTTTGACAGCTGAAGGTTCAGTTTAGTCCAAGTCCATTGAATATCTTCACATTAAAGAGGGACTCCTCCTCCTGATCAGATCATTCTTTCACACCTACATTGCACTGATATTTATGGCCGTAGATACGGACAGCCCAAAACCCTGATTAGCTAGTTGGGCCCTTTTGATGACATCTCACCCATGCACTGACTCCTGATGGTGCACAGCTCAGACCTCTTCACTAGGAACAAAGACTCTCTGCCTGTTATGTGAAATGGGGAGGGAAGCACTCAGTGGTTGTGATAATGAAGAAAATCAGGGTTTAAGATGAAAAGAATCTGATGGCAGAAATTCTGTCTTTGTATATGGTAGGCTGCAGGGCTGCTATTAGTAGGTCAGGCTTCTGTACCAGGTATGGACTGACTACAGAGCATCCTTCCAGGAGAGCAAAACACCAGATGTGTTCACTATAAGCTCCTTTAATGTTCCAGCGGGTATGACTGAGGTTAGCTTAAACAATAGAGTCACACACTGCACCACCTAATGGCTGAACAGTGTAGTACACCTTTGGAGTTCTATTACAGAGATGAGGGAGGATATGGTGACCATTTAAAACTTCCTCCTCTTCCCAATGTGCCAGGAAGGCCTGTCTGGGTTGAAACTAGCCAGAGGGGCCCAGTCCCTATCCTAAACACTGACTAGGAACTGTGCAATATTCCAAATTAGTTTTATAGTAGAAAATGACTGTTGGGCCACAAACTCCTGCGAATAGCACAACCAGGCTCCTGGGGACAGAGAAATAGAGAGAATATTTAAAAGGAGATTATGGTTGGAAGGGACCTCAGGAGGTCATCTAGTCCAACCCCCTGCTCAAAGCAGGACTAACTTCAGCTAAATCATCCCAGCCAGGGCTTTGTCAAGCTGCGGCTTAAAAACCTCTAAAGATGGAGATTCCACCACCTCCCTAGGTAACCCATTCCAGTGCTTCTCCACCCGCCTAGTGGAAAAATGAATGTTTAGATGAAACTTAAACAATAAGTATATTGACAATTGTAGGGAAAAATGCTCATATCTTTTCCTTAGTACAGTATTTTTCTATCTTTTTCTGTAAGCTCTTGGAGGCAGGGGCTGTCTCTTTCGTTCTGTGTTTGTAGAACACCAAGCACAAGGGAGGGGTCCTGGCACATGACTGAGGCTCTTGGGTATTACCACAATTGCAAATTATTATGAGGAGGAGTAGTTTATTTTTTAGCGTGAGTGAATATCATGTGTAAACCCTCACCTGTTTGGTTTTTGGTTTTTTTTTCTTTAAAAGAAATGACATTACTGAGCCATAGTCTAGCAGCACTAAACTACGCAGGAGGGTGTGCTCTACTGGGCTCTTATCAGTGCATTTTTCAGATGGCTGAGGCTCTGTGTCTCAACATGCCCCAGGCAGTCACTAATAATGACTTACTAAGGGACACCGTGTGCTGTCTTTTTACTGTAGGGGAAAAGGGATTGAAAGAATTATTGAAGCGTCTATCTATTGATCTATGGGATCTATCTAAAGTGTTGAACTGTATGATAAACTAACCCTTTGATTCAGTTTGTTCAAGGGAGCCATAATTTATTCCTCAGTATGGATTCAACTTTATAATGTTTTTGTATGTAAAAATTTACTTACTGTATTCCATAATTGGTTGCTCTGGATCTGACCTGTTCTAATGTCCTTATGTTGATATGGCTAATGGTTGCACTGAACGTTTACTCAGCTGAGGTTACAGTACAGTTCTTCTCAATCCCTCCGAAGTAGTATGAGCAAACTCCAGATAGGCAATGTCACATTACATGCCCTATGACATGACTACATTAAAAACAGGAACCATTCCCTCTTGTGGATGGAAATATATTATCCAGAAATGGGGGAATACTCCAAGAAGAGTGTCTGGTTGTTTTTTATTTGCTTTTTGTATCTGACTTTCTGTTTTCACATTTGGGGACCAAAAAAAGTAATTGTGGTAAAGACCAGCTATCTATATTTCACTCTAAAGACAAACCTACTGGACAAATTACATTGCATTTACAGGATGGGGCTAGTAGAATCATACCACTCCTGAACAAGCTAATACAGCAACAAACTGTAAAATATATCTCCTGAGGGTCCCATCACTATAGTAGGTCAGTACTGCAATATAAACACTCAAGCAGTGTTGCTCCAAAAGCAATTATTTTGAGATAGTTCAGATGCATGATTTCCTAATGATTTTAAAAGTGGAGGATTTTTAACACAATTGTGAAAGATGTTTGTTCTGGTCATACTGAGTTTCAAATTCCTTTTCTTTCAACACCAGCAGGACGTTTTAAAAGCTTAGGGTTTAAAAGATACTAAAAGGTATATGGCCAGATACTCTCCTGATGTAAATAGGCATAGTTCCTCGGAAGTCAATGGAGCGGCACTTATTTATACCAGCTGAGAATCAGGAACCTAGACTACAAATGGCACAATTTGACCTCCATGTGAAAATAATAGTTGACTGGATTCCTGTTCTTCTAATGATAAGAAAACCAACATTTAACCATTGATATGTATGTAAAGCTTTGTATTGGGCTTAATAAAGTTGAAACGTGCATGAATATTATACTCCCTTCCCCCCACCCCAACATAGTTCTGACCTACCCCAGCTGCTGCTGCTTTTTGACTGTTTTGATTTCACTCTCTCTTGAATTGGCACTGCTGATAACAGTGCCACTTGTAAACCACTTCCAAAGCAAGGCCTCTAGAAGGATTGAATCAGCAACTTGTGAGACTCACAGATGCAGTGGATAGGCTAAATTGTGGGGGTTTTGTTTTTGTTTTTTCCTAAAAGGAAATATACAGCATTTAGGAACCTGGCCTTTACAGCTTCTGTCCACTGACAATCATTACTACGACACCACTGCCAGTTCTATGCTGAATTGTAGGCTATGGCTTACATCAAAGGTATAACCTTATAAATATGATTAATTTTTGGAAAACTTTGAATTCTTTTTCCTGTGGGAACAAATGCCCCGAAGACCTTAGTTGTCCACTAGAAATGATCCAAGAATACAGTCAAGGACAATATTCCACAAGTTGCAGCCACCTTTTCTCATTCAGACCAGCTGGACACAACATATTCACAACCTGCAAGCTGGGCGAGTGGAGCATATTTTTTTTTGCTACAAGCTATGAGGTGACAGGCTACAGGCATATATTAAACTGCTTCTTTGGGCAAGCGCATAACTAACGTGAAATTGTGTTTTTAAAATATGGACTAGATACTTCACATGGCCCTGACTAATATTTTTATTTCTTTACCCAACAAATAATTGAAGTATCCTCTTTTAATCTTAAGCTATTTAGTATCCTAAGCTAGATAAGTAGTCCAAAAGAGCTTTCTCGGTGTTGTGAATTGAATGGGCTGCAGTAGTTAAAATTGCTTTTCAAAGCTGCTGCGTGGGCATTAATGGTATTAATGACAGAACTTTATATAATGACAATAAATTATTGGCTCAATGTGCTTCCAATGCTACTTTAGAAAACTGTACTTTACACTGAGTACAAAGTGTACAGTTTGATTTCCGATCTTGCAGATAGAGGGATAATGTTGGAATTTACCACCAGAACCAGATTGGTGTATATTCAGGGCCAGCTTTTCACAATGTCAAGACCAGAGGTCTGCATGCATTTCTAGATGTACACAATTGTGTACCTGATTTGTGTGTACCCTCACTGCACGTGGATGTGTAGATTTAGGTGTCTGCACATGCAAAGAAAGCTAAATACCTTAGGCTGTATCTGGAAGATGAGATCATCAGCCCTGTTAGTCTGGTGTGCAGAGCTGCCAGAAATCCCCCAGATCTGCACTTCTGATAACTCCTGAGTGGGGGAATTCCAAGATGGCATAGAGCCACCTATGCCAGTCATACACCATCCTCTCCCACCCCCTGTCACTGTCACGTATGCAGTAGGTTGCAGGGCTGCTATTAGCAGGTCAGGTAGGTTTCTGTACCAGATATGGACTGGCTACAGCATTTGTCTCCCAAAGAGACAGAGGCCCTGCCCCCTCTCCCTCCCGTGTTCACTATCAAATCCTTTATGTACTGCTATGAATGGCTGTTGTGAGATTAAGGAAGGTATGTTATACACAGCACCACATAATGGTTAAACAGTATAATACAGTTCAGCATTCCAGTGGATGTTACCTGGAGATATCCAGGCGATATGACCAGAGCACCTCTGCACACTGATCTCTGATGTCGGAACACTCTCTGTGGAACCATGGAGGAACTGGGTGTAATTGAAAGCAAAAACAAGGCTGCTCTAAATATGGCTGGGGACCAAGAAGCTACCCAGATCTGGGAGCTTCAAAGGCAGGTGCAAGGAGTGGGAGTGTGGCTGCCCCTTGAGCAGATGCCCTTCACTGAGTAGAATGGGTTCATCTGTAACCTGGCTCACAGAACAGATATATTGACAGTGCTATATACAGTTATTACTAGGTGTTATAGACTGATTAAGAGAGCAAAAATATGGTCTGACTGTCAGGAAACGTTCCAAGTGAGATGGCCTAGGCTGTGGAACGGTTTCTCATGGGAAATATATAGGTGGAAGTCCTGTTTCTTGGGAAGTGGGGTAAGGTGAGCTGGAGTCAAGAGACTGAAGCAGGAGGCTGAGCAGGGATATGGCTGCAGAGGCTGAGATGATTGGAGCCATAACTCTGAATTATTAGTTTCCAGCCTTGTGTCACATTAGGGCTCGGCTCCAACAGCCCATAGTGAAGCATAACACTAGAATCAAGAAGTGTATATGTGCAAAGATTTAAACTATTAACCAGTCTTTACCAACTCTCTTTGAGTTAGTGGCTAAAGTTTAGGCTGAGTCTTATTTAATGTGACACACTTGACCATTCTAAGTGGAGGGGAAAACTGCTTCCACAGCATGGAGCTGTAAAATTGCACAGCACGGCTGTGACAGGGTCAGCTGAGACACCGCTGTATACCCCACTCTTCGATCAAACATTTGTTTCATGCGGTCTATTATTTACTGTGACGTATTGGCCATGGTCAGTATGCTTGGGACATACCAGGGTACAATCTTTTAGACATGCGTAGCTGTCACGCTTGCCCTGTAATCTGGGTGACTGTTACAATGCCTTGCTCCCGTATCCTCCGGCGTGTAAGTCACTCCGAGTTCTCTCGCTGCGCGTGCCTGCGCACTACACCCAGCCAACCACACCCTTGGCACTTACCAGCCCTGGTTATGCTGCATAGTGCCCCCAACACACTCCCAGTTCCCACTTCCCCCAAAAATGTGTGTCCTATAGTACCCAGCCCTCTCCTTGACAGTATCAATGTTACATCCATTATTCCTTTAAGGGAGTAATATACACACAACTTGTTACTCTAAATGGAGTTGCACAGACACTTCAGTTTGACTAATACACGGGCTTAGATAAAACAGTAAAATAATTGTATTAACTCCAAAGAGATTTTAAGTGAGTACAAGTAATGAGGTATAAGTCAGAAATTTTTACAAGAAAAATAAAGATAAAATGCCTACTGGTGCCTAACTTAACTTTGCTTTCAGTCTAATATGGTTTGTTTTCTTATGACATGCTTTCAGCAGTCCTACTGACCAAACTTTTAGGTCAGGACCTCTCCCCCAGAGACCAATGGCTGTTTCCTTTGTCTCTCCAGGTGCAGTGAATGCAATGGCCAGGGAAAGGGTCAGGTTGCCTTGGGGTGTTTAAAAAGAAGGGATGTAGTCTTAGATTTTGTCTCCTGGATCACAGTTGAAAATAACTTATATGGAACGATCTTCCCTGCTAGGTTTTTTTTTTTTTTTCTCACCTGTTTGATCTTCCTTTCTCTTCCCTTCCTGCTTGATGATTTGGTTTACTGCTTAAATGCAAATTAAGGAAAACAAACATTCCTTTGTTTAGGACAGAGCTGTTTGCCAACTTTTGTTTGGGCAGGGCTAGGGGGATTTGGAACATACGTTGTTAACGCCATAGAGGAAAGTCTTGTAACTTCACATACACTATTGCCACCCATTATACCAGGACAGAAATGACCAGCAAATTGAGTTTTTAAATGATACCTCACAACTACAAACATTATTACAATGGTGTGTAGGTATAAACATGGATATACTGTCACAATGCTCAGTGCTGTACGTAGTACAAGACACATTCCCTGCCCCAAGGTGATCGCTATTTTAAATAAAATAACCACTCCATTTAAATTTCATCAACTGACCAGGGATTGAAGGGCTCAGTCTCAAAGCAAAGGACATATATTTTATGTACTATACTAATATCAGTGAGGGAATTAAGATTCAAAATCTCAACTGATTCCATGAGGGATTTAATGAAAATAACTAGTGTGCTTGCTTGTTGCATCAATAGAAGGGCACCTGCTTATAATATTTCCCTTCTAGCCTGAGCTTGCTAGTTATTTTCCTATACATGAACCAAAAACAAACTGTTCTAGTAGACAGGCACTTTGACCTCTTCATATTTCTACTTCCGAAGTTAGGAAGGGGAGACCTTTAAGTTCAACACTACCTTTTAAATGCCCAATGTCCTCTTACTCCATATGTAATTCTTGTTTCCATTATCCTGGCTGAAAAGATACACAACACCTTTAAGCCTGAGGTGATATACCTGGGTGGCGGGAAACAACCCAAAGAAATGGTAAAGTATATCAGCAGTACCTGACATAGGGGTTTGCCAACCATTATTTTCTAAGGGACATAGGTGGAGAGCTTGTTCGATCCTTGCAGCTTCTGGATATTCAGGTAACAGCAGTTGCCAAGAGCACTCTGTCATTTGCACTGGCCAAGAAATAAATATAAATATATATATATATTTGAGCTGTTCACCTCACTGTTAGTTATCTTTGCCTTTGACGCTTGTTTGGATTCCTGCAATGAGCTCTACGGTACTCATGGATACACCTTAGAAACACTGGGAAATTTGCATACTAAGTAATATTTGCTACATTACATCTATGCTCATCACACCTGTAGGAAACACCACTCTATCTGTTCTGTATAACAAAGGTCTATAAAATCAAATAGTAAATGAATATACCTTGCCCCACCTGTTTAAAATCATCCTGTAGAATATAATAGCTATTTATATCCCTGCTACAAAATGCTATGGAAGGGTTTTAAAAAAACCCCAAAACATAAGGATTCTTTATTAGGATTTTCAAGCAATTTCTATAAAACACTAGTACATTTTTGTCCAACCTAATTGGCTTTGCCCTGTCTAGCGTTTAGGTGCTCTTCCGTCTATATGAATCCACAAACCCTGGGTTAGGCATCTAGGCTTCCTGTTCGATGCATGAAGAAAGATGGGCGCCTCAAAGGGCAAGGCCCCCGAAACAGGCATGCTAGGCAGGGCGCCACCTAAACCGGCCAATTGTAGATGTGAGGGGTGTGTCCTAAGCCCTGCCCCACTCGGGGTTAGGTGCCTCCCTCCAGCCTGGATTTAGGCATCTATGTTCACCTGGTTTGAGGATCATACTGAGTTTAGGCCTGAGATAGGTGACTGCCCGAGACAGCAGTGCACACACCCCGAGGCAGACACTTAGGTACCTCAGGAATTTTAACCCTGAAAATGTAGGCAGGGGAATGAGTTTAGGGGGGGGCTTATAGGCTGCAACAGCAGTCTTCTGCAACAGAGCCCCAAACTGAGATTTCAGGTATGTCCCCCCAGCAGCAGGGAGGGTGCTTCCCAACCCAGAGAGACGTGCTAACTTGAGCAGAGCCAGCACGCTAAAAAGAGCAGAGTGGCCATAGCCACCCAGGAGGTGACTTGGGCTAACTGCCAGAGCACGTACCCGGGGCGGGGCTCTTTGGCATGCAACTGAAGCGGAGCTAGCAGGTGTCAGTCTCACAGCTGCTGTGTAAACATATCCTTAGGTGCTGAAGTACCTCTGTGAATCCCACCCCAAGTGCTTAGGGTTGCCTATAGACCTAGATCACAGCTTCTGAGAAGAATAAGTAGCCTCTGTGGTTATTTACTTATCTTAAAAAGGGGAACCTTGGCCTTAACACCTCTTAGTAGCTTCTCTGTTGTGAAAACTGAGACAGTCCTTGTCCTTCATTTATTTAAACTCCAAACTCCTAGATTAGTTCATATTCCACTTAACTCAGTTTACCTGACCTTGCCCCTCCCCAATACCTAATGTAAAAAAAGATGTGACATCTGATGTCATATTACTCCAAATGTTAGCTAGCTATCTAACTGGGTTCTTGACAGTTTTGATTGCACAAATATATGTGAGCAACATTTATTGTTTTATACTCTGTATATCAGAGTTGTAGGTCAACCCACAAAATGTGACCAAAATAAGCAAGAAACAGTTTTTGTCCCATTCAGTGTTTGTTTAGTTTATTAATAATTAGTAAGCACCTATAGCACTTTATTTTAAAGCACTGTGTTTAGATCTATGAAAAAAACATACATCAGGACAGAAGAACTGATGAATTTCTCTCTTTAAGCATGTATTACAATCTTGTGTTGCAGTTACCTAGGAGGACTTGATAGGAGACAATGACATTTCCTGAAAGGCCCAGGTGGAACTTGTCAAGGTCTGCTTTAATTCAAGCTGTTTATGCACTAGATCCTGGCAGTCAGTGTCTAGTAAAAGTCGTTCTCATTGCGTGTGGCTCTTTTAGAATGGTATTTAAAACAAGGACACATTGAATGGCTGGCCAAATATGGTGGGCTTGTGTATCAGCTCACAGCTGGTGCACTGCACTTGAAATAATAGAAGCAGTACTGTCTGTCCTGTGAAAAGCCTGGCAGAACATTTAAAAAAAAAATGTTTTGAACGTCTTTTTATCTCCTAACAATACAACATGATAAAACATGCCACATTGCAAAGGGTCAGCTGAAAAGTAAGAAAAGCATTTTTTTTTATCAAAACATGGTTACAGGAGTTGTATATAATGATAATATGGACATTTAAGCAGACAAAAACAGAGCTGGAGCTACTGATAAATGTACAGATTAAAAATCTTAGATGGGTGACTTTTCCATCTTGAATC
The DNA here is from genome assembly GCF_026122565.2 of Emydura macquarii macquarii. Classification (NCBI taxonomy): domain Eukaryota; kingdom Metazoa; phylum Chordata; order Testudines; family Chelidae; genus Emydura; species Emydura macquarii. The sequence goes on from NW_027133034.1 coordinate 26,513,400, forward strand.
TTTGAGTGGCTCAGTCGAAGTCCCTGGCAAGGCTAAACACATCAGGCAGGTACATTACTGTATCAACAGTCTGAGCAAGAAAAAGCTTGCCATTTTAAAAAAAGGTGGACAGGAATTATACTATTTAGGACAATATCAAAGTGCTTTATAACCATATGCTACTTAACTATCACAATGTGAAATAAGTAAAAATCAGGGCTAGTTGGAATATGGGGGTTTATTTGGTGGAAAATTTCAACTTTTTGGCAAAAACTCAAACTTTTAGACCAAAATTAAAAATTTCAATTTGGAAATGCTGCTGCAATGCCTCATGGGAGTTGTAGTTCAGGTGTCTCATGCAGTCTGTTAGGTAACAATCTCCCCTCTTGCTCAACTGCTGTGGTGCATCATAGGAGACGTAGGATAAAGCTGGAGAGCAGATTTAATGGCTTGCTGTTATATAACATGCATTATGTCAATCATTATTGGAGGTTAGTGAGGAATAGTTTTTTAATTTAATAAAATGTCTTTTTAAAAGACATTAAAGTACTTGGCTAATTTACTCTTTTCAGCTCCCCTTCCTCAGGAAGATATCCTCAAAGCCTTATGAAAGCAACAATTAACAGTAGTGGCATCCCACTAAAACACTCCTCAGCGGCACAATAGTCTCTAACAAGATGTTTTTGTAGTTTCCTTTGTAACTCAACATCACGACAAAATTGCACCAGTATAGAATATTTCAGCTTTGCAAAGGCAAGACTGTAAGGTTTTTAATGGTGATTACTCTAAGTGACCAGCCACTATAGAAAGTCAGGCATGCAATATGTCCTTCTCTTCACCAACAGACATGTCATATAATACCACATAATTCCTCTTGTTGGCTGAACACCAGGGAATGAAATCTTGGTTTCACTGCAGTCAATGGGTGTTTTCCCATTGATTTTACTAGGTCCAGGGTCTCACCTTAGGTTCTTATTAGCATGAGGATTATTCTTTTTACTCAATAAAACGGTGCTCACCAGTTTTAAAATTGATACTTAATGATCCACTTCCAACATGCTAGTTGTCAAGGTTTCAATACAACCAGAGCTCCAAATATCTTTTCAGACTAATGAGAGAACCTTTACTTCAGGGCCTTTCATATTTATAAAACTATTAGTGCATGGATATTGTCCTGAAATTCAGACCATTAGAGACATTTTATTGTGGGAAAGAGGTCGCTGCAGGCTTTTTAAAAATCTGTAGTGGTATGAGGTGCACCAAAACAACAGCAAGATGCTAGTTATAACAGGCTTGTTTTATTTCAACACTTTGACAAGCCAGTTCCAGACCATAATATTTCTTTTACCTTGAGTGATGCCAATCAATATGTCTGCCAACAAGATCAGAGAGTCATAGGAATTAGAGAAGGAAAAAAGCTTTGCAGTCATCTAGTCCATCCTCCTTCTGACAGATTATTTTTCTCTACTGTGTGCTTTGTACAACCCATTTTTTAAAACATCCCAAAAATGGGATTCCACATGTCTCCTGGGAGACTGTTCTACAGCCTCATAGATTTTAGTTATCAGGAGATTTACCCCTAACATGATTGATTATTTCTAGCCATAATTGCTCTTAAAAAAAAAAAAAAACCCAAAAAAACCCCTTTATTCTTTAGACAGTACCCAAAAATGTGCTTGGCAATTAGAGAACAAAAGCTATGTCAGTGCCTGCAGCTCCTAGGGGCTATGGTAATACAAACAATAACATATAGTCAATAGAGTTCTGCCAGCAAAGGTTTTAGGTCCGGATTTTCAAAGGTATTTAGATGCTGAGCTTCCACTGATTTCAATGGGAGTTAGGTGCCTAAATACCTTTTAAGGACCTGGGCCTTAGCCTATGATCCCAGCCCCAAAGAGGTTACAATCTAATTTTAGTTGTGAAAAAACTAATGAAAGTAACAAACAAGTAAGAACAAGGGCTATGGTGGTAATATGGTTACTTTAAGAGAGTGAAACCATCAAGCTGTGCACATATCCTTTTTTTTAATGATTGCTTGATCCATTTCTTGTAGACAACATGGGGAAAAATGGCTTTTAAAAGGAATTTAAATGAGGCAAAGGTGATATGTGGTATCAGCAAGGCATTCTGTAAACAGGCTGTAGCATGGAAGAAGTCAGAGGGCCAAGGTTGGAAAAAGGAAGTGATTGGGCCATCAAGGCTATCATCACTAGCAAAGCAGAGGCGTTAGAAGGGAATGGAATAGGAGACTGTTACAGAGATGTAGGCTGGGGCAGAGTGGTGCAGGGCCTTGAATGTAAGAATTAGTTTTATCCTGTTATGTAGAACAAAGGGAAGATAGTGGAAGGATTGGGTGGCAGTCTGAGTGGCAAAGAAGATTACTTTAGTGGCAGCATTTTGGCAATGGTGACATCACAGAGAGCAAAGTTTCAGTGACGAAGGGATGATTCGGGCATGGACACGCAATTGAGCCATTGGGACAGATCAGAAGTGCAGTCCTATCCCCAGTTCTGTCTACCTTAGTGCTTTGGACTGCACCCATCACTATGGTATCTGAGTACTCTCCATGTAAAAATGACTGGCAATAGTGAGGTGTCTCATGGACTTCATGAAATCTCTGGCTCATCTCCCTTATCAGGTTCTAGAAAGCTCTGCTTGTGCCATAGGGTGTTTGGTATTTTTGTTTGGTTGTTTTTTTGTACTATCCTGAATAATTCCTTTCCATCCTCCATATTTAGATAATTCAGGATTTGTTGAAGATCAAGTCCCTCTTATTTGTCCCCTCTTAGCCCAGCTGTACATATTTAACTCATTTAATGGTCGGTCCCTCCAGGGCCCTAGTAATTTTTGTTGCTTTTTTCTGAATCCTGTTCAGTTTGTCAATATCTTTCTCGTAGGAAGGTATCCAGAAGTGAACAAAATATTTGTGATCAAAACTGCACAGAAAGGGCCTGTAAACCCCTCCCCTCCCATTTCTTCCTAACATGTCTCTGTATATACAGGCTACAACTGTGCTGATTTCCCCCCTGCCATACAGTCTTTCAAATACAGCTATTTGCTACATACTCTGACTCCTGCAGTAGATTTCTTTCAGTGTTATTGCTTTCCAGGTTCTTTTGGCTCCTCTCAGTGTTTTCCTCCTTCAAGTTATGTTGAGGGAAGAGTTCTTATCTAGGTATTGAGGTTAAATGGTTTCATGCCTGCTTCCTTGTTTTGCTCTTTCTACAGTTTCTCATTTTCCTTAATTTCATCTCTTTCCCTTCTGTGATTTCAGTTTGTTTTGTGTCTTCTAGAACTGGTCAAATAAATTAGTTGCTAAATTTTGTAGTACTTTCAAATTATTTTAATATTGTTTTTCATAATTCATATATATATACAATGTTTCTATACAATTGAGAGTTCTGCTCAGTAGTTTGATTTCTTGTTCCTTTTTTCAGATATTTTGCATGCTTTCTGAGCATCTCTATCTTTTTCTCCCATAACAGAAATGCCCTGGAACCTACTACATACCACATTTAAAACAAAACAAAACAAACAAACAAACAAAAAAACAAACTGAAGGTTGCTCAAGAGAATTTCACTTAAAAATCCCTTTAAGAAATCAAGGAAACTGCCATTTATGGCAATATCACCATCCACCTCAATTCAACTGCCTGACCATGTAAACATAACGTACTCAGATTCTTGTCTTTACAACACTCCCCTTTGTATATCCATCATGTACAGACTCCTTGAAATCTCACTTACACACACGACTATAAGTCAGATTGCTTCTCTAGGTAGAATCAACACAACGTGTGTTTTTTGTAATAAAAGTATGCCTGTTGGTAAGAGGTCTTCCTGTAAGCGAGGTCAGAGCTCAGGTTATATGTTTGAGTGAGATGTTGAGGGATTGGATGAGTGCATTGTGCAGTGCTATATGATGGAATAACATTTTAAAATGGTAAAAGCAAATGTAAAAAAATCCACTTCTCTGTGGATGAGGATAGAATATTTGGAGGGGTATGAAACTGGTGTGAGCTGGGCATCAGGCCTGGAGGAATCTAGGCTAGACAGTGGGGCTGCAAGTGTGTAAGCAAAGGGGTCATGGAGTCAGTGGCGTCATATGCATCTTTGCTTCCTGGCTTCCTAGCTTTCTTTCTCTGCCTGCTTCCTTAGGTCCACAGCTTAGCTCCCTTACCAGCTTCTGACACCTGAATTCCCTTCCACCCTCTTCAGATGTGATAAGCTTTGGTTCTGAAAACAAAGCTGTAGTATTTTTTTCTAATAATCACATCTTCACCAGAAACTAAGATCTGCATTTGAACCTAGCTGACAACTTTGATGTGCAGTGCAAGACTGACTCGTCCTTAACTGCCTGCACTGCTTCTGCAAGGGTAGCAGCAGGAATATTGTGTTAGTATAGTGTGTGCCTGTGACCCAAGGACACTGAAGTGTGGAGTTAAGAAGGTGTTATTGTTTTTACTCGCATTTCTTTGTGTACCATTTTTACATGCATTATGCCTTTTGGACAAATTAAGCTGAAATCAGAAGCGATGTGAGGAGGGTTCTAAGTGATTGACCCTTCAGTGTGTAACTTACATGAATTTAGACCCACATGCCCCGTTTTTCAAGTGTAGTTTACATGTCTTTACACATGGCCTCTGAATTTGGCCCACCCTATACATCCATAACACAGAGCAGTGGTTAGCAAATAAACACCATCTCCTACTTGAAATGAGGCTAGGTTAGGGTCAGGTGTTTGAGACTAGAATGTTATGCCTACTCTTTTGGGAACATCTTTGCATTGCTGAGGATAGTGAATTTGAATTTTTTTCACAGGCTTCTGTGGAGTACCACGGAGGCATAGTACTTGTAAACTAAACAGAAATTGCAGTGAGACATCAACGATGTTACAGTTTTCAGTGCAATCTCCAGTAATGCACTATATCACATTCTTGGAGACAGTGCGAATTGCATGGTAATTTAAGCTAATAAACATTACTGACTCCAAAAGGACCACGTGTTTGTTGCTTGATTTATCTAGGGTTTATGTATGTATGTAATTTATACTTAGGTGAAATCTTCATACTCAAAAAACATGTAGTCATTCTGTGTTTTAATATATATATATAAAATAATATAGAGTTGTTTCTCCAGTGCTGGTGCCTTATTTCAGCAGATATCGGGAATTTTACAAAGAGAAAATAGGATGAGCATATTTTTAAAAATGAAACTGAAAAGCTGCTGTAAAAGGTTCTTATAGTAATATTTAATCAAGTACATTGCATAGATTGTATATATCAAAGGCTTTGGTCTTACAAACGTTTATGCCCATGTTTAATGTGATCCTATTAAGCACAGGTGTGTTTGTAGGATGGATACCTTAAGTGAGTATATTTAGGAGCCTGAGAAATAATTGATAGGGTTACATGTGTGCAAGATGAGCAAGCTAATGTCAAGATGAGGACCTTAACTATTGTATTCTGTGGCTCCTTTTTCTTTAAACGTGCTCCGATCCTGAGGGCAGTTCCTGTTCCTTGTATTGTTGTGTTAGCCAGGCTAGCTGCTCCTGGCAAGTTTTGAAATCCCATCATTGCCTGTTTGTGTTGTTTCTAGTTTGATAGTTTGTGACCGTTTGTTTTTAAGCTGTTTCAATGATAAGATCAGTGGTATTGGAGTAACATTTTCTGTTGCTGGAGCTGAGGTAGTAAAATCACCTGGTTTCAATTAGAGCTGGGTGGAATACTTTCCATGAATAGTCACATGAATTGTTGAACAAAGTCGCTTAGTTTTTGTTTGTATCCCTCTTGCACTTGTCCAAGAATAGGCTAATGCAGCAACTCCCAGACATTGGTACCCAAACCACTGTTGGTCTGCAGATCACTTGCTGGTTGTCCACGGAGAGCTGGCTGGGTCACAAAATGTGAGCTCCTTCTCTCCCAGCTTTAGTCACATTAGGATCTCACTGCATCTCAACAAACTCCACCATGAGGTTTCTGCATTTGAAATGAGTGGCTAACCAGGGTCTATCTGACTCAGGCTCTAGCAATTTTCTCCAGCACACTCGGCTTCTCCGGGAATCAAAGGGAGAGGTAATGCTAATTACATCCTGCCACTGAAGCCAGTATTATAAAACATTGAGTGGTCAAATGCTCATCTCAAATTTTTCCGGAGACACCTATAAGATGGCTGCATTAAAAACTACTTTTATGTCATGTTCTCACCCCTGAAAATGTAATTTTTGTTATCTCCATAGAAATTGCTGTAATAAGTACCTGTTTATTTTTAATAGTTTAGTGTAAAAATGCTATTAGCAGGTTTGTCCAATACCCCTTTTTCTTTGCTTACTGAATGGGTATAAAAAATTAGATTGTGTTTACAGGAACTCACATAGTGAATGGTACAGGAAAGGATTCTTGTATAACTGATTTGTTCACCTTGAGGCGACGCAGTGTCTGAGTCATGTACCTTTAGCAATAGCACAGATATAATGAGGAATGTTCATAACTCATTTCTCCATGAAAATATAATATATCACACTTTGCATTAATAAAGATAATCAAATCAAAGTAATGCATGGCAGGAAGAGACCATGAGCGGTCATGTAGTCCAGCCCTCTGCACTGACAGGTGTTTGTCCAACCTGGTCTTAAAAATGACCAGTGATGGGGAATCCACAACGTCCTTTGGAAGCCTATTCCAGACTTGACTATTCTTCTAGTTATGGAGTTTTTCCTAATATCTAACCTAAATCTCCCTTGCTGCTGATTAAGCTCCTTCCTTCTTGTCCTACCTTCAGTAGACATGGAGAATAAATGATCACAGTCCTCTTTATAACAGCCTGTAACAGAAGACTGTTATCAGTTCCCCCTTCAGCTGTTTCATCTCAAGACTGAACATTCTCTCTCTCTCTCTCTCTCTCTCTCTATATATATATATAAAATTACTTTTAATTTTTACTCATCATTTATCTCCTCTAAAGTCTCTCCAGTTTGTTCCCATCATTCCTAAAATGTGGCACTCAGACCTGACACAATAATAAAACAATGTTAAAACATCTTACAGATTTAAAGATTAGATGTATAGAATTATTCATGACTGAAATATAGCTATCTCTGGGGTGGAATGGTGAACTACACAACAGCTTTTAGAAAAGAATAGCTTCTTCAGCTGGAAACCAGGATGAATAGGAAATCGGAATGAAATAAAACAAATTGGAATTTGACCAGATCACCAAGATTAACAGATCCCTACTCTTATACAAAGTATCTTAACAAGCTTCCAAATACCATACTGGGGTGTTGGCTCAGTTCTCACACAGAGGAAAGAAAATCACACGAGTTACCACTACTGAAGTCAATTGGCCTATCCTTTGAGTACTGACCAGTACTGATACTATTTGGCTTATGATACGTGACAAGATTGCAGCCAGAGGTGACATGATTGCAGTGGAGGTAATGTTAAATACATAATAAGAGAGAGTAAACTGTTGTTATTACAAATTCAATTGAAAAACAATAACTCTAAAACACTTCTATTTCACTGAAAAGACATACCTCATGTTGAAATCACATGTGTTTGCTCCTGGCAGCAAACAAAAATATATCCAGTCCAAGATTTTCATAAATAACTTCAAACTTAGCATTCTCCTTCTTTCCCTTTTGTCATCCACAGTTAAGTTGCATCTAGGGTCATGATATCCAAAGATAGGCAGCTTAGTGAATAACACATTAGTCTTTCACTTGCAGACCTGGGCTCCCAATCTGTTCAAGAACAACAAATGATTTTAGTAACATAATCCTCATGATCAAGCAAGCATCTGTCTACATTAAAAAACATCTTAAACTATTCAATGTGACTCAGGTAAGACCCAGGACTGCAATAGCAGGAGCGTTGCTGATCAAGAATGAAGTACATAGGGAGGCTTGTGATATACCCAGCTTTAGATGATCCTCAGGTCCTAACTTTTATATTCACCCAATTAGAGGGAAAAAAGATTGCATCTATGGTTATTTTGCTACTTGCACATCCCTAAATAGAATCAATTGACTTATCTAAAGTATATGTCCTTCACTCTGTAAATTAGAACCTGGCACTACTTACAGTATTTCAGCATAATACGAAAGACAGCCTCCCACAAGACTCCTGGAACATAAATTAAACAGGACAAGCAGAGGACATGATCTAAAAGCTAAAAATAACTGAATTAAAACCAGAAGTATTATTTCACAGTGGGAGAGAATGAAAGATTGAAAGTTGTAAAGCACTGATAAAAAGGAGGCTATGGACAAAGAACTAGTGTACATATATAGATATACTCTACAAATTATTTTATGGGCAGTTTTATGGCCTGTGTTATACAGGAAGGTCAGACTAGAGGATCACAATGGCTCCTTCAGGCCTTGGAATCTTTGGATATATGCAACTTACAGATATTACAGCTTTGAAATCAACTTGCAGCTAAATCAAAAGACATGGAAGAAAATTGACATTAATTGCAGGGATGTATTTAAAGACTGGTAAGATAAAAGAAATGTATCCTACATATAGAACATTGAGAACCACTGACTTGAACTAACGCAACACAATTCTCCTTTGTCTATTGAATAAGAACATCTGTATTCTTAATCTATGAGTGATGACCCCAAATGGGGTTGTACCGTTAGCAGGTGGAGTCGTGGCGATCTCTAGTGTGTGGAGGATGCCGTTTTGCTCCTCACAGTGTGACCTCGCATATACAGTGTGGGTGAGGTCACACTGTGCTGAGGATGCCATTTTGAAGAGCTAAATGGCATTCTCTATGCAGCATGACGTCTCACGCACCATAAGTGAGAGGTCACGACATGTGGAAGATGCCATTTTGCTCTTCAGAATGGCATCCTCTATACTGTTGGGGGTTCCCAGAAGGAGATACTTCATTTAAAATGGGGTTGTGCTGGCAAAAAGATGTGAGAACACCTGGTTTAAGTTAAACCTAAGATTCTAGTAGGGCATCTTCCCGATCTGTTCATTTAAGTATAATATGCACCTAGCTCCAGTTACCTTACCAAAAAAATAAAATGAAACTGGAATGTAAAATGTTGTGGTATAATAGAGATGGGATTTGGGTCTTTCACAGGGTTGTTAATGGGCTGTTTTAGGACTTTTCACCTCCTGCTCGTTGTCTTAAAGAAAGATCTATTCAATCGTAATGAGGTCTTTCTCAAAATTAAGTGTAGGAGTCTAAGCTTTTTGAAACCCAATAATCTAAAAGGGTGATGTGGTTTGTTCCTGCCTCAATGTTCTCAATATTCAAGTGTTTTGCTGTCTTTTAAGAGGACAGAAACCAGATTGTCTCTCTCTACTTCTCAGTGAGGTATTCTTCAAGATTCTCAGTTTTTTTCCTTTGTTGATTTAGTCAACCATATATTCAACTAAGTCTTCAAGGAAAGCTCAGGGTGTCCAGGTAAGCAGCGTACAGTATGCTAATATAGAACCTATCATTTTCATAAAACAGCTTATGAGAGGAAACATGTTCTAATGGTTTCTAGGAGTTACAAGTTCTGCCTGGCTCTGCCAGTGGCTCTCTTTCTGACCTTTAACAAACCTCTCAAAGAGATAGTTTAATTACATTGCCATCTGAAAACATTTTACTTCCTCTTATTACAATAGCATCTGAGATTTCCAAAAGGGAAGGCAATTAAAGAAAAAACATTTATTTTTCTCTTCAGTTTTATTTTCTGCATTTGACACCACTTTGTCAATGTCACTAGTCTGTAAATGGTGAGTTCACTTCTTGTCTCTCACTCTAGTCTGTTGATATGACCCTCATGCACTCACTGCTCTTGGAGATGGGGTCTCATTTGCATACACTTTCCTAGGCCATGCACCACAGCTGCTGTTAGGAAGAGAAGATGTCATCACCCACAGACAATATCACAGAGCCAGGAAGGCCTTGAGGTGCTCCTCCTTCACTCTCTACATCCCTGAATGGGGCCAGAGGAGTATCAGGAGCCTGAGGGAGAGGTCCGGGGAGCCCCTACTTCACTCCCAGGTCCCTGGTAGCAAGCAGAGCAGAACTGGGAAGCAGCAGGGAGCCTCTCTTCATTCCTTAAATCCCATTGTGGAGCAGAGAGTACTGTGGGGCAGGGGACATCCTTCTTCACTCCATGCAGTCTGGCATGAGGCCAAAAAGTCCCTGGAAGCAGCGAGGCAGGCGTCATCCACCCTCACCCCATCCCAATCCTTTCATGGGGAGAATGCAAGAGGCACTGGGGAAGGAAAAGGCACTTCACAGAGCACCAGAAAAACCAAGACTAGCTGGAATGGAGTAGCAGCCACCACCTCCCATTTCTCCATCCCCCCATGGGTCCAAGAGAGGAGAGGAGTGAATTCTGGAAGCAGTAGGGCGCGGGAGGGATGTGACACTTCCTAGGGGTACATAGGGTTGTGAGGCACCTCACCACCACCTGCCGTGTGCATGAGGAAGCCTTGTCCGTGCCTGCCATGGGTCAGCTCCCCTATTCCCCCAGCCACAGACAACACACGCCTATGTAGGCTCCACTGTCCCTCTGCAGGTTAATAATAGATACACACCAACCCCCAAGCTTGCTTATTTATTTAACAAAGACTAGAAAGTTGAGGAGAAGCAAGTAGAGTTAATGGAAACCAATTATTACATATAAAATAAAATCTTAACATGCATTCTAGAGATTGCCAAGATTTCCTCTTGTCTAATTGGGTAAGCACTAAGTCCTTCTCACAGCATTTCTCCAACCAGGGTGGATGAGACTCTCTTTTCATACAACTAAGCCCAGTGGCTTCTTGTCTCCCCAGATGAAGGATGTTAGGGCATCTCTCTGCACCTTAAGGATATTAGACCAGTTCTTTTGTTGTTCACCTGTAAACAGCCCCTCACCCCGCTCCCCTCTTCTTGTTAAATTCTTTTCCAGAAGCCCCCACAATCTCTTCATTTGACTCTGTGTGCAAATAAACTTCCACTGTAAGACACACAATGATCAGCCAGGGAGTGTCTTCCACTTCTTGTCTGGAAGAACTTGTCTTAAAATATGTTACCTGTGGATGACCTGCCTTTAACTTCAAGGCTTTAAGAACAAAATTTCCAGTACATAGCTACATGTTTCCTTACATATTATCCTCACATGCATTTCACAAAGATTATGATGACCAGTGTGACACTGTCTTGAGCCCTCTGTCTGTTGTGACCCAATGACCTCTTGATGCCAAGGGGCACACACGGGAGAATTAATCAAATGAAAAAGAAAGGAGTGAGGAAAAATAAGATAAATGAAGTGGGAAGGGACCTACCACATGTCCACTTATCCTTTGTCTCCATGGCTGCTGGGGTTTTCCTGTGAGTTCATCCTGATTCTGGTTTCCTTTGTGTTCCCTTCCATGTAATTTTTCAATCTATTTATACATATGTTGCACCTTCCTACGTATTTATTCATCAATCAACATAGATGTTAACAGAGTCCACTGACTTTATGGGTCAGTTTTTAATGTTCGTTTATTGAACTGTTAACTTTTCCTTTCCTTCCTATCACCAGAACACTAATATACTGTGGCCAGTCTTTCTTCCTCTTTTTAGTTCTTTGTTTCTCCACCCCTCCCATCCCCCAGTTAGCTCTTGTAAGTAAATCAGAAAATTAATGATCAGTCCTATTGAAGTACCAACGTTTCTTTCAGAATCGTATTGTGTATATCCATTTACACCCACACTTTAAATAATCAAATGTTCCTTCTCCAACACTCCACATTAATGGCAAGAAGTTTGTATCCCTTGTTTAATATTTTTGCTGGAATTAGAAATATGGGGGGAAGGATATAAAACCTCTTCACATAATTTTTCGTGGGGATATGAAATAATTCTTATCGCATGAGTAGTGAAGCAGGTTTTCAACACTTTCAATTTATGCCCATATTTTGTCATCACTTTTTGCAGTGGAAATCTCTCAAAACAATTGGGACTTCTGCTGAAAATTCCTGATGGTGCAACATGGCCATATGCTAGGACCAGGGAATCAGAACAAGTTGTAAAACCTATAGGATGTGGAGAAAAGTTCTAACATTTTGTGAAAATATATATTAGCTTTCAAATCTGCCCTGGCTTTACACCAATCTGAGGCATAAGAAAGACATTCTTTAATGTGCAGGTAGCGAGCCCCCACCTATACTCCAAATAACATTTTGCTTTAAAGACTTCTTTTGGTGAGCTATGCTGCTGTGAGCCTGACCAGGAGGGCAAACTCCAAATGCTTATGAGGACCCCTCACATTTTATAGAAATCAGTGTGTGAAACATTTCAATGTTGCCGTGATCAGAACGATTTGTCATTGCTCACTCCATTCTGAATGGCATGTAATATTAAAACCAAGTCTACTTTGACTCTGATTTGGCTATAGGCCATTTCTAATTATGGGGAATGCCTTTTGCTGTTTTAATTAATTTCTGCCTTATTCAGAGGTATATCTCAACTATATTTGTTGATAAACTTTACCAGCAAATTTAATTCTATTTAGTTTAGTTATCCTTTTGGTTACAAAAACTTTTGTGCTAATTAAAATTTGGAAAAGGTAACATTGCAGAGTAATACAGGAAGCATTTTTGTTTGTTGTTCTGCAAGCCCTGGGTTGACCTTTTAATTGCAACAAGAGCTTTGAGAATGGGATCAAGACGAGTTGACCATAATACAGCCAGCAGCAGCATTACAGCTGAGAGTTTCCTGGCATTGCCATTAAAAATGCTCATTTTTAGTAGATCAGAACTGGGTTATTTATCTAACTTGCGTGAAGCCTTGCAAAATAATCATGATGCTTTAGAAGTCTAAGCACAAACACTGGAATGGGATCCATGCAGGTGGGTTTGCACAGGTCTCATTGCAGGATCAAAGCCAAAATCTATTTGCTATCTTTTACCATGGTGATGGATAAATCACAGGATATTTTACTTGCCTATCAAAACACTTCTCCCCCAGTTGAACTGGAAAAGAATAATTCTGCAAGACTGGTGGCAATATATATTACAGTAAACCTGTGTTTCGGTATCAAAGCAATGGATGAAACAAAGTTAAGTTTTCATTTTTTGTGATAGGAAGAACAACTTTCCCCCTTCTCCACAATTAACCTTGCTTGTATTGATCAGCTTAAAGTAATAATATATTGCAGATAGAACTTCCATGGCATCCATCTTTGTTCCAGGAATAAAGTTGATTTCATCCAGCTAGGCATACCAAATACTTTTAAAAAAACTTTTCAGGCCAAGAAAAAGAGAAATTTGTACATAATGAACCCAAACAAAGGGTGAACAAAAATTCAGTAAACAAAGCCAATTAATGCTTTCTTGTTAATATGACAACCTGCCCCACTGACCGTGGTCAGGGAATAGTTCTACCGTTTTAATAGTTCATGACTCCTTATTTTATATGGAGCACCTGAAGTGTCCCTGAGTCTGTACAACAGGTGAGCTGTGCCAAACAAGTAACAGAATATCTGCCTGGGTTGGGGCTACCAATATGAAGACACGAGCTATAACACTGTGGTGCAAAACAACGCAAGCACACCCAGGGGACATGAGGTCTTTGATTTTATATTTATTATTAGTATTGTAGAAGTGCATAGAGACCTTGTTGTGACTAAGGTCCATTGTGCTAGGCACTGTGGATTCACATAAGAAGAGTCCGTTCTTGGTCCCAAAAACATTACAGTTGAAATAAACAAAATGGAAAAAAACATTTGAAAGGTCTTAAAGAGGTCTTAGAATGAGTCACAGAACCAGTTGGTTTACGTAGCTTCTTTACTGAAAGAGGGGGAGAGAACATTGGTGTAATTAGAAAAGGTGTTTCATACACAGGAAATGGTGTGAATAATACACAATGTTGGATTTTCTTGGAAAATGGTCACACTTATGGGGCAAGAAGGATGCTGAGAGGAGCAGCAATGCAACCTTATATAGTTGGGGACTTTACAATATGCAGTAGTGTTCCATCCATAGTGAGAAGAAGATCTAGAAGACAGTGAAAAGTGGTGGGACATATAATCTCACTCACTTCTCAACAAGCATATTGCACTTTTGAAAAGAAATACTCATGGTGAAGTGATGGGAGATAAGAATGTGGTAGAGTGTGTGGAAAGTAGAGGACAGAGGGGTGAAAACATGTATAATGGGTATCTGGGTGGAGATGAAAAGGTCAACAGCAAGGAAGATAAGTATTGTGAGCATGGAAAGTCAAACTAAGGATTTTTATAGCATTCAGTAACTATGAGACGAGTGGTATAGACAAGTCTAAGGGCCAAATTTTGCTCCTACACTGAAGTAAATCCAGTATAATTCTATAGAGGTTAATGGATTTACTTCGGATTTATACCAGTGTAACTGAAAGCAGAATCTGGCTCAAAATGTGCAAACAAGCTGAAGTATGACACAGAATAAATCACAATCTCAATAGAGACATTGGTTTTATGACTCATTCCAACAACCTGTAACCTGCTAACCCTCCTTTATCCTATGATGGTAGAGGTGTCAGTTGCCCATTTCCTTTTAAGTGGTTTCTTGCAACCTGTTAACCCCTTATGCCTTACAAATCTTGTATTTTGCTCAGACACTCTGGTTACCTTTCCCAGACCTGAAGAAGACCTCCACCATGAAGCTCAAAGTTCTTTCACCAACAGATGTTGATCCAATAAAAGATATTACCTTACCCACTATCTTTGTCTCTCTATATGCACACGTAGGTCTGTGTGTATATACACAATGTGTTGTCCTTATATAATGTCTGGAATTCTTCATATCCCTTTTTGAGTTTCAGTTTTGAATAGTAGAAATGTTCAGCTCCACAGGAGAGCTCGGGCCAAGAAAGAGAGAAGCCCTAGCAACACCCATGAACAAGACGAAGAAATCAATTTAGAGGAGGAGGCGGTGGCAACTAGGAACAGCAGTAGTGTTTTATATGCCAGTAATTTACTGCCGGTTATGTGATTACTGTGGATGGGGTTTCATTTAAAAAGGAGAAAAAAAGAAAAGAAACAGCCTGCTTACCATGGCAACCTTTCTTGTTACATAGTTCGGATGCTATTGAACTTCAGAGCTACATGGCACCTTGTTAAAGAAACACCCACACACATCATTGCCATGAAACATTTTACATTTTTTTATTGTTTTTTGTAGGACTAGACATGGGTATAGACATAGATCATTTAAAGAAACAATTTCTGGCATCCTAATGCAACAGCTTTCTTTGTTTTGTCGTGTTATGTTTTTTAATAAATGAAAATATGGCAATTTTGAAAGAACGAGAGAATAAATAGGGAATGACTATATAATTCCTTTGTCCCATTCAACCTTGTTCCTGTTTGTGTTTCACAGAAGGGAAGCAGAGTGCAGTGTGGGCCTGATAGGGTGATCAGATGTCCTGATTTTTATAGGGACAGTCCTTATACTCGGAGCTTTTTCTCATAGAGGTGCCTATTACCTCTGCCCCCTGTCCCAATTTTTCACACTTGCTATCTGATCAACCTAGGGACTGACTCAAAGTCCATTTAAGTCAATTGAAAGACTCCCATGACTGTAATGAGCTTTGGATCATACATTATGATGTATCAGGCATTAAAAAGAGTGGAAGTATTCCTAAAAGTATTTAAATTCAGTGGGCCTCATTCAGAGCTCATGGCAGCCATTTTTAAATTGGTATATCTTCAGCTACTTCACTGGCTTTACTCCTGGTATAGTCTGAAATCAGAATTAGGATTATGCTTACTTCTTGTTATTACAATACTGCCCATGGTCCCCAGTCAGAGTCAGGGCCCCATTGTTCTAGGACCTCTGCAAATAGATCAAGAGACATGGTCTCTACCCTGAACAGATTATTATTTAAGGGTTTGATCCTATCCGGGATCTGCTAGGGCAGACACTTGAGATTCTGTACAGGCACTGAGGTCAATGCTAGCAGGTCCAATGCAGGATGGAAGCATAATTCCATGTGAAGGATGAGAGGGTTACAATTGTAATATGGACAATTTTTCATTGCTTATTTGGGGGTGGGAGGGGTTAGATCTAAACAAATAAATGAAAGATTACACCTAGCTGCCCCTCCATCCATCCTGAACTTGTTGGCTAGCTACGTGTTAGCATCCTGAAAGAATGTTCAATAGAAGGAGAGTAGCAGCCATATTGATTAGTTCAGGGAGGCATTTGTGGAAGAAAACACAAAGGCAATTGTGGAAGCCATGGCCCATTACATTGTCAGATAAGTTTCTGACACTGATATATGATCCGTCCTTCCCTAGATAAAACGTTTTCCCCTTCAGGCCCATAGACTTGATTTCTACATTTAAATGCTCATGCCCCTAGACTATCCACATACCACTATGTGATTTCATGGGGTTCAATTATCCTTGTTTTTAGACTAATTACACTGTAGACTACGTACCTATAAAACCGTATGCAAATAGTAACACAATCCAGCTGCTATTGACAGACTCATTCAATGTGGTGTTGATGGCCTGAAAACTTCTAAGGCAGCTAGAACAAGAATCAAGTCAATTTATGTTATGAAACTATTGTCCGGTGACACTGTACTATCTTACTTTCAGTTCCTGCCACAGTACTGCACCAAGCCTGAATTCTTAAGAGTGGAAAAATTCCAGCCTCGTCCTGGCTGATTGTCTTGCTGTTGGCAGGATACTCGGACATTGAGAGACTTGATTCTCTGCTCCTCTTCTAGCTGATTCAGCTCTCGGATTTCAAAAATTAAACTGGCTGCAATGTGCTGCTCCCCACTGAGCTTCTCCCCTCAAATACTGCCTGCCAGCATTTTACAGTGACCCAGCCAAAGGTGGGAAGAAGCAAAGTTCAGCAGCAACAATGAGGGGGAGATAAAGTAGGCACTTAGCAGACCAACAGAGTGAAGAGTCCTGGCCCTTTGAGATTTAAGAGAGAATCCTTACAGCTGAAGGGAAAAAACTCCCTCAACATACAAGATTCTAATGCACCCACTCCTTCAAGGGTGCATAATGGAGGAAGAGGGGGCAAGGAGATGCCCTCCCAGTCCCCTTTGCACCTCTCCACAGGAGCTGGGCATAAATTCAGTACTTGAGTGCAAAGACTGCTTCAGGCTGTGCTGACAGCAGTGCTAGCCTCAGCAGGAGAAGGGCTCAGGGATACCAGGAGGCCTGCTGATCACTGTGGAAAGGGAGGGCTGCACCAGATCAATGAGGATGGTTTGTCCTCTGATAGTCTGGACCATGGGACACCAGGGTTCAATTCTCTGCTCTGCTGCAGGCTTCCTCTGTGACCCTGGGCAAGTCTCTCTCTGCCTCCGTTCCCCATCTGTAAAATGGGAATAACAGTACTTCCATACCTCATAGTGGTGTTGTAAGGATAAATTTATTAAAGAGTGTGAGGTGCTCAGATATTGCGGTGAGGCGGGGGTGCATATAAGTACCCAAGATTTAATATTAATAGGTAGGGTGCGCTCTAAGAGACGTGCTGCCTGGGGCACAATGCTTCCTGGGTTTCCATAAAAACTGTGCTTTAAATGTACAATTGAGCTCAAGGACTCTTTGAAGGGTGGTTGTCCTTCTCTATCCCTCCCATTATTTGATTATTATCTGTGCTCATATGGTTCCCACCCCAAGGGCCCCTGTAGTATCTGAGATCCTGAAGATCTGAAACATTAATCACTGCAGCTGGAAGGTGACAACTCAGGAAAAGTGACAGGTCAGGAAAAAGAAATAGATTCACATTGGTAACTTCCCTTCCCTTGACATCTGAAAGTAGTTGAAATACTCTAGAATAAACCTTGCTAACCTGGGAGTAATGTGGTGCATGTGACTTTTGATTATCAGGCCTTAATTTTGTACTTAGATTCCTTTGTTTGGGAGAAGATAAAGTAAGCTTCGCAGTGACATCAGCTGCCATTACAAATATTTTTAACCTAAAAGGTATAGTTAGCAGCCTTACTTTTGTTGTTTTCTGACTGCAAAGCAATGGAATTTGGTCTAGAAGTTAAAGCACAAGACTTGGAAGAGCTGGGTTCTAGTCATGTTTGTGGCATTTAATTGCTGTGTGATCATGGATAATTAACAATCACTCCCTTTTGGTTTCACTATGTATCATGTGAGGATAACAACTCCTACTTAAGTCTCCGGAGTGTTGTGGGAGTTGATTAGTGAATGTAAAGTGCTTTGAGATCTTCAGATGAAAAGTGTTCTAGAAGTGGAAAATATTATTTCTAGTGGGCGTGGCAGGGATTACTGTAGTTAAGGTTTATAACAGCTTCCAATTTAAACTTCTGTTTTCATTTTCTAGGCTTGGTCTTTGCATTGGGATGTACAAAAAAAACCAAAACATTACAGCATTTTGAGTGTGCAAGGAGAGGCTAAACATCCACTTCCCCCACTTTAAAAAAAAAAAAAAAAAGAAAAAAAAAGACTTTTTGACCAGCACCAAAATGACTTGGGGATTAGAAGATTGAAATTTGGCAGTAAATACACTTTCACTGTAGTGAAGTGTCTTTAAACGTTAGGGTGAAAGCTGGCTTTGATTGACCTTGTTTTGCGTACAGCTGGTTGGAAAAATTTCACTGTTTTTCCATAAAAACTTGCCAGTTTGTCAAAATCAAAACATTTCATGGTGAGTTTGATTTCAACAAAGCTCTGACAGAAACCAGGCCTGGTCCTGAGGGATTTCCTTGCCCGCCCAACTCCTCGGTAGTCTCTCTGGCAGGCTGCTGGGCATTCCAGGTTTCTGAGGTCTGCAACCTGGTATCAAAATAACAGGCTAAAATTTAGAGCAATGATAGTGCTAAGTTTGTAAAATGCAGGTAGTGATAGCTATGCTGAGCCTGTATGTCTGACTATCTCAACTGTTTTTAACCTTAAAAGATGTGCGTGACCTCCAATCACTGCAATCATTACAAGACGTACTGCCACCATGCCTCCCGCTCTTCTAGTTTATGTGCTAAGGAGGGCTCAGTTTGGACTCAGGAATTGGACCCATGACCTCCAGATCTGTCCTGAATGTGCATTTGTCCTTGACTTAAAACTTACAGTACCTCTAAACCCTAGCAGGGCAAAACACAAAGCAGCTGTTTGGGGTAATGGGAATTGTAATACCACACAGAATTGTAATACCACACTGGTTCACCTAGACTGCTGTTTCTGGCATCGGGCATTCTGGTGCTTGGGCATTTTGTGTCTATGCACAGAGATCTTTTCAGGGACTTCTGCATAATTAAAAAGCAAACCAAAAGGAAAAATAACCTAATTAACAACCCAAATGCGAAATAAGTTGCCTGCTGGTACTTTAGGGCCAGTTCGAGGGCCAATTTCGGGACTCTGCATAAAAATATTTTCCTCTTTTTATATTTAAAGAGAGAATGACTAATTTGTAAACTGGTGTGAAGGTTTTATGTGTGTTATCCTGCTAATAATAAATGTGCAGCAGCAACACACACAAACAACTATGAATTTGGCAATGGCTTTTGCTTTCTATTTTTGCCCTGTTACTTAGGGGCAGGCAACATACTGAAAATCTCCCTCGTGACCTCTGCTTACTGTGTATGGGGAGGGGGGACGACAAGGCAGTGGCTAAAAGATGAGTCATTTGTGCTGTAAACTAATCTTTGCTCTTGAGATGGCAATGTCAAATGCTCTCTCAGTAATCATCAGTGAGGCTCCTCTCTAGTCAGTCACCTGTTAGTGGGGTATTATCATCACTTGCATGTCTGGTGGGCTTGTCTTGAAAAGTAGAAATAGATCAATGAAACTGAGCTTTCCAATCAGGCGGAGCGTTTTAAAAGTCCCTCTAATTCTGCTCAGGCTTCTATAGAACTAGAAGAGTGGACAGAGTTTTGTCTGAAATCAAAAAAGCTCTCTGCAAGTGCAGAGTTGAAAATTTAACAGCACTAGCACCACCGCTGAACTCCTAGACACACCTGCTCTTTTAGAGCTAGTTTGTTTCTGAGTCGTGCCTCCAGTGTGGCTCAAGTTTCATGGAGACTTGGAGAAGCCCTTCCAAACAGCTGTTGCATTAAAAGAGAAAAGACTTTTTTGTTTCTGACATCACTGATCTAGCCCTCTGGTCTACCAAAAAATGCCTAATTAAAACATCTCTGTAGCTCTCCTTTATTATCTCATTTTCAGATTATGATTTTTTGGGACCAATCTGAGTTAGTTGAATTTCACTCAGATTTGACATTGAGATGGAGGGTATTTATAGCGGTCTAATTTAAGCTTTCATTTGTTCAAATAGATACACTGTTCATTAAGTTTAAATAGGTGCTTTGGGTCTCAGGAGAGGCTCAATTTTCCTGTCTAGAAGAGTCTGTTGTATATACTGTCTTGCCAAGGGCTGTGACATGGTTTGCTGCCCAAAGGGAGCTCCATTTGTGAACCAATGGCAT
This sequence comes from Emydura macquarii macquarii, assembly GCF_026122565.2. Lineage (NCBI taxonomy): Eukaryota > Metazoa > Chordata > Testudines > Chelidae > Emydura > Emydura macquarii. The sequence continues at coordinate 26,533,761 of NW_027133034.1, forward strand.
TGGGCATTGTCATCAGAGGCTTTGCCCCTTTTTTTAAAAATGAGGTAATTGCAGACGTTCCTGCTTTGTTGTAGTGCTTCAGTTAAACATTGACTTGTCTATTGATCAAAATGAACTTGAGAGGTGTACACTGGTATTTTAAACCCCAAAAGTGCTTACTATAGCACATAAAAGAAAGAATTCCTTCAGTGTTTACTCCTGGCAAGATTTTCTTTCTTTTTTTTCTTCTTCTGTATGTAACAGGGAAAACTTTGCAGGTTGTAGTACTGATTTAAGAATGGCTAATACCTATTTAATTTAGGTTGTTACTGAAATTAAGTTTAATTGAGAAAAGGCAGTCTGGAACAGATTAGTGCCCACACAATGGGAGTTACACTGATTTAACTAAATTGTTTTAGAAATTGATTTAAATTGGTGCATTTTCTATTTGTAGAATGAGGCTAAATAATCTCCCTTTACTGTTTTCAAAGGTGGAAATTGACTACATTTTGAGCTTGTTTAACAATGCTAATCTCCTATACTGTGATCAAGAGTCTATCCATCAGCTCATGATAGTAGTTACTCAGCTGCTTAAATTCCCCCCTCCCCCCTTGACAACTGGTCACATCCCAAATCTGATCTGTCTGTAGAAAAATAAAGTGCCTATGATGAGCAACACGCTTTTCAGCTCAATACAATTGCACTGTCTCACTGTTAAGCTAGCCAAATATTTGATAGAACATTTACTAGTAGATAAAATAAAAATGATCTAAAATAATCCTCAAGGAATAAGAGAAAGCGAATCAAAATTTGTCCTGCTGGGAAGACTGTTAGTCTAGTATCTATTCCTTTCTCCATTTCTTTTTAAAGTTTTTATATCAGTGGTGCCTATTCCACCCTCTTTCATGGAAGGTTCGACGCTAATTGTTAAAGAGTAAAAGCAGAAAATTTGCTCCCGTGTCTTTCCTGAACTTTCAGCTGCTGGTGGTGTAAACTTATGTTACTCTCCTCTTTCAGGCACCCAAAATTCTTGCCTGTTTGTTACCATCTGCCCCATTTGGGGATGGTGTATCATGAAAGCGGTAGTGGAAACGAAAAGCTATTTTGCTTTGACAACATTTTAAGATTTCCAGATACACACTGATTGGTCTATTTTCATGAATGGTTTATTCTCCCCTTAATTCATAAATACAACTGTCATTAATTTTAATGGGAGTTGTATGTGTGTGTCATCAAATGAAGAATAATCCAGTAAATGGAGAACTAATACAGAAGTGTGGTTGTACATGATTTGTATGCATAGGCGTGCACAGCACATTTCATTAGGGTATGCACCCAGGGAATTTTATTTATTTATTTTTTAAAGGCGAACATTTATTGAATACTCAGTCATAAAGGACATTATTTTTATTCATCAAACAGACTAAAGAAACTAAAACTTAACTAAACTTATCTAAGCTTAACTAAGCGTATCATGTGATTAAATTAAAACGCAAAGCCACTTTTTTTTTTTTTGAGACACTAGGGTGTGTCTGGACACACCTGGCACACTCTGTACACACACCTATGTTTGTATACCCTATGGTAGATTGTTAATTTCCTGCATGTATTAATTTATACTCAATCCTAAATAAATGTTTGAAGTACTTGCTTGCTGTTAAAATAACACACAACCCATACATTTTTCTCCCTTTAGATTTGATGTTTCAATGTTAATCAGACAATATATATATGTTAAATACCAGCTAATAGTGGTATTTTCCAAGTGCTCACTCTTGGTCAAACTCTGCTCATATTAAAGTCAATGATAAAACTCCTAGTGCGTTTTAGACATCCCACTCCAGTTGTCATATGCCGTACTATTTATTGCATAGTGCTTAAAAATATAGGGCCAGCACTGAGAGAGGGAGAAGGGACACTGGCAGCTGCATCGTCTGTGGTACAAAATTTGCTAGACAGAACAGGATTCCACAGAATGGCCTGGGTGGATGTGTCCTGGGGATAAAGGAACAGTATATATGCCTTGCTCATGAATGCTATAGCTACAAGCATGTAGGGTTGTTAGCAGGGAAACTATGACTTACGTCTCTTCAGAAGGCACACAGTTTCTCATTGGGGCATTTTATGAGCATAAAGGGCTTGATCCAAAACCTATTGTAGTTAATAGGAGTGTATTTATTAGTTACAATGAGCTTTTGATCAGGCCCCCAAACTGGATTCTTGCTCTGCTGTTGCACAAGAGAAAAGGGGCTACCCCTCCTCTTTCCTCAGTAGGGTGCTTGCACCAAAAAGAGCAGGATCTGGCTGTTAAAGAAGGTTTTATTCTCTAGTCACACACACTGCATATTCTGAGACATGTTTGCTGAAATTCCCCAGCATAGCTATACAAGAATAATTATTCCACTACAGTTATACCGATATAAATCCCTGTGTGGACACGCCATTCCAGAATAGGAGATTTTATTCTAAAATAACTATTTGCTAAAGGATTTACACCGGTATAACTGTAGAGGAATAATTATTCTGATGTAGGTATGCTGGGAAATTTCCCCCAGTAGACAAGTTGTTAGATCTTGAAGCTATTTGTTTAGCAAAACTAAATATCATGGAATCACTCTTAATAAATTTAGTTCAACACCCATTTTTAATCCAAAGAGTCGCCTTCTATTTGATACCAAGTAGCTTCACTCAAAAACCTGTTTTTCAGGATGATGCTTGAATAGCCTCAATGCGAAGTTGAAAGTGCTTCGTGTCCAGTGTAATATGGGTTCCATGCACTTTCAGTCAGAATGACCTTTATTTTGTATTACAACCATACAAGAAAGAACAAAAATAAGGGTAAGATTACAGAGCACGTGGTCCTCAGTAGCAGGCTGCTTGTGGACACAAAATGGCAGCTGCCTGTCCAGTAGGAAAGGAGATTTCTTTTCCATTTAAAGGTTCTGTGCACTGAAAAGAAGTCATGATTGACGCCGGCTGTATATACGCTTCACCTGTAGTAGGTTTGAAGAGAAATTCTCGCCAAAGCACAAAACAAGACAGAATAAAGTGTGGGGACCCAAGCTGTGTACTAGGGAACAGAGTAACAGCTAGTCTATGCCAAAGGTCACTAAAGTGCAGAATGCAGAACAAAAGTGACCTATGGAGTTCTGTAACGTAGACTATGGCCACATTCTTCTTTAATGTGTGCTGAGTCCTTAGGCCACATCTGTGTACCGGAGAGACAACAGGCTGCTTTCTTTTTATCCTCATGCTAATGTGGCTCTCAGTTAGTATACAGTGTATAGCCAGCTCTTCTTTATTCTCCAGGTTCCAAAATAATGTTTCAAATCCTTGTGAGAGACAAGGCTGTGAAAAACTTTCACCTTGTGTGTATTTTACAGTTGTGGTTACATTTTAGTCTGCAATATAATCTTTGAGTTGTATTTTTCAGTAAGTGTTATGCTAATTTATTCCAAGAGTATCAATTCTACCGCAACCACAGGAGACTGAATTATACCTTCTTATCTCTCAAACAAACAGATTAGTGTGAGATGCTTTTCATCTGCCTAGTGATAAAAGGGTAGAATGGATATGAAGGTAAATTGTTTGTTGGAATTTTTTCTTTTCTTCCTACCTACTGCAAATCTGCCAACTATTTATATCCAGGAAAAGATTGGGTTCACTTGAAGGACTGCTGATTTGTTCTTTCTACTCCTAACCTTGTGAGCGGGTAGTATAAACATTCCTTTTCAAGAGCTCTCAAAGGTAGTTAACTTAGCTAGATATTGTTAGTCTGGTATACTGGACTGGTAAACAGCCCTGCTTTCTGCATTGCTTATTGTACTCAATCCACTTTCAGGAAAAAGAGTGGTGTGTAAGCAAGGTCTGAGTGGCCTTCCCCTTGCTCAGCCAGCTGAAAAGGGGGGCACTTCATTTGCACGGGCTCTGTATGTGCATAAGCACACTTAGGTGCTGAGCAGCATGATGGGAAATGGTCCGTTTTGGCTGGTATTGGGTTACAAATCACTGGCGTGTTAACTGCAGGGGTAATGAAATGTTGTCTCTCTATTATATAAACAAATGGCAGCAGAACTATGCTTTGATGAAGATTCACTCTGATCTGAACAGAACTCAGCAAAGGAGGCATTTGGATGCCAGAGATTGTAAAATCAAGGGGGCGGAGGGGGGAAGGGGAGTGTGGTCACCACTCTGCTGAGGCTGCACTAGCCCTGACGAAGGGCTACCCCTCAGGCATGGATTGACTGTCTTCTGTCACTGTTAAAAGGTAGAATTAATTATTCCTTTTTGAATCTTTTGTTTTGTTAAAAAAGCAGGACCGTTGTTCCTGTGTCAGCTGAAGGCTTTCCCATGAATGAAAGCTGAAATGTACTAAGAGCTGAGATCACTAAAGGAATTGGGAAACCTTGAGAGACTGACCACCAGCAGAGGGGACTTGGTGAGGCCTGGGCGGGGTTGAAGCCAGCATTGGGAGCCAGCATGGTACAAGCCAGCAGAGGGGACTCAGCAAGGACCAGAGGTGGCAGGAGCAGGAGCCTGCAGCGGTTGGATGCCTGCATGTGGCAGGTGCAGCAGAGGGGACCAGTTAGGCCTGCGTCTGGCCAGTGGCAGAAGCCCCATAACCGAGAGGTGGGCAGTGCAACTACGACGGTCAGTAGGGCGGGGAAAGCAAGAAGGAGGAGGTGAAGGACATGCCCCACGTACTGTGGGGGGGGAGGAGGATCGGTTCATTGTTTTCCCAAACCAGTGCTGTGTTCCTTCCTTCCTTCTTGTTATTAAAAGGCTTACTTTCTACACTCAGACTCTGTGCTTATGAGAGGGTGGGGTGCCCAGGGGATAGTGTATGATTTCCCAGTGTCTGGGTGGGGCCTTGAGTCGGTTTGGTGTTGTGTCATTGACAGGAACCCCTAGATATAGAACCTGGCCCTTTGTTGCTGCCGGCTCTGCCTGGCAGAAGGGTTATTATATGGACATTCTGTTTAGACTGGATAAAGCTTCTCAAGTAAAATAGCCCTCGAGATATGTTCCCACTCCAGGAAAACCAGGGCTTAGTGGCCACAACAGATGGGGCAAGAAGACCAAGTGTAAACAGCTGAACAAACGTACATTGGTTCTGAAAGAGAGAGAGAGAAGGGAGGCCAATGATGGGCTGCTGAAATCAGAGGATATTTTGTAGCTGATCAGGGCGTCAGCTTTAGTTTTTATTTATTCACTAGAACATAAGCCACTAGTTTAAGAGTGAATGTTTTCAAAATAAGGATCCTAGGTCAATGTTTAGAGGCACAAATTTAGTGGCCAGATTTTCCAACATGCTAAGCACACAGAAGTTCAGTAGAAGCGGGTCAGTCCTCAGCACCTTTCAGTATCAGGTAAGTTATTTACATACCTTTATGAACCTATACCTATCTATAGACTTAAGAGTCTAAGGTAGGCCCTTCTGTTTTGAAATCAAGGTCAAACATAAACAAAACAGTTTTTCTTTAGGTGAAATAAGTTCAAGGTAACATATGGTGGAATGTTGGAGACTGGATCTGAGGATGTGAGTCCCAGCTTGCGTGGACATACTCTCACTAGCTTTCATTGAGCTAGCATGCTAAAAAAAGGAGCATGCCATGGTGGCATGGGCAGTGATGAGGAGGGGCACAGGCTAGCTGCCCCAAGTATATACTCCCAAGATCTAGGAGTGAACGCACTCAGGGCAGCTAGTGTGTGCTGGCACTCGCTCTTGTCCATGTTACTGCAGCTACCCTACTATTTTTAGCACACTAGTTTGATGAAAACTAGCGTGAGTATGTGCACGCAAGCTGGGAATCACACCCCTAACTACGAGCATAGACATAGGCTAAGAATAATGATAGTACCTTCTAATGGCATTACAATTCGTTTACTGTGTTGTAGAAAATCCAGGGTTTTTTCTAAACAAAGTGTTGTAAAATAAAATACCAAACTGAATAGAATACAAAACGGACCACCTGGTTAATTTCTGAGCTCATGTTTTCTTTTCCGTTATTTTCAGCATAGTATCTTGTCATGGGGATTTTTTTTTTCATTTATGAACAGCAGAAGTTACAACCAGAGGCTCAGTTTTTATGAATGGGACCTTTTTAGTAACAGATCCCGGACAAGAGTGTCCTAGAAAGGAGACTTCAGAGCAGGTGTGCCAAAGTAGTACTGCAAGATTAGTACCAATCATGAGGTAATACTGATCTTTTTAGTGAGGCTTAGAAAAGGAGTGAGGAGTGAGGAGTTTCTCGCTCTTCATCTCACACAGTTCCAAATAGCACATAAGCTGAGTTGTCATTATGGGCCAGATTTTCAGTGGGAACCATTTAAGTTGTGCCTGCCAAAATGTGTGTACTGAAAACGCACATCAGAGGTCACAAATATAGTAATAGGACAGGTAAACTGCTCTATACATATCCAGTTGCCAGGCTTATGTGTGCAAAGATGGGTTTAGCATGTGCAATGCGTTCATCACAGACATGGGCTTTTGAAATTTGGCTATCTAACTTAGTTTTTTACACCTTGTTTGACTTCACTATAAGCAGTGCATGGAATGTGTGACATTCAGATGTGCTGATCTACGGATATAAAAAGCCCATGTAGACATGACCTATACATGTCTGTCAATATTTCAGAAAATTGGATGCATCCTTGGGGTTATGGTAGCTAAAATTAACAGAGGAAAGCTCAAAATTATGCACATTTAATAATCCATTTGGAAGATACAGATTTTTACGCTTACCCTTCGGTATAGCTTCAGCACCAGAGATGTACCACAAAACCACACACATGATCTATGAATATATTAGCAGAGTGGACACCTCCATGGATGACATCATCATCTGGGGCTCAACGAAAGAGGAGCATGATCGTCAACTTCAGCAAGTCCTGGATGCAATTAGAGCGGCAAAACTCAAACTAAATAGGGACAAATACGTCTTAGGAGTTAGAGAACTGACTGTTGTAGGGGACATTATTTCCCATGAAGGTGTAAAACCTGATAAGAGGAAGATTTCATCCATTGAAATGATGCCACATCCAGAGTCAAAGAAAAATGTCCAGCGGTTCCTGGGAATGGTTAATTATCTTGGAAAATTCATACCCAATCTTTCTGCTAAAGCATGAATGGTGTTGGGGTGCTGAACAGGAGGAATCATGGGAAGATTTAAAACAACACCTGATACAAGAACCAGTCATGAAGTTCTATGCACCAGGAAGTCCTATTAAGATTTCAGCGGACACATCACAGTCTGGGTTGGGTGCAGTGATTTTACAGAAGCATGAGGCTTGCTGGCAGCCAGTGGCATATGCATCCAAATCACTGACTCACACAGACACTGGCTATGCACAGATTGAGAAGGTGCTTTTAGGAATCTTGTTTCTCTGTGAGAGATTCAATGGGTATATTTATGGACAGACAGAGGAAGTTGAAATGGACCACAAGCCCCTGATTGCATTATGTAGCAAACCGCTAAATGACTGCACCTTAAGGATTCAAAGAATGATGATAAAGTTGCAGAAGTATAATTTGCTGGTGACCTACATGCCTAGTAAATTAATGTTCACAGCAGACGCACTTTCCAGGGCAATGGCACCCATGGCACCCGAGAAGACAGTAGAGACAGAGGTGCAAGCTTACATAAGTATGATTGTGAGGTCAATTCCCATAGCAAACGGGAGACTGCAACAAATAAGAGAGGAGACAGAGAAAGATGAATCATTGGGAATCCTTAAAGAAGTGATAATTAACGGGTGGCTGGAAGTAATAAATAGTTGCTGTCTAAGTATAAGAGACTATTGGAACTGCAGACATGAACTGACCATGATAGATGGGGTGATTTTCAAGGGTGGTAAGGTTATAATTCCACTGAGCCCTGAAAAGAAATGCTACAGAAGATCCATGAGGGCCTTTTAGGAATTGAGACGTGCAAAGAACGAGCGTGAGAGATGCTATATTGGCTGCGGATCAATCACGACATCACTAATGTGGTAAGAAACTGCTTTTCATGCTTGAAATACAAGCCATGGCGACAGGCAGAGCCATTGAGACCCCATCCTGTTCCACAAAGACCTTACAAGAAGGTAGGTGCCGATTTATTTACCTTGCATTCAAAGGATTACTTAATAGTCACCAATTATTACTCTCTATATCCAGAAATTTGCAACTACACAGTACTAATAGTAAGTCAGTGCTCACTGGCATGAAAACAATTTTTTCCAGACATGGAATACCAGATGAGGTCTTCAGCGATAATGGGCCACAATTTTCCAGTGCAGGGTTTAGTCAATTTACCTCAGATCAGGATTACCCCCGATCAAATGGACTAGTGGAAAGGTCTATACAGACGGTAAAGAACCTGATGAAAAAGACTTTTGACAGTGGGGGCGATATGTATAAAGTATTGTTGGTCTACCGAAGTACACCCCTGGAGAATGGATTTTCTCCAGCTTACCTGTTAATGGGAAAAAGGATCAAATCTAATTTACCTATTACTGACAACATGCTGCGATCTCAGAACAATGTTACCACTAGGAAGATGAAGGAAAATCAGAAGTGGAAGCAGAAATATTATTTTGACAGAAGGCCCCGTGATATCCCATCTCTTAAACCAAGTGATAGAGTGTGCCTGAAGAATCATAATTCTAATACTTGGGACCAAAAGGCCCATTAAAAAACAGCTGCATCCATGATCTTATGTGGTCCAGACAGAACAAGGGGACACATTTCTACATAATTGATGGAAGCTACAAGTTATCCCAGAGAGTTCCAACACCATGAAAGTTGAGGTAGATTCCAGCATATCTCGTCTGACTGATCCAGTATCATCAACACATGGTGAAGAAACTGTCGGGGAACGAGAGAACTCGGACTCAAATGAAGGGCTGGCACTGAGAAGATCTGATCAGGTGATCAAAGGTCTAGAAAGACTCATAGAGATTTGCTAGGATATGTGAGGAAAGTGTGTGGTAAAGACTCACCTGAGAGTGATGTGCTAGTAACCTCTCCTCTCTAGGTAGTTGATACGCTGAGTTTCTGGAATTGTATAATGCATGTGTTATTAGATAGCTGTTATGTTATTAGATGTTAGTGCAGGGGTGGGCAAACTTTTTGGTCTAAGGGCCACATCTGGGTATAGAAATTGTATGGTGGGCCATTAATGCTCCAGAAGCGGCTCCAGTCAGGGTGCCGCTGGGCTGGCAGGGATGCCGGAGGGGGGAGGGATGGGGTGGAAGGTGTGGGGCTGGGAGGGCGCGACTGCCATGCTTCGTCCAGGGCGCTGCTGGGCCCACATAGTGGGGATGGGCAGGAGGAAGATGTGGGGCTGGGTGGGGGAGTGGCCACTACTGAGCCGCACAACTTGTTATGCAACCTTTCTGTGGATCACCTGAATGGAGCTTGTGGACCACTGGTTGAGCTGGAGGGCCTGACGAAAAGCTCATACAGGCCATATGTAGCCCGCGGGCTGTAGTTTGCCCAACCCTGTGTTAGTGCATGTGTCATTAGATAGTTTTTCATATGTATCTAAGGGTTCACTTGTTTTCCTTAGGAGGAAATATGTAGAGAGATGCTTGTAGAAGACCGATTTAGAGATGCTTCCTAACATGGGATGGTGTTGTGTGAATTGGGAGATGTGCCCTACATCCGATCTAACATGGCTACTCCCAGCTGCACACCTGGGAGTCACTCCTCTCTGTGTTGTTAAAGTTCTATTCCTTACTCATTCAAAAGTTTATTCTTTAATGAGCCCTCAAGATCGTTACAGCCTGTGTATTGCAATGGTGCCTGCTGAAGTTATCGCTGAGTGGTGTGGGAAAGTGTCCTACTGTGGAGGAAGAAATAAGGCAACTCTCCCTAGAAACCTGCGGCAGAGGATTGCAGAGTACCTCCAGGCCAGTTTCATCAGGATCTCTCAGAAGGATTCAAGGGACATCCCTGTGCACATAAACAAACTGATCTGCTCACTTTCTCCCCACCCCCAGCCTAACTCTAGAGGGGAATGAAGAGCAGACAGCAACTCGCCTTCCCTTGGTAGCACCACTGCCTCTTCTAGCACAAGTAAATTAATTAAAAGACATTGTGCTACTTTTTGGGAGCCAGCCCTGTAATTGAAAGTTTATCTATCCTCCACCCAAGATTCCTTCTCTTGCATCAGGCTCACCTGTGCTTGACTGGTGAGACTGGCAGGACTGCAGTGGAGTCAAAAACAGACCATGATCCACTGTGCAGCTGGATCCCACAGTTGCTTGTCTCCCATACTCCTCCTCCTCCTTGCTGTTCATGGCAGGGGCCTGTGACTCAGGCTCTGGAGGTATCCGTGGAGCTGGGGGAGAGAGCTGTCTCCGTTGAGAGTGGCATGCAGGAAAGCAGCCGGTCTGTGGCTCAGCACCAGCTTGGTTGTTAGCCTCCCTGTCCTTCTGGTATGCCTGCCGCAGCTCCTTGGCTTTCACGTGCCACTGCTGCTGGTCCCTGCCATACCCCTTTGCCTGCATCCCCCGAGCAAGCTGCTCAGAGATGTAGTTTCTACAGCTGGTTCACAGCTGTGCCTACACAGGCTCTTCTCTCCACAGGCCCAAGAGGTCTAATATGTTCTGTCTAGTCCAGGGTCAGCTGAGCAGATGCACCCAACAGTGGAGAGCTGCTAGGTGTGCTTGCCACACTGGGCACCCAAGAAAAGGCATTGAAAAATTCGTGGAGCTTTAAAGGCGTTGGGGGGGGGAGGGGAGCTTCTGGTCTCCGTGACCCCTGGTGCAGTGCAGGTCACAATGATGACCAACACAGTCAGTCTGGGGCATTGTGAAACAGCTGCTGGAAGACAGTTAGGGTCGACATAAGTAACATAGTGTCTACACTCGCACTGTTTTTACCTACATGCATCGACCGTGGCTCTACTCCACTCAGGGAGGTGGTGTTACTATGTCAGCATAACAGGGCACTTACAGCAGTGGGAGACCAATTTGAGGGTAGACACATGCACCACTAAGGCAACATAAGCTAACCTAACTGTGTAGTGCAGAGCAGGCCCCAGACTCTCCTAAAGAACTGCTGCTAGAAAATGTAAATTGTGAATAGGTACTTTAGCATATGTATGGGCAGTACATAGAGATTGCAGAGCTGAAAAGCCATGGCTTTGTCTGTTAAGCTATGCACTATCCTGTCCCTTCTGTTAATAGTAACACAAGTCCTGACCTGATATTATGCAATAGCTTACTCTGAGTGGAAACAGTTGTACAGTTTTCAAACTTGTCTTTAAAGGCCCCATACTGCACATGTATAAATGCATAGGTGGAGTTTGATTGCTTAATTTTGGGGGGGCCAAGGGGTAGGGAGGTTAGATATATATGTCTAATTTTGGACTTGGCCCCATGCTTTTGGGGTGCTTATGCTCCCAGCCAGTGTATGCTCCCAGCTGGGACCCTGGCAGCAGATGCCCGCCTCCCACCCTGTCCCAACACAAAGCTGGGACCCTGGCAGCAGCAGCCTCCTCCCACTTGGTCCCAGCACGCAGCTGGGAGGCGGGCTGCAGCCGTCCACCGCCTGGCTGGTCTCTGCTCCCAGCCGGGAGCCCTGCCGGTCCCCGCACAAAGTTGGGGGGGCAATGCCCCTCATAAATTGGGGGAGGGCAATTTGCCCCCTGGCCCCACCATACTCCATCCATGTATAAATGATATGTACTCTGTGTGGCAAGATCAGCTGCTTTGTAAGCAGCTGCCAACATGTGCCTGACTGGTTTGAAATCCTATACTAGATTTGTCACTCAGCAGACATCTTTCAGTCAACCCTCTTGTAATGTTTAGCTCTGTTATCCTAGGTGGGTTCTCTCTCCTCCCCCGCCCTCACTTCCCTGAGAGTTAGTAACAAAAAGTTGATGGCTGTGAAAATCTAGCTGCATGTAAGCAGACAGGATGCTGAGGTTGTACAAACTGCCACGATGAGATTGGTTTTAATATTTAAATTGTTGACACTAGGAATTATTCAGTATATGCTACCAGAAGATTATGCCTGTCAATGTGCAAGTGGCAGCACTAGTCAGAGAACCTCTTTCTTTCCTTCACTCTACAGCTGCTGCTTATAATCTGCAAATAGTTGTGGATTTGTTATCCTAGCTCAAGTCACAAAAACATTAATGCTGAGATTGTTTATCCTGCAATGCAGGGCTCCTAATTAGCATGAATACTTTTTCCTTCTCTTGTTATTTGAGCTCAGTTTTGTTTTGGAAGCCATGTCACAGATTTCCCTAGGGGGCTTACAGCTTGTTAGGTCTTCCCCATGGCTTTCTCTCCATGGAAAGTGATAGCAGCTAGGCAAGACTCCAAGGACTCAGGTTCCCAAATAAGAGCTTTAAAAGTAAAGGCAGGTGGTGTACAAATCGACAGGAATTGAGAAAGAGGGAAGAGAGAAAAACAGGACTATTATTCAAAAATCAAAGGAACAGTGAAAAACAAAAAGAGACATTAAGCAAATTATATCAGTTCAATGGTTTGAACTGTGATTAACAAAACACTACATTAAGGCTAAGGCGGTGGATTAAATTAAAGCCGGCAAATTTCAGTTCAAGAGTCCTCACAATTTTTATAACCCTCCAAGTTAAGGGCCAGCTGCAAAGCCCAAGGAAGACAATGGAAGACACTGAACTGACTCCAGTGGATTTGAGGCCAGGCCCGACAGACTAGATCTTCAGCGGGTGTCAACGGAAGTTTGTGGAATTATGTCAATTTAGATCAGCCATAACAGGGATGGGGTTGGTTGTGGCTTAGTCTTCTTCTGATTGCTGCATGTAAGTTGATGAACATAATATTTGTCACTCTTCATTTAAAAGAGATGGGCTTCATTTGCCTTTACTCACAGCGGAAGGTTGCAAAATAGTATCAGTATTGGGACCGTATAGCAGAGGAGAAATTCATCCCTGGAGCAGGGCAGGTAGTGCTGGAACTACTATCCTCCCCTAGGTGTTTCAACAAGTTAGCTTTAAATTGTGATTAAAAACTCTAGGACCACAGGCCTCTAACCACCCAGGGTGGCTTGGTCCATCCATGCCCATCACTACATCCCCTCTCCAGACCTCTGACCCACTCTGGGGGGCTGCAGTACTTGGCTCTATGCCTGCCCAGAGAGTTGGGGTTGCCACAGCCCTTTCATTCTTGGGTCCCTGGCTTACCATAACAGAATGTAGCCAGACATTTTAATGAGGTTTTTCCTCTTTAAACACACATAATCAGCTACCTGAAGTGCAGAAATAAAAACATGCCATGGCCAACAGATACACTGCAAAGTATATCCTAACACAAGTAAAGGCACTTTAGCTCTCTATTTATTTATACATTCAGCAGTCAAGTTGACGTTGTTATTCTTGTGTGCAGTTTGGTGGGATCGCCCATGCCCATAACCAAATCATTAAAATGTATTATTGAGCCAGCAGAACTGGTAACATTTCATCACTTGATCAGCTAATCAAAGTTTTGACTGTGAAAGTCCTGCATTTGTCAGGATGAAAAACTAAGTGTTTTTCATGGGGTAACAAATAGAAAGATACGTTTTAGCCTCTTACTCCACAAAGCAGTATCATATAAAAGGTGAAACGTTAGCTTAGATATTAGGAAAAAAACTAACTGTAAGGGTAGGTGAGTTCCTGACTAGTTTTCAAAGAGAGGGTGTGGAATCCATAGCAGTGGAGGTTTTTAAGAAAAGGTTTGACAACCAGGTATCAGGGATGGTCTAGGCTTAGTTGGTGCTGCCTCAGTGCAGTGGGTGGGAGGCTGGACTTGATAACCTCTCAAGGCCCCTTCCAGTCCTACATTTCTGTGAGTCTGTGAAATATCAGACACAGGTAACAAAACAACCACCAAGAATGATGAGGAAAGTTCTTCTGTTTGCAGAGACCCAGCACAAGGGCAATGGACCACTTACGGTGCAGGTAGCCCACCAACCAGGGCTTAAGTGGTAAGCAACTGGTTCATGGGCCTTGTACTGGGTCTCTGCATGAAGGTGTATTTCATGCTAGAGGAATGAAATCATAATCCTATAAAATAATCAGGCAGTATTTGATTTATTAATCCAGACGAATATCAAAGCTTGAGACCTAATGGTGCATCTGTTCTGCTGTCTGGTGCACTTCTTGACACCTCCCCCTCAACCAGCTCAAAAACTGAGTTCCTGTTACACTGTGTCCCACGTTCCAGTTATGAGCAAAGGGGGAGCAGGAAAGGCAGAATGAAGTGTTAATTGATGGCTTTTGGTTTGTTCGGGGCATGGAAAAAATGGGCATGCCCTTTCAAAAAGAAGCTGTAATGAATGCCAAACATGCATATGCTCCCATCTAATGGAGAAACGCAAAATGTGAGCAAGGCGCCTTTTAACATGCACCTTTTCCCCACTGTAGATGAGCACAAAACTTTGTGGCTCCAGTACGGTCATTGTGCCTTTTGAGAACAATGTGCAGCAGGGGGGGTGACAAACTGAAAATATTGCCTATGATATGTCACAGACTGACAGCTTACCAACAAGTCGATGCAACCTGTAAGGCCTAAGCTGATCTGGCTCACACCACTGAGCAAATGGACATTGAAGTGATGACAGCAGCTTTGACACCATTTGGGTATTCTACCTAGCACAGATTAAAATACACCTTTTGCTCTGTGAGACACCAGCTGCAAATGGCTTCTGCTGAAGTGGCGTGAACTCCTGATTCTGTTATTAGACTAAACCAAGCAGTGAACTAAGAGAATACCATGTGACTTGCCCGACGTGATTAACAGCACAGGCTTCAGCTGGAAACAGCCCACCCCCAGAAGCTTGAACAGAGCCAGCAAAGAGCAAGCCGAGAAACACTCCCACAAAGTTATTGGCACAGGACTGTTTGATTTCAGCTCATGCTCAGTTTGCAAAATGCTTTCTTGAGAAGCAGTGTTGCCTACAGGATAATACGTTGGCATGGGGCCTTGGTTCTAGTCCTTGCTCTGCTACTGACCTGCTGTGTGCCTCCTCCCTCCCTTCGTGTGTCTTGTCTATTTAGCTCAGTGATTTTTCAGCCCAATCAGCCCACTGATGTGACATCCTCAGGGCCATACAGGTATTGGATACGGTCCACATACCATGCAGCCCACAATGGTAAATAGGTTGAGAACCACTGATTTATAGTGTCAGCTCTTCAGGACCCAGACTGTGTCTCACCTGTGCTCGTGCCACACCGAGGCCCTGAGCTTTGCTGCGATCTCTAAGTGCTACTGTAATGTAAATAATAATAAGTAAAAGTTCATTTCCCGGCCACACGTGAAACTAACTCAGTGCTGGTTTGCAGCTGAAGTGAAATGTGCAGTTTGCATCAAATTGTTTTCAGAGCTCTATATTTTACTGATAGTGACATGCCCCATAATGACTGTTGCTCTGCTTTAAAAAAAGTGAAATTTTTATTAAATCTCTTTTCTGCATATACTGTACGCTTTTCTCACCATTCTGTGCTTATCCAGTTTTACTCCCACACAACTCACAGAAGGAAGGTGCTTTGTTAGGAAATAAAGGCCTCCCTTTTAGTGGTCTGTCACATGTTGGCCAAGACAATGAGTAGCAAGTACTGAAGAATTTCAAGGACAGCAGCACACAATGGGTGAGCACAGACAATGCATGCAGGCATCTGACGCCAAAATGACTCACTCTGTTCAGAAGCCTGGTGGGAGACATCAAGAGTTAGCACAACCCATCTGTGTAGCAAAATGGAGAAGGTGGCGGTTGCTTTGTATGATGGTGAGACACACGGCAGCTGGATAGTAGGCTCATGAAGTACAAAGAGCCCTACTTGAAGATGCAGCAATGTGGGTCTTGTGTGTAGGCTAGAGCAAGATACAGGGTGCTCCTATATGGGGTTAGGGTGTCCAGATCTTTGATAGTTTCCCGTGCAGCACTGCATGGAGGAAGTGTCTGGAGCAGAGTTAATATATTTTATCTATTACCCTCACTAGGGGGGATGTGCAAGTACTGTGGGGAACTATTGCAGCCTAGTTTTGAGAACCTACAGCTCACAAGTAAGTCTGTCCCCTTCCCTGAAGATGTGTGTCCCGGAGGGCACTGCCCTCACTTGCTTCCCCCTAAAGAACAGAAATGGGGCAGATCAGCTGGCCAGCCCCAGCTGTTGAAGAGGAAAGCCTCTAGAAGATAAAGGGAGCTGGGGGCCCACCCATATGCATAGATACTAAACCACATGGAAAATAACATTATGCTTTGAGCAGAATATATAGCATCAGTTTCAGCATTACTTTGGCATATTGTGGGAGAGGTTAATGAAGGAAATGCTGATGGACTGAAATATGCTGTAACAGCTACCAGATTAGTGGTCCCTTTTCGATGATTGTTTATTTTAAAAGTGTTGAAAATGTACATGAAGATCGAGACTAGTCCATTATAATATACAGTTCTACAGTACTCTTTATAATAAATTCAGTTTTAAATTAAAAAAGAAACTTCCATAGGTAAATATAGGCGTATACAATTCAATTATATCATCCTGAAAAAAGTTTTACCCCTCATCGGTAATTGTTAATTACATCACAAGGTTAATTTGTCAGCTATAGAGACAAATATAAAAAGAGAGACAATAACAGCAGGAAAAGGACAAATCATTCAAATTATGAGAGGTTGGAATTTTTAAAGTCCTGCATCAGTTTGATTCCGCTCCTTTCAGCTCCTGGACACCAAGGATCAGCGTGTCTGGGTCTGACCATATAAAAATAATTTTGTTACACCAGAAATCATAGATGAGAGCCTACATCTGAAGACATCAAACATAACATCATAGGATAAACAGTTGTATTATACTGTTCACACAAATCAAGAACATCAATAAAAGGTTAATATGTCTTCATAGCTGCCTCTATTCATGGGACACATGCATTACATTTTCAGGCTAAAAGAGTTTCTCTGTGGTCAGTCCATCCCATCCTCAACTGAATCTTTAGCTTAGGTACTATGGTGATGGGGACCAGCTAAATAGATAAAAGGAAAACGAGAGGTTTTTTTCTTTCAACCTGTTTATCTAGTTAAGTACCAAGATATTTAGAGCTGGATAAATAGCTATGGTCAGGGCTACTTTATTGTTTATACACAAGCAAAAGCAGAATGATAGACAGACTTGGAATTGGATTATGTAGTAGCACACCCTGAATTCTATTGTTATGGGGTATCAAAACAGCCCTTCAGAGATGCTGGCTTGAAATTAAAGACTCTCAGAACCAAACGTACACAAACTCCGAATTAATGACTTCCTTTGTACTCCAAGTAGTGTGTTTCAGTTGGCCCCAGCACTCCCGTAGAACAATAACTTCAAAGTAGAGACATTAGCAAACAGGAGGAAATTGGGAATGCCCACAGTAAGGGTAAGTAGTAAGAAATTCACTCACTTACGGGTTTTTTTTCTCCAGTTAAATATGTATTGATTATGTCAGAGCTGAAATCTTCTATCAAACAGAGCAAGGGTAGCAGCAATGCAAGCTTACAGGGGCAGATTCTGTGAGTAATCCACTCTCTGAGCAGCTCTCTCCCCCTTGGTTGGACAGAGTAGTTGTTTCCCTAACCGTTCGGTCCTTGGATGCTGTTGAGATTGACAACAAGTGTCCAGTTAATATGACCATCGTATTGGACAGTCTGACATAAGCCAGTAGAGTCATCAGATGATGATGGCTTCTGTTTGCAATAAACTGAGCTGGCTGGATTTCAATGAGCGACCTGTAAGTGAGGAGCACCTGATCCCCTTAAGCCAGAGAGGGTATGTTTATACTGTGATGAAAAACCCAGGGCTGGCCTGTGCCTGCTGACTTGGGCTTGGGCTGTTTAGTGGCAGTGTAAGCGTTTGGGTTCAGGCTGCAGCCTGAGCTCTGGAACCCGTCCACCTTGCAGGGGCCTAGAGGCCAGGCTCCAGCCATTAAACCTTAGCCCAAACCCCACAAGCCTGAGTCATCTGGCACAGGCCAGCTGCAGGTGTCTAATTGCAGTGTAGACATACCCTAAGGGCCTAACGCCCCTTGGAATCAGTGAAAAGAGTCTCACTGACTTTGCCTCATACCCTTAATCCCCTGCAATGTATATAGCAGGGTGGCCAATCTGTGGCTCAGGAGCTGCATGTGGCTTTTTTATAGTAAAAGTGCAGCACACAAAGCTCCCTGTGCCCCCCCCGCACCCCCCATTCTTCACCTACCAGACTGAGGTGGGGAGCTTGAACTTCTGTCCTGGTGGTTGGGCTAGAGGATTCTGTCCAGCAGGGAAGGGGTCTTGGGGGATCAGTAAGTTTTTGGCCATCCCTGGTATATTTTACATTGGAGTGCATGTATTTTTTCTATACCTGTTTCCTCATGTTTAAAACAAAACACTACCTTCTGTTCTCCACACACTCCTATCATCCCCAGTACTGTACACTCGAGGTTCTTACTGTTCTGTTTTTGCCCCCATGTTATAGAGCTAATATGGACTGGCCTAACACAGCACATGGCAGTAAATGTGAAGATTTCACCCTCTGATGAAATTTGCAATTTTCTAGTTCAGTTATTTATATCAGTACTAAGGAAAATGCATCTTCAAGTCACTTAATAGCCTGGTGGATACTAGTCACTTTAGCCTGGTGGATACTAGTCACTTTAGCCTGGTATGATATTTTGCTTAATGACTGTCAAATAAGTAATGATAAATGTTTGAGCACCTGAAAACAAGTGGGTCATCTAGTGTAAAGTGGGAAAATGGTTGGTTTAAGATTACAGGAACATCCTTCTAAAAGAACATTAACAGTCCGTATTAAATTCTCTTCTCAAACTACAACTCTATTCTTTTGACTTTATAATTCATGGACTAGTGAAATAATGCAAATCTGATGGAAGGCTCAAATGTAGCATGTCATCTCATCAGAGGGAATCAGCATACTCCATATACAATCTGGAATAGTCACAAACAACTAGGGTACATCAATATTTCAGCTGCAAATCCCCATGAAATCCTTTTTTTAAGTGAGTGGTTAATGCACAAATGGCTACATGTTATAAATTACTTCTAAAATGGTGTACTCTTTCTAAAGGAAAAGCACTTACATGAAATGCTGTATCGTTTAACTTTTTACAGTCTTTTAAGTAAATAAAATGCAATTAGAGCGATGCTATTTTAGTGTTGCCTTTAATATTGCCATATAACTAGGTACTTCTATGGCCCTCAACACCTGAGTATCAGAGCACCCAACCACCATTCCTGAATTATCCTCACAACACTACAGTACAATAGGGAGAGGTATCAACCCCATTTTATAGCCAGAAAACGGAGGCATGGAGAGAGTAGGAACCAGAGACACAAACTACAACTTTAGGTACCTAAATCCACAATCGAGATCCTCAAATCCCCTGCTCAGCTGCTGACAAACCCTAAAGTCCTTGGCGGTGGGATTCACAAAGCCATTGAGGCATCTAACACCCATTGATTTCAATTGGAATTAGGTGCCTAGGGCCCTCTGTGAATCCCACCCTAGGAGTGTAAGCTTCTGCCAGTAAAATCACCCTGGCACTTAAATTGCTGCTTCTATTTACAAACCAGGAGGTGGGCGGGCATTAACCTGCCCACCGCTCAAGGCCCCTCCCCCAGCCTTAGGGGAGGAGCCACTAGACCTAGAATGTAACTAATTCCGGGGGACAACAAATGTAAAAACAGGAAGGGGCGTGAGGGTCATAGGTATAAACGAAGGGAGCCGGAAGAGGACACCAAGCAGAGAGCCCCAGACAGCGCCCACCGCTCCTGGAAGATGTTGACGGAGCCGGTGGATGCCACCCAGAAGAACTCTGCCCGGAGACGTGAATGAAGAAGGGAACGGAAATAGGCCACACAGTCGCAGGGCGCTTCCCCAGCCAACCTCCCCTCCCTGGTATTATAGATGGTAACTTTGGCCAGGGCCAAGAGGAGGTTGACGCAGCCACCTGACTCCTGATGCGCAGTTCATACCTAAACTGCAGCAGGAGCCTCAGACTCAGCATTGCCCTGCCTATCTCGCCTGCAGAGCTTGATCTGGTATGTGTAGTCAGGGGCTGACTGTCAATCGAGCCACACACTAAATAATGGCGGAGGTGATTCCCCCTCCCCCCAACCTCCTCCTACCCTGTAGCACAGTGATTAGCGCACTCAGCCAGGATATAGGAGACCTGAAATCAAATCCTCCCTCTGCCTCATGTGGCGCAAGGATTTGATCAGGCCTCCCACCTCCCAGGTGAGTGCTGTAATGTCTAGGGTATTCTGGTGTGGGACACACTCCTGTTGAAACTGTTCTACTTTATGTGACAATTAATAGTCGTTGGCCCAGAGACTGTGTGAAGTGACTCTATAGCCCAATGCTTAGCATACTGATCTAGGCTCAGGGAGAGTCAGGTTCCAGTCTCAGCTCTGATGACGATTTTATGAAGTTTATTTTAAATGGATACATTTTATAAAACTTATTTTAAAGTGGAACAGCTTCAACAAGAGAGACTGAGAAACCACCACTCTAGAGCACCCATAGCCCAAGGGTTAGTGCACTCACCTGACAGGTGGGAGACCAGGCTTTGAACCTCTGCTCTCCATCAGGTTTGATTCTATGGCTCCTGCATGCCGGGTGAGTGCTCTAATCAGTGGGATAAAGGTTATAAGGGGGCTGCTCCTCCTCTCTCTTCTTTTTTATGTGAGGAAGGGCTTAGACAACTAAGTCCAGGAGAGGGTGAATACCAAACTAAGGACAGGGCTTAAGCCTGTGCTAGATTTGGGCACCTAACTCCCCTTGAAGGGTAGGGCTCAGCGCCTATGCCTCTCCCCTCAGCATTTTCTATTGGCTAGCTTAGCCAGATCCTGCTCAGCTGGCTGGTTTTTGCAGAGCCCATGTTTAGGTGCCTAAATTGTCCCTATCTATGCTATAGGGAGTCAGGACCGTAGAGTCCACTAGGTGACAGGGCTGCTAGACGACAAGTGTTGTAACACTGAGCCTACGCCTCCTTTGTGAATCTTGCCCTAAGGGACTTGGTCAAGGTCCCACACTAAATATGTGGCAGAGCCCCAGGAATTTAATCTAGGTCTCATGAGTCCCCATTCACTGTGTTACCCACAAGGCCATAATTTCTTCTCTGTGTATGAGAAACACCATCTTCCTTGATCTTTTCTTTTCATTATACAAATTAACACATTTTATTTAAGGAAAGGAGAGCTCTTCAGTTCTATTATTTGGCTGGGGCAGTGAGAGAGGCATCTTGATGAGTCAATTACCTGTCCTACATCTCCCTTCTAAAAGTTGCTCCAGCCACTGGCAGTGTTGTCAAGGTTCCTGTATGCATGATGATAGTCAAAGACACAGACGTCTTAAATCAGAGACAGAGTCAAATAATCCTTGCTTCCATGTCGATATGCATACAAGTAAATCTTCCTCATTGTGAGCTAATTGGACAGTTCACATTACAATTCTTCCATATAAGATCTGCAGCAAAATAACAGTTAATGCCTTGGGACTTGAATTATCACAACCAAACAGTCATTGTGTACCTTTAGGCAATTTTTATCTCAATAAGTGTAACAGTCCCTGTAACCGCAATTTAAGTGGCATTCAGTTAATTTTGTACCAAACTGTCAGTTTTATCCGGGAGGTAGCAATAAAAATCTGAAAATCAGCTCTGATGTGTTACTTACATATTCTCACTCGTTGCTGATTTCAACCTAGCACAAAGGAAGAATATCAATACATTCTGCTAATGATGGAACTCTGCCAAAAGCTCTGTTCTTGGTAGTCCATGATTTCCCAGCCTTTTCTTCCCAAGACAGCAAAACTTATGGTAAAATACATTCTTTCAGATAATTTATGTCACACACATTCCATTTTACCTGTGTTTCTTAGCTAGGAAAGCATCTGAAATGGGTTTCTGTTACATAAAGTGATCTGGAGACTTGTGGAAGCCAGAGATCTATCAAAAAGGGCAAATACGATGGTTATTAAACTGCAGAACTAACACAATACTTTCACTGGGTATTAGTACAATTATATTTATTTATCCAAGTTCATAATGAAAAAAATATCATTGGAGCTCTGCAGAATTTAGCTCACAGGGCCTGATTTTTATATGCAGTATGATTATGCCTGGCACTATACACCTAACCCTTTTACTACCCAAATTGTTGTTATTTGTTTGCATTATAGTGGCACCAAGAAGTATGAACTGGGGATCAGGGCCCCTAAGTGCCGCACACACACATACCAAAAGAAGGTCTGCCCCAAAGAACTTGCAATTAAAGTAAGGCATTTTTGCATAGTATTCACTAATATGCTGCCCCATGAGCACTAACATCACTTCTACGGGAAAAGAATAAAGATCAAGCATCAGATATTTTCCTGGATCTTGGAACTGCGTCTTAGAGCGAGACTGTAACTTAAGATACAACCCTGAGCAAGGGAGGGTGCATAAACTGCTGCACCGCAGGGAGGAACTGTAATTCCGCCACCTCTGCGTCACTGAGCCTCCCTGCTTCCTCCTTGCTCTGTGAGTGGAGTGAGGATGGGATGGCCAATAGCAAAGTTGCGCCCATTCCCAGCCAATTCTCCTCCCATCTGCTCTGGGGGGAGTATATTGCCATTGCCTAAGGTCCAAGTAGCCCGCACAGAGGTGCGAGGGGAATTCTTACTCCCCCATAGTCCCTGGCATGGGCACATAATGTGAGTCACAATCCAGCCCACCATTTTTCACATGAATTCAGCATTCTGATTCACTAGCTAACACCCAGTCATTCCCAAAACAAACAGGCTTTCTATCCAGCAGCCTAATATGCTACAAGCAATCTTCATATAAAGGCTATCGTTCTTTTACATTACATCAGCTAAGCAAAGATCAAAGGGGGAAAAATGACAGAAAATAACATCTTCCACCAATCTGCCTGTTATTTAGAAAAAGCTTACTGTATAAATGTCATGGAAACAAGCTGTTCCTACTGAAAAAGCCCAGCATACTGCATCACACTTTCCCCCTTCAATTTTATTCTTTACAATACAAGGGCAAAACAAAGCAACTATTAACGTTTAAAAACAAATGTGTCTATGGGAGCAGTAAGATGATCTCTGTAGTTTTGCTTGGTCCTCTCTCAATCCTCTATATTTCAGATGGAGCTCTCTGGACAGAAAACAAACTAGTGTGATAGGTGAAGATTGAAGCTTAGAGATAAATACTGCTGGTGCTTGGGGGATAAATCACTTCAGAAGGCCCTGTACTTCTGCTGCTGGGCCACTGCTACCAGAGGTGAAACAAACAAGCCCTGAAGGAGCATACGCACCGGAGACATTTGTGAAGGTCCAATTAAAAGGGTGACTAAGGTAGTCACTACTGCTTTGAATTTGAATGTAGAGGGTTTAACTTTGAAGATTTGCTTGACAACCAATCCATACATCATTAAGCCCCTAACTTTAGGCAAATCAACAGTCTCTGCTTGCTTGCTCTGATCTTGGTGAAAGTGGGGCCCCGCCATTCCTTCTTCCATCACCGCCTTCTGAGATTCCTCCTTCCTCGTGGGACCTGGAGAGCGGACTCTTTTTTTGCCCACTAAGGAATGAGCTGGCTGAAGCAGCCAGGTAGAAGACAGATCTGTTCCTTTAATCTCCCTGCAGAAGCTGCCTCCTGGCAGGGTGAGCCCAGGACTGTCTCAGCAGCAAGTTTGAAGGAGACTGAATAGTGCTACCTCAGCATCTGTTCCTCTGTTTTCTTGGCCATCCTTTGTTTATCTCATGTATTCAGATTGTAAGCTCTTTGGGGCAGGGACTATCTCTGTGTTGGTACAGTGCCCAGAACAGCTGGGACCTCAAGACACTACTGTCATAATATTTAGTCGTAAGAATAAATGAGAATTTCTTCAGCATTTTCTTTTCATGTCTCTGCTGTGTATATGCAACAAACGTGCTGGAAGAAATAAAACCCCAAAAGCTTTGATAAAAGCTAAGCTGGTGGAGGCTTCTCTGGCAGCCTCTCTCAAGCTGGGCAGGAGGAAGACATGCACAGAGAAAAAGGGATGGAGCCTGGCTGGCCAAAGAGTGTGAAAATGAAAGCTTTTCTGAGTCTGTAAACCTACATGAGATAAGGAGGAGATGAATAAGCAGGTGCTCTCTATTTGTTTGTACAGGTGGCAAACTGGGACTCAGACGCCAAGACTTATTCCTTGGATTCTACCCACTTCCTTTTCTTTTTTTTTTTAAATGAATCAACTAACAGCAAATACAATTACAATGTGGGGGTATGAAATGTAAATTTAAAAAAATGTTTCCCAATGAAATGTTGCCAGATAAAATGGAAGAGCAAATAAGAAATACACTGTACCACAGTGGTTCCAACCTGTGGCCTGCCCGGGCTCTCAGAGTGGCCCACCGGGGCTTTCACAGTGGCCCGCAGTTCCCCTCCTGCTGGCTGCAAAAGGGAGCTGCTGCCTAAGGACCCAGGCAGAGTGCGTTTCGGAGGGGTTAGAAGACTGGTGCAGGCTCCTTGCTTCAGCCAAGGGGACTGAAGATCAGCGCTCTCCTCTCCTTGACTATAGCAGGGAGCATGGCAAAGCACTCCGCCTAGGTCCCTAGGTGCTGGGGTCCCTGTTGGAGACAGAGGGCAGGGAGCATGGAACGCCTGTCCCCCTGGCTGCAGAAGGGAGCCACTGCCTAGAGACCCAGGTGGAGTGCACAGGGCTACAGGACACAAGCACGTTTCCTGCTGCAGCCAAGGAGACTCCTGTCTGGCTGCAGTTTGGGGGGGGGGGAAGGGGGAGGGAAGACTGGTGGCCCTCCACGATTGTAAAAATGATATCTGTGGCCCTCGAGCCACACAGGTTGGGAACCACTGCTGTAGCATATTAAGAGAATCACTTCTGTGCAATATCACACTACCTCCTGAGCAGCCCACTATCGCCACACTGACCAACTGCGGAGTTCCAACAGCTTTCAAAGAGCTTATGGGTTTTTCCCAGCTCTTTACGGCCCAGATCTGAACCTGCAAACACCTACTTCTGAAAATAGTGCTTATTATTGCATCACTAATGGGACTCCCTGTAGTAGAAAGCACGGTGTGCGGAGGATCAGGACCATAACATGAGGTTTACCTTGAACGACACTGGAGCAGTGCCATTGACTTCAGTGCCATTGAAATGATGCTGATTCACAGGGCTAAGAAACTGGATCCACATCTTTGTTGCAAAGCTGCATGAGATTTTTATTTTCTTTTATGTAATTTTATCAAATCTATTCCTACATTAGATAATCTGAGTCAGATCCCTAGCTGATAAATCAGCACAACATTGACATTAAAGCTATGTTAGTTTATATCAGCTGAAGATCTAGCCCTCTGTCTATCTCATCTGTATATTAATGTAGCTAAATATTTCTGCCAAGACCATCATAGAGGTACTTGGGTGCAAAACATCTTTGGAAAGTCATCATCTATTTATGTTCAGAGCTGTCAACACCTTTATGAGCTAGTCTTTCTTTTCTTTGTACTAGAATTGCTTCAAACTGAAAATATAGCAGAAGAGTTAACTACATTTGCAAGATGGAGAACATGATAGCAAGGGCAGCAGGAAACCTGACCCTGCATCTGAAGTATGAAAAGTGAATGTTTCTTTTCATGCCCTTTATATTTGAACTTAGCGGGGCCTTCACTTTCTACTGTCATGCACTGGCTGTGTGGCCTCCTTTGACCATAATTAAATAGGCTGAAAGAACAGATAATCAAAGAGCTAATCAAATACTGCCTCTCAGTCAAACTTTTGATTTCATGGGAAGGCTTTTCCCTCTCCTTGCTAAGGGCCTGCTCCTGTGAGTTGCTGAACACCTCATGTGAGTGGCTACAAAACCCTGAGCCCCTCCTGGCTTTAATGGGAGTTGAGGCTTCTCAGCACCTCATGAGATTGAGTTAGCATAGCTAGCTAAGGTCAATCAAACGTTCCAGGGACCATGAGCCCAGCAGCATGAAATACAGCTGAAACGCACTGACCTTAAAACATGTTAAAAATCACTCTCATTCAATAAGTTTGATTCAGACTTGTTAGGCAAACTGTCTCAAAAACTTTATCTCTGAGATGACCTAATGAAGCCAGGGTGCTTGCTAGCACAGTTCACCCTCAGGGCCAGATTCTGAACTTGTGCATACTGGAGTAAATCTATAGTCACTTTGTTTGTTTACTGTGGGGTAACACAGATCAGAGTCTGCCCCGCAGTGAGCAGCAATATGAATACATTCTAAGGTATATCAGCCAAAAAGCAATGCCCATCTTAACACAAGGTTCTAACTTTTTTCTGCTGTATTTGATCTGAGCCTCTTAGCAGGCCTGGCCTTAGCCAGAGGTGAAGGAGGCAATTGCCTAGGGTGGCAAAGGGCAATTGCTGGGCTGCAGCCACCTGCTTGGTGCCTGCTCCCAGCCAAGTGGTGCCCAGCCAGGAGCCCAGCAGCAGCCGCCAGCGTCCCAGGAAGTGGGTGGCAGCCACCCGTGTCTCCACAGGCAGTGGGCAGCCACCGCCCTGCCCCCTCTCAGAGCCAGGCCAGTTACAAGATTTAATGTATGATCTAACATATTTTAATGGAGTGTAACATACACGTCTGCATTTAATATAGTATCTCACAACAGCCTCTACAGGCAGAGCTCTGCCTGTAATCTCTTCTGGCTCGAACCATCTTATATTTTCCTTCATCCTCCATATAGAGCATTACAAAACCTCTCCACTTACGGAGGAACATGAAGCTTCTCCTTCCTGAGGTTTGATAGCAGGGAGTCACAATACAGCTAAAACCACAGACAGAAGGCATCAAAGCTGCTGTATGCACAGCTATCGCACATAGCACAGCAAGGAACTCTCAGGACCAATTGCAAAGACCATGAGTAAAATGCTTTTAAGGTTGTTGACTTCCCTACACTTGGACTCCTGTAAGCCCATTTACGTTAACTTATCAATATGTAAGGGAGTCTAAACCGGTGTAAGTTACATACTGAAGAGTCTTAAGAAGTTACAAGCTGACGTGACTTATGCCTTCTTGCACCAGACAGCTGCTTTCTACTCTCCTCAGATCTGGCCCCTCAGTATGTGTAACACTTGCTTAAATGCCTTTAGACTTCACTGAAGCAAATTCAGTGGTGATGTATGAGGGG
The DNA here is from genome assembly GCF_026122565.2 of Emydura macquarii macquarii. Lineage (NCBI taxonomy): Eukaryota > Metazoa > Chordata > Testudines > Chelidae > Emydura > Emydura macquarii. The sequence goes on from NW_027133034.1 coordinate 26,560,870, forward strand.
GTGTGCGTTCCGTGTTGGTGAGTAGTTTGAGTCTATCACTATAGACAGTCTAGCACCAGAGTGACCCCTCCCACCCTTCTGCCTACAGGGATCACTATGGGCCTGAGATGATCTGTGACAGAGACAGGTTGCTGGAAGAAAATGAAGACCAGTGGAAGGTAATGTGGTCATTTGTAGGGAATGTCTGTGAATCTTTGTCATTGCTGTGAAGGAACCAAAGAGAACCTGCCTCTCCTTTGCCATGGAAACAGCAAACATGCCCTGCAGGGCCTGCCAAGACTTGTCATGTACTTTGGAAATCCAAACTGCCTCCACTCTGCTCCACAGCCACTGCAGGGGATGATCAGTCAAGTTCACAGAAACGAGCCACCACAGTGCAAGATTTGGGGGCACAGGTAATAAGGTCTGAAGGACTCTGCTTCTTTTAATGATAAATGCTGTTTAAAGACTAAGAGGCAGCACCGGCTTTATATATTCTGCTGCCCTACGCAAAATAAAAAAGGGCATCCCCCTCCCAAGCAGAAAATTTTGAGTATTTGAGAGGTGCTGGGGCAGCTGGAGGCTCCATGTTAGCTTCCTAAGCATCTCCTCACGTTGTCCTCCAGTCTGTTCAGAGATCTCACACCTTACAAGCCTCACTTCGATAGCTTGTAAGAGCTGTTTGTTGAAGAAGTTTGCCCATTGACACTCCATTTCCGGCTTCTGGGGAAACCCTCTTGGAAGTTAGGTTTTCCCTTTTTGTTAACAGCTTTAAGAAGACTTACCTTTCTCAGCCAGGATTTTTTTTATTGGATGATTCTGCTCTGCCAGGAGAGAGAATTTTGTTTCTTGATATGACTTTAGTTAAAGAACAAAAAGACAGAATAAAGTAAAGTAACTTGCCTAATGATGCCCCAGGAGCCAACGATACGACTCTCTAGTCCAGATTTGTTGTTGGTGAGCTCTGAAACACAGGATGGGGAGGACGTTTTGTAACAAGGGAGGGAAGGAACATGAGTGCTTGACATGAGCCTACAGGTCACAGCTAATTTGCACATAACCACACTTATCCTCTAAAGTAAAGATAAATTCAAGTGAAAACAAGTGTTCTCGTTGTGGGAATCATTCCTGAAAGATGAATGGAACTTGCTGAACTAGGCCCAAATCCTGCAACTTCATGTGAGGAGATTGCTGCCCCCATATGGAGCCCTGTTAATGAGGTTGTGAGCAGATGCAGCAGTCCAATTATGTGCAAGAAATTGCAGGATCTGGGCCATACATTGCAATCAGAATTCCCATAAAAACATACAGTTCATTGGGTTTGACTCTGCAGTTATAGGAAAAGGCAACTATTGAATGCATTGCCAACTTCAGTGGAATTGCATCTGTCTCTTGGACTGCACATTGAGCACCTCTGGAAGAGACCCTGTTACTGATATGAGTGAGGAAAATGAGGTTGCTCGGGGATCTACACAAAGGCCAATATTTTCAAATGAAGTACCTATGCCTGCGCTTAGGATTCTAAACAGAAGTGCCGAGCACCAGCAGCTCCCACATCAGCTGCGACTCAGCAGCTCTGACAACCACATGCCTACATTTGGATATAGGTGCCTAAATCTTTTGGGTTTTGTTTATCACAGTTTGGATTTTCCTTCTTTTCTCCTCTTCTATTTTTAAACATCCTTTTCCTTCCCCCTCTCCCATTTTTTCCTAAAATGAGGGGGAAAGGGGGAAGAGGAAGGGAGGGAGGAGAAAAGGAAGGAAGAAACAACAAAAAATGATTAATGAAAGTTTTCAACTAAAAAAAATTCTATACATTTTTATCGTTTCAGTTAAAAAAATTAAATTTGAGAAAATAATTGGCAAAATTTGACTGTGGGGTGTGGCCATGGGCAGAAGAGGCAGGACGTGACTGTTCTGCCCTGGGGCCCGGAATTGCTGTCGATGGGCCTGGCCATGGGTATTGTATTGCAATACAGACATTCCCCACAGAGTTGAGAGTGAAAGAAACAGAAGGATTAGGACAACTACATTGAACATGCATGACTCCTTTAAAAATATTGTAATATACTAGATTTGTTGTGTGCTTCATTGTAGCTGGTCTTCACTGCTTGCCTTTGGAATGATTGTTTATTATCACCTATTTTTAGCTTTGGAAGCAGTTTTGCACATCTGTCATAATGCTGCTTTTGTCTTCTGGTGAACACAAAATGATGAACAACTGAGAGGTGACAGAAAAATTCCATGAGCTATTAAAGATTTGTGAAATAGGAAGGGGAAGAACAGAATAAGATTCAAAACAAGAATAAGGGAAAACTTGTTCATTTGGGAAGTAAAAACCAAAAGCATTGGTATAGGCCCTGGGTCGAGAGAGCACAAGAGCGTAAATGTTGTCCTTAAAAAAGATACCTTACACAGGTGCTTAAATGCTTTCCTGAATCTGGGCAATATGTTGGATGAATATTATCCTAACAGTTGTACTGCAAAACACCTAGACAAAAAATATACAAATTGGGGTTTAGTAAATAAAAAATTGAATCTGAGTGCCCCATTAAAAAAAAGACAACAACAACCCTACCCTCATTTGAGTAGTCTTGTTGAAGTTAATGGAGTTTACTTGCATATAAAATACTCAAATGAGCAAGAGTTTGCAGAATCAGGCCCATGGGTGGTACTGTATAAGTAAAGATACTATTTGTAAAATAGGGAGATAATCATTCTCTCAGCAGCAACATGAGCTGAAGTATACTAAGTGCAGTTCCAGTCACCTTACTACAGGGGGGAAAAAAGCACAAACAGTGACTCTGTAATGACAAATGGGAGAGAGTCGGAAATGCAACGGAAGTTAATAAAAACCTTGAAAATAAGATGTACAGTATTAAGAACAGTCAAGGGAGCGAAATTGGTACAGTTTAGAGAAAAACAGCCAAAGAGACACTTGATAATATTTTATGACTAACATAAAAAGGATGTTGTAAGCAAGAAAGAAGTAATCATTCTTGAGTCCCCAAGATGACAAGACAAGAAGTAACATGTTTAAGCTACATTGAAGATTTTTCCTACTATTGAACTTGAACTATATTCTAATTTAAAAAAAATCAATTTGAGGATGGAACATCACTGAAAATTTTCAAGACACATTTTTGGTAAGTAGCAATTAGTCCATGTGATTCTATGAATAATAGTGCTGAGCTGGCAGAGTAGTAGCAGTATAAAACTGATTGAACACTTAATCCAGTTTTTCATTTTGAACCTTGAAGGAGATAAACTCAAAGTCAGTAAACCAGATACAGCTAAGAGCAAGTGGTATACAAAAATAAACCAGACTGTAAATACGGTACCTACTGCCCACTATTAGCAACCAAAAAACACCGCACACTAAGCATTGGAAGCCCCACTGTGATATCTGGAAAAGTTATACAAGTTAAATCTAAGGTCAGACAACTCTAATTTATTCAGTCCTCACAAAAGTGGAAAATTGCTTCTCATCATAACCAAACAATCCCTCCAGACTACTTATATGCAGCAAGAGTCATTTATGCACAGCCAACAGGAAAGTAAATATGAAACCATAAACTGACAAAAATGCAAGCACAAACTATATTGTGGATTAGGGAAGATTGTTCATTTTTGGAAGAGGAGAATACGTATGGTACATTGCGCAATTTGACTATGTCCATCACTTTTTGCATGATTGCTTCCCTCTGCCATAACTGTCAGCCTATTGGTTTCTGAAAGGGGAGAATAATAAGAAGGGATAGACAAATATCAAATGCCTTTATATAAATCTATGGTCTGCCCACATCTTGAATACTGCATGCAGATCTGGTCGCCCTCCATCACAAAAAGAGATACATTAGAATTGGAAAAGGTACAGAGAACGGAAACAAAAATGATTGGACCAGCTTGCATATGATTAAAAAGATTGGGACTTTTCAGTTTGGACGTCCAGAACCATTTCAAGGAGAATTGTTTTTTTAAAAAAGTTATTTTTAATATGGTATCAGAGGCAGGCAGGCAGGCATATATGAAAATATTGCAAGAGAGAATTGATATTTTTGGGAAAAGAAATACTTCAGTTGAAGATGTGGGTGCCCAGGGTTTCTGAAAATTAGGGTAAAAGAGTCTTAAATTGCACCCAAACTTAGAATTACCTGAAATCAGATTTTTAGAAAATGTTGGCCTCAAATCCCACACATACACAATGTGAATTGTTAGCTGGCATACAAAAGCATTCTGGCAATCATGCCCATCTAACATCACGAAACAAGCACCATAATCAGTGAGGGTTATGGTTAATAGGATGAGGCTGGCCCAGAAGTCAGCACTCAGCATACATGTATGTTGCCATGAACAAGCTGATCAGCATGTCATCTTCTCAGAGGAGTAGTAAAAAACACTCTTCAGTCTATATTAAGATATGTCTTGTGATGGCAGAGCACATGACTAATGATCAACCACTGTGTATGTCGCACAACTGTTTCCCCTGTAACGGTAGCACCTGTCCCTTAAGTGGGCAGAAATGAAGCTGCAAAGGACTGGTTAGCTGCTTAGAAGAAGTGGTCTGGATGTCTCAGTGCTATATGCTAAGTGCACTGGTGTATCAAGGCGTGAAATTCTCCCCTAGCATGAGGGTATTCATGGAAGGATTCATCCTTAAAATGTCCCTGTGTTTCTAAGCTGAGAATAACAATTTCTTTTAAATGTTTGCCAGAAATTAATTTCTGGAACTTGCAATCTTTTAATACAACAACATAATTTCCTCCAAAATGCATATAGTTTATATGTAGATCTATTTAATAAATATATTTTATGAAAATCTGAAATAACTATACTTACCAATTATCTTGAAGTACTCATTTGTGCTAGACTCCATCAGCTGACCGATAAAGCTGATATCAACATAGGGAGTTAAAGCCTCGTATAGCCTGTTTTTATAAATGGGAACCATGCATGTAATGCTCGTGCCTTGCACAAATAATGTACTCAGGATCGTCATTCATGAATATAAGCAGTAGAGAAGCCAAAGAAAACACTTCCCAAATGCATACGTATGCCTTTTCAAAATATCAAAGTGACTTCATTATTAGTGAATGAAAGGGGAGAAATGGCATCCCCACCAGTTCAATTCCATCACTTGGAACACTAGCTTCCAACAGAGTGCCTCTTAGGTTAATCCTCACTTCATCTCTATGTTAGTTTGTGATGTAGTTGAAATCAAAGGGATTATTTAAATGCAACATAATATTTAGCACTGTGCTACTATGAAACAGTAATTTAGGCTTTTCTCTGTAGCTTGTACCTACCAGTCTAGGACAGCAAAAAAAACCCAGCACCTTTTGAAACCCCTCAAAAATGCAAGAGACCAATTTAAAGGGACAGTCTTAACTTGAAAAATCATCTCTCTGTCTGGAAATATTGCATCTGCTAGAGTTACAAGTCACTCCTAACCTGATTATAACTGCATGAATTAAGAGGAATTTTTTTCCCCTCTGTGTTTTTTTTACTGTACTTACTTTGTGCATTTGCAGCACTTTATGAATAGTCAGTTTCACTGTTAGGAAGTTAAACAGTCAGTTTCTCGCTATTGAAAAAGGCTATTATAAACATAAATAGGTGAGCAGAACCCCCCTCTCTCCCCAATAATACTTTAAAAAAAATTCATGGAACATTTTATAAAGAGTCTAGCAGAATTTTTTAAAAAGAAATAATCACTTTTTAAAAATTCAAATAAACAATGTCCCTTTCAAGTGATTATACATACACAAACTGTTTGCATGTTCATCCAGCAATTGTTTTTTACTGCCTTCTGGGCTGAGTTTAGAAAATCAATTTTCACATCTGAAGACTAATTAAGCTTAAACTTAGTCTTTCTTTAGTTAAAATAATCTTCTGTATTTGGCCTTAAAATAATACTGTTTAAATCTTTAAGAATGTTAAAGTCAAAGTGACCAAGCAGGTATGTGCAGAAATTAACCTTTTTTATTATATTATATACTGTAGTAGTAAAGTTTGTTTGAAGTGCATGAATAAAAAGTTAGTGAAATTACAGGAGGAACAATCTATATAGCAATAATAGGTGCGTTCACTGTGCATCTGACAGGAAAAAAAAAAGTTTCCACTCATTTTGGCCTAAAACTTTATGTTCAGGTTTCCAGGATTCTGACATCAGAACCAAGATAACACTGATTAGAACCATAGGGCTTTACAATAAAAGCTAAAATATCGACCATATGATGGCAAAAAAGTCTTTATTTTGTGGTAAACGCACTCTCTTCTAGCTACTCTCTGACGAAGTTGGTGGTGCGGTGGAGGAGGATCTCCGTCTCGACAAGGATCGTGATCTCTCAGCACTGTAGGCAACATGCTTGTCGTAATTTTGTATCTGAGCTTCAAGGAAATCCCTCTGTTGTTGGCTGATTGTCTGGCTAATCAGTCCTGGGAGAGCTTGAATGCTACCAATTAAGGTTTCCAGTTTAGTTTCCAGAGTAACAATCCTCTTCTCAAAATCTTCACTTCTCTCATTTAAATCAGAAATCATGTCGTACATGATGTTTTGAGTCTGAAAGGAGAGGATGCAAGCAGAGTTTTAGATTTGATTTGTAAACATTTCAGTAAGAAGTGTTATTCTATTAGGGTTTCTGAAAGGGTTTTGTTTTTTGGTTTTTTCCACCTTTTGCAGTTTGTATTGAAAGAAAAGGTCAGCACGAATGGGGGGCTGATGATAATACAACAAGCACCTGTCTCATAAAGTAATTTTACTCAGGGATTCAGTACAAATCACCCCAATGCAACATTCAATGAGCAGAAATTAACATTCTTTTTAAATTAAGGTATTTGAATTTCAAACTGTTGATGAATTGGGTAAAACAGAAGACCTTTTAGAAGTATAGAGATCTAGAACTGAATTAATATCAGACTTATGCAACAAATGTAGGAAGACCAAAGGTTCCACTGTATATGGGATAAATTTGGGCATATCCCTGGCATTTTTATCCTTCTTTACATTTGTATTAAAAAGATCTTCATACTTCTAAGCAATATGTTCTCTTGATCAGCACACAGAACTCTCATTGGTGTTAATGGAGCTTCTTATGCAGACCAAGGAGAAAATATACTTTTAAGGTACAACATCCCTTCCTCTACCCCACCCTCAAATATAAATGATAATGCAAGCAATTTGGTAATACAAAGTGCTTTGAAAATAAACATACCACTTTTATATTTCATTTTCACTGATACAAATGAAGGGTTTACACTGGGCCCCATTAAATCAATGATCTTTAAATGAGAAAATAGCAACCTTTAATTTCTGTTCAGAGTTCACTAGCTTTATGTGGAAGCGGAAGGTATATCCCTTGAGGATTAGAATTTAAAAGTACATTTAGTTTTGCCTGGTTGTATTGCAAAATCTCTTTATGAAACAATATTCTTTTTCATTTATAATTTTCTGTCATTTTGATTATTATACTGTATTTTTCTTATGGGACTGGAATGGTGTATCTGAAACTGAGAGATAAGTGTTAAGGTGGTTTGTCTATGTTCACAAGATGGATGAGTTCAGTTAAGACTTGGGTTTAGACATTTAAAGTAAAGTGAAATGATAACCAGATCCTTTGTTACCTGGTAGGCAAATTTACTGAAGTGTAATTAAGATTACAGTACACAAAAAGGGAATGTACAGTTAAATGAATGACTGTGTAAAACAGTGAAGAATTAGCCCCACATCCATATTCTTTTTTCACTGCATGGTGTTTCAACGGTGTTGGCATGACTCTTAAGGACAAAATACTATATTCATCTCTTAGGGGCAGATCTGTTGTTCTTATTAATTGACATAAACAGGAGAGTGCTTGAACTGCATCCACAGTAGTTAGCTGGGTACCCCTTTTATTTTTAGTTCAGTCAAGTCAGGGAGTTTTGCACTGCAAAAGTGGGATGCATACTGAAGGATTCAGGCTGTATCATAAAAGGCAAGCATGGAAAAGATGTGGATTCAAAGCATCTGGGAGAGACGTCTGTGATATATTTATTTTAAAAAATATATACACTTCTCGCTTAGTTTCATATGAAGTTCAAATTGAGCAGCTGCTATGTGCCACAGGCTGATGTAAAACTTTGTACGTCTTGGCCTCAATCCTATAAATCTGATTATTATTTTCTACAGAATGCACATGCTATTGTAGCACTTTGCACTTGAATAGCACCTTTCATCTGAAGATCTCAAAGGGATTTAACAAGTTTAATTAATCAAGGTTCATAACACATCAGCAAAGTGGGTAAGTATTGTCCCTATTTTACAAATGTGGACCAGAAACACAGATCTTGTCAGATCAGATCCCATTTGCAGTGCTGGACATGAACCCAGAACTCCTGACTTGCGGTTCTCTGCTCTAACCAGTAGCCTATGTTCCCTCTCATGTAATATATTTAAATATAGGGAAGAATTTACCCTCTCACATATATAGCATCACACAAACGTGGCTCATTTCTGAAAGGGACTAAACATTCACAACTCCAACTGAAGTCAGTTCTGCAGCTCTGAGGATCAGACTCCTAGTTATGTGCATTATACAAGAGCTTTGCCTTTTTTCTGAAATATCAAGTTTTTGCCACTGCTAATAGAATGATACTGCTTTGACAGAATTTACCACAACAGACAAGACAATTGACCTATCTTCCTGTACTGACAGGATAAGGAACAACATATATGTACCTGTGAAGTATAGTGAAGAGAAGAGCCTTCAATTCTGAACTAATCATTTTGAGAAGATAAATGTTAATTTACTAAAGAACAAATAAAATGTCTGATAATTGTCTACTAACCTTTGCCAGGTCCACCAAAGTGTTCGCTTGATCGTTCAGTTTCCTTTGCTCCATTTTTACACTTCTTAATCTAAAAGGTGGAATTTGAGATCAGATACTTTTTTTGTTTGTTTGCCCCATCTTTAGGTCTTCTAAAGAGCATGCATATAACTTACAAGAACAAATAACTGCATGGACAATGCCTTGGGTACTTTGTGTAAAGTCAGAATTGGTTATGTGTCTGGTACAATGAGAAGCATGCTTCCTCAACACCGCAAAAAAGAAAGAGCAAGAAAATGTGATGTCCTCCAGATTACTATTTGTCATGGTTAAAATTGAATTTGAAAAGGGAGGTAAAGTTTTACTCATACTATATGAAAGAAAGCCAAAACATTCCTTAAAGCTTCAGTATCATGACAAGTAGATATAGGAAGAAACACAAAACAGGTCAGCTTTCATCAATAATGTTATAGCAGTCAAGGATCTTCCTATATCTACATGATTAGATACAGGTATTAGCCCTGTTCAGTCTGAAATGGATTGGGTTAGAAGGTGTTTGAACCTGATGAAAATACAGTGATAAGTGAGTTTCTTTTTAATTTAAACAAAACTTTTATCTGACCAGCAGCTAAATAACCAGAATACTTGTCACTATGCTAATTGTATTGTCCTACTGAATTCAAATCGCAACTTACCTCTAAATACCATTAAATTTCAAACTAAATAATCAGACATGTTTTTCAGAGTTGTGCTGTTAATATGTGAACATGAAAATGCACTGCTTAAACTAGAGCATTTTAAAAACTCCTGTATTTTTCCCTTGGATGCTTGAGTAATTCCTTTAAGTTAATTACAATTATGCACGTACACTAACAGAGGGAATGCAAGCTTTCAGTTTCTCACACTGCACTAGGAAGAAAATCTGTATGCTTTGTTAAAAGGCCTGTATAAGCCAAGAAAGCTTATACAAATGGACAGTTTTATCAACTATTCCATGAACACAAAAATAGTGAGAAAGAAAAAGCCCTCATTCATTTGATAACATTAATTATATTACAAAGCTTTTTTGCAAATGGTCAAACAGACCAATTGACATAAATGTTTAATTTTTTTTGTAACAGAATGGGTCATTTCATAATCTTTTAGTCAAAACACAAGATTTGTTTTGTATCGCAAACATAAATTTCAGAATACAATAGTTAAAACACCTTGTTAACTTCTGATTTCTCATATTAAAAAAGTTAGAAGTCTGAATCTCCTCTCATTTATACTGGTTTTATCCTGGTTTAATGCCACTGACTTCAATGCTCCTGGGTTACATCAGCATAGGTGAAAGGAGAATTAGACCTAAAGACAGGACAATTTCAGTTTTACATGCAGAGAATCAAAACTCTAAGGGCACAATTCTACATTCAGTGAGATTTTTGCAATTAATCCATTGTTAAACAGATCTCTCCACCTGATCAAGGCTACAAAACTTTTCCACATTCTTCCCTGTCACAAACTCAGGTTTTTGAGAGTTTAACCATTTAAGTGTGAATTGTTTGCCAAGGTGTTTCATTCTAGCTGACCAGCAGAAATGGGTTATTTAGCCATATCAAGATCCTAATGGATATTCTAAAAGGAAAGCACTATTTTCAAAAAAAGTCACACCACATGATACAAATGAAGAAATATCATGCACTGCAACTAGCATGCTAGTTGTGTATGCCTAAGTAGGGAATAGATTCCTGTTCAGTGGCAGTTCTTATTTTTTTGGAAATTTCAGCAGAGTGAACCCTGGAATGTGGCTCCAGTTCCAATAAAATACTATGAAATATATAGGAGATGGTAGGTTTATTCTGTGTCACAAGTCAGAATTTTTATGTAACCAAAATACTTCCAGAATTTTCCAAAATCCATAAGAAGCTGTCAAATGAAAAAGTTTGCATTAGGATCTTTACATTAAACTATGAATTTGTAGAAACTTATTGACTTCCAACTTCATGCTTGAAAGAAAGCTGTGAAGAGTAGATATCCCCCTGAAGGCATGTAATAATTTCTGTTCCTGAGATAGAAATCTGTTGTTTTCAGAAGACTGACATTCAGTCAGTGTGCTGGCTAGTTCCCTTTTTTTTTTGGGAGGGGAACGGGGGTGGGGGGCAAACCCAAAGCTTCATCACCTGATGGAGCTTCATCTTCTGAAACATTGTTGGTGCACAGAGCTGTAGCTAAGCACTTTTGGAATACGGAAAACTCCTGAAGAGCGTGAGTTAAACATTACAGCCCAGAACAGCCTCACTTAAGATACTTTTCAGAGGTAAGCATGTACAGATTTGAGTGTAGAATTATACCCTTAGTATTTTGTTGTGAATTTATTCAAACAATTGAAAAGGTACATATGCATTTTATTTTCTAGCATCTTAAGCATCTATCCATTGTGGACAATCCAGTAGCCAATTCTATACGCTTCAGCACACTGGACTAATCTTTGTGCTGACTTAAACCCCATGCAATCCCATTAATAATGGTACAGCAGAGATAAAAGCTGATGACAATGAGATAGCAGTGTGTAAATCAACACAAAAAATTTGGCCCAAAGATACATCTATTACATAAAGATCATTCTTTAGCTGCAACAGCCAGATTAAAAGGAAGATGGCAGGTTTTATTTTTTCTTAAATTAATATGGATATTCTAATTCCTTCCTTATGAACTTCACTTATCACAGCAAAGATCATGATTTTGGATCACATTTCCACGGCAGCAATCAGACCATTAAATTCACAAAGAAAGAATCCATTTGTTGCATGCAGACAGTGGTAAATTCTGCAAATTTGAAAGGAACAGCTCATACAACTTACTTCCGAGCTCTATTTTCATTTTGTTGAAATAAAAAGACAAAACAAAAGAAAACAATCTGTAAAATATACTAGAACAAACCAAATCCCAGAGGCGCACGGGGGGGATGGGTGGGGGGAGGGATCAATTCAGCAGGTCCCATGGTTTCACCATTGGCTTCTATGGATCAGCAACAGCCATGGGTTAAACCTGATTTGGCTGCACAATAATGATGGAATTTGCAAGTGTTATGTCTCATTAAGCCTTCCATTTCTTTCCCATTTTCCTTTATGTCTGCCTCTGACCCATGGATCCTCCTTATCCATATAGAATATACCCATTAATAATGTCTGGACACCTGTGATTTCCTCCTCCCTCCCCCACACCTTATTCAATTTACATGTGGAAAAAAGACTGAGTTGCTGAAGGCAGAGCCAGAAACAATAATTTCATGGATTTTGTAAATCTTAGGGTCAGAAAGGTTCATTTACTCTGACCTCTTGTATAACACAGGCCATAGAATGACAGCCATTGATTCCTGCAACTAGTCCAATAATTTGTAGTAGAACTAGAGAATAAGGTCTTTTAAAAAGTAAAAAACAAACCCAGAATAAAGATGGAAAAGGGACGTATTTGCAATGAGTCAAAAGAGAAGAAAACCAAAACCAAAAAATGTCATTGTGCCCAGATACTCTAACTGAAAGAAAAACAAAAAAGCAGAATTTTGGAGCTATGCTCCCAACAGGTCATCATTGCATGCACAGAGAAGTCCCTCCAATCTTTTGCTAAAATACAATACATAATGCTAAGTACCCTTCTGAATTGGAAGCAAAGTGCTGCAGGGTAAAGCGAAACTCATTAGCATGAACTCTCAGAGCCCCGGACTGGCATAACTAGAAAAAATGACCACTGCAGCCCAACTGAACTGACTTCTGAATAGTTAAGGCAGATGCAGAACAAATATCTGCAACCTTGTGCAGCTCTTTTGGTTTCTGAATGGTGTGGAAAGTTGCAGCTCAAGCCAGGTGTGCTTTTAATTTAAAATTCATTTTTGCACACGCACAAAAAATAAACGGCATGGTTAAAATGAAGGAATACCACGTGGTCAAAGGAACAGATGTAAAATGTGCATGCGTACCGCCCCACTAGGCCGCACAGGATGACAAAGCTAAGTAAAATACATTTTGGAACACCTTTCCTTAACCTAACAAAGCCTAATCTTTTGGGGGCTTTTTACCTAAGTGTTTCTACTGTGAGTATTTACAACAGTTCTACAGCATTTAAACTTGCAACTTCGCTAAAATGAATCAACATGCATCTTAAAAGCACCGCACAAACATTAACTAATTTGCACAGAAGCAAATATTATCCCCAATTTATAGATGAGAAATTAAGGGCCAGATTGTGCTCCCAATCCCTACATCCACTCAGGAAGAGGAATCTCCTCATGCAGATCTCTCACCTCCTGAACAGTGTGAGTGAATGTATCATACTTGTGAGCCAGCCAACACCATCCTCTCTTGGGGCTTAGATCACATGTAGGCAGAGGTTGGAGGGTTTGGGGTGGAGGAATGGGTATGGATGTGCATGGATGTGCACACCAAGCTGCATGTAGAATTTATAAAAAAAAAAAAAGCCAGTACAACTAGAGGCTGAATTAACTTTTCGGAAGCCCCTCACTATGTTCTGGAAGCTCAACTCATGGCAGATACCAAGGGCTTCAATCAACTGGGTTGGCAGGGAGCTGGAAGGATTGGCAGGAGTCCTAGAGCAAGTATGAAGGTGTCAGACCTCCTAGCAATCCCCTGGGATCTGCATTTTTGGGAGACAGTAGTCCTGTCATTCCATGTAGCTCAGGGAACTATCTACTAAAATGCTCTAGCTGTTGGTTGGAGGAACGCTACCCCCCATGCACTATACATCTTTACTTTGAAACCCAGAGCTTACTGATTCGAGGAATCTAGTTGGGAGGAGTCTTGGGTCCTCCCTCCATCCTCCTAGCTTTGGATCTGCTTTATGACAAACACTTGGTAAATTTTAGATCAAATATTTAGAACGTGGCAGAGTTTCACGGGCTGTATTATGATGATTCAGATTACTACTATGACTGGGATCAGGAGAGAATCTGGTTCAGTCTCTATCTTTACCCTCCCTGATTCTTAGATTGGTTTATCCCCTGGTAGAGATCAGAACAGGCTGGGGGCTGATCTAAATTATGCTGGCAAAAACTCCTGTGGGGCCATCTGGTGATTGCCAGAGTACAATTGCTTTGGCTAGGCTACCTCCCTGCCCAGATGCTAGGTGGCAGTGTAGGCATCAGCTATGTCAGTTACACCCACTGAGGACTTCCCCGCCCCCCATACCAAGGAAATCCCCAGCTGAGGGCAGGCAACTTAGTTTTGTCCCTTTTAAGCTGCTGGAGCAACATTAAGGGCCAGAGAATCTGGTCCATTATCTTTTCATTAAATATAAGTTGTAGTAATAGCCTCTATTTTAAAGCGATTAGATTATTCTGACATGAAATGATTAAAATGTTTGCTTTAAATGAAACTGACATACTTGCTGCATTTCTGTTTTCTACAGTGAAAAAAGGAGGCAACTCCTTTTAGGCAAATTCATACAATAGTAACAACAAACTACTGGTAATAATATAACATAAAAATCTCCATGCTAATTTCTGAAGCATGATAGAGAATTCTAGGAAAATGTTTACAAAAATTCAGATCATAGCTATGTAGGGCATACACTGCTGGCACTGTTTCTTTTGTGAATAAACACTACTCTAAAAATCTTATTTTGCTTTATTCTAAGAGAAAGAGAAAATTCAGAACCCAGATCAAAGTCTGGGTGAGAATAGATAACGTCTGGACAGAAAAAAACCAAACCAAAATAGTACTTACTGATGAATAGCTTGCAAGAATTTGCGTTGATGTTTCCTTACTTTTGCATGGTCTATCTTTTTAACCAGCTTTGTATTTTTATAAATTAACCATGTTTCCCTGAGTACATTGGCAGCTGCATTTTTCACCTGTTTAATAAAAGAAAACACCAGGCTCACAAAAATAGCATTAATGTCTCTTTGAATCTTCTCTGGTGTGCACTCTCTTTCAGAAGCACTCATGGCTCTAGCTATCTGTGGGTTAGGGATGCAGTATGAAGCTGCTGCAGTGATGCAGGAAGAATGATGACATGACCAGAGACAATGAGACCTGTGCTATAGTTCTTATAAAAATCTATGCTTCTTATAAAAGTGGTATTTGTAAGTTTCCTTTGCAGCTGGGAATTGCATCTGTTTCGGATGAGAACTTGACCCACGTAGTGCTCTCTGTATGTGTAAGTTATAGGAAGCAGATATTAAGACATTATATGTACAGTATTTAACTGGATACCTTGTACAGGATCAAAAATGGTTTTCCCTATTACTAGTTTGCCTCTTCCTGGTCATTTCCTTCTTAAAAGATTCCTCCCTCTTACTTCTATCAACGATTTAACAGTCTTTTCCTCTGTAATATACTCAAGGGCTGCTCAAATAAGTGTTTCCATTCTTCCTTGTTCTGGTTTTTCCATTTTGTCCTGCCACTTCCTCTGAGAAAGGCATATTGCTAAAATCTTATAGCTCTGTTTACTGCATATGATTCATGTCTGCTTTGTAGCTTGCTAAAGTAAGGATCTCTATAAAAAGATATTCACAATGTAAAATGTAAGGATACCTTCAATTCTCCTAAGCCCTCTGATGTTCCCAGTGTGGCACTGACAAAACTTATGAAAATACTGACAAAGCATTTCAACGTATTGTTGACTAATGTTCTAATTGCTAGGATACTTCCTAAGGTAAATATAGAGTATTCAATTGTAGCTCTTATGTACTTCCTTCTCCCTCTCTATCTATGCCTCTATCATATCCACCATTGCAGTATTCAAGCTAAATCAGAGCATACAGAAGAAAGAAGCAATGCAGAGCTGCAACTGGATCCTGCAACTAGCAGGAGCTCCCAGAGACAATTGTCCCAATCGTGTGCCACCATAGTCAAAGGGGAATTTTGCTGCAACTTCAGTGGAAGCAAGGTCAGTCTCACTAGACCTCACTCAAGGACTGAAATCCTTGCTCTCCCCTTAGCTTTGGAGACCTTCAGTTTGTGATTTATGGCAAACTCCAACTCTTGTGTTACTGTTTTGTGATCTGACAACTATTCCAACACAGGAAGGGTTGTTTGCTTTCCTTTGTCTTATCAGAGTGGCTGAAGTCCCAAATGTGCTCTGAGGCTAACTTAAATATTACACCGAGCTGAAGATTAGATTTGTTTGGAGGAATAGATAGATGAGTGGGATTAAAGAGAGGTGAGTGGAATGCTAAATTCACAAGACTTAGCAAATTTGTATGAATCTATTTTCCTGCCTAGATTTTCAAGTGTTGTTGTAGCCAGGTTGGTCCCAAGATATTAAAGAGATAAGGTGGGTGAGGTAATATCTTGTATTGGACCAACTTCTGCTGGTGAGAGAGACAAGCTTTCACCAACAGAAGTTGGTCCAATAAAAGATATTACCTCACTCACTTTGTTTCTCATGGGGGCAGGAAGGGAGAGTTTTACCTCCCTATTACTCACATTCATGGTTGGCATGGTTCTGTTTCTTAATATCTATGTGACTACCACCACCTTCTTCCTGATCTGCCAGCAGGGGCGTGCACAAGGGCGGGGGCGGGGGGGGGGGGGGGGGGGGGGGGGGGCAGGGGCACAGGCCCACCCAATAATCATTGGGGGCACAGAACTCCTCTGGCCCAGGGACAGTGAGCTCATGCTTGGGCTGAGGCCTGGAGGGGCATAATGGAAGAGGGAGCACCTGCTGGGGATGGGGAGGAGGGCAAGCACCAAGGGAAAAGCAAGCTCCTCCCGGGGTTGGGAGTGCAGTGGGGTGGTAGGGAACAGCGAACTCCTCCTATGGCTGGGCAGTGGGGCACAGAATGCACCCCTCCAAAAAAGTGGTCACATTTAAATTTCTGCGCACGGCCCTGTCTGCCAGGTTGTTTTTCCTGCTGTTTCTCTAAGAAGCTTTTGGGTCTGACTGAGCAGACTTTTCTCACATAAATAATCCCTCAGAAATGAATGAGACTATTCAAATGAGTAAGGATAAACTCCATTATTTGTTCCCCTCTACATAAACATATTTTTCCTGGATTGTAGATCTTCATTGTCTTCTTAGCTGTGATTCTTATATTTTCTGATGTGGTTATTTTTTAACCAAAGATTTAGTCTTTATCTATTTAAAATGACATTTTATTTAACAGTTTTAAAGGAGTTCTTAAAAACATTTTTCCTATTGAATTGTAGTTTCTATCTGTGAAACATCGATTGTTACATTATTGTAAGTGGCTGATGGAACAACCCCCTGTGTTCAGTAAACGAAGCATCAGCAAAGACTTTACTTGACTCAAAGTTTGTGAATATTTTTAATACTCATTTGCAAGATGTTCTCACGTGTCAGGAAGCTTCTCGTACTTTTACAAAGAACAGTCTTTCTACTTGTGTACGTGAGGATTTCAGGATTTCAAGCTTTCACGCATTAAATTCATAGCATCTAATAGAACTACAAGAATTACCTGTATACTATAGTTTCTCCTTTCATATGCTACACAAAACTCAATCTAGTTTAATACATAATAAACTCTTCTTTCAGAACAATATGCTGTTCTTTGCTGGTTACCTCAGTTACCTTCCAGCTTGGTCTAGTTTCAATATGTCCCTCCCTAAGGGAATTTTCAAGTCTACTGCCATTGGGCCAAATCCTCATTAGGTGTGAGAACCTGCAACTCCCATGGACTTCAACAGAAGGTCAGGGTGCTCAGTACCCCCAGAAGGCACCCAGCACCTTGCAGGAGAAGGCCCATAAGTCCAAGAAAGAAAATTATGGTGGTTTTTTCCAATGAGCCCCAGAAATACATTAAGCAACATTCCTTTTTCAGTGGAGAATATAAAGATCTTCAGGTGTAACTTACTCTTTTAGTTAGCTGGGTATCCATCATGAAATTATGCACGTGTTTTTCAGCTTTGGTAAGTTCTAATTTCCTTGCAACCACAGCTACCACCAGTGCAGTGCATCCAGCACCCTGAAAACAACAAGAAAACAAATCCCAAGGAGTTACTGCTGTGTTTTTTCAAAAGCATTTTTAAAGACGTTTCTCCTTCACTGAAGAAATATGAAAGGCATCAGATGAATCACCATTCCTGATAAATGTGCTGAATATAGTACAGCTATTTTAGTTCAAAGTTATATAAAGAGTCGGTTACCATAGATTGGTAAACTGTCAAGGCCTCATCAATTGCTTACTGAAGAGCATCATTTTAAAGTCATGCTTTTTTCCTCTAGGGGTTGAAAAAAATACAGATTTTAGAACAAATTCAGTTTCAAATGTCTGAACAAGGGCAGCCAGATACAACGTTTACAATTTAGAATACATACATAAATGAATCCAGAAAGGCCTGTTCATAGTCATAGTATCTGCAATTGCTAAAAGGAAGTAAGATTGGATTAGTATCTAGCCCAATAAAACTAGAATCTGTCTTAACTTTATCTTTAGACCTTAAAGAAAGCCTTACCTTAAATCTAGTGTTTAGTCACTTATATATACTCCTATGTAGAGCTGGTCAAATTTTTTGGTGCAAAACCTTCTTTTACTAATACAGATTGGTATTGACTAAAACTGTTTGCAAATTCAGGTTGAATTCACTGAATTGTTTTGGCTGAACAATAGAAAAATAAAATTAAGAAAAAAATCTAACTTTAGTTTCAACATTTTTGAACTAAAACAGTTCCAATATTTTAAATTTGAAATACCCTTTTGTTTCAAATTTTAGTATGATTTTAAGGAAGGAGGGGGTGGGGAGGGGAGATTAAAAACCCTGAAAGTAAAAAAAAATTTTTCTTTCAGGTAGAATGAAATATTTAGTTCCAAAAGGAAGTTTTCCCACTTCTTCAGTTTACCAAAAAGTTTGTGAAAAATTCCTCTCAGGTTGGCCCAAATAATTTTTTTTGGGTCAATTTTTTTTATTTGGATACCAAAACAAAAACAAAACAAAAAGTTATCTGAAGAGTTCTATTTCCATGTTCTCTTCTGACAAACCAGAAGTGATCTTTTTCTACAAATTATGCTCAGTCAGACTATTTTAATACCTTTTAATAACAAGGTGTCTTGCAGAAACAGCTTTGTCATTTGACTGGAGGTTGCTCTGTGCCAGGTATATACATATATGTTTGGAACTGTTCCAAGTACAGCCTGGAATAAGCAGATACAAATTCCATGGAAGAGAAATATAGTGGGGTAGACTACGTGCCAAGGGATTAAAAGGAGGTTGTAATACGTAAAACAACTAGCAGGAAGGTGTAATATAAAGCAGTCCCCACCTACAACTTATTCCACCAATTCCCAAATCAGCTCTGTGGTAATACACCTGCCCAGTTTCTACAGACCAACCAACCCCAGTATGTTTCAGATGTACATACGCTGAGTTACACTTTGTCTAGCCTAGGGATTTGCCCTATTTGCAGCAATCAGTGAAACTCTATCTCCAGTAAATATGGAGATTTCTCCAATTAATTTGCTCCCCATAAGTCCCCCTCAATTAATTTATTTGCCCCTATGCAAAGACCCCACAATGAATTCACCGACTCTTTAATTAACAGATTCCTTAATTAATTCATTTGCCCCTCCTCTCCATATATTGAGACACCCAATACATACATTTGTGACCCCCTGCAATTTAGCTTGTCCCAGATCTCCCTCAAACACATGCAGATCTAGACACATCCCCAAACACATCCCCCGATCTCCAAACACATCCAGATCTCCCCCCCCCCTTCCAGTGAACTCATCTGCTCATCACAAAACACATGCAGCCCTGATCTCCAATTAGTTCTGGCCTATCTAAAGCTCAATACCAGTTGGGCCTCCCAAATAAATCTCTTCCCAGATGCTGCTGTTGCTGCTCCTTGTTCTGATTCTCTCTTTAGGCTTCTGCTTCTTCTCCAGACGTTCTGCTCCCTCACTCCGATTCTAGTACTGGATGAAATCAAGGAAAAGAGAAGATGGAGTTTCCCATGCCGTCTAGGCATGGGGGAGCCAACAGGAAGGGTCTTCACTTCTCCCAAATCCCAGCCTTGAGAAAGGAGCATTGCTAAGAGCTGCAGAGAAGGTGCTATTTATACCAGTGCTGGGGAGCATGTAGTTTATACACTTTACATGCTGCCGTAAGTGTAGATGTAGCCTTATACACTGCACACATTTTCTGACCAATCTCCACCTCACAATTACACAACCCTTAGCCTCACCCTTGAATCTGGGTGAAGTTACACAGAGTGAGGGCAGTGGGAGTGCACAGGGAGTCAGTGCAGAATATGAGCAAGGTCTTTTAACCAGCAATGGAAGTCAACTGGTTTGAGGGTCACCATGTTCTCTTAAAAATATCATCCTGAAATCTAATCTGTCAACTGCATCAAAAAGCTATAATGAAGATCACTAGGAAGTCAGAGGTGGTGAACTCTGTGCCTCAGCTCAGGAATGCTATTATTTATTCCCAATAATACATCTATAACATCTTTCATCAACATTTCTCTAAACACTTCCCAAACATTCGCTGAGAACATCTCTCTGTGGTGGAATGAAGCAGTGGCTTAAACAGCATATCGCAACAATCTAGAGCCAAAAAGGTGAAAAAGAATACTCTATCCAATTGAAATTAAGGGAATGTTGGTAAGCAAAATGCAGTTACCTGAGTTGGAATTATTACTATCTGAAAGGTTATGCCTGTAGTAGTGCCATATTTCCAGCAACATGCTAGGAAATGCCTTCTCTTGGCCTACAGAAAAGAGTGCTATCTCCTGTATCATCAAAACTGCTTCATGAAGCACCAAGATGTTTGTTGGAGGGCTCTCACACAAATATAAACTCAAATTAGCTCTGGTTGGGCTGGTGAAATATGACACGATCACACCATGACGTGAAAATGCACACTTTTTACCTTTGTTCAAAAAAGTAAAGATAGAATATTACTTGTGAATTTCTTCTTTGCAAAACCATGGAAGAAAACAAATAATGTTTATTCTTTTAATAATAAATAGTTTACAGAGATAGCACATTATTTTAAATTGAGATTTTAAAGTTTTATCATTATTATAAATACGCTGAATTATTATAATACTTTGCACTTCTGGAGGCCTTCTACTTGTAGGAAGACATGATATTCCCATTTTAAAGATCAGGAAACTGAGGCATAGATAATCTGTACTGTTATTTTAAATGATGGCATAATGTTGCTGCCCACTCGTGATTATCTTACTGAACATCTTTGTTCATATAATAAATCAATAAGACAGATACACATTCATAATCACACCCTCCCCCCAGTTTTTTCCAGATCAACACTGCACGCATAAAAGCACGATTCCAGCTGCGAGAAAGTCTTATTTTAAGACGACAGACTAAAACAGCTGAAAAATGTATTTCAGTTATTGTATTTTGAACATTATGCAGGACTAAGGCAAACAATAAACTAAATCACTGCTTCAAGCTCCTGCTCTCCCATCAGGGGAATCTTATTTCATCAAAAACAAAACAAATGGGGAAATGCACACAGCTTGGAATATCAAAGCAGTAATATACTGTATCTGGAGTTTACACAGTTCAGTCTGTCTCATTCTTGCCTGTTACACTATATTTTATTTTAAATAGCATATTTTGTGTTGGTAAACATCAAGTTTTTAAGAACACTTGGGAATTCCAGGTTATCATTCACAGGACAAATAAAGAACAAAAGCAGTATTCAGAACATTACGTTGTTAGTACAGTTAAAAGGTAACTTACAGATGTACTCTTGAATGCTACTATGGTCTTCAGCCAGCCTGGTCTGTCTATCTTTGGCACAGAATCTGCCAACCAGGTTTTAATTTTTTTACAAGAATTGTAAAGCAGCAAGACCTGCTAGTTAATTGCTAAGACTCTGTAGAACATCTAAACATGATGACTTGTAGTCATTTCAGAAAAGGAGGAATTTATTACACATGGAAAAGAATAAACTCAGAATTTACTAATACATTCTAGATATCTTGAGCCTCATGAATTAACTGCACCAATTTTTCAAGACAGCCTATAACTGTGTATACAGTTTTACAGTGTGCGAAACCCTTTCTTTGTCCAATGCAAACAGAATCCACATGGCTCATGTTATTTAGAAATCTACCTGATTTGCATATGCAAATGATCATTCAATAATTGCAAAATCACAGGCACAAATTTAGAGGCAGCCTTTAAAAATGTGGCTTTCATGCTCATTTTAATAACTAATATTCCATTGAAACACATTTTAATTTTTTTAATGGGATCTCCTGAGTTACTTTTCTAACAGCACCACTAATTCTTAAAACACTCAATTTCATAAGGTGCTGGTATTCTGAGTGATAGTATTTTTTTTTTTAAATGGAAGCATGTAAATCTCTGTTAAGTAAAGTAGATTTAAACAATTTATATGATAAAATAACTTTGAACCCAATACATAACATTTAATTATGTGATTTTATTCAGTCTTCCTAGTACAGTTCACAAACACCTTTAGTAAAAGCCCACCTGCCTTAGGAAATTGTTGTTTCTCAGTCCTTGTCCAAGTGGTTGGTTTATGCAGGTTTCACTGTAAATTATTTCCATTTTATTTCATAACAAATATTCACAAAGTAAAATAGAACAAACTATGAACAGATATGCAGTTAAATATTCTCACAAATATCATAAGTGTTCTAGGAACTCAGAAGCTGCAGGGCAAAATTGTAAGCAACACATCTATTTTATTTAATGAAAGGGCATGCTGTTGCTAAGAGCAGAATTAGGAGCATGATGTTTGTTTTTCAGACGTACCGTAAATTATGTATTAGAGGGATTTCCAGCAAACTACATACTAAAATGCTGATCTGTCTGGGTTTTTCTATTCTTCAAAAGTGTCAAGAGATCTGTTTGGCCTATCTGCTGACACAGGTGGGTCTCCAAAAGGAAATGTCAGGTTTCACACCATTTCATAGAAGCCAATGGTAAATTTCCCATTGACTTTAATGGGACCAGAATTTTCCCCAGGTTCTGCTCAATACCTGTTTTTCATGGTCGAAAACTTTGAGCTTTATATTAAATGCACACTATAGCCAGCTTGATAACAACATGTTTACGTCAGTAAGTGACCTCTATGGTTTCAAATGTATGACAAATTCTCAGACCTTCACTTATGCAGAGTGACAAAAGCTGGAATTGACCTGACTGCATAATAGCTCTCATATCTGCAGATATCATTTCTCAAATCTCTATGAAATCAGTGAAGCGCACATTAGAGAGTGGCTCATTTCTGAAGCAAAGGCCTGACAATCATTCACAACTGGACAACACTTTCTTTTGACCATTGATCTACCTTTTAGCTACTGTGCTGTAGGATGATGTTTCAGTTATATTTACAAAACAAAAGAACATTCCTCACATCTTCATTTTAGACATGGTCCTCCCTACTAGAACTAACACGAATGACTTTCAAGATCATTAAATTTCTAGTTCAAATGTTGGCCTATGCTATGCCTTGCAAAAACAATGACCAGCAATCTTGGTCAATGCCAAGAATTTGAAAGACCCATTGTTAGACGGCAAAGGTATGTATGTATTTGACCCATTTTGGGGCTTAGATATTTGTTAAACATATTAAGAATCTAATACACCAGTGTAAATTATGAGTTGCAAAGGGACTTGCAAGAGTGAAAATGGGCATGAATGAGAGAAGAATCACACCTGGTTATGTAAATGTACGTTTTCTGGCTCCAGTTTGGAACTCTGAAGTCCTACAGCCTCCTAATCCAGCAAAGAGAGGTAAAATAATTACCTTTTAAATTATCCTTTTGAGGTAACTGTAAAAGTGAAACAATGAAATCTTCCTCACCAAAATGTTGTACTGAGTGTCATCTTCGACTTCGACCTCTCTCTAGGTTCTCACTTCCAGGCTACATCTAAATCTTGCAGATTCTTTCTGGATGACATCTCTGCGGCCTTTCCTATCCATCCACAGAACTAAAACTTTTGTCCAGGCTCTCATCAGCTCATGTCTCGATTACTGCAACGTCCTTTTCTCTGGTCTTGACAAATTCAATTTTGCCCTACTCATATCCATTCAGAATGCTGCTGCAAAGTCCATTCTCCTAGCTCATCGTTTTGACCATGTTATCCTTTTCTTTAAATCCCTCCACTGCCTCCCTCATTGCTACTAGATTAAACAAAAGCTGCTCGTTTTCACATTTCAAGGTCATCTACCATCTATCCTCACCACACCTATTTTCTCTCACTATCAAGACATTGACTCCTGCCTCTGATTGGTCCATGGTTCCAACATCCATCACCCACTTGTTAAATTTTCAAACAAGCATCTACCTGCTTTCTACCATGCTGCCCTTTATGCTCAGAGGAGCTCCTTGTACCTATATGCTAAGCTACCTCACGATCCTACTTCAAATCCCCTTCTTAAAACCCGCTTCTGTAGTGATGCCTACCAAAAAACATGGCAACAGGTAGGGTGCCAGTGTTCTGAGACCACTGCCTATTATAGTGAGCAGTTATCTCAGTTTTTCCTTGTACTCCCCCATTTGTCTGTCTCCATCTGTTGTCTATTGTCTGATACGTAAAACAACCTTTTGAACAGAATCTAACACAATGGGGTCCTGGTCTATGACTAGGACACCTACATGTTACAGTACTACTACTAATCAGCAACTCCTCAGTGGAACACAATAGGCAAGATAGCAGCTCTGGTGGGGAAAGGCAAATGTCACCCAGAGGAAACAAGGCTACCATAGTGATAGCTAAAGACGGGCTTGAGATGTAAAGTCTGGATCAGTTTCCAAGCTTTCTTCAAACAAAGAGGTGTTCAGATTCATATTTTCAGCTTAGGAACAATGCAAAGAAAGGCCAGAACTTCAGTATTTTGATCTGGACGTTTACAAAGTCCAGATGATTTGGATAAAGGGTTGTGGGATGGGCTCACCTTTAGTGATAGCAAAAGAAAGGTGCTCGCATCTCTTAAATACAAGGTTGGAAAAAATCTAAGATGATAAAATGAAAACACTGCCCAGGAAGGCAGCACTGAAGACAGTGTTAGGTCAGAGCTTTAAACCCTTGCACT
Organism: Emydura macquarii macquarii; assembly: GCF_026122565.2. NCBI lineage: Eukaryota > Metazoa > Chordata > Testudines > Chelidae > Emydura > Emydura macquarii. The sequence goes on from NW_027133034.1 coordinate 26,585,658, forward strand.
TGGACTTGAAGAAATTCTAGATTTCATCGACTGAATTCCTGTGGCATTTCTTCTTGATTCTGCCTTTGGCTGGTGTCAAAATTGTGTTTAAATGTGGTAGGCCTACTGCCTATTGTTTACATCTAACCATGCCTAGGGTGAGGGCTATGAGTTGGGAATGGAAGCAACTTTATGCACAAGTGGCTCAGTTGGAAATCTCTTGGCAGCTTTGGCCTAGCTGGACTGGGAGTGAAGTGTGGTTCTTTAGTGCTGTAGTTGTCACAAAAATGTCCTGCTATACTTGCCTGGTGCTGAGAGAAGGCAGCTGCCACGTTTCTTGCTCATTTCCCATGGGATCCACTGAGGGAGAGAGAAGGTCCGCTTTGCAGACATATGGCTCTGGTGGGAAATTTAGCTCTGCACCAGAAAAGGCACAGCGTTCTTCCTGCTGCTCTGTATAAAATGAAAAGCTTGTAAGAATTTAAACAGATACTCTGTTCATTTGGCTCTCTAGTAGATGGGCTTATTGGACCAGCCAGAAAAAAAAGAAAGTCCTGCTTGAAGTAAAAGAGCTCTCCAAGCAAGCAATGTAAAAGTGTTGAAAGAGGAATCCATCATGAGACGGACACAAGGCTAAGGAAATGGAGTCATACGGCAAGCTCATACACCTGAGTTTTTGCATGTATCACAGCTGCCTACTGGGAGAGAGCAGTAACCCTGCAGTGCTGAACAGCACAGGAGACAGAACAGCACAATTACTGTATTAATCCTCCAATCCAAAACTACGACCTAAAATAGTTTTGCATTATTGCCCTTCTATGTATTCAATAGTTGTGCCTAGCTACCCACTGGCTTTGGAGGCGTTTCTGCCTGCTTGCCCCACGGCTGAATTTGGTCCATTGAATTTGCCACATTTAAGCTTCTACTCATAGCTTAGCACTTGAGCACTTTTCCTCGCGTTTCACTAGTCTTTCAGGTTTGTCAGGAATGTTAGATAAAACACAAATTGTGTGATATACTAAAAATGACACAAAAATAACAACCAATTAAATACCTACAGACACTTCAGGGCCCCAGGAATTGCCTGGTACGTACAGAGTAAACACAGTTTTAAAAACAGATGCAAGAGAGAGAGAGAGAGAGGGAGGGCCAGATTCACTTTCTGATGAATTTTCTGCTGCAGAAGTTGATACTGTTGGGTGAGGAAGGGGATTAGCGTTTTGCAAGACACGTGCACTCTACCCTGTACCAGGGAAGCTGCAAAGGGTGGATGGTACTGACTGACAGATGAATTGCAGCCCAGTGGTTGGGCTCCTTTGGAGCCTCTGATGAACATTAAAGCTGCAGAACCCACTGCAGAGAGTGGTGGTTGAAAAATTGCCTGTCCTCCTTGAAGAGTGAAGCCTTCTTTCTGCCTGTGTACAAAAGTCTTTGCTGGAACAAGGTGGTGCAATTGTCTTCCCTGGATCAGAAGGGAATATAGAGTTGTCAGAGTAAGCAGGCACAGCTAAATATTCAGATTGGTACATAGTCACATACACATTGATTAAAATTATTGCAGGTTGTGTATTACTGGGGAATAAAAACTATATTTTTTCAGCTCATAAAGCAACAGTTTTCCTGCTGTTATTAATTCCAGTCAGAGTTTCTACAAACATATTTTTGTGTAACTATCCTTCATTCCAGTCAATTACTTTAGGCCTTTTAATTTGCTGAAATTTGATTTTGATTTCTAATGGCTTCAGCTAGAGAGCTAAGCATCATTAATTTTCTTCCCCATTTTATGCTTCTGCTTGATACTAGTGTATTTGGAGCATACTGGAGTAGAAGAAAGACATCACTGGAGGAAACAAGTTGTTCTGAACTTTGAGGTCATTGATATATTTTATTAAATTCTCAGAATTTAGCTTGTTAAATTCTTAGCACAATCATCAGTCAATACAATACAAAATGCCACTAATGTGCATGAAAGACATTTTCCCTTACTCACAGGAAAATGACACTGTTATAACTTCATTTCTAGGGCCTTATATGTGTATCATTATACACTATTTTCAAAATGTTAAAAAAAGAAAAGATATTGCAGATTCCCACTAACACAAATGAAATGAAGGAAAGCCTTGGGTAAATCTTTAATTGACAATGCCATTTAGTTGATATACAAAAATTGACCCCTTTCGGTTCGGTCAAACTTCTAACCATGGAGTGGGCTTTAGTTTTAATGATACATTCCTTGCTACTCAACATGACTCACAGCACTACATTTTGGTATTTAGAAATTACAAAACTAAACTGTGTAAAGCTGTTTTTCTAAAAATCAAATACAAGTTTATAAATATTATGATTAGGGGAATTCATGACCTTGCTGCATATTATACATAGGAAGTTTTCTTTGCTGTTTTATACAATAAACATAATTTACAGCAAGCAAGCAAGATCTGCCCCTTTTAAAGCAAACCCAGACCCTAATTTTCAAAATGATATGATGTTCTTTAATTCCTATGCATCCCTGACTTACACATGGACTTTGAAAGTTGCACCTTAGCAGGATAGGCTTGAATACTTTTTCCTTACTAGAGACATTTTTAATTGGCTCTTAAAACTGGTGAAAGCTAGTATCTTAGCATCAGCTTGCCACGACTGACTTCACTGTGACTATTCCTGAAAACTGCTCACCAGTGTGAGGAAGTGGTTCACAATCCAGCCCTTAGAATGTGCTATCTAAAGATTTTCTGAAAGAAATTGCTAACCTCCTACTCCTCCACTTCTACCATGCAGTTTAAGAATACCTTCTACATTTGCTTGCTTCATCCTTAAGCTTAATGAGTTCTCCAGCACAGACATTTACTTTACTAAGAATGGCATTCAAGTTGGGCAATGAATCTTACTGCAGATGCTGAAAAACAGCAGTTTCATCAGCACAGGAACATAGACCTGGAAGGACCTCCTGTCCCTTGTTATTGCAACTCACCTTGTTGTATAAATGACTACTTAGCCACTCAAAAAATCCATAAGATAATTATTTGGTTAAAAGCACTCCTTAAGCAAGCTACATCAGACCTCCGCGTGCATCCCACAGTATTTATTTTAGGAGCATAGGATCTGACATAATAGATCCATCAAATCCAGTATCTTGCCTCTTGCAGTGGCAAATATCTGATACTTCAGAGGAAGGCAAATCCTCCACTCTGTACCATCACAATGTCCCAACCTACTCTGCAATGCCGCATATCAGTGGAAAATATTCCTTCTTGACACTTGCACTATTTTAAAAGGATTTTTGGGTGCCATTATTTTCTCTTGCATAACTACAAAAATTTATAAGTAGGCCTGGACAAATTTGATTTATATCTAAAAATTTTTTAGGCTTTTTTTAGATTATCAATTTACATTTTCAGAATTATGGGAAATTATAGGGGGACAGACAATAATTATTTAATGACAGTAAACACTGAGATTCAAAAGTGTATAACCATTAAAACACAAATTGTCAACATCACGATAGAATAGACAAAGTGAATATCCTTAAGTCAAACACTACATTTTTAAGCAACATTTTTCTTACTTTGTGTATCTGTAAATTTCAATTATTATTGAGAGAAGTATTTTTCGTGGGTTTGTTTGTGGTGAAATTGACTGTTACCGATAAAAATCTAATCCTGCCAACCTTTTAGCTATCAAGATTTATAAGGTTATTCAGACACACTGCCTTGCTGGCCAGCTGTGAGAATGAATTCCAGAGATTATTATATGTGCATGAAGATGTATTTCTATTTGTTCTAAATTTACTGGCCCTTAATTGAGATGAATGCATCCCTTGTATGAGACAGTGTAAAAAGAAGGGACTGTTCAATTTCCTCTGCACCCTTCATACATTTTTAATAGCTTAGTCATGCACTCTGACTCTTCTGCTTTCCATACTGTGTAATTCTAGAGCTTCCAATCTCTCATCAGATGTAAGTCTCCCATCAGCACTAATGCTTTTCACTTCTCTCTTTGGGGTTAGATTCACAAAGAGGATTTAGGCTCAGCATTGCAGTGTCTAACTTCAGGTGCCCTGCCCCTGAGTGGAATTCACAGTTGCGAGTTAGGTACCCAGGATCCCTGCACAAGGCATAGGAGGAGATAGGCACCTACCAATGAAACTCTCAAAAAGCCAGCACACTGAGCAGGCAGCTACCTAAGCTAGCCAACAGAAAATGCCAAAAGGGAGGGGGGGTCTATAATGTGTGTGTGTGGGGGAGGGATGACATGCTGCATCTTGTCCAGCCTCTGGTAGGCTTGTCCTACCGTCCACTGCAGCCCTTTGACAGTGGGAGTGGGGCAGGCTCAGATGACTGGCTCCTGTCTGGTGGTAGGTCAGGACACAGTAGTGATACAGTCTGCTTTTCCAGTGGGTAGTCATTCTGGGGATTCTGTTTCAGCCCCTCCTTTCCCATCCTTAACCTAGTACCCAGCATCAACTCTGATGCTTGGGGCTAATCTGATTGGGATCTAGAAGGGATTTTTCCCATATGACAAATTTGGCAAACTGCAGAGTACATTTTTTCCCCTTCCATTCAGCATCCAGGATGTCTGGTTTGGGGACCGAGAGTTAACTGACAACTGTCACACAGTTGGTGGGTTCAAGTGCAGTTGGTGGGCTAGGCAGGGTCTGGCTGAGCTCCCTGCATACTGGCTGAAGGCATTCCTATGGCATATTTAGGAGATATGCCTATGCCTGGCGTAGCATGTCTACTACCTCCACCATACAGGAGGCACTCTGGTTAGGACTCTGATTCCAGTCAGGGTCTGTTAGCAGGCCAGCCTGAGGGTATAAAGGGGCCACAACCTTTACACTCACCCAGGTTTATAGATCAACTGGCACCAATGGTCCAGATGAAGTCCACTCTGGAACAATCTTGCTGAGTAACTCAGGGTGACTATCACAGTTAGGTTTTACTTATCAATAAAGATGCAGCCTCCATATTTAACCATACTTCAGTGTCTGTGTCACATTGTTTCCGCGCCCACATCAACTGCATACATGCCTAGTGCTTCCAAATGCACCATTGTGCAACATGAACTGTGACAACAGATTATGCATTATTTCTCCCAGTTTTTAAGGTATTCAAATGTCCTATTTCTGTTTTGTTTTGTTTTTTTTTTAAACTGCTCCTGCCCTGGACAGACTTTTAAATATATATCTGTTCTTAAGTCTGGAGGTTTTTGCCCTTCAGTTTATCCTTGAAGTTGAGAGTGCGTCAGCATATATTATAGATTTAGGTTATTTTCTGGAACCATGTGTTAGTGGGATTTAAATGATGTCACCTAGTCCAGTGTCTCAAAACACTGAAATGCATCTGGAGTCTGACATACATCATCAGCTTTAATAGTCAAAACAACCATAAACACTCCAGTTCTACTTCTCTAACATGTCATTATTAGACCGTTCCCAATATTAACTCTTGGATACTTTATGTAACTGCTCTTGCACCCAGTCACTATAACTGCCTCCCATTACTTAAAAAGGTTTCCATTAGCAACAATATTTTCCCCTTTAACCTATCATTATTTATTTGCCTCTCTACTCCTTAACCAGTGTTCCTGAAAACCCAATTAAATTAGGTACAGATCACTGTTATCTACTAATTTATTACCCTTTTTCAAAAGGTTAGACTCATGATTTTCCTCAAAGAAATGTTGACAGATTGACCTTATTTGGATGTATTTATTCAAATGTTATACTAGTCGACCTTTTAATTAGACTACCAATCGTTTCTATGGAACTAAGGTGAGGTTTACCAGCCGGGAATTCCTGGGATCTTGCGTTTTTCGAAATAGACAAAATATTAGTAGCTTTCCTGTCTTCGGAAAGAGTTGCAGCTAAGTCTTGTAGCCTTTGGCTCTTGGGATTCAGCCCCAAGGATCACATGCTCATTAATGTGCCCACTATTTTCTACTTTGTATCCTTCAGAACTCTAGCAGGAAAACCATCTGTATTTACTGTACGGGAATTTCTCTAGTTGCTCCACAGCTTCCTTCTTAGAGATGTCAGTCTGTCAAAGTCAAATTTCAACTTCCCTTATAAAAGTGTTGCTGGGAGCAGGAATTTCTATATTATCTTATTTTAACTTCACCATTCTTTTCAATTTCCCCTCCTCTTTTCAGTAGTTTACAGTCTGTTCATCTCTCCAGCTGTTCATACCACACTCATCACCATGCCAACTAAGACTGACTGTATCAATCACACTTGCAACCTTAGTGCTTCTAATGTATTTGAAGAATTTTTAATTATTTACTTCATGCCTTTGATTATGGTCCTTATATTCTCTCTACATTTTATGGGCCAAATTATCAAAGGGTCTTGCTTGACGTGGTCTCCAACTGTGTGTGTAACTTTCCATATGCAAACACTAAACATTAAATGGTAATTTAATTCATTTTGCACCAAATACAGTAGAAGCTACTAAGGAAAACTATTTTATGCTTGCAGTAGAATCACATTCTCATAAGTAAAATGATAAATATTGCTTATCATCCCAGACTTGTGTGTGATTAATTCATGAGTGTGGAGAAAGGCACCTGCAATAATTTGGAGTCTGTTTTTCATGATTTTACATTTATCATGTTCTTACCACATTACATTATACAGCAGACCCTTAACCATCAAAATCGCTACAAAATGCTGATCTCAGTTAGGCTAGCATAGATCAGGTGTAACTTCACAGGTGTCAATGGAGTTCCACTAGTGTGAAACACACATGAGATCAGAGCCAGCGTCAATGCACTTGCCGCCCCTTTTTGGGGCTAGGAAGCCCATCATAAAAATCCAGTATAAAATTTACTCTGCACAAAAGGATTTTTCATATTGCAAATATCAACAATGTTCCAAAATTTGCTTTGAATGCATATTCAGATTAATTTAAAATCAAAGTTTGACTCAGTAATTCTTTAAACACCTCGTTAAAGGTGATACATAGGGAGAGGCAATGTTATAACCTTCTTCAGTACCTGCAGCTTGAACCAATCACTCTGACAGGGAGCGGGGTACTGCTTCTTTCCAGTCTCTCCCCACAGTAGAGCATTCTTCCCCTCCTCCCCGCTTCTTCCTAACACTGCTCATGTCAGATTCCCCCATGGCAATTTCTTCTTTCAGTCCCCTACTTGGTATCAGAACCCATCTTTTACTGAGGAGGATAGTCAGGCACTCTGAAAGATGGCAAATTTGAGCTGCCTTGATACACTCTAGGAAAGCTTTCTGTTTCACTCCTCACTCTTCCAGACTGTGTTTTAAGATTCAATTGCAAACTGTATTTTAAATCAATCTGTATTTGCCACATTACTAAAAGAGCACAGAGACTTTCTTATTACCTCAGCCACTCTAAGTCAATGACAAGAAATCTGTCATAAGCAAAAGAACAGTTGGCATAAAGTCTCCAAGCCTTCCAGCGTGCATTAGTTTACTTCACATTTTAGAAACAGAAGTATATATCATTCTATAAAAAGAAAAAGGAATTCTTTTCAGATGAATTTATTTGCCAGAATGTTTGGACAGAAAAGGCAACCTTTAGAAAAGAACCCTTAGTTACCATGAGGTATGATCCAAAATCCCAACACCTGTTTAATGAAAGGCAGGGGTTCAAGGTATAATTTTGTTTATTATGTGTGAACACAAGAATAGAAAGTTATTAAAGTAATAGAAAACCATAACTACAATATACAAGGCTGTGTTACTATTGGTGCTGATTTGGGCCAAGTATACATTACATTTAATGGAGGCTTTCATGAGTAAGAATTGCAGGGTCAAGCCCTTTATTACTAACTTTCTGCTGCAAAATAAGATCAAATGAAATACATGTGACCATCATGTATTGCTGTACCCACTATCTGGCTTTAAATACCACTGTTAGTTATAGTGCGTTAGTCAAATATTAAAATTAGACATTAGGTACAACCCTAATAAATATGTATATAGGAATAAATACCACATTAAGATTGCACTCATGGTAAACATATTATATAAACCTACTTAAAAGCAATTAGATATATGTGGAATACCTTAGAAAACTCATGAACGGTAAAATGTGTTATGGGAGACTAGCCTTTCTGTATATTTTAATAATTTTTAAATTTTAAGAAACAGGTTTAGGAATTATAGTTTTACTATTATTACTAGTTTATTTACATATGCTCAAACACAAAGCAAGATCCATAAAATGGTAAAGTTGCTATATCATGACCTTTAGAGACAGGCTTTATTGAGACTCTGATGCTCAGAATTGTAGCAGGTTAGATTCAGCTTCTCTGTGTTCCATGTTAAAGCTCTGCATTTATCTATTGAAGGTGAATATCTCAGTTACTGCTGGAATGAAAGATCTAGGGAGTGGCCCAAAATAACCCATGTACTGTACAAACTACTGAAGAACTGATGAACATTTTATACCACCACCAAGAAGTGCTGTTTTAAAGCCAGCAATCCTGTGTTAGAATTGATTTTATGGAATACATGGGAAAGTCAGCGAAGAAAATCAGCGACACTTACCATTATTCCAGTAAGTAAACAGACTCCTTTTCCGCAGTATGTATTAGGTACCATGTCACCATATCCAATGGATAGGAAAGTTATGGAAATCAACCACATTGCTCCAAGGAAGTTGCTAGTAACATCCTGTTGATCGTGGTACCTGAAAGAAGAAAACATAACAATTATTCTATCATAAATACTTCTACTAAATTTCTGTGCTTTCACAGGGAGCTTTCACTAGCTGGTGTCTCAGTTGTTCCTTCTCAAAGATATAATGCTTTTGTTGTTGTTGTTTCTGGAGATAAGCAGTTGTAAGATTATATAAAACTCGGACACAACAACAAAAATCAGCTGTTACAACAGCAGAGCAAACAGCAGAGGTATTATCTAGGTAGTTTAGTACAGTTGATATACTTTTATTATTCTTCAGTCAAAGGCGATGGAAGTCTTTGTCTGAAGAAATATTTTTCCCCATAGAATCACTTCATTAGGTGGCAAATTCTCCACCTCCACAGGTACAGAAGTCCACTGTGCAGTGGAACCAGCACAATCTGCTACCTATAGGGAAGTACCAGAGGCAGGGCCAGCCCTAGACCAGACGGTGCCACAGGCGAGACGCATCTTCAGTTTGTTAAACTTTTGAATACCTTATTTTTTTTATTGCATTTGTAGCTCATTTCACAACTTTGATGCACGATTTATCGCTATCATATAAGATGATAAATTTACACACTAGGATCTGTAAACAACAAAAACAGCACCCGGAGCTCGGCGCCCCCAAAGGCCAGCACCCCAGGCAGTCACCTGGGTTGCCTGCTCCTGAATTGGCCCTGAGTGGAGGGGCTCTGCAAGTGGTGATGAAAGCATGGGTAGGCTGAGGGCAGGGCACCCTGTTCATCTCCCCAGTGATTGACCTGAGTTTAGCCCTGTAAGCAGAGACTCACTATTAAACTGACATGCAGACATTGAATTAAACTGAAATAGTCTGGCACCTTCATTCTACTTCACTACATTCAAAATAGCTGGAAGTGTGTTGTGTTACCTTGCACTGCTACTTGACCATGAAAGCTTCACGTTAAAAAAGTAAATATTCCTTTTTGTTAAAATCCAGTACTTACTCTACACATTTTTTTTGCTGATGTGCATTTTTAAAACAATATTCTAGAACAATACAACATCGCCTCCCCCCGAAGAGAACAGTCTCAGAGAAAGGGATACAAAAGCCCTTATATTACATTCGGATCCAAACAGCTATGAATCCAGTGGGACTTGCTTTAGGACCAAAACCTGTGGCCAATGCACAGTCTGGATAAAATGAATGGTTGCCGATGAAACCATGGGCAGGTGGAAATCTCGTCTCCCAGGGACAGAGCAGCAGCAGAGACCCTCCCCAGCTGTTACTGCAGTTTTAGAGTTACAGTAACCCCACAGCTGCTAGGCCAACATACATGAGTGATTTAGACTGTTGTATTCTGGTGTTGCCCTCGCCATGGTCTACACAGAGTCACTGTCCACGCAGGGTACAAGAATGAGGCAGGCGCATGCTCTCTCCTACCACAAAAGCAATTTCCCCAGCTTTGCTTCCTTAAGAGTCTCCTGTGCTTGCAGAGATAGGATAGGATTGCACGGGAATGCATCAAAAGTTTTCTCCTTCACCGAGTGCACACACCTTCACTACACAGCTATTTCAGAGATGCAAGGATGCACGTTTTTAACAGCACGATTATCAATGGTAATTATCCAAGTTTCACTTGAGATGTGTATCTTAATTAGTAAGGTCCTTTAGATGAAATATTCATTAAAGCTGTCTGCATCTATATTCAGTAGCACACCACTTCAAGAACCTGTTCAAACGTTTTTATCTTGTTAGCTCTCAGCAACCAGCGGAGTGATCTCTGGGATTTCCCACCCTGGTTATTTAAGCCTTTGATTTAGCAAGGAACACAAGAACATGCTTAAGTTTAACAGTGTTACCACCTCTTGTCATTTTACCATGAATCTCATGATATTTGGTGTTTTCATTAAAACCTCTCAAGTGATGTGATTACAAACGCCTCACGTAATGAGTCTACAAGAGAATGTCAGTTTCTAGCCCTAACGATTGCAGAAAACAAGTTTGGAAATGTGACCCCTGATGCTCAAAAACCAGAAGGCAAAACAAAGAGAACCCAAAATGCATTAAATTTTATATAATTTCATGACTTTTTAGCTAGTCTCATGATTTTTGTGGTCTGACATGTTTTTGAACGCCTGAGGTTAGTAATCCAGCCTTAAGTAGGTGCTTAAATCCAATTGATTTTAATGAGACTATTTATGTTCTTAAAAGTAAGCATATGCTTAAGTACTTTGCTGAATCATGACTTGTATATCTTTATTTATTGGATCAGTCCCTAAGAGCTTGATCCTGCACCAGGAAAAGTCAACAGGAGTTTTTCTGACTTCAGTGGGAGCAGGAACAGGCCCAGATCTATATTTAAGACATCATGTGCTGTACATATGTTCAGCTACAAAGTCAATCCATCTATATTAAAAATGGAAGAGGCAAAAAGAGCAATTTTCTGCATGCTAGAAATTGCAATTTTGCATTTACAAGCTCTAAGAGAATGACAACAACTGAAACAGGATAGATGAGACGTTGAATCAATTCCACTTGAAATATCTATTTTTTATCTTTCAGACTTGTTTTAAATTAATTTTTAGTTATGACAGCCCAGAGATTGAAACCATCCGTTTATTCACAGAACAAGTACAATATGCACAGTGGCAGTTCAAACTTTACCACAGTGTTCCACTGACACACCTCAACTTTGTCATAGAGAACAGCTCTAAGGGCAGATGAGTCTGAGGTCCATTGTGTCCATCATCTCTCTGCTGAGACTACCACTGAAGAAGCCAATTGTACTGATGATTATTGTGGTGTGGACACCTGCCCACTACAGCTGGAACCAATTTACCAACATCACCAACTCAAAGGCCACTGAACTTGAATGGCAAAGTAGATGTCAAAGGCTCCATAATGCAACTGCTATTCCTATAAACTTATCCATTCCCTCTAAGTCTGGAATCTCTACTGCATGATAGTGCAGTCGCCAGTGAACAGTTTAGATGCTAAAGTTCGATAAAACTGTAGCCATACAAAAGATGATGATTAGATAAAACTGCCTTAACACAGTTGAAGCAGATTTTGTATAGGTTATGATTACAGCTAAAAGATGGGTAATTTAAAAAAGCACGTCCAGTAAAACTGTCTGATCCAAATTGTTTTTATTTAAGAATGGCAAGTAAGAAGAAGGAGTGTTCAGACATATTTTTGTAGATAAAACGTGTATAGCGTAAATGGCCACATTAAAAGATACTTAGGTTTAAAAATGGTCAAGTTAAACTAGACAAAATGAGGCTAACCTGGACCCATTTAAGAGAAAAATCCGTGAGTTAGAGGTGGGAGCTCTGAAATGGTACAAGACCACCAAGTTAGACATAACTGTGCTTTGTTTAACTTTATCACTTAAAGAACTATCCCATTTCCGATGTGGTTTGGCTATTTAAAAAAACCAGAAACATTAATTAAATAGAAACATACTGTAGAAGTTGCCGTACTGGATCACACCAGTGGTCTATCTAGTTCAGTGTCCTGTCTCTGACATTGGCCAGTACTTGCTGCTTCTGAGGAAGCAGCAAGAAACCCTGCAGTAGATAATTACGGAATAAATTGCCCTTAGAGAAATTTCTTCCTAATATACAGCAATTCACAGTTGGCTTGTACCATGAAGCATGAAGGTTTATATCCTTTCAAACAAATAAACAAACCACCTTATCAAAGGAACAGTTGCCCAATTTATAAATATGAAGGAGGCATCACTGCAATAAATTCTGCCACTCCTGATGTAGCCATCTGGCTCAATCAATTTCAGGTGAAATTGTAGTTGCTGCTCTACACCAGCCAGAACAAAGAAGAAGAAGAATATAACTGGATGTTCTCGCCATCCATATAAAAGTCTATGTCTTTTATGAATCCTACTAAGCCTCACTAATGTCTTGTGGCAAAGAGCTTCACAGGGTGATTGTGTATTGTATACAAAATGTATTTCCTTTTATCAGTTGAGATGAGACACTATTACCTTTATTGCTGAGATGAGATACTTATTTACTTTTTTCCTAAGGAAAATTAAGGGGAATGTCAATAAGAATGGCCCGGATCCTGACCCGTTCTCTGCTCCCTTTACAAAACTCTGTTGGGAAAAGGGGGCAGAAATTAGCCTCATCTCCCCAGCTAGGTATTCCCTCAGTTTGGAGGAATCCTTGGCAAGCATACAGCTGGTTCCTACATAAAGCCCTGAAAACTGTGACATAAATGGTTATAGGTGTGTAGTCAATGAGGTTACAGAGGGGTTGCAGTAGCACTTTAGCTGACAGATGGTTCCTTGGGAACAGTTACCAGCTAATGGAGCTTAAAGCAGATGGCTACCTGCTGTTACCTCTGCGAGGGATGGTGTAAAAACAGCACCAAGATCAGGGGTGCAACTGTCTCCCTGTATCTGTTGCAGGATCTGGGACAATGAATTTCTAATTGATTTGACAGAAATAAAATAAGAAATTAATATAAATTTATGTACAGTCTTAAGAAGACCTGAACACAAACATCAGATAGAAAATTTGGGGCTGATATTGTTCCCCAAGAAGTCAGTGGCAAAACTACCAATGACTTTAGAAGGATGTAGGGAAGGACTCTATAATCTTTGGCTAACTTAATAGAAATTCAGAGGTGATAATTTGGGCACTTGAGAGTTCCCGTGCATATCTATTCATAGAACAGAAATACTGAGGATTCCTAAAATACTAATTTCAAATTTGAATGTCTGGAATACAAAGTCCTTATGCAGTGCCTTTCAGAGTTCTTACCACATGTAATCCAAATGTCATGGATACTAGGTGAAACACTTTTTAGAATCTTTTGATTCATTAAAAAAAAGATGCATTTCAATTTTCATTTTATGAAAGTGCAATATTTTTGGACAATGAAATCAAGCCTTGAGTACAGCCACCCTTTGAAATAGATGATAAGAGCTAGCACATTTTAAACACACGAATAACCACAACAGGAACTGACTCACTGGGACATGACTGCCCTGCTCCAGCTGCACTAAGGGCTGCTTATGGCAGCTGAAGATTCCCCTGGTGCATGGGAATCCTTGGCTGGTGCAAAGCAGACGTAGACAGCTCTCTCACACACCTTCTTCTCCCCTGCTGTAGGGGTACACTAAAGAAGGGAGGAGGTACAGCCAGAACACATTTCACTTTGGGACTCCTCAGCCACCGTAATACACTCTAGGGGATGTTACACGCCAACCTAAATTAAAGTAGTTCTCAGACGGCTGTAACTTACGCCAAGGGCTGAAATGATTATGCCTGTGCAAAACTAGACTAGGTGTGCTCCTTCTCACACTGACATTAAGGAATTTTGCCATTGACTTCAAGAGGATTAGGATCAGTCTCCTCAACTAATAAAGTGGCAGTAATTCAATACTTCAAATTTCTTATTGGGTATGGGCCTGCAGAGATTGTAACAGTAGTGCTCTTTTTCTAACATAGCTCAAATCAATATCATGACTGAAAATTATTTTCCTTCATAATTTCACTCGTATTTGGTGACATGTCTCATTTTAACTGCTATGTCTCCTTTCGCTGCACAGATTTATCACCCAGTAATTCTGCCTTGACAATTGCTTACATTCATCTTAAAAGTGATGAGTAAAAAGAAACAAAATGTAAGTTTTATCTTAACCAATGACATATCACTTCACTCTTAGTAGTTTTGTTTCAGTTTAGTCTGCTTCACCTGACAGCTGACTGACAAATTTCATCTTCTTTGATTTTGCTTTCCTAGTCAGTTCAGGAAAAAAGTTATTGTGGGATCATCTGACATGACCATCCTTTTTGCAGGAGGGGGGAAATATAATAAATGTATAGTAATCATAAAAATAAATAAAAACCTTAGCTTGAAATACCCTGCCAAGCAAACTATGGTTTTCCTAAATCTTAAAACTGTTAGACTAATAACAGCTGTAAATGTGTTCAGCCCATTAAATCAGAAGCTTGTCAAGGCTTAGATAAGATACTGATTTATTTAACTAGCTATTAAGGTTCTCCCACTGTATTAAATCTCTTTGGCTGTTAAGTGCCTTTTCAGCTCTAGTTAGATAGTAAGCATGGGCAACTTTCCCTCCCCCCTTTTAATACAGTGATGATCACAGATAAGTCTTTATGTTTCCATATTTTAAAAATGAAGATCAAAATGCACTTAAAGTAACATATGCCCTGACTCAAAGTTGACTTCCATGAAGTCAATGGAAAAAAATTTCTGTCAATGGGCTTTGGATGGGTAAAATGGTTCCAAAGTGGGTGACGTTCAATCTCTTTCTTTCCCTCTGTTGTCTTTGTTGGCCTCCTACAAACATTTATGAATAACTTCAAACATTTTCTTGTCACACAAATAATTTCACGAATACACAAGGTGCTAAGGCAGATGTCTGGAATTCACAAATGCAGATGCAAAAATACAGCAATTATAAATGAAACTAAAGGCAAAAGGTATAGGTAAGAGGCATGGTTTCCTGTGCCAATCTTTTCCGAAAGTACTGAGGTCAAAGTGTTCCAAGTAACTATCATTTCTCTATTTTTCAATTAAATATTTATTCATTTTTAAGACTATTTATAAAGTAACAAAGACAATAAGGTGATACAATAATCAAGCAGAGAAACAACATTAAATGACATTAAATAACCACCATGCATGTGCCTTTTGGTTATGGGGAATGAAGATGGCTAGAAAGTCAAAGGTCTAGGAGAGAAGAAGAGAGTGCCAGGAAGAGGAGAGGGATCCTCCATAAAGCCATCTGCACAGAAACAGGAGGATGAGAAGACAGATGCTAGAAAAATATTATGATCATGATTATATATAAAACAATTTTTCAGTGTTAAAGATAAATGTGGGGACACAGTTGGATTTTCAAAATGTCCAGGTGCCATTGAAATCAATGGGAATTAGGTGCCTACGCCCTTTTGAAAATACCACTAACAGTGCCTAGGATAATGGTTAGCCTGTACATAAAAGAAATATAGACCACTGGCCTGGTTTTCAAAGGTGCTGAGCGCTTGCAGCTTCCAGTAATTTCAAAATGCAGCCCATGTCCTGAAACTTCTGAAGTTCTTATCATTGTTTATAAGGGAGTCTGTCAAGAGCTGTCATTTCAGCTAAAATTTTAGACAGTCCTCAGCCTTCAGGGACAAACAGGATTTCCACCTTTGCAAGAGAAGCCATTTGACTACAAGCATAGCCCAAGGAATCCGAGTATCTAAGAGTTTGGAAGACCCTATTTTAACTCTGTCAGTCCTATTATGGAAGTTCCAGGTGTTACAGGATTATCCACATCTAAAATAAAATTGGTTCTGTCACACACATCCTTCTCCAAACTGCTGATATTAGGGCAGTCCAAGAGCACAAGTACTGATGAATCTCAGACTTTGCTGCACCACCCACCAACATTTCTGCCTGCCTTAAATAAATGTGAAGGGTTCCTATACATTAAGGAGCAGCTCCTGTTGAATCAAGATTAACTGTAGGTCAGCTGAAGACTGTTTAATACTAGTGACCAATATTATTCCATTAAGATTCAGTTAAGTGCATTGCTCAGGGAAGCTAGTTTATCGAGGCTTATTGCTGTTTCCTTCACCAGGAAAAATATATTATAATAGAAGGCCTGTCAAATTTCCATTACCTTAAGGAGTTTTAACATATTCCAGAGGTGCCAGAGCATTAAGACCAAACTGGTGTTCCAAGAATGCTTTAACTGTAGATGCTGCCAAGAGCATCCCTGAGATAGTATGGGGCAGATCCTTGATTAGAATGGAGCTATGACAATTTACAGCAGCTTACGATATGTACCCCATGTGTCTTGTAGGGCCTTAAATATGCCTGCTTGAATTAACTGGGACAGAGTTAGAACTCCTTGTCCTACTTAGTGTTTCCACATTCTGTTTGTTTCTAGTATGAAGCACTGAGTTTCTCCAGAGAATAGCATCTTCATGCAATAGACATGGCATGTCAGTTTTATGGCGAGGTATGACCAAATTCATCTAATGGCTCTGTAACCTGAGACTTTGAGCCTGGGTATCTAGCATAGGTAGATCCCAGAAAACAGGAAGGAAACAAGGAGTTCAAAAATATGGTTCAGATTCAAATATATTTTTAGACTAGGGAATTGCCTTTTCTTGGCTTATTTAGTTTACAGGCTATTCCAACAGAGATTAGAGAGAGGTGTATTAAACATAGTGCAAGGGCATTTCTCATAGCTTAGATTTCAATCACTCTTTTCCTTCATTAGTAAGGCTCCAAAAGACAGAGTTATTAGATGGGACAGGATTTTTAGACCTCCTTCTTCTTCTAAGTATGGGTATACACACCCTTTTTTGCCCTCCAAGTTTGAAAATAATTGTCAGCTTTCACTGAGTACAGATATATTCTGTACTGTACTGTACTTGTGTATTCACTATTCAGTAACAGACAATGACCGCCTTTTAAATTTGCCTCAGGAATTCTCCTTGAATAATGCAAATGAACTTATTAGTCATTACTTTCCCTATAGCAGTATTATAGAGCTGCTCACAAGACCAACTAAATGTTGATAATCTTACAAAGTTATCATATATTAAAGCCATTGATGAACACCAAGCTGAAACTATGTCCGATCATTCAAAACATCACTATTCAGGAATCGTGGGGTTTTATTTCATTATAGTAATCGGTCATTTTAAAGAACCATTTTTACTATTGTACTTTCTCTTGCAAACGTTTAGTAATATGTATATTTACACAAAGAATAATAGAACTACAATCTCAGCTGACTTTGAGCTGAACAATGACAGCATGCAAAATTCAATCCGTCATTTAGAGCCAGCACAAAAACTGGAACATATTTCAGATAATTATTCATCTTGGTTTTACAGCACTATTATTTATTTATTTGTCCAAATGTACACAATGTAACATTTAACCAGCAATAGGAAGAACTCAGTCCTCAAAGAGCATCATTCAGGAGTGGTTTTATTATTGGGTTTTGATGACACAGATATTAGGGTCAATGCCCCATTAGACCTCTGTGTTAATTCTCTATAGGTAGATAACATTTGTTCTAATGTGTTACACTGGGTTATGGCAGGGAAGTTGTTCTGCTTAAGGAAAGACATCTTCTACAAACATACCATAAGAAAAAATCCATAGACTTTTATTCAGTGCTGAAGAAATATTCTGAGTGCCAATAACTGACCTTCACCAGAGTGAAGCAAGCTTTTCCACATGCCCACGAACAAAACAACAGAATAACATCCCCAAGAGGTGGCATGGACAACTAGGAGCTGTTGTAGGGAAACTGCTGTTGGCAAGATGCCTCCCTCTCCCTTTGGAGCTAACAGGATCACAGAGGAATGACCTGTCCCAGAGGTGCCATCTCCTCTGTGTGCTCCACACATCCCAGAGTAAAGACACCGGCTCATTCATCTCTATTGTGCCCATTCCCTTGAGATGGCCCTCCATTACTACATAAGCTCCACCAAGATAAAGGACTATTCCTGTTGTGCAACAATTCCCATGTACCATCATCCCAATGAGGCAAGAACATGAGACATCCAACTACTAAAAAGGCTTCCCTAATTGCCAATGCACCTCTGCCACCAATATGCAAGCTCCATGTGTGCTCTGCTCCCGAAAAGACTTGAGACCTTTAATGTTCATTAGGAGAATGAGGTGAAAAACATCAGTAGCTTACTGAGGACCAATCCTGGAAGAAATGAAAAATGTTTTTACCATAACTCAAGTCTTCCCCTCTGCCTCACTGAGGGCAAGAAATAGGTGTCTTCTCCCAATTCATCACCTCCACTCCACCCACACACTTCCTTTATGAAGAGAAGAAATGGGGCTCTCTCTCTAAGACCAGTGATAGAATAGGACTGCTCAGTTACACTGTATATAATTAGCTCTTGCTGAGACTGTATCAATAGCTTTGCTGCTTCAAAGCAAAGCCAAAAGTTATTCCAAACTCTCACACACATACACAAATTAAATGGTATGTTTCACTACATTTTTGACACAGCAAAAATATGCTTCTCATCTTTTCACACTTCATATCTAATGGTAAATCAGAGTTTAAACTAGGATTGTTCATGCAGCTCTTTTCCTGACCTTGAAAGCACTGGGGAAAGGCACCTCTTTTGCCTCGCGAGGCTAAGCATTTCCCCTTCTGGCAGTGGGAGCTCTCAAGTAAATCAGTCCCGCTCCAGAGAGTTTTTATCCCTCACTCAGGTTTTTTTTTTACAAGGTGGGCCTCAGGTTAGGGCCAAGCTGTACTCTTTAGCCAAACAAACAATAAAAATTCATAACACTAAAAGGGAATATTTCTCCCTGTCCACTTGCTGGGGTGCTGCCTTGTTATGCTGGCTCTGGGATGCCAGTCCTTCCCCAAACTGGCAGTTAGCTTTGTTGCTTCCTTCCCTTATAGGGAAGAGAGCAGGCCTTCCACTCAGGAGAAGCCTTTTCTCCCTAGTGTAGCTTCTGCTAGTCTCTCGTCCCTCCCTCGCTGTGTCCTGCCACAAGAGAAGGGTTTGTTTGTTTGAAAGGCCACAGGCAGTCCTTAATTAGACTCAGGTGTCCCTCTTTGACCTGAAGTAACCTCTTTTCAGCTCATGGGGAAAAAGGCCTTTACCATTTGTGACACTGGGTCAGAAAGGATTAAGAACAAGCAGGCGGAATAACCCAAAATCAACCTTCAAAAACATACTAAAAGGAAATACAAATGGTAATCAGAGCCATTGACTGTAAAATAACGAAAACTTGGAAGTTTAAACTAATATTGTTAAGAGTTTGGAAATAAATAATGACTACGTATGTCTGGATTTACCTATACTCTTGTTAGTGATTATCAATGTAACCAAATAGTTCCTGTTTGTCACTATATTCTGTTAACTTAGAAATCAAAAGAAGATATTAACGTTCAGATGGAACTTGAATCTAGTAATGTTGTTTTTATTCTCTGTGAATTTTAAGGAGTAACTACCTGTGAATGGTTCCAGAGGGGTAGCTGTGTTAGTCTGAATACAGCAAAAATAATGAGAGTTCTGTAGCACTTTAAAGACTACCAAATTTAATTTCTGCATGGGCTGAAACCCACTTCGTCAGATGTAAGTAATAGAAATCAGATCAGGGGTATATATATACATCTAAGGTTAAGGAACAACAATGGGGAAGTTAGGTATAAGCAAAGTCCATTCAGTTAGAGTAGTTGAGGCCTATTCACAACCATTGATTAGGAGGTGAGAATGTGTGAACAGTGACAATTACTTCTTGTAATGAGATAACCATTCCAAGTCCCTATTTAGACCCAGTTTGATTGTGTCAACTTTGCAGATGAGTTCCAATTCTGCAGTTTCTCTTTGAAGTCTGTTTTTGAAGTTTTTTTGTAGAAGTATAGCAACTTTCAAATGAGCTACAGAGTGTCCTGGGAGGTTGAAGTGCTTTCCGATTGGTTTATGGGGCAAGCGGTGTTGCTTGTCGACAATCTCAGCTTGTGCACGTCAGCGGAAACACTCTATGTACAAGTCTAGTCTGGATAATCTCATGAAAAGCCAAACTTCCACAGAAAATTCCACATGGTTGATCTTTACAAAAACACGATGGGCTATTTACAACATTCACTTTGCTTCTCTACAGAGGAAAAAGGACTCTATCTAAACTATCTAAACTCCTACATGCCACAAGAGACCCTTGTGATACCCTTGACTCATCCAACAATATTGTAAATCTATCCAGCTATACACTTAATCCAGCAGCAGAGTCCGTCTTATCTTGGGGACTCTCTTTCTGCCCCACCACCTCCACACACATAATACAATTCTGTGGTGACCTGGAATCCTACTTTCGCTGTCTCTGACTCAAGGAATATTTCCACCACACCACTGAACAACACACTAACCCACAGATACCTTCCTACCAACGCTACAAGAAGAAGAATTCTGCATGGACTCCTCCTGACAGTCGAAACAACAGACTAGACTTTTATATAGAGTGTTTCCGCCGACATGCACAAGCTAAGATTGTTGACAAGCAACACCACTTGCCCCATAACCTCAGCCATGCAGAACGCAATGCCATCCACAGCCTCAATAATAACTCTGACATTATTATCAAAGAGGCAGACAAAGGAGGTGCCATTGTCATATAGAAGCTCTCTACACCAACATTCCACACAAAGATGAACTACAAGCCATCAGGAACATTTTCCCTCGTGATGATATGTCACACCTGGTAGCTGAACTGTGTGACTTTGTCTTGACCCACAACTACTTCAGATTTGGACCCAATCTATACCTTCAGGGCAGTGGCACAGTTATGGGCACCTGCATGGCCCCACAGTATGCCAACATTTTTATGGCTGACCTAGAACACCACTTCCTCAACACTAGTCCCCAAGCACCTCTCCTTTACCTATGCTACATTGATGACATTTTCATGTTCTGGACCCACGGGAAAGAGTCCCTCAAAGAATTCCACCAGGATTTCAATAATTTCCACCCCACCATCAACCTCAGCCTGGACCAGTCCACACAAGAAATCCACTTCCTGGACACTACAGTACAAATAAAGGATGGTCACATTAATACCACCCTCTACCGAAAACCAACGGACCACAATACATATCTTCATGCCTCCAGCTTCCACCCTGGACACATTACACGATCCATTGTCTACAGCCAAGCCTTAAGATACAACCGGATTTGCTTCGATCCCTCAGACAGAGACAAACACCTACAGGATCTCCATAAAACATACTTAAAACTACAATCCCCACCTGGAAAGGTGAAGAAACAAATTGACAGAGCCAGACGGGTACCCAGAAGTCACCTACTACAGGAGAGACCCAACAAAGAAAACAACAGAACCCCACTGGCCATCACCTACAGCCCCCAACTAAAATCTCTCCAACACATCATTAAAGATCTACAACCTATCCTTGCAGATGATCCCTCACTCGCTCAAGCTGTGGGAGACAGACCTATCCTTGCTTACAGACATCCCCCCAACCTGAAGCAAACACCAGCACCCGTACATCATACAAGAAGATCACTAACCCAGGAACATACCCCTGCAACAAACCCCACTGCCAGCTCTGCCCACACATCGACTCTAGTGACACCATTACAGGTCCTAACCACATCAGCCACACCATAAGAAGCTCATTCAACTGCACATCCACTAATGTTATATATGCCATCATGTGCCAGCAATGTCCCTCTGCAATGTACATTGGCCAAACTGGACTGTCACTACGCAAAAGAATAAATGGACACAAAACAGACATAAAAAATGGTAACATCCATAAACTAATCGGAGAACACTTCAACCTCCCAGGACACTCTGCAGCTCATTTGAAAGTTGCTATACTTCTACAAAAAAACTTCAAAAACAGACTTCAAAGAGAAACTGCAGAATTGGAACTCATCTGCAAACTTGACACAATCAAACTGGGTCTAAATAGGGACTTGGAATGGTTATCTCATTACAAGAAGTAATTGTCACTGTTCACACATTCTCACCTCCTAATCAATGGTTGTGAATAGGCCTCAACTACTCTAACTGAATGGACTTTGCTTATACCTAACTTCCCCATTGTTGTTCCTTAACCTTAGATGTATATATATACCCCTGATCTGATTTCTATTTCTTACATCCGACGAAGTGGGTTACAGCCCACGAAAGCTTATGACTGCAGAAATTAAATCTGTTAGTCTTTAAAGTGCTACAGAACTCTCGTTGTTTTTACCCATGAATGGTTGTAAATGGCTGATTATCTTGTGCTAACGTGGCTAGTTACCAGTGTGCAAAGCAAATAGAGGGGTTCTACTTTAAAGCCCTGGTAATCACCTATTAATTGCTCAAGGAGACACCTGCTGTCAAGAAGATATCAGTAAGTCTGCTAAGGATCTATAAAAGGTCTCCATGGCCCCAATTCTGTCATCTTAGATATGTTTGGATTTCATCACGAGAAGTTCGAGTCATAAGATTAAAGATCCCAGCTATAAACTGGTTTACCCTGCTGTTTCTCATGGAAGAAATCATGCAGACTTTGCATATGGATTGTTTATTGGACTATATAGAACCTGTGAAACTGATTCTAAAAGATCTTTGCAACTCAGCTTACCATCTCTACTATGAAACTGACCTTTATTGACTTTATTCTTATCTGTATGTATAATGATCTTTTACCAATACTCTCTTTTTTTCCTTTTTAAATAAATATTGGTACAGTTAATAAGAACTGGCTATAAGCATGTATTTGGGCAATATCTGAAATATTCATTAACCTGGTGTGTAACATGTCCGGTCCTTTGGTATTGGTAGAACTTTTTCACATGATGGACAAGATTTTTCATTAATTCCCATCATATTTGACTTGGCTCTTTGGATGGAAACCAGAGGGCTGGATGGCTTTAAGGGAACTGCGTTTTTGGCTGCTGGATAACCAGTGATGTAAGGAGAAGCTGTTTGTTGTTGGCTTGGTGAATATGATTTTTAGCAATAACCACCAGTATTCAGGCATTGCCTGTCCCATTCTTCACGGTTTTGGCCCAATTAAGTTATCTCAATATGGGTCCTCTAGGGACCAACGTCACACCATTCTCACATTCTTGCCTTCCACCACTCTCTTACAGCTGTCTGGCCTGACTTTGTCACAGCACATAATGAGCTTGTCCCCCCTAATTTAACAGCACTCTTACACCTACAGTACCTTCTTCATGATTTCAAGTGGACTCAGATAATGCAGGTGAAATCCTGTCTCTAATGAAGTCAATAACAAAAGTCCCCTTGATTTCAGTAGTATTTCACCCTTTGTTTTTGGTAGAGCTTCAGGAAGCCAGTCTTTTAAAATTGTTTTTCTGCCCTAAAATATATTTGCACTCAAATAGTTCTGAAATGTTTATTTTTATGTTGTCTTATGTTTTATGAATTCAAATATTTGGTTTCTCATTTTGAATAAAGTTTCATTTCTTAATTTTATTCTATATATTGAAAGACATTTCACATTTGTTCATTAAAACAGCTAATGAATTAAAGCTAATGAAACAAGAATTCATTTTTACTTCTTAAACATTCTAATCTAACCTGTGATAATGATTCAATACATTATATCTTATAATGTATATACATTATATATTATATACATTATATCTTAATTATGATAAAAAATTTGGAAGGCTATTAAACCTTCTGCTTCAAGTGTAATCCACTCTTTAATTATTAGAGCCCAGGATGAGATAACGTGGGAGGCACATTACCCCACATCTGTCTGCTATGGGATCCTTTCACCTTCCTTAGAAGCACCTGATACTGGCCATTGTAAAACAGGATACTGGACTGGATGGAGTCCAGTATGGCAATTCCTCTGTACATTTACCCTACAGGAATGTAGCCACTCCAGAGCTGTAGCGCAACTGTGCGGATACGCCTAAGGTCATAATTCTATGCCTATTACTAAATTAAGAGAATAAGAGCAGCACTACATCTGCATTCACATTGATCTTCCTTCCTGTAATCCCAAACGCCTATTCACAACTTTGACTTTCCCTTAAGTGTACCACATGTTCTGTCCTCTCCTCTCTGTGTAGAATACATCTGACTTTTTGAAAAAGAAAATTAACAAGAGCCAAAGTAAGCTTCCCATAAAATATTTTCTGACTGTCCAGATAGCTAAAACTTTCTTCCAGTCCTTCATCAGCTCCTGTATTGATGTCTGCAACCCCCCTCCCCTAACATTTTGTCATGAAAACTTTTATGACCAGGATGTGACCAATCGCCATCCATTCAGCTTACATATTCATTGCTCTTTTCTCCCATACCTCAAGTCTGTTTCTGCTAAAATTTTTGGGACAGTGCTGGTCAGGACCGTCTCTAGGAGAGTGCAGGACCTGGGGCAAAGTTGGGACCTTGGCGGCAGCTGCTCACCTCCCGGCCAGTCCTGACACAAAGCCGGGACCCTGGCAGCAGCTGCCCACCTCCCTCTAGGTCTCGACAAACAACCGAGAGGCGGGCTGCAGCCATTGACTCCCACCCGGTACCTGCTCCCAGCTGAGAGGCAGGCTGCAGCCGCCCACCTCCTGGCCAGTCCTGGCACAAAGCAAGAGGCCATCGAAAGCGTGGGGCCCCCCAAAGTGTGGGGCCCAGGGTGGTCGCCTCAATTTGTCATACACTAGGGATGGCTCTGGTGCCTCCTTTTATGTTTGAAAAGCATATTCTAGTCACTGCTGAAAACAATTAGTAATGATGATAAGTAAGTTTGAAATTTTAATCCTGAGAAATTAAAATAACATACCATAATGATTAGTATTTAGGATGACCAGATGTCCTGATTTTATAGGGAGTCCCGATATTTGTGGCTTGGTCTTATATAGGCGCCCCCCCGTCACCCTAGTCCCAATTTTTCACACTTGCTATCTGGTCACCCTATCTGTATTAGACTTGGAAATGTTAATTAAAAACGCCAGTGTAACACCATTGTTGCCACCAATGGCCATGATCCTGTTGACTTCAATGGAAAGTTTTGCAATCATAAGGCATGTGGGATTGTATTGGTTGTGAGAAATAATAAGGATCAGCACATTATAAAGAAGAGGAAAGGGAATGAGAAAAATAGTAAGTTAGAATACATGAAGAAAAGAAAAAGAAAAATATGGATGGTGAGGAAACTACTCATTGCTACTCTTACATTAAAATATGGATGCAGAGGATAGAATGACATCTCTATTTTTCTTTTGAAAGCAATTTTAGAGAAATGTAGAAGAAAAATAAAACCCGGCTGCAAGGAATGTTGTAAAATGTATTTTCTATAGCTTGAGTGGATTGTACTACAGATTTTTTAAAACAGCAAAGACAGGCGCTACAGTATAATTCTGAGTTCATTAAAACAGTGTTAGGCAACAAAATAAAGCAAACAGAACTGTATTTAGTCACTTTCTGCACCTCAAATTACATATTTATACAACGAATCTCATATAAAACATAGTTCTATTACAATATGTAAACATAAACAGCATTCAGACCTTGTACACTCTATATATACTCTACTTACTATGAATGCCTATAGGGAGGAGAAGGGGGAAAATATTATTTAAAGATAGGATACCTAGGTAATGTTAAAAATGTTATATAAGAATCTATGAGATTTCAAGGTTAGAATATTTTAAATTTTCAAGCTTCTGTTATAAGCCATTTGAAAGACCCAT
Organism: Emydura macquarii macquarii; assembly: GCF_026122565.2. Lineage (NCBI taxonomy): Eukaryota > Metazoa > Chordata > Testudines > Chelidae > Emydura > Emydura macquarii. Next base: position 26,611,468 of record NW_027133034.1, read on the forward strand.
TTCAGGAAAATATTGCATGAGATTTGGCAATCAGAATATGTATCAATTGCATTTACTAAGAATGAGCCAATGAAACTAGAAAAAAAACAAATTAAAAATGGATAAAAGGATATACTGTTACACACAATGCTTAATTCACCTATAGAATTTATTGCCACTAGATATCATTGAGGACAAGAGATTAGCAGGATTCAAAACAAATTTGACAGTTATATGTATAATGAGAACATCTACAGTCACATCAGTAAGATAAAATGTATAAATAATAAAAATCTTGATGCTTCATGGCATAAGGCAAACACGAACTGTCAGGGATTAGGAAGAAATTTTGCCTATAGGCAAGTTTAACAAATCTGTTAATTGCTCCATGATTCATATCTGATTTAGTAGAATTAATGTTAAGAGTGAATTCTAGCATTACACACATCCTGTATCTTTCAAAGCAGACAAAGCCAGCTTCAGGGTAACACCTCGAGTCAGGACAATCACCATGACAAAGCATTAACTATTAAACTATTAAAACCAGCAGAGTGGACGGACAACCTTGGAGGTAGGGATGCTCATAGGGAATGATAAGATGAAAAAGTTGAATAGGCAAGCAGGAACTGAAACAGTGTAGACATAGCACTGAATACAGTTCTACGTGATTGTGGGACCAGTCCCTGGTGAACACCCCTTAGTGGGGAGGGGAGTCATCTGATATGATAACTAGCCGGACATAGCAAAGAACTCTGAAAAGGATAACTGCACTGGGAAGGGAACTTGAAAGGAGTAAAACTAGAGGCATGTCTCTCTTACAGATTGGATGGCCAAGAACGTCACATGGAAAAAGGTGATTTTTATAAATGCAAAGTCTTCTTTTTTGTTCCCTGGAACAAAACTTATAGTTGGCCTATCACAAAGAGCTTTATACAGTTGTTATACATGATGCTTTTTTTATTTTAATTTCTGCTTTGCCAGACTGATGTTTAGGAATTACCCAGAGAGGGAAAAACCAAACTAGCAAAGGGAGCCTGTAGCCTGTCTCTCTTGGGATCCTCATTCAAAAGGAGCATGGACTAAGAAGTCCCTTTCCATAAGGTGTGGCCCGATGGGCACATGGGAAATGCCAACTAACCACACAGGAGAAACACAGTAGAGAGGGTGAAGGCAATAGCAGGTTATTTCAAAATTCCCCATTATAGAGTGTCTAGCACTTTCCTCTGAAACGTCTGATACGGAATTGATCTAATATGGTAATTCCTGTGTTCCTACAAATACTGCATGAAGTTTTTATTGTTTTGCCAAAGTGACATGAAGGACCAGTTTGAATGGTGGTTTCATAAGGCTCAATAAGTGGAAATAGACTTTTATCACAGGGCTTGACTATCCTCTCACTTACATGGAGGTAAATCAGGAACAAGAAAGAATCAGGTCCTCTGTTTCTAAACTGGGCTCAATTTAAATAAAAGCAGGCAAGAAAAAAAAAGAGAATTTTCATTAAAAAAGTACACGACCTCTCTCCTTCTCTCTTATTCAGAAATTATAGGTGGGGCTGGTAGTGCTATTATTACAGGCTATTACTAACCACCCCATCCTTTCCCCCCAACCTTAAGACCAACAACTAGAATTAGACCTAAGTATTACTGCCATCAGGAGACTAATTGTTGTGTACCACAAGCAGAGAAAAGGAGGGAACAAGGTGCACCAATGCTTGATGTGTCTGCAATGGCAGGGAATTGATTTACCCAGTTTTCCTATTTTTTTTAAAGCAATCACATGCAGATAAACAAACAAAAAAGAACATTATGAAGGTTGCAAAGTCAAGCACTCAAAAGTTAGGACATGCCAGAATTAAGGTTTGTGTGATGGATCAAAACGACGTGGAAAAAATAGTATGTGATCACATAAATAAAGACTGTATCATAATGCATATGCACAAGAGGCAAATAAGGTTGTACAGGCAACCTTAATTCTGGAATCTCTTTACATTTGAGTGCTTGACTTTGCAGCCTTAATAATGTTGTTTTAAGATAGTTTTGTGTATATATGTGTGTGTGAGGGGGCACTTTCTGCACCCACAGTTGTAGTGAGCAGTATAATGTTAAAATTTTGCATTAGGTATCGATTAAAACGGAATCCTATTATCTGCAAAATATGCTTCAATTGCACAAAGTTCATAACAGTATATTAGTCTAATCTGTATCATTTTAGAGTATCAATCCTTCACAATCAGGAGTCCTTTCATGGATTTCACTGGGAATCATTCAGCATATTCACTTGCAAGCAATATATTCCTTCCTTGTCTCCCTTTGTCTTGATTGCATTCTTTCTCTGCGTATATTCTGCTACTATTTTATATACAAATCCCTTTTTAAAAGGAGAAGTTCTTTCAAAAGCTAAAATCATCAAACAGAATCAATTCAGGTCCAAAGAAAATAACTCCGAAGCAATTGTTTGTTGAGTGACAATCTCAAGTAGACCAGAAAAAAGTATTAATCATAATTCACTTAAAACCAACCCCCCTGGTGATTTTTTTCTGATATGATACTGCAAAACCAGGGGAAGCTTACCCTATCCTTTCAGCCGTATGGAGGAATCATGCAATTGAGCTAATGCTGCAGTGTCTGGAAAGACTCTGTGACAAACTGAATGGTCTCTAGGGTGTTTTTCTGCTATGGAACTAATTTCACATGTCACCATTCATTATGCAATTATTTTTAATACCTTGTTTCTTCATGATAACAGCAATGCTGCATGTACACCATTCCACAAAAGGTAATAAAGTACAAGCTTCTAGTTGTAAAATGTAATCCTAATAGCCAGAATACTTCAAAATAAAAACAGTTTTACTTGTGTGAGCAGATTTTCAAATGAAAAGTATACAGAATAGGGAGGGAGGACAAAATCTTATTTCCTTTAAAATTCACTGATAAAGTAAAATGTTACTATTACCCAAAATATATCTTTCCTACATAATACAGTGCTAATAACCATTTTAGATAAACCTATATATGAAGAAACTTTTACCTAACTTTGGGACTAATCCAAAGGCCCTAGAAGTCAATATAAAGGTTCTTACTCACTTCTATGGGCTTTGGATCAGGCCCATGTCTCATGTTACATTATTAGGACATTTCATTATTCCAAACAATTACTGCATACATCTTTTTTTTTAAACCATTTTTAAATGGAAAGGTTTTATTTATTTTTATGCTTCGACAATTCATTCTGTATGAAACTGTGAAGGCTTTCCTGAATATTTATAAGCTATTTCTAAAGATTAACACTGTTTACTTGCAAGTCATCTGAAAGTTATGCCAGATTTTATCAACAGTCTGCCACCGTGTGGGTGACAATTAGTACATGTAATGTCATGAAATGTAAGAAAGTGTAAAACACAGATATTACATATTGTAATTCAGGAAATAAGGCAAAGAAAGCACATGTTTGTAAGATAAATATTAATTGATTTATATTTGTATGTGAAACTCTCTAGCATGTTACTGCAAATGCTTTTTAAAATTGCTTTCTCTTTCCCAAATTTTTACCATTTATCATCTCTACAGGCAGACTTGGAAAATATTTGTAAGGTGACTTGCCCAAGGATGACCTGGATCTCATATTTAACTGTTCAACAAGAAAATGTGGTTGTCCTAGCTGTTTTGTTGTCATACATAATTGGCAATTTACAATCTTCCCAAAGTAGCATCTGGGATACTACTGCTATGCAAATGGAAAAAATGAACTGTCTATTGGCTGAGAGAACAAATCACCCATTTCTTCTGCTGGTCACTAGTGCTTACTAGGAAACTGAGAGAGAAGGACAGCTTCGATTTTCATCTGCAGTTCCAACATACAATCTCTGAATGTACTGATGAGTAAGTGGAAGACAGCAGGTGGTAATTAAATTTCCTTAGTCCAGAACAGGTTGTCCCAAGCTGCCAGATACCAGGATTTTTCCTAGCCTTCATGGACGTCATTAATTAAATAAATATACTATTCCGTAGGATATATATAATAATATGGAAAGTCATTTTCAGGAGATCAGGGATACCTTCTGTATAGGTACATCAAAAATCTATGCTTTCTTTGGTAAGACTACTGCACTGTTCTATGCCTAGCAGATTAGCTATTAGAAGCACAGAAAAAGATGTATTGGACTTCTATGACTGTATGGCATAGAGTAAAATGGAAAGCACTTCTGTCACAGGTGTTTGAGGACAAATAAATGCTGCAATGCGAGAAATAGTATACTGTCAGTCTTGCTATCAATAAACATAACCTAGCTGTACTGTCTATATTGATAGTAATATAAGAATATCATATTTAGTTATTTATTGCACATCTCCAATGTCAGATTTGAAGCCAGAAGCATTACCCAGCCAGATGCATTTAATAAAAATGAAAGCACCTCAAGTGATTTTCACAATGTCATACTAAACACCAGATACATTTATGTTTACTCTGATCTATCTATCTTAGGGTTTTATACTGTCATCCATCATCATAGTATTATGGTAGAGTTTGGGTTGGCATGGTTTGGTTTGGTTGGTCAGTCGATTTTTTTGTTTGATAGTTTTTAGTCTGTTTGATTTGTTTTGGGGGAGTGCAGACAGAAGGGGTGTCAATGTATTAAGTGTTATTCTTGTTGTGCTGAAAATGCTTTATCAAAAAGGAAGTTTTGCAGTGTTTCCTAAAGATGGCCACATGTTGTGTTCATGTAATCACCTCTAGAAGTTTGTTCAAAGCCAGATTGACCAAGAAAACCTTGTTTTCAACACTCATGTACATTGTTCTAGGCTTTGTGATCTGCAGTGTCCATTCACTCAGTGATCTCATACAGATACTTAAGAGAAGGACAATATAGGACAATGTTATGGACCCCTGAGGGACTCCATAGGTGAGCTTCTTCAGAGAGAAGAAGAAATTATCCATCATCACTCTTGAGTTCTACTGGAGAGGAACAATTGGACATTGTATTGCTGTGCCATCTACTTCTGCTACGTCATGTGGGTAGGTTAGCAGTACCTTGTGATCTACTAACTCAAAAGCTGCAAAGAAGTCCACCTGGATGCACATGGAAAGCTCGTCTGATGTTTATTGTTTGCTCTGTTGGCACTTTCCTTCTAAACTAATACTGATTTTCCACACAATATTTGTGCGAGGCAATGCAAATGACTCCATATTTAAATTGGCCACGTAGATCCTGATTCTGTAAACTTTATGCACTTAAGCAGATAAGCATGTGCATAGTTGTTTTACTCAACTGAGGCCTTAATGAAAGGCGACTTAGTAGCTGTGGGGATGCTCAGGGGTTTGTTACTTCATTGCTGAAGTAACTGGCTTGAATTCAAACCAGACAGTTGCCAAGTCCAAGATATCATTCATTTAACATGGGACTTTAGACTTCTAGTATCTCGATAGTTTCATCTGTCCTGCTTCTTGAAGATCCCTAACATTATCATTTTTAAAGGACATACAGGGTGGTATGGAATGGGTTACCTAGGGAAGTGGTGGCATCTCCATCTCTACATCTACATCTCTACATCCCGAATGTCACTTTTTTATAGGATTTAAAGAGATAGGAGTAAAGTGTAAATTACTGGGCAGATAGTCCTTTTGATCCATGCACAGAGGATCCCCTGGGCTCTATATAGGAAATGTCATGGGCATAGGGACCCATGCAGAGTGGAGTGGAAGGGCAGTGGGCTGGTCAAGGGAGAAGTGGGCATTTCTCGTCACACCCAAAAGAAATTTCCAAGCAATGTAGCATAGCCACATTTCTACTCTCCAACTCACGGTGGTGACCTCCCCCTTTAAGGGGACGGCTGAGGTCAGGGGAAAGCCGAGACAGAGCTGCTGCACAGACACAGGGCCTCTGCACAGAATGTCCAGGCCCCTTATAGCTCTCATTTTCTTCCCAAGGAGGGAGAGGGAGCAATGGAATGATATAAAGGAAACTCCCTTGCTAAGAACCTGCCCTTCGTCATGGGTATTACCAGGTAGGGTTACAATTCAGCAATTGATTTTAATTGTTGTAAAATCATAACAATAATACTTTACATCTTTATAGACCCTTCCATCTGAAGATCTGAAAAGCAATTTATAGAATTTAACAATACAACTCTCCCTCCGCCCCCAGCTCCTCAGAGATTAGTATCATTAGTATTATTATACGCACTGAAACTGAGGCTTAAATGACTTGTTCGATGTTACAAGAAATCTGTGGCCGAGCAAGAAACAAATTGCAAATATCTTGTCTTCTCATACAATGTTTCAATTATAAAACCATCTTCTGTAGATTTAGTTAGAAAAACCAACTGCATGTTCCAATAGTTTGTTGCACTTTTTTATTAATAGACATTGGCTAAAAAGTATATCATTTTGATATACCATATTATTCTTGAAAACCATCATGTATTAGCCCGTATAGAATAACTGGATAATGAAGAAATTATTATGGAGGAGCCCTTTAAAACCTAACTATACAAATCATTGCATTTGGGTTATATTCTGGAGAAAGTGAAAATGAACAGTGCAGTTACAGGTGCATACTGCGTATGTATCTATATCGCATATTGGTACATCAGATTTCTCATCTTGACCATTTAATTGATCTGTGCCATTCCTTACCCCCAAAATCAACAGGAATCATACATCTCACTGTAAGCACAGTAACTGAAGAGTAACAATGTCCAGATGAGGCAAACTGATTATGTCAGCAGCTATGTGACTACCAGCAAAATTAGTAATGAAACCAGCCAAGAGAGCAGGGAAAGCAACCTCTGCAACCTGCTTGAAAGCAGATGCCATTGTTAGTAAGCAAATATGCTCCAGTTTGGTATATGGCTTTCAGAAGTGCCAAGCATAATGTGTTTCCAGTGCTGGGGTACAGAGAAAAAAAAAGAGCAAAATTAATGCCACAAGTATTTAGTGAGCTGTGACAAGCCTCTCCACTGTTAAATGATATACATGTAACAGGTAATTTGCTTTTGAATTACTTGGAAGGAAAGATCTACTGCAAAAGAATATTTACATTTACAGAGGAGTTTGAATAGGCAGGGATACAATTTTAGAAGCCTGTTATTAAAATGGTGTCTGATGGCTTTCTGAAAAGAGGACTGAATAAAACCAAAGCCAAGAGAAAAATGACACATTTTGGGCTGAGAATTTGTTCTGAGATTGCACTATTCCATCACTGGTGATTTTGTACCCCCCCAAAAAAACTATATTTTAGCCAAATGTTCAAGGTATCTAATTTTTGCTTTGAAACATGGGAAAACATAAGAAATCACCTTTATTTTGAAGTGTTGCAATAAGGAAATTTCAAGTGGAAGAAGAATTTCTTCGAAATCTTGCTTGTGTGTGCAAGCTCCTGCTGCTACTGGCCTGTTTCTTCCCCCAAAGCTGACCTACTGAAGACTCAAGCATGTGTAATCTGTGGTCTGGCCACTAGCTCATATATCTGTTATGAGAGAAATTATCTTGCATAGCACTCAAAGCAACAAGAGTTAACAGCAATAAACTGAGAGCCAACATTTTTAGGTTAGGTTTATTTGGTTCAGCTCAGTGCGGGGGGCTGGACTCGACTTCTCAAGATCCCCTCCAGCCCTACATTTCTCTGATTCTCTGATTTTCATTATTCCATAGGGACATAGGGTATCTCGGAAATTAATCAAAGCAGGCAGGACGCACAGATTACCATCTTCCAGCAGTAACCACCAGCAGCGGGACAGAAAGAAGAGGCAGACTTTAAATAAGAAAGGATAGGCACAAGTGCATGTGCCAGACACCATCTGCAGCAGCAAAGGTGGCCTGTTCCCCATTGCTGATCAGTATGATGTTTATGCTGCACCTAACACACTAGAAAGTATAACAAAATATCAACTGTTGAAATGAGAAGCAGTCGGACCATCTGGCATGATTGATCATCAACCATCATTACAGGAAGACTTTGGACTTTTCCCCTTCTCTGTGAAGGAGGTAATGGAGAGCGCTGGGCTTCACCCTCTGGATCTCTCCTATGTTCTATGCTGTCCACGTGAAAGAAAAGTGGAGAATGAATGACTCAGAGGAAGAGAAGAGGGCACATTCAATCACCAGTCTCCTATCTAGCACCATAGTTTCCAGTGGCAGGAAGCTAACTTTTTTTTTTTAATAGAACAAAAAAAAAGCTCAGATTGATAGAATCCAAGGCTAGAAGGGGGACAATTGTAAACATCTCATCTGACCGCCTGAGATGATGCCTAGGAAAATAATTTCTTGTGACAGATTTTAAAATAACCAGACATAGCCTGGCCAAAATGGCAAGTATGTAGTACAGCCAGTGCAAAATAACACTACTAATTAGAGATGGAAGAGAAGTGTGGGCAGGTAAAATGCAATTACCTGTACTGGATTTTGATTAGACTAACACTGTTAACATATTTATGCTCATGAAAAGTGTTATAGTTTTCTAAGGACCAATGACTTTAAGTTTCATTTGAAGATGGCACCTCTAGCAGCACATTGGCCTCTAGCAGTCTGCTTGCATACTGTTTCAAAACTGACTCAGTGCCACCTATTGAATCACCAGTATCACTTTTTGCAGCATCTAGGTTTTCCCTAGAGACCTGCCAGACAAGTATTGACCTAGCTCAAGCTCCCTTGTCTTATGATAGATGATAAGATGACAGCTGGTTTAGCAGCAGATTTTAAAACCTCTGCTTTTATCAGCTGAAGACTTGGACACTTAATAGCCTAAAATTTCAAAACACTTGATTTTAGCTACTTGATTCCTATTAACTTTATCTTCAGCTGTGTGGCTAAACTCTGCATGTTGCTTTCAAAATGTGTCCTTCAGGGATCTATCCTCTGCCCTTTATCATGAGGAACAAAGCATCCAATCAAAAACAAGGATGTTAGCTAAGCTGCTCAAGCAAGCAAGTTGCAAATATTTTCTTCTTCTGAAAATAAGACTGTTTTCAGAAATGGATATGCATAAACTAGCAATGCCTTGGGCCATCATAATCACTCTCTTTGTTTCACTAATCACCAAAATATCTCTAAAAGAGAGGAATTCAGAATCCCGTTCTCTGATAGCACTGATTAAAAATGTTATCCTGTCTTGTTACAGACTTCAGTGTAAATAAGCTACTGGTCTGATGTAACAGAAATTATACTTTCTGTAATTACAAGAGCATTTCTCACAAGAATGTGTTTGAGACATTGTCTTAATAAGGTGAATCAGACACAAACAAATTTCATTTACACCGTCAGACTCACAGCCTTCATGGGATCTTGAGTTATGGGAGCCAAACTCCCACTATACAAACACCAGCACCTACAACTGGAAGTAACTGTAAAGGGTACTTTGTTAAAACATAACATCTGGGATCAGTGGTAGTGGCTGCCATCTTGGATTTTCTCTTTCTTGAAGTTAGTGTACTTGGACTTTCAGAAAGCCTTTGACAAGATCTCTCACCAAAGGCTCTAAAGCAAAGTAACCGGTCATGAGATAAGAGGTCCTCTCATGGATCAGTAACTGATTAAAAGACAGGAAACAAGGGTAAGAATAAAAGGTCAGTTTTCAGAATGGAGAGAGGTAAATAGCGGTGTTCCCCAAGGACCTGTACTGGGACCAATGCTGTTCAACATCTTGATAAATGATCTGGAAAAAGGGGTAAACAGTGAGGTGGCAAAATTTGCAGACAATACAAAATTACTCAAGATAATTAAGTCCAAAGCTGTCTACAAAGAGTTATAAAGTGATCTCACTAAACTGGATGATCAGGCAATAAAATGCAGGTGAAATTCAATGTTGATAAATGCAAAGTAATGCACATTGGAAAACATAATCCCAACTATACTTACACTATGATGAGATCTAAATTAGCTGTTACCATTAGAAAAAGAGAGCTTGAAGTCATTGTGGCTAGTTCTCTGAACACATCTGTTCTATGTGCAGCGGCAGTCAAAAAAGCTAATGGAACGTTAGGAAAAATTAGGAAAGGGACAGATAATAGGACAGAAAATATCATATTGCCACTACACAAATCCATCATATGCTCACACTTTGAATGCTGTGTGCAGTTCTAGTCACCCCATCTCAAAAAAGATATATTAGAATAGGAAAAGGTACAGAGAAGGGCAATAAAAATGCTTAAGGATATGGAACATCTTCCATATGAGGAGAGATTAAAAAGACTGGGACCTTTCCACTTGGAAAGAGACCACTAACGGGAAATATAATAGAGGTCTATAAAATCATGAATGGTGTGGAGAAAGTGAATAAGGAAGTATTATTTACCCCTTCTCATAACACAAGAATCAGGAGTCACCCAATGAAATTAATAGGCAATGGGTTTAAAACAAATAAAAGGAAAAGCTTCTTCACATAACGCACAGTCAACCTGGGGAAATTGTGCCAGGGGCTGTGGTGAAGGCCAAAACTGGAACAGGGTTCCAAAAAAGAATTAGATAAGTTAATGGAGGATAGGTCTATTAACAAGGATGGTCAGGGATGCAACCCCAGGCTCTGGGTGTCCATAGCCTCTGACTGCCAGGAGCTGGGAGGGGATGACAGGGGATGGCTCACTTGATGTTGGCCTGTTCTGTTCATCTCCTCTGAAGCACCTGGCATTAGCCACTGTCAGCAGACAGGATATTGGGCTAGACGGATCATTGGTCTGACCCAGTATGCTCGTTCTTATGTTCCTATCTGGTTTTAAAAGTATATTTCAACAGACAATAGGCAAAGGCCCCAGCAGGAAGTGTTTGAAACAATAATTTTCACTTCTGTTAGATTTTTCATTTGAAGATCCCAAAGCGATTCATAAACATTCATTCATTTACTAGCTACTAACCACAAGAGGCAGGGAAGAATTATCCCCATTGTATAGATGAGGAAGCTGCAGCAGAGAGATGTTATATAACAACTTTTCTTAGGGTCCACAGAAAGATTCTGAAAAAAACAGGAGTACCACCCTAATCTATTTTTAGTTCTGATATTTAAAAGAATATTCATTTTAGCTCAGGCCAACAATCTTACAGTTCACAAAGTTAAAAAAAATTCTTACTTTGGACTCCTATGAAGTGCTGTAGAGCTAAATATATAGGGAGGTAACATTGTTTGGAATTTAGCTTGTCAGATACCACCAAGCACATGTTGTTTGAAAGGAACTATAACCATAGATTTACCCTGAGGTTTGATCACTGTCTGCCTTATAATGGTGTCATGATAAAAATCACCTGCTTTACTAAGTAAGTATATGTAATTTGAAGGAACTGACAGACATCTGAATATCTACTGCACTCCAAAAGACAGGACATGCTCCTGCAATCCTTGCACACCCACCACTACCTACTGATACTACAACTCATTTCATTTGTATTAAATATATAATTGTATTGCATTTTATACATGAACAACATCATGGGGTGAGAAAAGAGCAGCTGCTAGCTGCCCTGAGACTATTATTTTATTTTTAATTGTTTCTGTGATGCTGGTAAATCAGCTCTGGCCAAGGCCACAGGTGTTAGCTAAGAACTGACATACTCATAGCTGGAAAGCAAACTAGCTCACTGTATGTTAGTTTTCTTTAAAATAGGAACTAGTTGCATAAGTATGTATTTAGTGTTCAGACTCTATGAAATGATTATAAGTTGCTGCATGCATTCATATCGCATGTAATGTCTTTATTCTATGCTTTAAGGAAATATGTATGTTTTGCTTTATAACTTTGAAAATGTTTGCTCTAAACTGATGAACCCATGCATGGGAATCATTCCCCTGTGCCCATTCAGGAGACCTATCAAGATCAAACAGGCCATTAAGGAACATTGTGACACAGAAGATTAGCGAATGCCCCATCACACCTTGGAAATGATATGTGCACATGAGCTCATCTCATAGCCTGGAAAACTAAATGTAAAAGATAAAATAGGGTCAGAAGAGAACTTTTAATCTCTTTGCTGTTTGAACCCTCTCAGGGCCAGAAACATTAAACTAAGAGATCCCCAGAGGTTACCCATGTGTCCACCCTGAAAGACATTTTGAATTGACAGATTACCACATCTCTGTCATCTTTAAGAGCCATAGATAGTAACTCATTTAGGTGTACATGCTTCCTTGCTTTAACCTGTAAATAGCTCTCTTTTATTTTCCTAGGTAATAAACTTTTAGATAGCTTATTACAGGCTTGGTTACTGGCATTGGCTTTGCTGTAAGATCTAGGGTACCAATTGATCTGCAGTAAGTGACTGGTCTCTTGGAACTTGAAGCGATCTGAATATTTTGCAATTTTTGGTGTAAGTGACCATTTATTACTAAATCCAGCTTGCCAGGAAGTGGAAAAGTTTGAAGACAATATTTGACAATTAAGGTTTATTTACCTTCTCTGACATTAGACATACTCATCTCTCTCTCTCTTTCTTTTTTTTTTACACACACACACACACACACACACACACACACACACACACACACAGTGTCACAATGATGTTACTTTTCAGAAAAGTCAATGCCAATAGTAGCAATTATTTATTCTTTGTTACACTCTGTAATTTACTAATATTGATAAGTATTACTTACTAGGGTTGTGCATGGTCTCCAAATATAGCACTCATCTGAATCTGGATTTGGGACCCTTCCCAATTACATTTGTCACCAAGGCCCTGATCCAAAGCCCAGTGGCTTCAATAGGCTTTTGATAAGGGCCTAACCTCTGGACCTAATCCAGTGTTGGTGGCTAGGACCTGTTACCATACCTCTTCTCATCCTGTATGTAAGGCAACATAGTGTGTGTGTGTAGGGAGCCCCTTTATCCTCAACCCCTTTCTCCAATTGTCAGGGATTGATCTCTCTCTCTTTTTGACACAGCCCCTGTGCTGAAGGGTAGATGGGACCATGAAACAGCTGCCAAGTATCACTCACTCCTCTTTTTATGTCATAGCTCGTTCCTCTTCCTCTATTCTGCAGGATTCCTTTCTCCTCCTGCTCCAGTGTGGATGAGAGGGCTCACCGGCTCAAATGCCACCACTTTTCTGAGAATGGGGAGCCATTAGTTAGGGCTGTGTTATTTCTGCCTGGTCGGTGCACTCAGGGCTACCTGTTACCACAGCGGACATCAGCAGCTTCTGAACGTATTTTAACTCCAAGTCTCAATAATATTCTACACACTCATCTGCAGCTGAACATGGCTGGCATTCATGGCTGAACATGGGCATGTGTGTACCTACGCCTGCTGTCAGTGAAATCAATGGGAGTTTTGCCATGGACTTAAAATAGAACAGGAGAAGGTGGTGGTTGGTTTATGGGGGGTTGTTTTTTCTTGTTTCTGTTTTTAATGCTCCTACTGTAATGGTAATGCTTTTTTTTAAAATTCAGTATCTTTGAACAGGTATGGATCCAGTTGCTGACATCCATGATGCTAGAGATGCTGTTAGGTTTATGTCTGAGATTTTGCTCATCTCAGGAAGCCCTGAATGTGTCCCCTCAAGAGTAACCATTTTTCAGGTGATGGGGCTGTTGATCTTAGGTACAACCCCAGTGCTAGTGGCACTGTAAACGCCATCTAATACCTTACCATTAAATGCATTGCTGAACTGATTATGTTTGCCAGGAAACAAAAGCTCAGCTCAGAGTAACAGACTCCCGCAGAAAACACAATCTCCCACACAGTATTTTGTTCAGGAGTGTGTTTCACCTTTGCTGTTATGAAATGCAACATTGCTGTCGGGGACACTATGGATTTATATAATAATGCTAGAAACTAAAAATTTAAACATATGTGAAAACTGTACAAGTGGGAATTTTACTTCACATCTGATTAATTATAGGCCAGACTATATCATCAAACAGACTTTACAACCATATCATATTGAACAATTTCATTCCCTAAAAGAGCCCAACAATTAGGAAAAAAAATCTATATAATGAATTTTAATCAATTTTAATTTCTGTTTTCACATATTTCCATCCACATGGCCTTGTTCATAATAATAATTTATCATTTGCCCAGCATCAGGGTAGACATGGTATTTTACAGAAAAACAACAAGATAGGTCCATGCTCCAAGACGCATATAGTTTAAATCATGGAGAAATCAGTATAAAATGTGATGAAGGTATTTGTGTGTTTGGGAATTCAAAAATATAAATGTAAACAATAATATGCATTTACATACTATAATATTTTATTTAGCATTTTTGGGTGGTTCATTACTTCTAAATGTAAAAATATGTTGCCATATGATCAGATCTTCCATGTAAAGATTTTCTAGGGGGAAACAGTGAGCAGGGGCTGGAATAGGTGGGCATTAGAAGAATGCATCTTTGAGGCCTTCACTCCTCAAAAGACACACATGGGCTATCTGCTGCTGTTCAAACTTCCTTTTTACGCTGGAGTATCAAGTTTTCCACATATGAAAACACCTATGTATTTTAAAGAATGACTGTCCAATGCTGAATAAGATCAATTGAAAACCAGCAATTATTTTCTCTACAAGACTCACTTATGGTTAACATCTATCAGAAATCAGCCAACTAATGACGATACCATTTGCAGGGCAGATAAGAACAGTTTGAACTTATTTATAACAATGTTTAAAGTTGTTAATATACAAGTTTACCTAAAATGTAAATATATTTAAATTGTATCCATTTCCTCCTACCCATCATAGGTCATTAGTCTTTTTAGGTTGTTAACTCTTTGTGGCAGGGAATGTGCCTTCATAGGTGTGTGTGCAATACCCAGCACACTGAGGCCCTCTAAGCTATACAGTAATATGAATATTAAATAGCTGAACTGAACACATTTGTACAGCACTTTCCTGGAACTACTGGAAAGGTAGTCATTGGTATGGAACTGGTTCTTGCTCTCAATCTGGTACTGCAAGAGGTCTGGTAACCAGAGAGAAAGTGCTCCCAAAGTGACCTTAAAAAACTGAGATTGCTAGAGGATTGTCATGAGCCTTGCAATCTTAATTCCTAAGACTCTGCTATCAGCAAGGACTCTGAGGATCTTGGACTATGGAAACAAATACAACAGATGAGGGTAAGGAAATACCCAGAAGAGTTTTTAAACAAATGTCTGATGTATTCCTTTCAATCCAATGACTTAAAAACAACTAAAAAAAATACTGTACAATTTATGTGTAAAAGTTTTAAAATAGTTAACATAATTAGGTGATATTTTCATAACATTGCTGCACACGATACACTTCATTCTTGTGTACAAAGAACATGGCAACTTGATTACCTTTCCAAATGACACTGTGGGATGTGTACAGGTGTGCTCATGCGTGCGTGTCCCCACAGATGAGACATTTTGGAATCTCTTGACTGAGCAGTTTTTAAAAAGACAGGGTCTGATCCTCTTTTTTGGAATAAAAAAACATGCAAAGCAAAATGATGCTCCAAAAGAAGGAAAATATAAATTCTGCACCCTGTCATCTCATCAAATCCCTAAAAATTTGCAAAAATTAATAGCAGCCACCAGATGTTGTTTCAGTGACAGAGGATGTTCCATATATGAAAGGTGTCTTATTTATCTATGTGGTGTAAAAGCACCCTTATTTACAGCTTCTGGAAATCCAGCAAACAATATACTGTGACTACAACATGTGGCTCAGATGTGAAAAATTTTATTATGCACAGCTCAGAGATGATGGTATAGCTATAGCAGACAGACAACAGCACGGGACAAATTTTCAGTGCCCAGCCGCTTGTCTGCAATTGCAATTGGGAAACAAAGTAAACATGTAAACACTAAAGATTATGTCCACAATTCATTTGGTAATGTAAGGATTGCATGTATATATGCAAAGCCTTAGCCTAACGGAAAATTTCAACTGTGAATGTAGATGAGTGGAAAATAAGAATGCAACCCAAAATCCCAGAAGAGATAACTCAAATAAGATAAATAAAAGGTACACAAGAGCAAACGATCACCTGACATAGTTGTGACTGTGACAGACGTTGCATTTAGTAGACAGCAGATTTATACCTGCTATGTAATACCGCTCACACAATTGCTCATGCTGTTGGAATGGATGTTACCCCAAGTAACAAAAAACAGTAGCACAGTCAAATGAAGAGGGATTGTGAGCCAGATCCTGTTTGCTCTTGAGAGCTTTTAACTCCCATTAATGGGAACTCTGTTCCTTCCTCACAGGATTGGGCCCTATATCCATAACTGATAGGACCCATTTTGTGACAGAACTGTTATGGACACAATGGTCCCATTCACCTAGACAGCACACTTTCTAGTACATACAAGTTCTAATGTATAGATACTGTCAGTAGGATATACATATCACAACTGAATTATATATATCATATGTCACTCCTCCGTCCTGCAGGTAGATCTCATAAGCTGCAATGACTCCTTCAGTAGCATCAATATCATGACTACAAAAAGCACAAGTTAAAGATATCATGGAAAGGAAATTGATTTTTTTTAAAAAGCAGCAATATCAGAATTGGACGCCACTGAGGTACTTCGTGGCGATATCATTATGATAGGCTATTACAGGTTCAGCACAGCTTTTGGCCAATATTTATAACAAACTAAGTGTCTTTGTATGTTTGAGACTGGGAATAATACTTTTCTTTTTTAAACGGTGAAAAGCAAATGTTTCCTTATAATTACAGTTAGAGATATAATCCTGAAACAGCACACATCTTTTAAACAACAAGAAAGAGTAACTGAGAAAAATACGCACATCTTAAGAACATCTGTGGGAAATTCTGGAACAAAGACTTTTAATGAAACATATTATAAAGGCTTTTTGATCTAAAGTACCTAGTATAGGGTAAAGCTTTAAGCTTTTTTGTATTCACCAAAATGAATAGATGATTCACTTCTCTATGCCAGAGAAAACTGACTGCATTGGAAGAGAATCTTGTCATATAGGAATGAGTGTATATAATGAATTACCATGCATTCTGAATGCAATGGTGCATTAATCTACAGAGAGAATACCTTAAAGCTTTTATTTCTTTACGATAAAGATTTAAGCTTGAGGCAGAGGATAACTAAAGTCTTCGGTTTAATGCAGATAGCACTCTTTGCTGTGTTAAAATCATAACTTGCTCCCCCACACCATAGAACTCATTCAGGAGGTAGGCAAAATCAATCATTTAGTTCAGGAGACCCTTTTGAATTGACTTTCATGATAAATGGAAATTTACCAGCATGTGCAAAGCACTAATGTTATTTCCCAAAGAAATGGCCAGCAAAAGGCAGAATTCCAATTTATCAACACTATGACCGCAAAGTATTGTACAATCAAAGCAGAATGTTGTATTTTCACATTCTGAGCCAATGGCAGAAGCCCACTGGCAGAAGCTGAAAACATAAGTGCAGTTGTATTTGTGCATAGGGGGCTTGATGCTGCACCCACTGAAGTCAATGGAAAAGCTTCCATTGACTTCATTTGGGAAAAAGCAGGTACACAGTTATCATAGTTACATAGACAAAGCATATTAGTACATGACACATTACGAGCTGAGCTCTTAAGTAGGCAACCCACTGTTCCTCCTGACTCCTCCCAATTTGCACCCAGGGGCCTTGACCCTCCATTTTTGAAAACTAAGTCTAAAACTAAGCCTGACATGAAATCTATTATGCTTCAATTTACATTTGTTCACCAAACCAACCCCAAACGGAAAATAAAACCTACAAATAATACAGCAGAAGTTTAACAATATATTTACTTCTGCAAAAAACTCTGAACAAGGTCTCCCCATCCTCCAAGAAAACCCTGGCTGGTAAGCCTTCTTTGTGAATTAAGCAGCAGCACAGGTCCACCTCAACTCGTGCACATGTTTGTCTCCTTCTTACGCTAAAGATACAATACAACCATAGAACAGCAATAATGACATATCCCCTTTCCTAATCCCCAGGTTAGCTGTTTATGCTGCCTGCTTTCCTTCCTGGGTTCTCCAGCTGGTGAGCTAACTACCTCATTAACTCTTTAGCCTCCCAGCCAATGCACATGCTTTCTTCTACCTTAACCGCACCCAGTGCCCACGGTGTTCTAAATGACTAGGGTGCTGGCTTCCACTCAGCCCAATTTGAAGCTGTTAAGAGCACCCTGTCACAGGCACTTAGATATTTATTTCCATAAATATGAGTATAGCTCTTCTCTGCTCTTGGAAGCCATACCTTTACTGTGTTCTCTTTTCTTGAACTGACATCTAAGTGGTGGTTTTTGGATTCTACACGTTGGTTACTAGCTTGTTGGAATATAAATAAGTTAACATGACACAGGTTTCTGTATACTAGTCAAATTTATTTAGAAGTAGCGTGCGCTTGAACAAAGGTGCTAGATTGCAAAACCAAAGTACAGTTTATAATGTATATATGAACCATACCATTTTCTGAACCTCAGCAAACCACTATGGAAGCAAATTCTAAGCCAGACCTGCTTCTGATTCTTCCCCTCCAAAACAGTATCTCAACCGAGGCATAGTTTACACCAGAAAAAGTTTGTCAGTATTGCATGTGTGCGCTGTATAGATGCAACATATACTGGCAAAAGAATGCCAGTATACCATATACCAATTCCCCAAATGAAATAAAATATGCTGGCAAAAGCACTTCTATGCCGGTGTAGCTAGTACACTAGACCTTCTGCTGTTATAAAAATGTCCAAAAAAAAAAATCACACCCCCTAACTGACATTGCTATATAGGCAAAAGTATTAAGCATAGACCTGGACTGACTTTCAGCAGTAAAAGCATCCATTCCTATAGCCCTCTCTCTATTATGATGATTCTCCTGTTCTAAATTCTGAATGTGTTTGACCATTTGGTTTTGGGAATTGGGCAATGGATTATCTTTGCTACACACTTATAGGTAGCTTTATCTACAGCTGTTCTGCAGCACAGCTGGAAGCCTGCTTGAATTCAGTGATCTGACCTCGTAAACAAGTCCCTGTTGTTTATAGTCTATCCAGCTTGACAACACTTACCATTCCCCTGACCCAGTGATATTGAATTAGGTGTCTCCGCAGCTGCTGTTAGCCTCTTTTACAGGTTCAAATACCAACCATTTATTTCCAAACTATTTTAGGACTGGTGTCCACACATGTTGCACTGATTAAACTACACTGGTTGCAGCTACCTTGTGCAGGGGCATCTTTTGCTATGGGGAAAAGGAGGCAGTTGCCTCCCTCAGACTTTGGTTTGCCTTCTTCCCAGACTTTTCATACATCTATATGTTCCATTGTGTCTTCCATGTTTTGCCCCTCATCCTCATCCTCTCTCCCCGACTGCAAGATAAAACATTATTTGTGATTATATTGTATTTGGTGGCAACTCTGTACTCCTCACCCCCAATTTTTTTTTTCTGAAAAGATGTCCCTGCCATTGTGTGGAGATTCTTAAATGGGTTTAAAAGTGTTTTTATTGATTTAGCTTAAGTTGATTCCTTACTTTAACTGATTCAACTTTTGTATGTAGACAAGGCATTAGTGTTACTTCTTTACACATTAGCCACAGAAATAATTCACAGTCTCAGGATTACTTAGGGCAAAAAAGTTATTGAAATCTCTGTCTGATTTTGAATTTTTCAAGGTAAATCAGTAATTATGTACTGAAACAACAAATAAAATCAAAAGCCAGGACATAATGGCATGGAGTCCACAAAGCTGGAAAAAAAAAAACAAATTAAACTAGCAAACTGCATATTACTGCAATCTTGATTAAAGAGTGATTCTCATGCAGGGAAGAAAAAAGAGAATATCTAAAAATACAATGTACTTTTTTAGTATCTCCTTCCATATAAATATCAATGTTTGAAGAATATGAAATTTCTCCTACAAAACCCAGCTTCTCCTGTAGCTGAACTATGCAGTTAGGGCACAAGGCCAAATTCTACTCTTGTATTAAAGTTAACGTATGAATATCAAAAGGCCAGAATTTGGCCCACAGTCCTCCTGTTTGTTATCACAGAAATTATTACTATGTTACAAATGTTATATTATTTTTTGTGGCTTACAAAGTAGGTCAAACAGCAAGAGAAAACAGATGATCAAGCCTAAGATCCCTCCCTTTTGAATGCTCTTGAATTAGCTCTTTCCTAAATTAAGAGGCAACAAAAATATTAAAAAATAAAAGACAAACTGATTAATGTGTTTCAGTACAATATGTATATTCTACAGTTTTCCTCAGGACAGGGTCCTTCTGAGGCAATACACTGCACTATTAAAAATACATTTCACTTTAAAAACAGTCAAAACAATGTAAGTTATACATCACAAAGGAGAAAAATTCTTCTGACACTAAAATTGGTCTTCCTTTGAAAGGAGACTTCAAAAATTATAACCTTGACTTTGAACATGGAAAAGGATATTATAGGAATGTCCACAATTTTTCAATCTCGTGTAAAAAAAAATATCTGTTTGGGAACATGACCACCTTTCTTTCTATGGGAGGAAGATCAACATCTACATCATGTTTTGCAGTATCCAAATTAAAAACAGACTTTTTTACCCTTGAAAGCAGCCATGCACTTCTCTGTTTCACTCCCTTGTTGTCTGGTAACTAAGTACTTGTGATTTTGCTCACCAAGCGCTTTGAGCCTCCAGAAACATCTAAGTGCATTGGTCCTGATTCTACATGAATTTACACCAGTGGAATTAGGAGTAGAACCATGGAAATAACTGATTTTTCTGTTCACTAGCAGTTCCAAACAATCAATTAATCAAGCAAAAAGAAAAAAAGATTTAATTTAAAGTCAACCAAAAACTAGAGGGAGGGTTGTTTGGGGTTTGATATGCACAAAAGTAAAAAAAACCCAAGAGTTGGGGGGAAGTTGTTTTGGATTAACAACATGTTCTGCTTTCAGGTATTTTTAATCTTTTTTAAAAATAAAAGCAAATGGCATTTACAAAACTGTTGTAGTAGTGCCGCCCCTTATACCCCAGTGGCTAAAGCACTCACCTCGGCTGTGGGAGACCTGAGTCCCACTCCCTCCCTGGCCTGATGTGGAGTAGGGATTTGAACCCTGGCTTCCCATAATCCCAAGGAAAATATTCTAGCCATTGGGCTATAGGGTATTGTGTAGGACAGGTTTCTCAATCTCTCTTGATGAAGTTATTCTACTTTGATTAAATAACTAATATTCATTAGAGCAGGAATTGGAACCTAGCTTCACCTCCCCTCGGTAAGAACCCATGCCACCAAGCTAGAGAGTCATTCTCCCTCAGTCTGGCCCAATAAATATTTAAGTATCTCATATAAAGCAGAACTTTAGTTGAAGAGACTGAGAGAATACCCCTTGGCCCAGTAGTTAAGGCAATTCACTGAAAATTGACACAAATTCACACGTTTCAGTCAACCCGCATTCACATTTTTCGGGGGGGGGGGGGGGGGTGTCCTAGCTCTAATCAGGAGTAATTTCACTAAAATTAATGCAGCACAAGCATAAAAACATTACAAGTAAAAGGAGATTCTGGCCCCAAAAGATTTTCCAGCTTTAGTTGGATTAAACTAAAAAAAGAAAAACCAAACAGAGACATTTTAACCAGTTATAAAAATCTCCTGCATTTAAATATTGAGGAAATAACAAAAAACTTTTTTTTTTTGGTAGCTATTGTATTGAATATGCCATTTTTTGGCCTTGTTGAACATGGACTTTGTCTTGGTTCAGCAACTTTTCCCTGGGATTTTGTAAAGAGAGAATGTTATTCACCAACACATTTCTCCTTTCTTTGTGATCTTCCATTATAGTGAGGCTAATCCCATAAATAAAGGCTAGTAGAAGAACAGGTCAGTGTACAGTGCTCTAATTCATATTCCACAAAGTTTTGGCAAAAACCACAACAGTCATCACTCCAGAAAATAATCAAGGTAAGAATCCAAAAGAGTGAAGGCAAATTCACCACTGGTATGAACTGATACATCTCCATAGCCTCCACTAAAGCTACATGAATTCTTCTCCCTTCAAGCTGTGCAACAACATGGTACACAGTTATTTCCCTTTGGCATTACACTGAAGGTCAATTTCTTCTCTGGATCAGTTACACTCCGCTGGGTATGGGATTTCCAGGATTTGTCTGCCCCCAGTAGTCTACACGGGTAGCGCTAAAGCATAACACCCCTCACCCTTGTGTTGTTGTTTTGTAAATCAACATTGCTGGGGTCCACTGGTAACTTTGGGTAACTTTGGTAACAAAGGGGTTACATCTATTTTTAGTCACTTGAAGTGTAAATATTTAAAAAGCATTACAACTTACACTTACAGTAAGTAACATTCACTCTGCAACATCCAAAACTAAAGTTGGAATGAGAAGAAATTATTTGATCATTCATAGCACTGGTACAAAGTCTTAAATCAAGGTGATAAGAGAGCATGTTTGATCACTGCTGTAACGGTCATTTTATGACTACTTTTACAACCTTGAAGAAACTTGATCACAAGTAATGTGTTCCAATTTCAATCAAACTAAAAAGGAAATAAGAGATTCTGCACTGAACGGACAGCAATGATAAAATAAGAGAACAATTTATTTCATATTCTTTTGATATTTAGACAGATTAGCTGGAAAAAATAAAAAACTTGGTTTATTAGTAGTAGTAGCAGCATTTGTATTACTATAGCACCTAGGAGCCCTAGTCCTGGATCAGGACCCCATTGCGCTAGGTTCTGTACAAACAGAACAAGAAAGTCCCTACCCCAAAGAGTTTACAATCTAAGTATAAGACAATAGACGGATATAAACAGACTAAAAAGGGAGTCTGACGAAACATGACACAATATTGCTAAGCATGATAGGCAGTGGTCTCAGCTCATCAGCAGCCTGACCACTGTCAATTTTTTTGTAGGTATCTCTGCAAGAGTACAGTTTTGAGGATGGATCTGAAGACACATAAGGAGGTAGCTTTGCGGCTATTTATAGGGAGTTCCTCCCAACCATGAGAAGCAGCATAAGGAGAAAGCATGCAGGTGCTTGTTGGAAAATTTAACAAGTGTGCAATGGAGGTTGGTATCATGGGAAGACTGGAGGTGGGCCCCAATCCCAATTAAGGCATCTCGGACATACTATAATTCATGTAACTTCAACTTCTCTGGCAAATATCTATATTACAGTCTTGGAAAGTAGATAGATAACTCCTGCAGAAAACAGGGATCTACTCAGTTTATCCTATGGTATTAGTTTTAGTAGTACACATTACTGCCTAACGTGGTATTTTGCTTTATACGTATACTTTAGGACAAATTTCTCTCACACACTAGCAAAAGATATTGGTTACAAATCATGAGGAAATTAGATATCTAAATAACTTTTCTTCTTCAACTAGGGGTTGGAGGCTTGACATGCCTGAGTTGCCAGTAAGAAAAAAGGGATTCTCAGATTTCTAGAATTTGCCTCACACTTACGATTTCTAAGTTTCTTGTAGAAATCTTTGAGTTGACATCTGATTTCCAGGAAATAAGGTACATGGAAGTTTATGTATTTGTAGAAAATGAAAGAATATACAGCAAACACTGAAGAAATCCAACTGAACACAAAAAGGGAGCAAACAAATGTTTATTGAGTTAAGTCAAGGACAGGACATGGCAGAATCTGAATGAGGAAAAATGATGACATAAGCTTCTTTGTCTGAAATTGCTTCAGAGTCAAAAAGCCAAAAGCGAGAGAGAGACAAAAGCAAACAAGGTACCAATGTCATTTCTAAGGGAAATGTAGTGGACCCAGTTCTGCTCTCAGTTAAACTGCTGTTAATTCAGAAAAACTCCAGTGAATTAAATGAAGCTACGCTGGGCATACAGCAGTGTAAAAGTTGGCAGGCTTTGGCTCAGAATCTTTACAGAGATGCCCTGGAATATTTGCATAGAATATTGTAGTTAAGACTGCACTCAGCATTCCGTTTTAAGCTCTCTTTTTGATTCTCCTTTATGCTAGGAAAAATCATCTCTTTTTTGGCCTGAAAAAGCTCATACTTCATCTCACAATAGAGGGTCATTTTTCTTTTAATTTTTTTAAGTTTGAAGCAAATTTGCTAAGCCATTTTTAAATTATAGAATACTAAAAATGTAATGTGTTTCTAACTTTTTTGTGGAGGGCAAGAAGATTTATATTTCACCTGTTATAACTGACTGATTGCTGGAATGAAGAGTCATTTCAGCAAGAGGTAGAAAGATCACTATGTCGAAAATGGTAAAAAGTGATTAGTTTCACACTTGAATAATGGAATCTGCAAACAAAGGCATTCATGAGTGTTCTGGATCAAGATTCATGTGTCTCAAAGACAAATGAAAAATTAAGCATTTCTTGGGTGGGCCAGGTAAAACTAGGATATGCTTTAGGGAGCACATTCATAACAGACAGCTATGTACCAAGATGATGCCTGCTGGTGAATGTAGGTATTTAACACTATGCCACATGTGCAGCCCTAGAAACCACAAGCAACCATCAAGGGTTTCCAGAGATGGACATATGACAAAGACTTGAATACCTCCACCATGCTGACCTTCCATGTTCCTTTTGTCAGATTATCCTGGACCTTGCTAAACTGCCTGCACTCAATACCCATTATCCGCCTCTCCTCATTTTCATTCACACCTCAGGGATGATCTTAACCTTCATCCTGTAAAATGCTTCATGCACACACCGCATAACAGATGTTGATAGGAAGATATACAGTTACAGAAACACTAAAGCCACTTTCTGTAGAACTTTATCTACCATTGTGTCTGCAGGAATGACAGGTATAATTCTTTGAGAATTAGTGATATTTGTGGAACAGAACAGGTACTTTTCGTTTATTTCATTACCTCTCATCAGGAAAACAACAAGCAAAATCCTGACAAAGTTTTAATTTTTGCTGTATAAGAATATGCCAAAACAACAGTTAAAATGTTAGACTGCCATGTATAATGTCAAGTAAAACAACAAATTCTTTCTAATTGTAATGTTTATTTTCTGGTACACTTAAAAAAATCTACTAGGATAATGGTTCTCTCTACTTACGATGGAAAAAATCAATTTAAGTAAAAAAAACATGTTATCTGTATAAACATTTGCTAGGGAGTGAATCAAGCCCACTAAATACAGTTTCAGATACAACCTCTACCTGATGATTATAACTGTACTAGCCTCAGAATAGATTCAATGATCTAAATTTTCTTTTCCATCTCTAACTACTCTTATATCTATGAACATACACAAGATTAAGTTGGTTTAAAAATACAGAAACCTTTTAGCGTTCTGTGCCTCTGACGCTTTCTTACTGTACCTCATTATATGGTAGGGATCCACAATTTTTTTCATTTGACTAATTAGTAACCGGGCCAGTGACACTAATTCAGTGCAGTACTTCTATGAAGCATACTCCCTCCAGGAGAAATCTGAAGCTTAATATGCAGGAAATTGGCCATGCAATTCCCATTAATGATAGGAAATGAGTATCCAATTCCCCATGCATGAGGCAAGTGTTTTAAAATTCATAATTACTAACAATGAGGAGCCAATCTCATCTCTGGTTTAACTCTACTGAAGGACATGCAGTTACATCAAGTATAAACTTAGCCCTAGGACTACTCTATGTTTATCTGGTGCTTTAAAAAAAAAAAGAATAAGTGAATGGTTATCCAGATTCTAGTCTGGTATCTCCATGCCTTATAGTGAATTCAAGAGCTCCAAATGCAATTCAAAATTTGCAAATTCTGTCATTCGGTTTCCAGAGACAAAGAGAAGTCATAGTCATTCTATATTTGCAGTTTCGTCTGAGTTCAGTGGAACTAAATCACATTAGCAAAATTACTCACATGCTTAAGTGTTTTTCAGGAACACAGGCTGAGACAGGAATCTCTGTTCTCATTCAGTGCCTTTTTTCTTGAGAGAAACTGGCTTTATCATAGTCTGTTTTGAATATTCATTTAATACAGGGCAAATAATACAGTGATTCAATAATTAAATTACAGTATTTTTTTAAATGGCATTAAGTAGGAGTTTAAGCTGCTCAGCTCCTCTTGGGAAGCTCCTGGATGGTGTACCAGTTGAAGGGAAATTGGAAGGAATATGACCAAAAAAAAAAAAAAAAGGAGACAAAATTGGTGAAAAGAGAATTGTCTGAAGTTTACTGTTAACATTTTCAGGAGTAGAAACTGACTTTTAATAAATAAAATGTATAAATTACAATTTGTTCTACCTGTCCTAACTTAGGGGACTATTTTGAAAGACAATAACTAACTTTTGTAGTGTTGTAGCCATGCTGGACCCAGGATCTGAGAGAGAGACAGAT
Organism: Emydura macquarii macquarii; assembly: GCF_026122565.2. Classification (NCBI taxonomy): domain Eukaryota; kingdom Metazoa; phylum Chordata; order Testudines; family Chelidae; genus Emydura; species Emydura macquarii. Next base: position 26,637,685 of record NW_027133034.1, read on the forward strand.
AGGTGTAGTAATATCTCTTATTAGATCATCTTCTGTTGGTGGAACGTACAAGCATCTTCTAAAGAAAAGCTCTGTACTGGTCAAAATCTACTCCACCAACCAAAGTTGGTCCAATAAAAGATACTTCCTCATCTATCTTGGCTCTCTCAATAAATAACATGATAAGTCATCCTTAGCATGGTGTTTTCAGAATATATTCTGACAATGAACTATTCCTGGCATCACACGCTCCATTATACATCTTCACCACAGCACTTGGAACACTGACAATCCAAAGGAACATACTCTATCACACTTTATTCCACTATTTCTCAGGGCTGAGGTTTTTTAACAGGAAAGACTGTGTTAACAAGATAATCTCCATATTTGCTTTACCACTTTTCTCCTTATGTCTACAACAGTTGACTGCCAGAAAGCAACTGAAAACTTGTTTTCAAAATGGGCACATAGGCAAAGGAAAACATAGGCAAAAGGAATGATCGGCAGTTGATAGTGGAAATCTTGGAATTATTTTGAAGAAAGTATTCCAGCATGAGTAATTGAAGGTATTTCAGTGGAGGGCATCAAATCTTTCAGAGCGATTCTTCCTAATTGTTTCCATCAAATAGTCCTGTTCCATCTGTTCTTATCACGGTAGTCAGAAGTTACCCCTGCTCATTTCTTTTTGTAAGGGATATTTTTGAGAAATCTGTTTTCAGGGTGTTTGATTTGTTCTGTACCTGCTCAATATCCATTGATTGCTGAAGCTTGAAACATAAGTTAACAAAATATCAGGCTATCAAGGCCACTTTTTCTGGGCTTCAGAAGAAAGTGGCAACCACTATAACTCCCACCTCTTTCCCCTATTGTTGTATTTGTATTTCTACCACTCTAAAGCAAATATTTGTAAACTCCTAAATGTACATAAATACTGTATCCATTAAAACGAACTAAAATAAGAAGTAAGGTCTCAGACTATACTGGGGATTTCACCTTTGATTTTTCATTTTCATTACAAGACACTAGAATTCTCAGAGTTTTTGGAATCGGTTTTTCACTGGGATTTCCCATTACTGATTTATTTACACCGTTGTCAATAATTGTACTAAACCGTAAGTTAAAATGACTGAGACCTAATATTAATGCAGAATTTTAAAGACTATTATTAAAAGTAATTTTTATGGCACTCATGTTCCACTACCCACTCGAATGTTCTAGGCTACTCACAATAAACCACTCAGATAAAATTAGAACGAAGTAAACAAAAAAAAAAAATTAAAAAAAAAAAAAATCACATGATACTGAAATCTCTGACAATTTAAACATCCCTTTCAAAGGCCTCTGAGGTCAAGAGATAAAGCATTCCATAGAACCATGATACCAAAAGCACAATACAACTAGCATTCAACATGCCCCAGGTACTAGAAGCCCCACTCCATTCAACATAAGAGAATGAGATAGTACCCAGGGGATTAGAAGAAAAACACTTTGTAAGACATTTACGTTTCTTAAATACATATAAAAGGAAAAAGACTTACCTTTCACAAGCTCGGACAGTCCATGCAGCAATTATCCATAAGGAGATACTAAAAACCAACAGTACAGTTCCCGGACATATTGTCATTAAAGTCTTCATTACAAAACGTGTATTGAAGTTTATCTTATTTAGTGCTCCAATGCTTCTAGATGAGGCATCTGTGAAAAGTTTGCTATGCAAAAGCATAACTCTGGCAATAAGATATAGTCTTAAGAACATTGGTATAGATAAAATAATATCCACATCAGCTGTTGTTGTGGATGGAGCATAGGAGAAGGCAAGCCGGGCTGTCCATGTGAATGTATAGTTCCCGGGTATGGGATGTATAGCACACACCAGTATTTCCAAGCAGATGAAGAAAATACGCTCGTAAGTCATGGCTATTCTCCAGTCATCTGCTCCGTTGTCCACCATGAACAACTGAAATAATAAAATGTAAGGTCTACTTTAGTAAAGGTTTAACAAACCTCTTTTTTAAAAAAAATAAAATATGCAGTAGTTGGTCATTAGCAACATTACAACTGACAACATTTTAAAAACAGAAATATATCAATACTATTTGTTAAACCGCTGTATTATGGAGTCATGGTGTAACTAAATAACTCAATACATAATTTTATTTAAGCTAGAAAGAACTTTATATATATATATATATATGTTATATGCACATACATGCACACACACACACACACACACACACACACACACGAAATTGATGTATAAGATGTTTATATAAATCTGAAATTTATTCAAATACTTATATCCTCTCCTATTTGTAATGTCTGATTAAGACCCTGCATATGCTAAGATTTCTGTGCAAGCTTAATTTTGCACACAGTGAGTAGTCCCATTTGCAACTGATGGACTGCTCATAGTACGTAAAGTTTAGAACATATGAAAGCTTTATCAGGACTGCGGCCTAAATTATGAATGGTGGCGGCATGACATGAAATTTTAGGCCCCTTTCCTGCAAAGGCTTACGCCTGTGCTTAATGCGGCATGAGTGGCCTCGATGAGTTCAGTGGGGCTGTTCACATGCTGAAAGTTAAGAGTATGAGTAAAGCCTTTGCAGGATAATGGGCCTTAGATGCTACCATTGAGGCACAAATGATATCCGACACTTCACTATGTTTAGCAACTGTCACCTCCAGAATTTACTAAATAAATAAATACCAAACAAAACAAAAAACTCTCTTTTAGAATGGGGGAAAAAAATCTTGAGTTAAAATATTTCACATCATATAAACAACCTCATGGCATCTCCTTTCTTTCATCTCCTTCCTTCCACATACAGACCTCCTATTGATTTGAATTGGAGCTATGCAAGGAAAGACTGCAGAATCAGGCCCTATGAGCAGCTATTCAAGAAGGAAAATGATCCATAACACTAGCAGTGTTTCATCAGTGGTAATGTTCCCCGAGGAGGCAGGAAAAGGAATGTCTGGTACTGTGAATGTAGTCTGAACCCAGCTGTTCACTACGTGGGCAGTGTGTAAAACTTCTTTCCATAGTTGAAAGATGAGAATCCTTCCTAACTAAGGTTTTTTTTTTTTTTAAATCAGATTAGGAATTTTTAAATTGATTTTTAAATACCACAATACATTTCTAATAGGAAGCTACAGGAGGATTATGAACATGCGAAAGATACCCTACATGATGTACAGTGCCCAGCAAACTCTTCTTCATTGGCAGTGCTGCTACAGAGCAATCTCACCTCTCTTCACCTATCAAGAGTTTAAGTGGTCCCCTGAACTTTCTGTATTAACTCTCAGAGACTGCAAACACACTGTGCCTCCTCCTAAGAATTCATTCAGCTTGCAATTTACAAAATGCCACTATTCTTTGGGTTAAGACAGTGAGAATTGTAAATTAATGCTATTACAATTGTGATAACTGCACAATTTATTTTAAAAGACTAAATGGAAGACTACAGTTTATGAACTAATTGGGGATTGAGGCGTCCATAAAATTGAAATATTCATAAAATTGAACATCTCAAAATTACAATAGGTAAAGAGCATAAGTTAATGTAATAATCATTCAACGAGCATACATAACAAATGGTTACAAATGCACATAGTTGCTGTTTCACCTATGTCCGACCTTTCAACTAACTCTATTTTCTTTTGAACACTGAGCACAGTACACTTATGGTTCTTGACCATGAGAAAGGACACTTAAGGAGACAGGGGCATTTATAGACAACCTTTCCAAGGAATGACACATCTCATACTATGGTGTTTTCACCAGAGCATAGGAAGGTCAATATTTCAACATGTCGAGTACGTGATCTCTGCTCCTTTCTCAAGTACATACACAGGTACTTAATGACCAAGGAATAAAAATGGTTCATGTCGCTGGTTGATCATAAAAATCAGGGTTCTATGGTTTAGTAAAAATGAAATCCACCTTATTTTTTAATGCAACTGTTTACTTTTTCCTTAATGCTCTTTACCTTCATCATAGATATCATTCTTATCTTTCCTTCAGTACTACAATAGAACCTCAAAGATACAAACACCTCAGGAATGGAGGCTGTTTGTAACTCTGAAATGTTCCTAACTCTGAACAAAACATTATGGTACAGTACCCTGCAGTCAATGTCTTCCAGCGGAGGTTGGGAGAGATCTCTGCAAAGGGGGCACCTGGGAGCACTGCCTGGTTTGCAAGCAGCTCCCTGCCGTATTCCTGTTTCTTAACTTTGTGCTGAACTGGGGAGGGGGGCTGCCCCACACCCTTGGCACTACAAGTCCCAGCCCTCAGTTGCCTCTCCCCAGAGCTCACCCTGTTCAGGGCACTGCTTGCCATGCTCCAGAGGCAGCACGTGGCAGAGGGTTGGTGCCAGTTGGCTGCCAGAGTCCCTCCCTCCCCTGCCCTTTTCACTCCCAGAGGTGCTGGCAGGACCCAGGAGTGCAGCCATGGGCAAAGCTTGGGCCGCATCGGTGCACAGGCTGTAGCCCTTTGAAACTCCTTCAGAGCGCAGCTGACTCCCACTCCAGCCACAACCCAAGCTTTGGCTGCAACTTTCAGTTTCTTGCAGCATGAGCAGCTTTCTTTCCCGGGCTCAGGGTGGGAGGGCCAGGGGTGTGTGAAAACAGCTTCCTCCTCCAAGTGAGGTGGGATGAGAGGGGGAGAAACAGTGCCCTTGGCTTACAGGAACAGAGCAGACCCTGGATTGTTTCTGCTCTGCACAGTGTTGGCTTTCTTTTTTTTTTTCCTCCCCTCTGCTGCTGCCTGATTGCTCACAGTACTTCCAGTTTCACAGAGTGTTTGGTTGACCAGTCAGTTCGTAACTCTGGTGTTCATATCTTTGAGGTTCTACTGTAGTGCCAACTAGTTGCGGTATGCCAAAGAAACAGCACAGACTGAATTCCACACAGACAACCTGTACTCAGAATACTGGTCAGTAGGTTACTCAAATATGCTTCCCAAATTATTTTGAAATCTTATCTACAGACTTTCTGAATAGTAAGCTCTGTGCTTTTTATGCTATATGTGGAAATGAAATTCACTAAGAAATACTGGTATGAAATCAATTTCCAATTTTTCCTTTGCCAAAGATGAGCCAATTTGCATTTAACAAATACAAAGAGCCAAACTCTCCAAAAGTAGAGGCTTAAAGACTGCAATAGAATTGAGTGTGCAAAAATGTAGTCAGAATCAAGTATTTGGTTCAAGGAATGATCAAAGGCTATTTCAGAGGCCCAACTATTTGGAGGGCCCAATTGTACAGGAAAAACAGGTAAATAATAACCTACCTGTCTGCTAAAGAGATAGGCCTCACATTTTGTGCGGTTTGAATTTGAGGAAGATAGTTAACACTTAATCTGTCTCTGGAGAATACAAATAACTGAAATGTTTATTTATAAGAGTTCAGTTATCTCAGACACAAACCAAATAAATGTTAAGCCAATCGTGTTTTAAAACTTGATGAACAAAACAACCCCCACACCTTACAGAATTCATTGATAAAGATAATAAGCAATCTCCTACTAAAAGTCTATACCTAGAGCTTCCATTGATTTCAATGAGACTACTGTGTGCTGAAAGATGGCTTTCTAAAAACAATACCTTATGTCTAACTCAATTTAAGATATGCATTTATAAAGGTAGACATTAAAATGTGATCTTAAAATTGCTCATGCAAGAAAAATGTCATTGAACCACTCAATGTAGGAAATGAAATTTTTAATATCCTTAAAATCTCAGTATGTAATACGTATTATGAGGACACCTCTATCTGTATGTCATAAGTGAAAGAATTCCATCAGTCCTACTTGAACTCTAGGTAGGGAGAAGTAGTTTCCTCAGTAATGCTTAATGGTCCCATAATCAGATTCAGTGGTTGGAAATGGAGGGAGGGGGGCATTGACCAACTCACTCTATGTGGACAATCAATAAGTGCGCCACCAACCACTATGGTCCACCAACCACAGTTCAGGAACCTCTGCTTCAGAAAAAGGTTAGTTAATGTTTCCAAGTCATATTCATGAGGTTGCCTTCCATATAGAACCTTATCTCTAGGGGCATATTGTGGATTGATTTGAGTATGGACCTGGTGACTTTGATTAATGAATTTGGCCATTGCGTTTGCATTGCACTTAAATTGAGAGGTATCTAATATGCACAGAAATTAGCATTGGATTTCATATACGTGTAACTATTATATATTACTTATATTAATTTGCATCTCCAGAATGACAATATTTGAGTTTACATATGTTTTGGTGTTGATATTCAGAAGACAGGTTTGAGGGGAAGAAAGAACAGCTAACAGCACAAGCTAAATTCTACATACAGATCCACATTTCTGCTCTCAGTTACATGTGTGCAGTGCTCTATGTACTTAACTTAGGAGTCTATTCCCCATTTAAAATTAATGAGTGATGCCTGAGCAATAAGGAGAGAACAGACTCCTACTGTAGAGCTGAATCCTGAGGTTTGTACACAGGCAAAACTCCCATCAAAATCAGTGGGAGTTTTGTCATCATATGGACTTTAAATCTGGTTACGTTCTGCATGGAATTAATCATTAGAAAGCAATTCTTCACTGTAAACCTGCTGTACTGAGCTTTCTAATATAAATAATTATTTTCCTTTCATCTGCACTTTTCAAGAGAACTTGAGAAATTTCCTTTATTTATTTATATTTATTATATATTATATTTATTATAATACATTATAAATATTATATATTATATTATAAACAATATATTATATTTATTTATAATAAATTTCCTTTAGTTTACTGTGGAATTTTATGTGAGTAAGTAATATGTGCATAGTTATCTGACTTGTATATACATTTAAACATGTAGTCTTGGGCCATATTGAAAATCTAGCCCAAATATTTCATGGCACATTTTGCAAAAGAAGGGATGTTAATCAGGATGTCCTGATCACATGACATTTAAGGTTTTGTTTTCAACTGGATAGTGACAGCATTCTTCACATTCTCTACTGAGCCGTTATTTAACACTGTTTTGTACTTTAAAACACTAAAGGTTAGAGCTTTAGCTCCATTCTTTATCCACATGAAGCATAAGAGGACAAAGATGGTTTTAACTGCTGGCTGTCCAGAATCCCAACAGGCCAATTCTGCAGTCGGCAATCACTGGGACATAGGGAAGCCTCAGTCATGCCATCTTTTCCTCAAACATACCCATTGCAGGAACCAAGAGGGGTGTAGACTCTGCAACAGTAGCTCTGTGCCTCCCAAGAATTCCTCTAGGCAAGAGGAATTGTCGAGGTTCTAGACCCAAAGGCTTTAGGGTAAAAAAAGATGTCCTAAGTAGAGCAAGATCTTGACACTTAGTGCTGTTGGGAAGATGCAATCTTTGCAAAGACTGCAATTCAGTAGTGAGTTAAGTGATTTCTGAAAGTCCATAAAACTATCATGAGATCAAAGCCGTGTTTTTTCAGCCAAAAGGAGAAAAATTTAGCACAACACAAAAGTTATATTCTCTTGTATTAAAAAGGTATATCATAAGCCAATACTGAGCATAATTTCTTCTGGTCTTGCTGGAATAATCATCACTTTTAAGCACCTCATATTTATAGTCAGTAGGGAGCTATTTATCTAGATGAATTTTACACATCTTTCAGCCAATTCACAGATTCAAATATAAAACCCTCCATTCAGGGATGCTCCGTGGATTTGTGACACTACTTGGACACATAAGCAAGTGGCTGAATTAAACTCATCCAATAAATGGTTCTTTCATCAGTGGCAGTTTTAATATAGATAATTTTATTTAATATATAATAGTATTTTTTCTTCTAATAGGTAATCTAAGTATAATTTAATACAAATGCAGGGCTCGTTTCTCCCTAATGTGGTAATAAACAGTGTAGTGAGAGGAAGTGCTTCAGGTTTCAGCTTTTGGAATGCTTCCACCAGGCTAGGGAGTTGAGGGTTCTGATCCATTAACCTACAAATCTAGGAGATGTGGAAGGGGCATTCATGAAGATGTCCTTTGCCTTTGCCCTGCTTCGACTGACCCCCGAAAGGTTCTGCTTAGCAGAAACAGAAGCCGCACAAGTTAACACTGCCACAGGCAATGATAACTTGGGCTAGCGTCTCCCGCACATGGAGAGAAGAGAACCCAGAGAGACAGATTAAGTGGAACTCCTCACTTCTGCAGGCTCACTTCTCCCCTTCAACCATGAACGCAAAGGGGATCAATGAGCCCAGTACATTTTTTTAATGATTTTACTTCTGCTATATCAAATATTTTTATTTTTGTGTTAAAATATATACTTACATATAACATGCATAAAGGGATAGCAGGATATAGTGACAAACCAAGTAGCTGCACCGAATTCATTCTCAGTATAGCTGATGAGGGATGGGGAGAAGGGGAAGCATACTTAGCTTTAAACCATGTTTCTGCCTCCCTTGATGTCAGGGGCTAGTAAGGATCACAGCAGCCCACACCTCAAGTGCAGCAGTCTAATAGCTGCTCCAGATTCTGCCAGATTGTAATGGTTCCTGAGGGACTGACAAGGATAACTGGAATGCCACACACTCTGGCCCCAACTCCTACCTGGTCCCATCCCACCATTCTACCTCTGGCCTGCTCTGAAACACCCCTACTACCAAGGAGGAAGATGGTGGCATAGAATCACCTATGCCAGCTTTACAGTGGAATCCCCAAGAGAATCCCCCAACTGTCCCTTTAAGGCAGCTTTAAGTTCCCTTGGCACCTCTGGAGAGATGCATAATACAGAGGGATAATTACATTACCCTGATGATTATACTAATAAAATACCTCCAGAACCAAAGACCAAATCTCTTCAAACAAACATCTTGTCTTCCAGACAGTAAGATATCCTCTCCAATTTTGTCACTGCACTAATCCTATCATCCCAGTCAGTAACGTTATGGAAACACTAGTTGTGGTACCATAATTCATCAGAAATGTTGGCCCCAAGAATATAAGCACTTCCATCTTCCCTGAAGGCAACTTGCCTTCTTTCCCTTTGGGAACATTGGAATGAAGTGACCATTTTGAAGGTAAACATACCTGTTAAGGAAACTAGAGGAGTGTGTGCACGGGAATGTGAGGGACAGGAGTTATAAGAAGACTGGGTGAATGTGGAGGTCAGGAGCTGGAGGAAACTGGCCAGTTCACATTGGGTGCTTTGCAATTGTCCAGAGCAGCGGTTCTCAACCTTTTCTTCCCCCGAGTACCACTTGGGAAAAAAAGGGGGGGGGACTTTTGGCAGTGGCGGGGGACTTTCGGCAGCGGCGGGTTACATGGGGGGAACAATGCCCTCTGCCGAAACCCTTCCGCCGTTTGCCCCTTTTCGGCGGCAGGGTTTCGCAAGGATGGGTGGGAGGGCACTTCCGGCGGCGCGGTACGGCTCACGTACCACCCAGCCTTCTTCGGCGTACCACCGGTTGAGAACCGCTGGTCCAGAGTGAGATAAAGCATCCAGAACATACTGGTGAATCTGGCCTTAAAAGTTAAAATAAAGGGGGGAAAAGTAAGGTTGATACTAATATATTCAATTAATTAGAAATACACGTAAAATGCTTTTTGGATTTCTTGTTTAGCGTTTATGTATGATTTGATTTTTTTTTTTAAATCCAAAGAAATTCCCAAATAAAACTGTTAATTTGGAGTTAAATTTGAGAACACAACAGTAATTTAAGGGTAAAAACATTAGAGGGATGTTGTAACTATTTTAAAAACACACATTACAAATCCAAGAAATTCCAAAGATAAGGTTAAACTTAAAAGAAATCTAAAGATACTAAGGTATAGAAATGCAGAATTAAAGCACCTTAACTCTGAACTCTCACAGCACCATGTAGGGGGGAAAAAAACAAATCAGATGTATCTTTAGAAATCAGTTTTTATCTACTCTGGGAATACACACACTATCATGTACTAAACAACTGTATTGTTATTGTACATGCTGATTACTTCACCCCTATCACACTGGTTGGCACATTGGCACAAGGCTCCACCAACTCTCCACCCAGCTATCCAAGGGAGGCAAAAACACACTAGCTCCTCAGAGTCTGCTATCCCCAATATGCCCTGAGTGTAATCTGAGTAAACCACACAGGGGAGCACACAGGGTCCTCATGGCCTTCTACTTTACTGTGCAGCTTCATAGGGCAAGTTACAGTCTTGCCATAAGGCAAGAATTTCAACAGCAGGGTCAGATAAATGAGGAAATAGAGGACACGTGATGTGTTCCTTTACATATTAAATATGGTTTTCACCCTGCACCATTCATTGTGACTGAAGCTGCTGTATCAGCATAAAGTAGCTTAATCAACAAAATCCTTACCAAACCCAAATCTACCGAGCATAAAAAAGGAAATCCCAGCCTAGTCAATCAAGCACCTCAGCTTCAAAGGTTATTGCCATTGCCTAGTTGTTGACATTTTTATTGGTGTTTAACATCAACAAAAAGTTTATCATCATTAGAATGCGTTACCTTTATCAATCCTGTCTAGTTTACATGAAGTATCCCAGGGAAAATAGGCTCTGTCTATCCTCATAGCCCATAGTTTTGCAAGAATCCTGCAATGTGTGTTTATAAATGAGACGAGACTGTAGTTAGAGCAACTAACCCCATCATTTTCCTTACCTTCAAGATAGCGATATAACTGCATTTCTTAATGTTTCAGGAAATTTCCTTTCCACAAATTGTGCATTCTGCACAGGCAGCCCAGACTAGGAAAAAGCTCATTGTCTTGCAGCCCAGGAAAACCAAAAACAAACAAACAAACTGGCAGAGAAGTGAAATTTAAAATCACTTACTGCCTGCAATACAAAGTGTTTATCTGATTTCAAACTCCTAGGTGCATTGACTAATAAATCTGACCTGAGGTTGAAAATAAAAATTGCTCAGTCTCTTCTGTTTCCTTCTAAATGTCACCAAACAGCAGCAAAAGAGAGTGGTTTGCCAGCCCTGCCCCTGAACTGCTAATTTTCTCCTCTGGCTCTGCTCAGCCAATAGTATCCCATAACACCCTTAGGCAGTGGGCACATGTCTAATTATATACGGCTACAAAATACAAATGGATAACCACACATTTTCTTATCTGACAATCAAATCTGAGATGCGGGTTGCCACTGTACAGAAATCCTTCATTTGACTTCACTGTTTCAAACCATCTCATTTGAGAGATCACAACAGAATGGAAATTGCTCATACAAAACTGGATGCAAGACATATTTAGTGCCATCTTGTGTCATTACAGCCCAGTCCTGAACAGCGGGTAATACAATGCAGTACCATCCTAGTGAAACGATCAGGAGAGTGAGCTTTTGCTACAGTAGTGACCAAGGAGAAGCTGTTCCACCATACCGCAGTCAGCCTATCCCTTGTGCACAGCCCAATTGCTTCAGCTGCATTCTACAGTCAAGAATCTGAGTCAGGTCATGCACACATGCCTTACATAGAACTACTGACCAAGGCCCAAGCATAATTCTTTCGGGCCCAGTACAGACTTGTAACACAGGACCTGGTAAAGTGTACCCATTTTCCCCCACACATGGGGGCCCTGCTACTGACTGCAATGAAAATTCTATATGCAGAGCACTCAAAGGATCAGGCCTTTAGTGGATCATAATGCCTTTTGAAAAAGAAAGTGCGAATGCCCCAGACTGATGGCGCTGTAACGTAAAAGGGCAATACAATTCCCACCAGTTTATGCACTTTCACAAATGCAAACCTCACTCTGTGGTAACGTTTTGCTATGACACACCTCAGACACACGTTGGTATGCAGCCGATAGCTACTCCCATAACGGGATTAAACTAACATAGGTGATCTTCAAAAACAGCCTCTGAAGTATTGCCAGTGAATGCTGTTTGATGGCTAACTATAAAATTTACAAGTGCAAATTATTATTTCTATTTTTTATTTGAATGTCACTAGGTGTGTTAGGCCATGTCCAGACATATATGAACACATAACCTTTGTCCTGAACTGTTACAATCTGAGATGTGGGTTCTGCACATGCAAAATTTGTGGGGGCATTTTAGAGATTGGGTCAAGGCCACTTTGCAAGATTGGGACTACGGTGTTAATACAAGATGACTTAATACCAGGCTGTAAACACACAAATAGGCTCCTCATTGATTTACTTACCTGAAAGTACCATTGTCTTCCTTTCAGAGAATAGCATTCATTATCTGAAGCACATTTATATGTTTGATAAGAGAGTAAAGTTGAAGCATTAGCTTACCATTGTAGTCAAATATATCACATACATTGGTCAAAAGTATGTAAAGACTGCCTAAGGTAGTGTTACGTGAGAGACATCATAATGTTGGAGGCTTGAACATAACACCACTCTAGTGCTTCATGAAGGTTTTCAACATTAAGGCCTGGCTTGATAAAGCCCTGGCTGGGATGATTTAGTTGGGGTTGGCCCTGCTTTGAGCAGGGGGTTGGACTAGATGACCTCCTGAGGTCCTTTCCAGCCCTAATCTTCTATGATTCTATCACATTATTAGAATGCTTCCTAACACTGACCTACATAGCCCAGTAATACAATATCACTTTTGCATTGCAACATTATGTTGTGGGGATGCAGTGTTGTGCCATATGCCATACAGATCAGTTACACTGAGCTATGCTGTACACATGCTTCTTGACTATGGCAAATAACACAGACATTCATGACAGTATTATCTTATTGCATGTCTCAGTCTCAGTGTCATATTGCAGCCAAAAAAGTATTTGTTTGACATGCCTCTCATTTCACTGGCATATGTGTGGGCTGAGCACGGGATGGGAGCCATGAAATACTGAGTTCCAGTCATAGCTCTCACACCAATTTCTTCCTTGGCCTTGGACAAATGATTTAAACTCTTTGCCTCAGTTTTCCCATCTGTGAGGTGGGGGATAATAATTATAATTATTTAATTCACAAAAGCATTGAGGGGATTCATTAACATTTCGAGTCACTTTGACAGTGAAAAGCACAATGTAAATAATAATGTACTCAGACAGGTTCTTTTTCTTACTTCACACATACACACACGCACACCCTATCATGAACTGTGGCGATATGGGGGTTAAATCTTTAACTGCTCATGAAAGACATGCAGCTACCACTTAAATAGTTCAAATTGTAACTTAAAAGCAAAAATCTGTTCCAAAATTCTGTTTGACAGGTGACAGCCTACACACTTCATAGCTCAGCAGACCAAATACAAAGTCCCATTCAGAAATATTTATTACATACTGCAGATGAGAAAATTAAAAGGTGGCTCTATTTTAAAAAGTTACTCTGTAAAAGTGTCATTGTGGAGTTGTATATTTGTGTCTCCCACTTATTTACATAGCAAACATGCTCATTATACTAATACAAAATTCCTACTGCCCCCTCAAGTCCTGGAAACCTAGGCTCTGAGAGTCAAGCTGGGTTTATTCCTTCTTAAGCATGATCATCAGTAATTAATGTTCTGCAGGCCAAATTACAGCTTCAGTTACACCTGTGAAACACCTTTGTTTTCTGGTTATACCCCCCAGTGACACCTGTGCTGTCCTAATGCCCTCAGTGGGTTTGCTCAGGTGTAACTGATTGGAACTTAGTAAACAATTCTGCTGATGATGCACAAGGGATAAACTTCAGCTCACTATGTGGGCTCTGAGGTGTTAACACAAGTAGAATTTTTTTTTTCACTTAAGTCATCAGATATGGCTCTGAATACATGAAAAGCAGATCTGTAGTATAAGGTGCCATTTTTATAGTTATTTTTTCAGATTATATCTTCTTTTTAAGAGATAGAAAGATGCAGAAAAATATAAATCGATTCTTAATAAAAATATTTAAAATAAGGAAATCTAATAGCTTTTTAAATATAAATACATGTTGCTGCTTTAAACTAAAAAGTCATGTTGGACATAGTTCCTGGTCTTAATCCACGTGGAGCAGAGTCAGCAGTGCTGAAAGTTATTCATAGGAAGAATGGGGTACTCCTTCAATAAGGATTCAGTCCTGCAAGGTGCTGAGCGCTCAGAACTTCACCAAATAAATGGGAGCTGAGATAACTCTGCACATTGTGGGAGGCACTCAGCACTGTATGTCTCACCACACCTTTCATTACCAGGCCTTGAATGAACACCTAACTTGTTTCCCTTTCTTTTCTTTAGAATGACATTTTTTAAAAAGTAAATAAAAATGTATTTTTATTGAGGGTCTAAGTTTGACACTGATCAAAGAGGACAATTACAGGGATTGTTTTAGTGAAGAGTAACATAGAAGTGTGTCATATACTTAACAGCAATATTAAAAGGGGCATACACATGCTAGATACATAATATAAAACTCAAACTATCAGTATCTTCAGCTGTAAAAGTATAGTTTAAAATAGATTGAGCCTAAGTGACAGCAAGTGCTTCAGGTTTTCCTATTCTATTTAACATAAGAACTCTTTCTAAGCCAGAAATATATTGTATAAAAATCAAGTGTAACCTAATGGCAACTATGAAATAGCAATTTATTTAAATAAATCTTCCAAAATTAATGTAATTTGACAAAGCTGACATATGTATTCACAGTGAAAATACATAAGCCACTAAAAGTAAAATTGTTAAATATTGCATATACCAAATTTTCAGAACAGAAATCTTTTCTGATTTAACTTTCAAACATAATAGATTTCATAACATTTAAAAAAATTAAATACTATTAAAACAAATAGCATTTGATATCAAATACTGATTTTCTCTGTTTTGTCATGACCTGTATCTCTTCTCTTTTCAACAGAACAGAGTTATACTTCACCTGGTTAAAAAATGTTTTTTTCTACCCCAAAACAATATTAAAAACAGACTAAAAGCTAAATAAGGAAAGCATTGTACATATAAGTGCATTAGCCAATGCATCCAACTTATCCAAAACCAAATTACCAAATTAATTATAGCACATCTTCTCTAATACCTCTTCTGTTAGAGGCAACTTAAATTTTATTGAAGATGAGCTACACAAGCCCAAAATATTTAAACGATTCATCTTTTAGTATGGGAGTGAGAAAATGGATTGAATTATATTGGTAGTGAGGGTTAATGGTACTGAATAAAGTTGAACAGAAGCTTCCACATTCTGTCAATGTTCTTGAATCCTACACACCATCACTGCTATTCCTGTTCTCGCCCCTTGTCAAATTGATTACAAAAATATATGTAAAATCATATTCAAAGGCCAGGTCTAACAGGTCTGTTAGTAGAACATAGATTCCATAAATCAAATCACAGAAACGTACTCTACATTTGTTGGGCCTGACTCCCGTTTCATTTAAACTATTGTAAAACAGAAAAATTTGCACTGAAGTGAATTAGAGCTGATTCAGGCCTATTGTCTATAATTGCATGGTAGACAGCATAAAAATTTTAAAGGTATCTTATGGGCCAGAGCCCCAGCTGGTGTAAATTGTCATAGTTCCACTGAGTGCAATTGAGCACGAACAATTGACACAAGTAGAGGATCTGACCCTCAGCTTCCAAACTGTTTTGCTTCCAACTTGTGTAATAATTAATATTCTTGCCAGTTGTTCATACTGTGGTAAGTAGTAATTACAGTAGGTTGGCCATCATTATTATGAGAGCCACACATAAAAGAAATTCAAATAGTGCACTTGGGTGAACAAGGCTAGATGTTTTTCTAATCATTCATTTGCTCAGTGGTCCATTGGTGTGATAAAAGAAACTGTCGCAGATGAGCATTCTTGAACGTAAGCTTATTAGATCTCAGAACTCATGTTCAATCAATATTAGTTGGAAGCCCAGATCAGGTTACGTTGTTTCCTTCCATCTGTGGAATTACAAAAATTCAGACAAGATGCCTTAGGCTGGAGCTGTGATAGAAATGCTAAATTCGGGCAGGATGTCTTAGAACTACAATAGAAATGCAAAATCATTGACCTATGTTGTAAGACGTTAACTACCTTTGTAACAGCACCCAGCCATACGCTGTCAGATAAATAACAAGTGACTATATGTGACTTGGGACTCACTGGCACCAAAAGAATCACCGGGGCATGCTGGCACCATGAGACCCCCCCACTGTGTGTTATAAGTACCCTATGTGCAGTAAATGACCTGTTAAGTATCAGAAACTCCACTACACGATCTGTATGTAAAAAGGAATCTTAAAAAACCTATATAAGCCATCTGTATTTTGTACCAAGGTGAAGTTCCAGAGATCAGCACAGGGACGTGCTGTCTGGGCTTCCCTATAGCTATAGCTTCCTGTGTGTATGTCACAATTAAAGTTCTGCTCGATCCAACCCTAAAAGAGAAGCTGCGTGATCTTTTCCATGACACATCTCATCAGTCCCTCTTTTTTATAATATGGATAACAGTGGTCCGATTTTCAGAGGTGTTGAGAACCTACAATTTCCATTAAAGGCAATAGGAGACATGGGTGCTTGATATCTCTGAAAAATCAAACTACATCTTGACTCATGTAGAAAGAGGAAGATGATTAGATTGGATGGAACACTTAAAATACATACACATCAGGCTTTAAATAACCATTAAATACTCAATTGTGTTGATTTAACAAACTAAAGGAAATAATCTATTCAACCTGCACTAAGGATCTCTTGTTTGTAATGTGGATTTCTATTACGTAGTTAGCACATAGTTTCTGCATACGTGCAGAAACTCTACTAGTAGTAGGGGAATTTCCAAACACAGACATGCAATAGTCACGGTGTGGATCAGAAAGGAGAAATTTGCCTTGTGATCAGTTTTGTGACAGTAAAGCCTGATCCAAAGCCCACTGAAGTAAATGAAAATATTCCCATTTACTGCAATGGGCTTTGTTAATCATTAGAACATGGTTTTTGGTTCTTCATCTTCCTATTCAACAGACCTGCTCCTTGTGTTTAATCATATTTTCTTATTTGCCTAACTGAAATAAGTTTTTTCTACATTTTATTTCTGTTAGCGCTGCAGAGCCAATATATCTAAGGTGAGCTGGACTCTAGTCTTTCTGACACAATGTCAACAGAAATGTTTACTAAAATTCAGCTACAGAACTAATGAGATACGCATGTATAACTCCACTAAAGGCAGTAGGGTTGCTTAGATATAAATGAAGGCACCATTTAGCTAGCAGAATAATTATTAATTGTAATTATGTTTAAAAAAATGAAAAAAATCCAACTTTACATGTAGTGAATGCAACATTTTCACTGAGGGAGTTCCCATTGACTCCAGTAAGTACCCTGAGTTCATCACAGGAAATAAGTTGGTCTAGTGTTTATTATAATAGCGCATTCTTAATAACTAAATCTCCCCATATGTTTCCTACTGTTGTGTGTTCCAATCTGCATATTTTGGGGAGCGGAAGGGAGAAAGAGAACCTCTGGATTCCTTTATTTATTGTCCCACCATCACCTTTGGGTTCCAGAGTGTAATGACTTTCCCTGTAATTGATGAGAACTGAATGTAGCTCATTGCAGAGCCCATCAACTCCGCCATGACTTCTAGTCAAGAATCACTTAAGAACAGTGCAAGGCACTTCCTCTTCCTCTCTGAGGAACCAAAAAAGTCAGTCCCCCTACATGTCTTGGTAGTGATGGATTAAGTCCTGGAAATGAAAATGAATGCCAGTGGGCCAGCTATGGCTTTGAAATTTTATTATGGTTTGTACTTCACTATTTTAAAGCTCACTGGAGTCCTGTAGACTTTCACCAGGACTTTTGCCTCAATATGGCCTGAAGGTCCAGTCTTATGAGGTGCTAAGAAACTTCAGCTATTCAAGGGCTGCCGATCTTGATTCAGTTCTACTGGCATAATTTTTACTTTCTATGCCAGCAACGGCAGCTTTATCCTAGAGGGAGTCACTTCTGGAGAAAGGCATGTGGTGGTTATTCAAGGAAGGGCTGCTTTCACTTGGGTTCTGTAGAAGTCCCAATAGTAATGATGCCCTGATGATGGCACTGAATTAGTATATACATGGAACATGCCCCACCCTAGCCAATGCCATACTGGCCAGCTCCAGATCTTTTGTGAAATAGGGATTATGGACACGTTATGCCACTGTGTCCTCCCTCCTTGGGGTTTTTTTGTGTGATTAAAAAAAACAGTCACCAGAGACCTGCTGTTCTGGATTATGTAAGAAGAGGCCAGTGTAACCCTGAGCTGCATCTAGATCTATGAGAAAAGAAGGCAATCCCACCTCCAGTTATATCAGAGTTACATGTCTAATTTTTCATTCACTGCTATGAAAATTTTCCCTGCACAAATTATGAATCTCAACAACAAACTCAAGTGGATGGAGGTGGAGTAGAACAACATTATGTTCTCTATCTCGGAAGAACATGTTTTAATCATGTTATATATTGCTGTTTAAATTATGTAAAGGAGTATGTGGCAACAGTCTGTGTATACATAGATGAGTGCCTTACATGTTGTATATGGGGTGCCTTTTACATTTTTGTAATAAATAAGTAGTCCCAAGAATACAATCAGCAAAAACTAACAATAATTCCTTTTCAGTGTATCCTATTTATTTGTGTATTTTAGAACCAAGCAGCAGCAGAAAGAAACAGACCAAAAATTTTCATGTTACCCTTTTTCCTTACTTTATCAGATTCTATATGAGACACACTGAACTATCTGACTGCTCTGTGATGTAAAAAAATACAGTGATTCAATGCCAAATTACATATCCTAATTCTTGACATGGTTGACACTATGCTAACTGTAACTGACAGGGCAACTTTTGCCATTCTAGTATTCTTACTTTTAGCTGTCTCATTCCTCAAATGAGACAGGAACAATGAAATTCATCTGAGCGATTTCCTTTTCCTCAAAACTTTCAATCAAATGCTCAGAGAGAAAAAAACCCTAATTTTACAGTGTTACTGATGAGCTACAAAGATCTGCTCTGAAATCAGAAGCCCTCTAGCCCTAAGCATAGTGTTACAGGAAATTCAGCTAATGTGCTTTTCATTTACTTTGTGCTGAATCAATGTTGAATAAAAATTCCTGTCCCCCTCCCCCCACAAATTTCCCAATTTCTTGTTGTTGGCTTCTGCCTATATTGGTCTTCCTGCCACATGCACTTATGCTGTGCATGCATGACAGGTCTAGAAAAGCCAACAATCCCATTTTGTGGCAAACCAACAGCAACAGACATAATTAATTTGTGGTGCAGCTCTGTACACCCAGAGAGCAATCATATACTACCATTCCATTTTATTAATAATGTAAGAACTCTATGTGTGCTGAACCTTTATAAGTAAAACACTGCTAAATGATGTGTAGTATGTAGTGTATACCAGAAATCAAAGGGATTATTTCTTATTTCATTCAATATGTACGAAGGTGGAAACATTTAAAATATTAGAGTTAAACTTATTCCAGCTTTATTTTTCTAAAATGGAAGGAGAAATCAAAATTGCCTCAATCATCATAATCAACGTCTATGGGCTCTCTCAGGATGCATTATTTTCATTCATTCACTCTTTCTTCACAGTTTTCTTGGGTTTATAACTTATAGAAGTAAACGTTCTATTTAAACTAAAAGTCCATATAGAAAATATTACCCCGCTAATTATTATGTATAATCATAAAAGTAAATCACTAGAGTTTCTGTCTCCCTTATATGGGTTCCCAGTTCTTCAGTGGGATATTAGATAAACCTTAGAATGATGGGCCACTAGTTAGTCATTGGGCAATAAAAATTAATCTTACTAATCTCACCCTGTCTGTCTCAAGAACTTCCTTAGCAGACTTTTGCAGTCAAGGAAGTACCTACCCTGTGTCAGGATCCTGGGGACCGCATAGAGTATGCTTTCCCAATGGAGACATACGTTCTCTTCAAAACAGTTTCTTTGAAGAACCCAGAAAGCTTATGGAGCCAAAAGCCACAGTGCCTTCTTTTGCCTGCATAGGGACTCTAATGCATATTTCATAATCCCAAATAAAATGTTTTCATGGCATTATGGGTATGATAAAAACCAAACAAATGAAGAAAACTCAGAGATAAGGCTGTCTACATCCTTGATTCCTGACGTTCTTGTCTTGTTCACAAAGACATAAACTAAGAATAAAGTATGATTTAAAATGTCCTGGATCCTGCGGATTTGTGCTAGTTTTAGCATAAGTTAGAATGCCAAATGTAATAAATTACTGTAATAGATCTCTCTTTACCCACTGAGAGTTTAAAAATAAAAACTGTACAACACTAATCTTATTTGTATAGTACACTAACACAATCACTGAAAGTCTATTTCAACAATGTATTCGTTTAAAAAAAAAAAAAAAAAAAAAGCACTTTACAAAAGATTGCAAAATATCCAAACATCATCCTCTTCCTAATATTCTAGAAATATAGTATTTGGAAAGCCTTGACCTATGTACATTTATTGGAGCATAAAAATGAATTTGTTTTGCTAATGGGTTTAGAATGCAAGACTTAATGTGCCTTCAAAAATCATAAATTTCTGTTCAGTTAATATCAAAAGCCAATAAAAATGTCATTTAAACCGTGCATTTCCTGAAACATTTTGAAATGGAAACTGAAAATTCTTTATAAATGATGTTTACATATAGCTTCTGTTTAGAACAACAAGACAGTTTCATAGCCAACCATTGCCAAAAGAATTTCCAATATATGGAGCTGTCTGTGGTGCTGAAAGAGAATAAACCAACGTATGGCACGAGGAACTGATGCTCTTCTGCATTCTCACTATTGAGTATAGGGTCGAACAAAATAACCTAACACGTCTCAGCCCAACCAAGACTGTATTATAAAATTTCCTCCATAAAAAACCTTGTAAAGGAACCTCATAATTCTATTAAAAACTATTTACCAAACATTCTTAAAATACGATCCTTGTCAAGTCTGGACAGGCAAGCTGCAGAGTTTGGCTATACTGCCAATTTGACAGCTTTCCTATCAGGATACATCAGAAGAGACATTTAAATTGGTATCACATAGTCACCTACAATATAGGGAAGGACTGCACCACACATTGTTCAGACTTCCCATTGGCAGCAGCTCAAGGGAGTAGATCATAGAAAAATCAAGAAGAAATTTTTATTCCAGCTAGTAAGGATTTTAGGTCATCAGGTGCCTTCAAGAGTAACTTCTGGGAGCAGACACAATCTCTAAACTTTCATCGTTTGTCTCAAAATACTCTGCGTCATGTTTTGTAGAACAAATGCCTCTTATTTCTAAGTACAGGTAGCGCTGCTTCCCTCATAAAATTTGTCACTCTACAAACAGAGAATATTGATATTCTTCCATTCCCCAGAATATTGTTTGCTATCTCAGCAAATTCCTGTTAATTTGCACTGTACTGATGAGCACAGATTCTCATATGAGGATTAGAATGGAATCAATGCTCAAACACAGATTAAGTTAATAACAAATAGCGAGATGAAACAAAAAATCTCCAGACCCCCCCTCGAAAAAACAATAAAATCTTCCCTGTCAAGTATTCTATATCTCTATGGACATGATCTTGTAGTCCTCAATCAAGATAGCTCCCTGTTAGCTTCAATGAGAGTTTAAGGACTGCAGAATTTGGTACTATAAATGTCCCTTCAGAAAACAGATGGCTAAAAACTGATCTTCTTTAAATCTACTGTTAGTAGGATTATGCAATATTTTTCATGGGACAATAACCTAAAGAATAGATTTTACAATTTCTGTTACAAGCCAAAATATTTAAATTGTGTCTATTGAATTCAGACCTGAAGTTTAACATTCTTTTATAGCCCTAGTTATTATTTGCTACTTATACGGCTGTTTATGTTGCTTTGTGTGTTTTTTACAGAAAGGTGAATAAAAGGTTTTAAGTAGATTGTCTTTAAATCGGTAGGATATTTAATGTTGTCAGCTTAAAGGTGGGTGTAGTGCCCTTTCCCATGTTCTTGAAAAGAGATCTCCTTCTTCATTGTCCAGGTGAACTGAGCCCTGAAGATCTGCAGTTTATCCAGAACCCTGCAATGTCTATTGACAGTCTGCAGTACCTTCCTGATGGAAAGAAATTATATCACTATTGTGCAACTAGGTATAATTTTAGTTTTAATGCTATCAGGCAATGTTAAACTATATGAACTTTGATTAAGCTAGTGGATGGTGTTACTCATTCAATATAATCTCATTTACTGGGAAGCTCTCTAAGAGGGCCACTAAACCCAGAAGAACTCACTGAAATGCAACCAAAGTTGCATTTTTATTATTGACCAGAAAAACAAAGCAGTCACTAGGGTTACCAGCACTGTATTTAAAAAATAAGGGACTGTTTTCTTAGCACTCTCACCCCCCTCCTCCCGATATTATTATTATCATCATCATCATTATTAATAAGCGGTACTCAACTACATTCACCAGGAATATTTCTTGCTGCTTTTTACAGCACTCAGCAACTCCCGATTTTATTGTACAGATATGGAAAAAATAAGGGACATCCCTTGTAATAAGGGACTGTTGGCAACAAAAAGCCTTTGATTTCATATATATTAGCTGAAGAACGGAAGTCATGGGTTATTTTATGTTATCTTTTGTTAATAACTGGAGAAGACACATGCAGGAAGATGCACAGACTCTAGCTTTACTACTAGCTTTAGCAATTATTATTTGCAGAAATTTAGCGGACAAATATAAATCACTGATCTTTCTAAACAAATTAGAACAAATCAAAATCCTAGGACAAAATCAATAATATATATTTTTGGATCTGTTGTAGACTACTAGAGTTCACTTACCAGTACAATAGTAGGTACATTTCTCTACAAAACATTAACTTCTCCAAACTTCAGAAATCTTCAGGCTGGTTTTTTATTATTATTTATTTTGGTCTGGGTCATGAGTTGGTTTTTTTTGGAGGTGGGCAATAATCAAAACTATGTCATGGTGATTGTTTAATGAACAAATGTTTGGGTAATTTTTATTTTTGTTTTATTGTAGGTTGGAGAGTTAACTCAAAATTTTCAAACTGATGTATACATAGATAAAACTATTTAATTATCTGGAAGTTTCTTTATAATTTTCAATTTAAAGTTTCATAACAGAATTGCATACAGCAACTGAAATATCTAGGGAGGTTGATTTAAATTAAGAGTTTACGTAACACACTTCTACAATTTTCATTATGAGAAACACTGGGGGAAAAAACAGCTTACAAAAGTATTAACATATATATGTTTTCTATTCTTCTTAAGTCCTCCTTATATTAACATTTCCAAAGAAACTACTCAAGAAGAATTAAGTTAACCGGTTTCCTAGATCTATGATCTTTGTGCAAAGAAACTACAGCACAATCCAGAAATGGGAGTTTTTCATGTATGAAAACTGCAGGATCAGGGTCCTATTTTGCAAACGGTCTTGGATAAAACAGTATTCTTTTACTCTAATATTAGCAGGTAGGAGCCTATACCTACTCTTATATAACAGCTATGTTACAGAGTGACACAGTGGGTGAGGCAATATCTTTTATTGGACCAACTTTGTTGTAGCTCAGAAACTTGTCTCTTGCACCAACAGAAGTTGGTCCATCCACCTTGTCTCTCTAATATCCTGGGACCAACACAGCTGCAACAACTATATTATAGTTCCTTCACAAGTGTTCCATTTTTCTTTGTGTTAATTGATACAACAGGAAAATGTTTCTTTGTCCTTGAAAATATTCATTACTGCCTTAAGTCACAAGTTCTCCATAGTAAGAAATAACAGTAGCATTATATGTATCTAGGAATAAAACATCAAGGAAAAATTAATGTAGAGATTGTCCCTACTTGATTACAAGCCCAGTCCTTCACTCCTTAGCTGAACAAAATCCCAACTGAAAACTTGATTTAGTTATGGAAGGAAGTCTGCATGTCCTGAAAAGTTATGTTTTTAACACTAATAAAGGCAACCCTTAGTTGACCATTACATTTTTCTCATATTTCTTTATTAGATACCTATAATTTCTGTGGCATTAAAAACATCGGTTTACAATTTAAATGTTCTATGGCTTGTTTTATTTATCTTTTTTGTTTCCAACTATTGTGTTATCTTCGGTGTTTAGGACAATATGGTGAAGACTTCACATCTAGAGGTGACTGAAATCGCCTTACAATTAATCATGTGATCTAATGAGGCTGTATGGATCAGCATAACATAGCTCTACGTTCTGGGCTAAAAACTTCTCCTTACAGCATAAAATAACAAGTGTACAAAGAATGCTCTATTAAGTCATTTAGGGGAAGTGATTATATAACATGTTACAGACAGCAGTTTTATAACTTCTAGTAAGCATATCAATTTATTGTATTTCATTTCTTTAAGAACCCTTTCAAATAGATTCAGTAAACTTCAGCAGAAACAAAGTGATTTTTTTCTGAAATACTGGGAAAAAAAGTAATTACTCACCAAAGAATGCCTTTTGAAAACTGAGTCTTTTCATTACGGTACTTTCAATGTTTGGTAGTTTATAAAGTGAAACATTACCTGAATTTCCCTTGCGTGGTATACAATAATAAGACCAAGCAGAATAATCGTGGAGAGGCTAATAAGGCATTTTAGAGCTAATGAATACAGCGACTCCTGCAACAGAAAAATATTTGAGTGTCCATGAAAAGATATACACCTTTATAAAAAGACTTTTTTGTCCTTCAGCCTGCTGTACTGTTAGGGGGAAATCTATCTTGCATAACAAAGACCAGGATTAAGGACTTGATTTCTCTTTTAAGGATGAAGAACGGCTGCCCTAAATCAAGAGATTTACTTGTCATTGCTTCAGCAGCTGGTCCAGTATTGGTGAGGCAGCCAGCACTGGGGACCCAACTAACTCTAGGGATTGCTAATGGGATGGGAAGCTTCCGCTCCAAGAAGAAACAAAGTTTCTCTCAAGTCTATGGCATTAGGCAAATCCAAAGAAACTGACCCCGGTTGTCAGAATGAAGATTTGATCATGGTCATGCAAACCGCTGACTCAGAGCGCACAGTTTTCTTTTCAATTTGTTCCCAAATCCCTTCTCTCCCTCCTCTTTCTTTCCCTCCCGGGTCCGTAGCGCGTTTAGCAAAGGAGCAGCGTCTAACGTGCACCGGTGCCACTGGCAGGTGGGATTGGCCGCCGGATGCAACTTAATGTAGAAAGTATCTGCAGGGGCACGCGCTGCCAGGGAACCGTTCTGCCGGGAGAAAGACGGACAGACGGACAGCTCAACCAGCTGGCTGGTACCTGGGAGAGTGAGCAAAGGCAGCAGGGGGGCGGGCTGGGTAGGCAGCTGGTGCCTGGGAGAAAGCAAGCCCGGCAGGAGGAAGAGAGGGCCGCGGCTAGCCGGTGGGAAAGGAGGAGAGCGGAGAGGTACCTTGGTGTAGGCTCCCCAGGACAGCTCGGTCTCGATGACCATCACCACGATGCCGAACATGCCGAAGATGAGCGCGTAGTCGCTGAGTCGCTTGCGCTTCTCGAAGAGCGCCCGGCGGTGCCCCAGCTTGTACCCGATGTTCTGGTTCTTCTTCTTGCTCGACTTGCTGCCGCTGTTGTTCTGGCTGCTGCCGCCGGCGCTGCCCCCGGGGCCGGGGCCGTGAAGCGCCAGGTTATTGGAGTTGTTGTGCTCGGGCTTGGACACCACGATCTCCGGAGTGGCGGCGGCTCCGGGGCTGGCGAGCGGGGGCTGCAGCGGCTGGGACTCGGAGTCCAGTTCCTGCAGGTTCCTGCGGGACGAGCTCAGGTGGCTGAGCGGCCGCATGACGCCGCCGTTGTACCTGCAGCTGCTCATGGCTATTTCGGTGAAGGGGTTGCTCTCCCGGCGCTGCTGGGGCTGCTGCTGCTGGTGGTGGTGGTGGTGGGTGCTGCCGCTGCTGACACTGCTGCTGGGGCTGGCTGCCTGCTGCTGCTGCAGGCTATGGCACTGGTGGTACTGGGGGTGGTGGTGGTGGTGGTAGTGGTGGGGCTGCCTGGACGAACCGGCATGGCTAGAGGGGGTCAGCTCGCTCACGTTCAGCTGGCTGCCCTGCCTGGAGGAGGCGGCGGAGGAGGAGAGCGGCGAGGAGTGGGTCCTGAAAGCGCCCGACAGGGGCGAGGAAGTGCGGAGCAGCAGCGGCAGGTTATCCCCTGCCGCCGCCGCCGCAGCGCGGGAGTAGGTGCAGTTGTTGCACTGGAGGCATGGGCTGTGCTGCTGGAGCAGGCTCTGCTTGTCCTGGCTCTGCTGCTGCTGGCAATGCAGGTGCGGGCGCTGCTGCTGCTGCTGCTCTGAGCAGAAGCCCGGCTGGAACTGCAGCGGCGTTTCCATGTCAGAGCTGTTAAAGCTGCAGGAGGACCAGGCGGTGGTGCACCCTGCGCAATGCGTTATGGTCGGCAGCGGCGACTCCGGCCGCCGCCACGAAGGGCCCATCCCGGCGCCCGTAGAATCCAGCCGGCGAGTCCGATTGGTCGGGCGGACCAAAACAACGGGCATGACGTCACCTGGAGGACGGGAAAGCTGCGGAGTGAGGCGAGGCGTGAGGGAGGGGGAGGGGGAGGCACGGGGAGAATCCCGGGAGCAGCTGCCGCTGTCAGCGAGCGCGCGAGCCCCGCCCCGCCCCGCCCGGGGAATTCCACCTTCCCTGCAGTGCACGCGGGGCGCGGGGGAGCCGTGCTGCAAGAGCTGCTCCGCCAGGTAAGGGTCTGTCCGCCTTCTCCCACCGGGGATCGTCAGAGCAATACCCAGGCACCGCGCTAAACCGTCATCAATCATAACCACACTCGCCCTCCTGATCAATATGCCGCCCGCCTAGAGCCTCCCGCGCTGCGCGTCCCGGGTCTCAAACCCTGGGCGAGCACTGCCGCCTTGCTGGCAGCGTGCAGCGCATTCAGTAGCCCAGCGCTGGGGCGGGGGTCCTATTCTGCCTGCAATCCTGTTACGATACCTTTGGCCCGACAAATGCTGCCTGGTCGGGTCAGATATCTCTGCCCTGCTGCTGCCTGCCTCCTTTAAGCTGCAGAGTATTCCTCATTCCACCCCGCTCCTGGCCGCCACCGGGGGGTTGGCATCGTGGTAACTTGTTAGCAAAAGGTGCAGGTATGAGACCAACAGTTTGACAGGTGACAGGGTTAGTTTCAATAGGATCCAAATGCGGTCCCGGTGCTAGCCCGGCTGCAGCGCACTTGGCTTCGTGGGGGGAAGGGCCGCAGGCAGGAATTTGCCCCTGCCCGGGCAGTTCTTCTGGGGGGAGCTTTGAGCGGATTGCTCGGTTTGATTCAGGAAATCCCGGCACAGGCGGCGACCGTGCCCTGCCGGTGCATGGCGGGTCTCCTCCGGCGGCAGCCGTGAAAAGCTTTCCGCTGGCGGGGTGAATTGTGGAGCCAAGGACGCGTGGCTGTGTCTGATGGGGAACTGGGATCGACCAACCATTAGCTCTAGGGAGAGAAATAATCTCCCAGCCGCAGCCCCTTCTTCCCGCCCCGACAGGGTTAAAAGCAGCTGCGGGGCCGGCGTGCCTTGCAAGCGTCGGCATGCACATCCCAAAGCCCTGAACTCGGGGGAAATGGGGAAGCCTGGCTGGAGGCGGGCGGGGGTTTCCCCAGGCCGAGCAACGCCCGCCTCGGTGGATCCGCGCGGGGGATTCGCTCACATTTACGCTTTTTCCGAAACATCGGGCGTTGCGTCCCGCTTCTTCCAGTCCCCGTCTTCGGCTGCACCGGAGAGGTGGCGGGAGGTGGGGTCCGGCCCCGGTAAGAGCACGAAGGAGGCGCTGCCCTTGGCCGCGGGGAGCTGTCCAGCGACCCCCAGCAGAGCCTGGCGAGAAGGCGCCGTGGAGTCCCCCTGTCCCTGCTGCCTCTCGTCTTCCTCTTCTTTCTGGCCACCTGCAGCAGGTTCCCTGGAGACCTGAAAGATAGACATGTAGCATGATTTGTCCCTCCAGCCATCCTCTCCCTGGCTGTCTATCTATGATCGGAAAACAAGCATAAATGTGAGAGAACAGAGAGAAGATCCGAGCTATTTCAAGCAAGGTGATGGTATATGCATAGTGTGTGTTAAGGTACATACAGAGACACTAATCTCTAAGGGTGAAATCCTCACCCCATTGAAGACCCTGGTAAGATTCCCTCCTATTTACATGGGATCAGGATTTTGCCCTAAGGTTCAGGTGACTAAGTGCATGAGCAGTCCCATGCAGCTGCATTAGGGTTTCCAGGATCAGGGCCTAAACTGCATTCATTCAATAAGCACATCTTATTCATGTGAAGTCAATGGACTATTAGCAAAAGGATTACTTCTATGAGTAAGGGTTTGCAGGACGGGGGCTAGAGGCTTAGATTAACTAAATTGTCAATATTCTTGTTTAAGGAGGGGGAGAAGACAAGAATTGGCAAGTCTGTTACTGGATTTTGCCACTAAAAATAAAGGAATACTCAAAAATAGTTGTTGGCCTTTAACAAAATTCCAAACATTTTTCAAACCCCATAATTAAAAGAATTGAGGGATTTTGCAATATGACTTTTGTATTTTGAATTGAAAACTAAAAAGAAAGAAGTCAGTAAGTAGAAGATTCACAGTGTTTTAAAAAATATTTGCCAACAATAGTCAACAGAAAGATTTATATGATGGAGACTTATTCTAATACATCTGAGCCTTACTGTGAAACAGGATCATTTTCATTAAGTAATTGAATTTCTGACCTGGATCCAATTTCCTGAAATTCTATCCTGCAACAACCCTAATGTTGGTCATCCACTACTATTTTGCCTTCTTTTCCCCAGTGACTTCAAGTGAATAATTCATTTTAGCAGTTCCCTTAGACAGTTTAATGTCTGAGCCAGATAAAGTCTCTATTTTGC
This sequence comes from Emydura macquarii macquarii, assembly GCF_026122565.2. Taxonomy (NCBI): domain Eukaryota; kingdom Metazoa; phylum Chordata; order Testudines; family Chelidae; genus Emydura; species Emydura macquarii. The sequence continues at coordinate 26,666,455 of NW_027133034.1, forward strand.
ATTTACTTAGAGAAGAGAAAAGAATCATGAAAATGGTAAGTGATTCATTTATTATAGCCATGCTGTTCCCACTGCTATAGTTAAGGCTGTGTCAGCATTTCCATTATGCAGCTGGTTTCCAAGAATCTGAAATTCAACTGTTAAATTTCATTTGAATGACTGGACTTTAAGGGATCAAAGTCTCTGGAAATCTTTATTTTTCCCCTAATAGTTGGGGAAAATATTTGTCTCAAGTGTTTGATATTATAGAAATGAAGGAAAAATAATTGTTGGTAATGGTAGTCTTCTGTGGGGAGTTTGGGGGAGGGGGGGGGGGTTCAGTACATGTTTCCGTATTTCACAAAATAATTAGATTCCCAATAATATATTGTATGCTTGGGGGTGGGCATAAGGGGGGGAAGAAGTGGGTGAAGTATTTGAATAACCAAGCTATATAATTTAGAAAATTCAAATTTACAGCAGACCAATAAATTTATATTCAGCTAGAATGTGGTATGTTGCTTTTAAGATACAGTTGTTGCAAATACAGAGTCATAGCAGTTTCACTGATGTAATAAAGCATTATGATTCTAAAAAACAGTTACAGGATTATTGCAGTGACCTGCAAATTAGGATGTTTAAGTATGCTTAGACAAGATTATAAAATAAGTGCCTGTAAATATGGACTTGTATGATATATAGTGTTATAATGGCTCATAAAAGATGTCAATCTGTTGGATTAATACTGTGAATTTGAATAAAGCCCTTTAATACATATTTGAATGAAAAATAAAGTTTCATTATTCTGTTACATCAATCTGTACCTTCAAACTATATTAATGTGTACTTGAACTGTATAAATCCATTGGGTCAGTTCTCATATACTTGAGTGAAAAGGAAATTGTTTTACTCTTAAGAAGAAAAACATTTAAAGTAAATTTAACAGTGTTATGAACAGACAAAACAAAATCCAGGTTTATGCCACGCATTCTACCTCAAGGCATCCTGTTTTGTCTACATCTTTAAGGGGCTCCTATGATAATATTTGGGTTTCAAATTAGTACACAGTGGCACATCTCAAGGCCTATATTTGTAAATCTGTCTGTGCATGGAAATTCTATATAAAATTGGGTACTGAGAGATTAGCTTCGGATAGGATGAATTAAAGAATATAGACAGTGTTAATTTTGAACTTCCTTACTTTTGTCTGTTCATGTCATGGTCTTAATGTTAGCTTAATATACTTTTTTCCCCTTTTAAGCTTCCTCCCCACATTTTTTCTTTATCCCAAAAACTTTATATCATGTCACTTTATCAGGAGTGAATCTTAAATACATAATTAAATCTTCACATTTCTTGTGTTTTCACCTAATCTGATCATTTAGTTTTAATTAATTATGAATAAAGTTATAAATCAGAAAACATTAAGGTGAATTCTTAGTAGTAGAACATGTTGCGTATATAAAAGCTTGCTGTGTTCTATAAAGGAAAATGATATTTTTATTGTTCTACTATTTAATATGTGAATAACTTCAAATCCCGTATTTAGTGTATTTATTGACAAGATTGTGTCTGTCCTTAAAATTAGGTCAAGCACTACTAGCTTTTGGAATATCTTCTGTGCTTGTTTGTGCTTTTCATTGACAATAAACAACTGAAAATTCTCTTGTGTAACACAAGAGGGCATACTAATCTACTCAACATATTATAAAACTAATCAGCTGAAAGCTTTCATTTGCTTCAATTGTATAGGGATTATTTTTACTTTCCAATTTTTAAAGATCTAAAATAAAAAATGAGAGAGAGCTTACTTTTTTTAAAAGCTAGAGGAATAGACCACTCTGTTTCAATCTGTCAAAGATGCAAAAAAGCAGGAATAGAAAGGCACACTAAATCAATCCTGTCTCTTTTAATAAGCATTTCTGAAACTTTTGATATAAAAATGGGTGAGTGTAATAGCATTTTGATAGTACAGCCAAAAGATGCTAACTGAATTGCCTTTGTATCAAAAGGACACTAGCATGGCATAATGCAAAACTGCTAAGATGGTATCATAAAGCTTGTGCCAAAGTGTAATGACAGACCCCCTACAGAAGAACGATTAGAGACTTTCTTCATTTTATCACATTTGTTTTTTACCTCCCTATTATAGTACCACAGGAGCCTGTGCTTGCCCCTATTTTAGGTCATTATGCTGCTGTGCCAAAAATGCCATGTTATGTGGAGACATTTATTTTAGATTTTGTTTGATAATATGTTTAGAAAAAAGTAGTGTTTTCCAAGTACTCTAACAACCATTAATTGCTAGGACAAGATCAATACTGTAGAGCCAAGGTGTACCACTGATAGCATGTGGAGCCCAACAAATACAGGAAAAAATTACTGCTAGTTTATAAGATCAAGAAAATGCCTGATGTGGCAGCTAATGCCTAGCTAGCTTAAGGGGGCTAAGTAAACACCCTCTACATTGATCGTTATTGCTTTAGCCCAGAGATGTTTTAGGAGGCAGATAAAGGCACAGTTGTATTAGAGCAGTTTAATTGAAATTAAAGGTAGCTATTTTGGCCACATTCCTGCAGCCCTTACTAATGCAAAACACCTGGACAAGTCAATAAGAATTTTACTTGTCTAAGGATTAAGGATCCAAAGCTACAACAGGATGCACGCTTCTGGTAGTTGGGGAAGGGAACAAAATACGTTGAAAAGGCTAAGAAGTTGCACAGTGGCTGAAAATGTTAATATGCAACAATACGTTTGGCCTCAGAAGCATATCTCCTCAGAACATCAGTTTGTAAAAATCACTGAAGGGAAGAGTCATGTTCACTATCAAAGTGGGCAGAGATATGTGTGAATATGCACAAAGAATTAAACTGTTCACTAGAGGCAGAAAAGATTGAAGAAAACTAGAACTCAACACTAACATTCTAAGCAATAGCTTTCTGCAAATGCATTCCATGGGCTCAATCAACTGAAATAGCCTTAGGGTTTTTTTAAAGATGTGACTGAGTAAGATTATTTAACACATTGATTATCACTGAGATTCTGTACACCAACACTTTGTACCTCTAGTTTATGGTCCTCCAAATTCAGGATAGGAATAGGATTGTTTTTTCAGGTTTGATGTCGTGTAGAAAAAGAGTATTTTCAATTTTAAAGCACATGGATCACAATTATATTTTTGTTTTACCTCTCTTGAAAAATGGCAGCTATAGTATAACTGGACTAGAGATTTCAGGCCTCAGCTGTAATCTTTTAGTTAGGTTGTGTGACTCTTACATTGATGAGCACTTACACGATGAGTCCCATTAACTTCATTGGGTCTCCTTGCACAAGTAAATGCTTACCAACATGACTAAAGGTTACACAGTTGGGCCTTTAAATAGAATACAGAGGATGTTTTAAAAGTGTAGAAAAACTGGCTTCTTCAGCCCTGTAGTTATGTGAAGGATGAAGACTCATTATTAGTTGTAATGGGAAGAAACAGGTAACATAACCCCTGAAGTAGAAGACAAGCAGAGGAAGAGACAAAATAAGATGCAACTGCAAGGGAGTAAATGTGTTTGTCTGAGACTTGAAATGGGATACAGAGACAGTGAGGCAGAGAGATGATTATTAGATGATAGGACTGCAGAGGAAAAAGCCCTCTCAAACAATAATGAGATTGTAAGAAAAGACAGAGCCATAGCTAGACCAAAAAGAGGATAAAATGAAGACTCTCCATGCAGTAGTGTAGGATGAAGAGTTTTAAAAATAAGGTGGTCAATTTTCAACTGGATTCTGAAATGAATAGGAAGCCAGTGGAGCTTTAAGATGCGAGTCATTGTTGTGCAGTTTCATACAAGTGAGTGGGAAAGAGCAATCTGCAAAACTGGGACATGAGGGCACAGAGACGAAATTACAGTAGTCAAGGAGAGAGGAGATGAAGGCACGGATGAGGATTTCAGCGGATGTGGAGCTGAAGTAGTGACAGTCACAAGCAAAGTTATAGAGATGGTGATGAGTATATTTACAGACCTCGGAGACCTGGGAGAATGAGAGTTCAGGATAAGGGATAACCCAGAGGTTGCAGAAACATGCAATATCTCTGAGCCACAGCATAAAAAGTTTTTTTGGGATGATCCTCTTGTCCATGGAAAACACTTCTGTCTTTGAGACATTTAGCTGAAGAAAGTTGAGAAAAAGACACAAATTTATGTAGTCAAGGCTCTGCAATGTTTCTCACGTAATCTACACCACCTCTTCTTTAATGGTTAATGTTTTTAAAGTATTGTAATGGCAGCTTCACACTTTTGAGGTCCCACAGCAAAAATATCTTAGGAGTCTTCCAATTTTTGCCTTATTAATTCCCTAACTACTTCATTTCCTTTCACACAAATGTTTGTTTTTGACTTGATGAATTCACTTGAATGAAACAATTCTGAACGCAGAAGGGCATTTTAATCATAGTTCCAGTAGGCAGATGGGGTATTGTGGCCCATTCAGCTTTTGGCTACCTTTCTGGATAGCTGTGTTTTGTGAACATCCTCTGTCAGTCAATGCCTGACATGTGAACAAAGCCCAGCGCGGGCTTCTTTTTTGGCCACATGAGGCTTTTGAATGCTCCCCATCATCTTTTTGCGTTCAGCTGCCCAACTGCAAGTTGGGGTGAAAAGATCAACAAATATGGAGAAGATTGCTTGCTGAGAAGTAGCTGGCCCATGAATGGATCCTAATAACCTTTCTGAACAGATTGCAAGGGCTGCCATCCTGTTGTGTGTGAACTGAACACAATTGTGATTGTGATCAAGCTGTAGGTTTAGGCCACTTTAGCATGCAGTACTGCAGCCAAATTTATAGTACATATTGTGTTCCTTTGCTTTAATTCGTAAATTTGGAATTATTTACTGTAAAGATTATTTGGATTTATTTTCCTTTCTGATATCCATCACAAACTTAATGGTGAGGTGAGCAGGTAGTGCTGGAGAAGGACTATGACTTTTTCCTAAAAGTCACTAAGCTAGACTGTGGTCTGTTGCACTGTGGGTATAGAAAAGAGGGCAAGGAAAAGAGCTCTCAAGGTGCTGACAGTGGTCCTTCCATGCAAACTCTGGGCAAGGAATGAGTGTCAAGAAAGCAGCATCAGGCTTCACCTCCCCTCCACATCTTCCAGCAGAGCTGGCCAAACACAAAGGACATGATCCAAGGCTAACTGAAATAAGTATAAAACTTTCACTGATTTCAAAGGGCTTTAGATCAGGCCCAAAGGGAGGAGTATACCACAGCCTTTGTACTCCTGCACTTCAGGAAGCTTTGGAGGAATTTTGACTCCCTGAGATAGAATTCCTCCTGGTTCTCCTCCTTGAGCAGTGCCGCCACACACTGCTCCAACAGAGAATTTTGCCTTTAAGGTACAGTTGAGGCAGGCCATGAATAATCTGCAAGTTTTTAGAAAAATTCTCTACAACAACTTTACAAGCCTAGTGACTGGCTTATATTTTGAAACTGATCTGTAAAGAAAAGGACTAGACACTTCCTGTTTTTTAAATTATGAGAACTTGGTTTAGACGGAATGGAGCTTGTAACACTTTTCACATTTCATGAGTTAACACATGCAGAAATTATTACTAATAAGTTAAACATTTTGCATTCCAGCTGGGTAAAAATAAGCCTACGCACTGGTTCTCAGGAATGAGTAGTTTACAAAGCCAATTGACGTTTTTAGATGATGTTGTTATAACATTGTGAGTGATTTTTAAAACCATTATGTTGGATCATTTTTCAAAAAGGGAAAACTACTACTTTTTCAACCCTGAAACTTTAATTTCAAACTTTCAAAATACGTTTCTTTCTAGGGATGGACTATGGAGAAACTTTATGCCGAAAGGAGGATTTTTTGTTTTTGTCTCTCCCCAGAAAGTGAGAGAAACCAAATGATAAGGGAGATCACAACCAAGTTTAAAAGGGAAGGTTTCTTAATTATGCAGTCACTACCGTAATTCCATAATACAAAGTATGTCCTAGAAGTCCTTTCTCACAGTTGAACTTGTGTTTTAGTATTAGAAAAAGCAACATGGATGGAAGTATAAGCCAATCCAAGAGAGGTGTTTGGTCCCAATAAGACAAGAGCAGTTTTAGCCAGTGGAGATCTAGGTTTTGCCATCCCTACATATGTGCTTTCTTTTTTCTCTTTTTGATTTTTTTAAACATCAGGGGCATAAACTTTGTCATGCATTCTGTTCCGAGTGGCCACATCTGACTGGAAGAGTCCGACCTGTACAGTTGCTGATAGCTGTAAGTTGTTAAATTGCATAGCCCTTTTGCTGATATGGACAACTGCCCAGTTAGGGACTAGAATCCCAGCACTCCACTAGCAACCTGGTCCAGGTTTTCCAGAGTGACTAGTGACGTAAGTATGTATCTGATCCTGCAGTGAGGTCAGGATGAGCAGGGACACCCACCTGGAGCCCCACTGATTTCAGTGAGGCTCCTGGTGGGGGTTAAGGGTCCATCCTCACAGAGCTCTTTGCAAGAGCAGCCTGCCCAGTGAAACTTCTAATTTCTCATCACTATGGAGCAGCTGTGGGAAACTGGCTGACTCCAGTAACTGTTTATTTCTTTTTTAATTCATTTTTTTCTGAAAAAAGGTAATACTGTTTTTGAGTGATAACTGGATGCTGAAACATGAATCTGGCTAGTGGGTCTTGCCCACATGTTCAGGCTCTAACAGATATTTAGGGTCTGGAAGGAGTTTTCCCTCAGGTCAGATCTGCAGAGATTCTGCGGAGTTTTTTTGCCTTCCTCTGCAGCCTGAGGCACGGGTCACTTGCTGGTATGAACTAGAATAAATGGTGTATTCTCTGTAACTGGAACTTTTAAAATCATGATTTGAGGACTTCAGGAACTCAGCCAGGGGTTAGTGGTTTACTATAGAGTGTGTGGATGAGGTTCTGTGGCCTACAATGTACAGGAGGTCAGACTAGTTGATCACAGTGTCCCTTCTGGCCTTAAAGTTTATGAGTAAGAAACAAAATGTGCAGCATGCTACAGAAGTGTCAGGCCTGTCAGCTCCAAGAGATGCGGCTCTCAAATGATTGCCAGTTTAGGACTATTTTCCCAGCATTTGCTTGTGCTTGTTATTAATTCAGTGGAGTCACTTAGCTGTGGCAAGTTTTCTCTATCACGGTTCAAGAGGAAAATAGCTTTTGAATAATTTGTGGTCTCATGCCAATTTTTTCATGGGATAAATAAAAGCAAAGAACTTGCTCTTTGGAATATAAATGTAAAGGTACATTGTTGACTTAATGGAACATTTTTAAAAGGCCACATATAAAAGATTCTTCTAATTTATTCACAAAATGAATGTGTAGATTTTTTTCCCCAGCTACCAGCAAATTATTTTTAAAGCTGCTGAGGAAAACTACCAGCTAATCAGTCTTTCATGCTAAAGAAAAGGAAATTTAGCAAGGACAATTGTGATATTTCCTTGTGCTATTTCCAGTGGTTTGGTTGGGTTTTTGGGGGTTTTGTTTTGCAAAGGGTGGGGATTCAGTTGCATTCCCTTGATTAATTTTATTTTTTGACTGCCATTAAGCTGGACACATCTCATGACAGACTTGCAGTACATGAGTAAGTTTATCCAATACATAAATGCGTAATGTAAGGTTGTAGTTTATGCATACCCATATTGTTTGATCAGTGTTACTCCAAGTCTCAATAGAAACAAGAAAAAGTCCAGATGAGAAGACTGGAAAATTACTCTATGATGATTATGTAATGACTAGAAACAACAACACTGAATGATGAAAGGAATAATTATGGCCAGATAAATGTGCAGTGCAGATACAGAAGGCTACATTGTCAAATATCTGTATTGTAATTGCAGTTTGAACATTCTTGCATGCACCCATGGCCAGCATAAAACCATCACTTGCATGTGCAAATGAGTATTGTCACCTGCCAAATGGGTAATTGCATTTACAGATTGATATTTATGCACGTAGCTGCCAGCATTTGCACAAATACTTCTTTGCACATGCACAGGTGAATTTTGTATATGCAAGAGGTGTACATATACATTTTCAAGGAGCAGTTTAGATGCCTTCATTTGAAATTTTGGGCCAAAAACCCATGTCAGAAATAAATTCAGAACTAATAGCATCTGAATCAAGACTGTAAATCTGGAACTACTGAAATGTGCAAAATAACGTGTAATAAAAAGGTTACAAAATTTCTGCAGAAATAATGGGATATGCTTTCAGAAGGATGTGCTCTCATTTTTGTGTCCACATTTGAACTGGAGGCATAAATCTGAATACTTGTGCCTCTAGCTACCTGATTGCAGGCACAGGTTGGGGAGTTAAAGTCACAAGCACTCGGAACTGCAGGTTTATTATGGGGATAAATTATGCCTGCTATGAGGCCTGGCCTGAATCTTAGCTGAAAATACCCCCCTTCCTCATATGTGTATAAATAATTTCTTTGTGAGTGAATAAAAACTAGTCACAATTGCAGTATACACCAATGAGAGAGATTGATCTGTAGTATAAAAGTTACATGTGTCTGGTCTGGAAGTGAAATTGTTATTCCAGTTACTCTGAAAGAATACTGGAACTATAGAGATGAACTATTTGAGATGGAAGCAATGGTCATGAAGAAGAAAAAGCAGCAATTCCAAAATAGATGTGACAGCAGATGTTAAAAATCATCTAAGACGGTTGGGAATTTAAAGGTGTAATTATGAGAATGAGAGGTGATGTTTTGGTCAGAAATACAATATGTTGACAGATAAAAGAAATTGTGTCTGAATGTAACATGTCAGCAGCATTGAAATTCTCAACAAGCAAAAGATATTTCTCATGTATTCAATGCCAATGGCAAATTCTGAGATCAGACTTAAGCCTGTAGAATAAGAAGTGCCACCCACCTGCTTCAATAGGTGGGGGGAACCGAATGGGAGGAGTGGGCAAAGGAGGCAGTCTCAGCAGTCAGGTAAACAGAGACTCAGTGAGGGATACCAGGTAGCTCCTGCCATCCCCTGCCCCCTTGGAGTCTGACACCCATTGGCCAGCTGGGAAGGAGAGGGGTTGATTGGCCAGCATTTTACAGCTCCCAGGATTTAACCTGGAACGGGAGCCATGTGGAGTGTCTTCCAGCTCCATTCCAGCAGCCTCACCCTGAACTAGGAATGGGAATCAGGCCTGATAGATCCTGTGTGTCGAGCTGATCCCCCAATTTGGGGGTCAGGACAGAATTTTTTATCACATGGGCCAATTGGCAGAGGACGTGGGAGTCTTTCACTGACCTTGCACCACTTTCAGGCCGTAGAGGCAGGACCGTACTTAGTACCTAGCTGAGGTCCTTGGTTGAGTTGTTAATTCATCACAGTTTAGGGCCAGTTCCCAGTGCAGTTAAAAGGATAAAATCACAGTTCCCAGAGGTAAAAGGCCTGGGATTTTGGTGATGGGCCTTGGGCTCATGAGATGGGATCAGAGTGAGCTGAGTCCTGGAGAGCAGGCTGAGGAGAGCCTACCCAGAGTTATGGATTATATGGTAGAAGCCCCGTGCCCCATACTGAAACCAATTAAATGCCTGGTATGGGAGAGCATGGGTGATAGTGGGTAGTGCCCCTCCCCTGTGTTGAAGTTTAACACAAGTTACGGCCTGCGGTGTAAAATCCATCCATGTTTCTGTCCTCATTTCAGTGCTGTATTCACATCAGTTTATATGTTTTGAAATAGCCCAAGTCTTGAACACCAAAAACCAAAATAAAATCTGTCCTAGTAAGGCATGGTATATGCTCTTTGTAGAAATAAAAACAGACTATAGGCCTGTCACCTCAGACTGCATTCTGCTGCTCCACAGGTGTCTCCTGCACCTGTCTTGTAAAAGAAGCCCCTAAACTCTAGTGCAGTTCAACTACAGCACTCTTTACAGTACCATTACTGCTCCCTCATTGCAAACCTTGGATGGGAGACACCCCAAAGAGGGTGTGAGGAAGGCAGAGCCATCTCCTTCTCCCCTCTGCCCCCACCCCAGACATCAGCCATACCGTAGTGTTGGCAGCTGTGCAGAGAGAGTGAGGGGAAAATGCTTCATCCTTTGAAGCAGTATAGCAGCAAGCAAGCGCCTCCTGGATGTTGTGGTTCTGCATGGCCCTCAAAGCAGCACTGTACATTAAAGGCACAGTTGAGCACTGTACATTAAAGGCACCTTAAGTGAGGTATTTCAAAGGTTTAGGTAGGAGTAAGAATTCCAACCACACTGCTGTATCATCTAGAAATTCACAAACTTGTTTTGCATCTGCACTGTAAAAAGACAGTGCAGATGTTTAGAAGGTTACTGGAAAAAGTTAATACAGGCAGAAGATAACCCATACCTTATCTCATTGTCCTGGTGGTCTATAAACCCTCCTGTAGAAGATGATCTCACCAGTTCATATGCTGATTTAAAAAAGTGTCTTTCCTCTAAGCAACTGCATCCTGCTCAAAGAAAAGGAGAATGCTAAGATACCTAATACTGCAGTAGAAGTAAGGGATCCTGTTAAATCAAGACAAAAACAAAAGCTGCAATATGACATCACAAAAAGTGTTTCTAAAGTCACACATATATGAAATGAATCTGTCATTCCGATGGAAAATAATGGAAATATACTACCATGGAAGACTGCAAATATGCCAAATTCTTCAATAAGCACCTAGTTGATCAGCAGTATTTAATTATATTTTAAATACATAATTCTCTAATGATATTACCGACAACTCTAAAGATCAGGTTTTCAAAATTATCTCAACCCACCCTTTTTTTGTGTGCAAACATATATGTGCATGAGCACATTTCAAGAAATAAGACTTGAGTGCAAAAGATTCAATCAGCTGTGTGAAGGAGATGTTTGGTCCAGCAATCTACTATATACAGATAGAGGAATGAACAATAGACAAAAATATAAGAGAAAAAAGATTGTAGGGAGAGAGGAATTAAAGAAAAGAATTTAAAAGGGACAAGGGACATTAAAAAACATGGAGAGAAAGGAAATACATATTCCTTCTCTTCCTCTGGAAAATGAGTTTCCCAGGAGGAAGGTCTGAATAAGGACTTTAGAAAAAAAAATCTTCTTCACTTTTTCCCGCATGTCCTTTCATTGTCATAGGAAGGAATAGAGTATGCACAAATCTTCCAAACTAAATGAAGCAGAGCCAATCAAACCCCTGGTCTTCCTCTAAAGAACCTTCAGACACAAGTTAGCTAATTAAATCCTTAAACCCAAACAAGAACAGAGGAAAGGCAATAGAGTATTAACCACAGAAAGTTTTCAGATTTAAGAAAATTTGAACATTCTGGAATTACCATACTGGATCCAACCTCACATCCCTCTATTCCAGTATCCTGTCTATGGCAGTAACAAGTCCCATATGCTTCTGAGGAAGGTATAAGAACCGCACAGTTGGCAGATCTGGGATAATGGCCCTCACACTAAATCTCATCCTGATCTCTGGTAGTTTTGAGCTTGGCTTAAACCCTGAAACATGAAGTTTAATATCCATTACAAAGTTTTTGTTATGAATTACAACAACTCTGGATTGTTTTATCATCCATGTCTCTCATACTCTCTTGAATCTTGCTGAGTTCTTTGCCTCAGTGACTTACTGTGGCAATGAATTCCACAATTGAATCACACATGCAGAAAAATAGCTTTTCATCAGTTTTGAATTTTACATTTTTAAAAAATTTCATTGTATGTCTTCTTGCTCTTGTCTTATGAGATAGGGAGAACAGAAGTTCCTGTTACCCCTTTTATATGCCATTAATTATTTTACAGACTTTTATCATGTCCCTTTTTTTTTTAACCTCCATTCTAAGGTAAACAACCTTAAACTCTCCAACCTTTCTTCACATAAGAGTTTTTCCATGCCCTTGATAATTCTTGTTGACCTCCTTTCAACCCCCTGCAATTCTTCTTTCAGATGGGATGACCTGTGCTGCACCCACTATTCCAGATGAGGCCACACCATTGATTTATATTAAAAAGTCACTAATATTCTCCTTCACATTCTTTATGCATCTTAACATTTTGTTTACTATAGCTGCACAATGAGCAGAGTTTTTCATTGACCTATCTATAATGACACCAATGTCCCTTTCCTAAAGGGATTTCACAGCTCTAATGGTTTACAAAGACGCACATTTATTGCTACATTAAGTAATAATGGTCTGTCACCCCAACATTTCCCTTCCTAGTCTGTTAAATCAAACTCTTCTAGAATGAAGAAATAAAGAACCATTAAAGATAAACAAGTACCTGAATGTAGTGAATAGTGCTATACCCCTTTCCTATTTAGCTACATTCTGAGCTTATTTGGAGTCCCTTGAGTCTTTGTTTTAGCCTTTTTTCCTGTAATGTAGATACGATAGGTAATAACCCTAACCTGATGAGAGAACAAATTCACCTCACGGGTGTAACAGAGAAGAATTTGACTCAGCTGTTTTAACAAACCACAGACACACTACAGTGAATTCTTAAAGCAATGGGCCAAATCTTGTGGAACTTTGTAATGTTTTTATTGTTAGCAGGAAGCATTGGTGCTCAGCACATTTGAAAATAAACCCACTTATTTAGATACCAAAATGTAGATTAAAAAGCCTAATTTACGCACCCATTTTTAAAAAATCCTTACCAGAGCTTTTCTCCTGCTGCATTGTGCCTATGGGTGCTCTGAATCTGAAGGAAGCAGCTGCAGTGTAAGACATATGGGATAATGTAAGAATGGCTTCCTTGGATTTAGGAAGATGGATTAAAGTTACGAAATTTATGTAAGACATTTTCTGAAATGATTTAGATGTTCGAACATCCTTCATAAATCAGTGAAGATGGATAATAAACATTTGTGCTCAGAGCTTTTCAGAAGAAAATGTTAAAATGCCAGTAGTTTCTTTTGAATGCAAGAAACCAAGGGCCATTGCTTCATTGTAACATTTTCCTTAGTAGTGCTTGTTCTATGTAGTGTTAAAGTGACTTTAATAATACTAAATGAACATATATCTTCAGTAAATCTTTTTCAAAGTGGCCTTACCAGAGCCGTAGTAATTCAGAGATTAAAACAGTTGAAAACAAATGATAAATGAAATCAGAAGTACATGAGAAGCAGAAAGAAAATTTCAGTAGTTTAAAAAAACCTATAACGATATAAAATCAACATGGCACCCATTAAATTAAAAGATGGCTAACTGATAGGTCCAAAAATGTCATTGTAAACAGTCAGTTTCCACACGGATCAGTTCCTGGTCCCATGCTCTTTAACACTTTTATTAATGACATAGAAGAAAACATAAAATCATCACTGATAACATTTGCAAATGACACAAAAATTAGGAGAGGGGTAAATAATGAAGAGGACTGGTCAGTGGTACAGAGCTATCTGAATTGCTTGGTAAATTGGGTGCAAGTAAACAGTGTGTATTTTACTACAGCTAAATGTATACATCTAGAACAAAGAATGTAGGCTCTATTTACACGGTGGGGGACTCTATCCAGGGAAGGAGTTACTCTAGAAAATACTTGGGGGGTCATGGTGGGTAATCAGCTAAACTTGAGCTCCCAGATGTGGCCAAAATGCTAATATGATCCTTGGATGCATAAACAAGGGAATCTCGAATATGAGTAGAAAGGTTATTTTACCTATTCACTACCTGGCACTGGTGAGATCACTTTTAGAATAGCATGTCTTGTTCTGATGTCCACAGTTCAAGAAGGATGTTGATAAATTGGGGAGGGTTCAGAAAAGATCCACAAGAATGACAAAAGGATTAGACTATTTAGTTTTAAAATTCTTAATAGTGATAGTCTCAAGAAGCTCAATATGTTTAACTTAACAAAGAGAAGGTTAAGAGGTGACTTTATTACAATCTATAAGTACCTACAAGGGGAACAAATATTTGATAATGGGTTCTTCACTCTAGCAGAGAAAAGTATAACATGATCCAATGGCCAGAAGTTCAAGCAAGACAAATTCAGAATGGAAATAAGGCATAAATTTTTAACAGCGAGAATAATTATCCATTGGAACAGTTTACCAAGAGTGGTGATAGATTCTTCATCTCTGATCATTTTTAAATCAACATTGTATGTTTCTCTAAAAATATATGATCTAGGAATTATTTTGGGGAAAGTTCTGGCCTGTGTTACACTGGTCAGACTAGGTGTTCGCAATGGTCCCTTCTGGCCTTGGAATCTATGAATTTACAAAAACCATGAGTAATGAGCGAGAAATATAAGGTCACAACATGTGCTTACATAAAGAATCTTTAAGATTTTTCCTTAAAGACATATCTAAGGAAACTTGAGAACTGTGGACCTACATTTTTAGCTCCACCCACTAGACATGCACCTTTTGTGTTGCTACATGCATGTAATTTCACCCTCACTGAATGTGTTGTTACTAAGTTCTTGAGTATATATATTTGAGTTCTGAATATATATTTTGGTGCATATTTTCCCCAGGAATGTAATAGATGAGGGGATTCAAACTGGAAAACATTTTCATATTTCTTACGTGAAGCAGATCCTTATTTTAGCTACCTGGCACCTTCTAGCACTTTTTGATTTACTCAGAATAAAAGCATGGCTTGAAGGTGAGCTTGTGTAGTTCAAAAAATTACCCATGCTAGTGAAAAATAGACAAAAATAGGTGATCTCTGAAAGAACCTCTCTCATTCTGAGTATCTAAAGCACAATGCAGCAATAAGGACCCAGATTAATTTGAAAATATGCTTCATTTCTAGTTATATTATATATATAACAACAAATGAATACAATTAAATACAAAATTACAGTCAATGATTTAACTGCAAATTGATTGATAATCTTTCCTTCCTTATCTCTTGTACTGAGGCAATGCTGTTATTTGTTTTTTTCCACATTATACATGCATTTTTCAGTGAACTTAAGATATTTTCTACTGACAATAAAAAATTAGCATTCAGTTTCTTTTTAGCTTTCATTGCTAAATCAGTTTCCTTTCTCTTCAGTTTCCTTAGATTCCCGCAGCCTGTCTGTCTCTATCTGAGCTTGTTGTGGTCTCTTTTGGCATCAGGTTAAATTGCCTGTCTCCAATCAACTCCCCCCAACCCCTCCCCACTTCTCTCAGTAAGTCAGTTTGATGTCACATACAGGGCCAAGCTAGATAAAAAATGTCAGAGGTCTGATGCTTGTGGAACAATAAAGAACTAGTGAAGCATGGAATACCATTGGTGAGAGTAGGGACTGTTAAGAGAGAGACGCAAGGATAGGATCTCAAGCATAGCTCAGGCTCTTACGTTTGAGCTTATGTTTACCTTGTTTTAGACACCAATTTGAAATGACTTTCAAGTCAGTAAAAGAGGTTTCATGGACTAGATGACTGCCTATAATTCCTTATTTTCTTTGTTACTATTTAATAGCTGTTTAGCAGCCTATGCAAAATAAGTTGGTGGTCCCAGACCATTTGCTGGTGGACAGATTTGTCCATCATAGTTTAATTAGCTCACATCATTGATGAGCTTGAGGTATTGAAGTATAAAGAATGATGAGCCCTCTCGCTATTGCTCCAGTTAAAGCACTGAAATTTCATTTACATTTGTGAAACTGCCCACCATTTTTAACAACACTTCTGTTCCAGCCATGTTAGCCTCAGTAGATGGGCCAACAGCTACCGCTGGTGTTTTAAGCATTGTGTCAGTTAGACCTAGTCTGAGCAGGGTTAAATGACACTGCTTAAAATACTGTTGGCAGCCATGTGACTTTCCTGCACTGGGGCTCCTAATTCTGCTAATACTGTTGATGGTGAACTGAAGGGAGGGAGGGTGAAAGTGGGAAATTTTGCAAAAAGAAAGACTATGCAAAAATTGGAACGACTATGAAGTGGGTTGTATATACTAAGCTTGCATTGCTGCTGCTTATACTGTACATGTGTGCCTGTTTTTTGGCTAATTAAAGGACATGGGTTTACCATCTGTTAATATGGTACTTTTTACAATCACCACATTCACATTAAAGGGAACAAAAATAATGTTAAATGTTAACAAAAAGCAGAAATGCAGGTTTATGATGGTGCTTTATCCAGTTACACTTAGTCATTAACTTTATAGCCATTTTAGATGTGTCCCAACATTAAACCATAGACCTTCTAAAAAGTCTATGCTCCTCTTTTAAGTTTTTAATTTAAGAAATGCAAAACTATACATAAATGAGCAAGAATCTTTCAGCTGCAAACATGTAGTGCTCTATTCTAAATAATTAGGATGCCAATTCCAAAAGGTGCATCTCCCTATATACAAAGTAATCAGCTCTTCAGTATATTTTTTTTCTCCTCACTGAACAACATGTAGCCTGAGGCCGTATTTACTGTATACCGTTCAAATCCTGCTCTGAAGATGGAATTATTGATTTCCTTATACGTTTTTTTTTATGATGCATGTCACTATAATATCTGAGTGCTTCTCAAACATTGAATTTATTTTCACACACTCCTGTAAGGTGAAGTGGTATTATTATTCCAATTTTACACATGGGGAACTGAGGTAGAGAGAGATTATGGTCAAAGTATGTACTAACTTCGGGTACCCAATTTGAGACACTCTAGTGACTTTTTCAGATAACTTAGCATTATACAAAGGGCCCTGCCAAATTCATGGCTGTAAAAAACATGTTATGTACTATGAAATCAGACCTCCCCCATGAAATCTAGCTATTGGAGGGCTGGAGAAGGGGCAGGGCTGGGGGCATCCCGGACAGGGGCTCCTACCATGCCCCGGACTCCAGCTGCTAGTCCTGGTGGGGCTGTGGAGGGATAGGTCTTACTCTTTCCCCTGCATAGCCGCTCTTGGGGGAAGATCAGACCCATCTCTGGGTACTCCCCAGCTGCAGGAAGCTTGGCGGTTGGGCAGCAGCCCCGGTGCTTCCTGTAGCCACAGATTCCCAGAAACAGAGGTAGATCTTCCCCTGCATGGCCACTCTCAGGGGAACACACAAGTGAGGGCAGCAATCCTGTGACCCCCCCTACAACAGCTTTACGACACCCCCTATAGACTCCTTTTGGGTCAGGACCCCCACAGTTACAACATCCTGAAATTTCTGATGTAAACAGGGCAAACGTGAAACTGACTAATTTTCAAATCTTATGGCCATGAAATTGACCAGAATGGACCATGAATTTGGTAGGGCCATAATTATACAGTACTTAATATGTTCAAAGCACAGCTCCTATTGACTTCAGTTATAGCTGTGAGTGCCCAGCCCTATGCTGTCAAGTTGGAAACACAGAAAATAAAGAACTCACAAGTTACTGAAACCAAATGTCACACAAAACATTGTGGCAGAGGCAGGGATAGGATTCAGTTCAGGTTCAGTTCAGGAGTCAATTGCCTTAACCATTAGGTACTCCTTTCTCTTCCCACCGTCCCCTGCTGCACTGGCTACTAGAGCAGAGTGAATAATTGATTTTTCAAGTTCACGGGCCAAACTGAAAAATCCAGAAAAAAATTCGGTTTGGCTTAAACTGAAACCGAATTTTCAGCTTTTCCTTGCCAAAATGAATAAATTTCAAGTAGAATTAAACTTTCATTTGACCTTAAATTAAATATTTTAATTTTTTTTTTGTTTTGGGTCATTTTGGAGTGCTTTTCATCTTTTGTTTTTTAAAAAATTGCTAAACAAAATACTATTTTGAAATGCAAAGTCAAAACATTTTATTTCAAAATGACCAAATGTACCATTAACTTTTCATTTTTTTCCCATTTTTTCCAGCTAAAACTATTGCATATAGTTTTGGTGCCCTGAAAAATGTTTTACTATTTGCCACTTTTGGAGGGGCGGGCAGCTCTATTTGTTATACACTCTTTGCAACAAAGAGGCAAGGATCCTACAAACAACATCGTCTTCTACAAAACCTGATTAAAGTTCCAGGCACTGACCATCTTGTGTGCTGAATGAGGCAGTGGTGCTGTGAGAAAAAAAAAAAAAAAGCATCTGATTACATAATTAAGGACTGTTTCATAATGTATATGCATGAGGAGGCTGAATCAAAGTTGTATAGGCAACCTTAATTCTGGCATTTCCTAACACTTGAGTGATTGGTTTTGCAACCTTAACATTAATGAGGGACATTGTTTCCATTTGATATCAACAAGACACTGGGGAGAAGATGAGAGAACAAACCATCAGATGACAGATTAGTCATGTTGCTAATATGCTACTGGAAGGCACTCTGGATATGCCTATAAGCGAGTTGCCCAGCCTAGCCCAGTTGGCTGATTGGGATTGCAGGGCTCGTGCTAGCACTCTAAAAATAGCTGGGTGAAAGCACTTTAAAGTTGTGGCTGAGGCTGGAAATTGGGCTTTAAATCCCATTCCCCTTCCCAGGCTTCAGAGCCCCAGCCACAACTTCAAAGAGCTGTCTGCACAGCTATTTAGAGTGCTAGGACAAGCCCAACTCTGTCAACTCAGGCTGGGAGGCGCACTGCCGGAGTCTGTGTAGACATATCCTCGGATACTATGGTGATGAGAGTAATACACATAGAACGCAACACTCCTTGCTATAAGTCTAGCCTCCTTCTACTGGACACAAAATGCAATCACTAAGATCATCCTCTTTGCTCATCATTTTGTTCATGTCCCCTCATCTTTTTCACCTTTCTCCATTGGCTCCCACTTTTCCACCACAAAATTTGAGCTTCTTGTTCCAGCAGTGTTCAAGCCTCTGTATAACTGCGATCCTGCCTACTTCTCTGTCCTTTCCTCTTGTTACATCTTACCCCACCTCCATTCTTTCCCCTCTGCCCTATTTGTCCACATGTGGTGTAAATAACACCATATTTTCTTCTTCAGCGCCTCCTAAATACAGCTCCTTCTTGAGCCACAAAGCCTCTCTACCTTCTCATTTCAATCCATCTGCTGATCTCCTGCTTCTGTGACATCTGCATACACCAGCTGATCAAGTTTTCTGCTTATATATTTTGCTTATTTTGAATGATCTGTTCATTTATTAGAGAAAATAGGTCAAATCATGGTTTTGTGACTCATATGCTCAATGTGTTTCGGGTTAAAAAAAAAACAAAAAACAAATATACCACCTTGCATTTTATTATTAATAAGATCTAGCACCTCTATACTGAGATACTGCACAAAAGATTAATATTTCTAACAATGAACACAACTCTGTTTTTGTAAACCCTTACAGTCCCAACGTGCGTGTGGGGGGATGGGGAGGCAGAGGGGGGAATAGGGCCACATATGGCAACTTTATGCTGTACCTGAATCTTTCTCAGCCTGTTATGGCCCCTTTATGACTCTTATACGTCACTGTAGTAGTGTGTTGTGGCCAGAATCAGCCACTTAATTATTAAAGATTGATAATAGCCATTAATTTCAAGTAAACGAGTGTCTTCTGCATTATGATCTAATCCTGCATTATGATCTAATCTAATTATGATCTAATCCTGAATCCCTTCCTGACAAGGCTCAAAAAATATCAGTGGTCACTAAGTCAAATCCAAGCCTCTGTAGCTCATCTCCTACAAAAAGTACAGTGCCATGCATGTCACACTAATAAAAGGACTTTTTTCAATGCCTTTTCCAATAACACGGAATGCTGCATAGCTGTACCTAAATGAAAGTAGCCCCTTTTGTCAGTGGCTTGGTCACATGATAAAAGAATACAATAAATCAATTTATCTTTCTTAGTACTGAAAACAGAACACACGTGGCAAACCATTTCAAAACCACTGATTCGAATGGGAGTTTTGTTTTGACTAGGGAGTTCAAGATCAGGCTTATAACTAGCAAAATGAAGTATGGTAGGCCTTGGTAATGTTATCCACTGTTCCACATAATGTGCTACTCATTAAGTGGAAGAATGGAGAAGTCCATCTTAATGTGAATAAATTACACAATAAAATGCAATACAATCTTATTTTGCATTAAACAGAGTGACCAGATTTTAAAGTGGAGGCACCTGTCAAAAGGGATGGTTTTGCTAGAAGTCAGGGAGATTTACACAGGTTTTGACTGAGTGAGTGGGCAGGAAAAGCGTTCCCATTTCTCCCCCTTTGTAAAGCTGTCCATCTCCCTCTCAGCTTAAGGACACATGCGGAAATGACTGTTAGATAAGGTGGCAACATGTGATGGTCCTGGAGAACATGGTCCTTGACGCATACATGTCCATTGTACAATTGGTCAGTTTTTCATTCAATGCCTCCCCCTGGCCCTTTTGCCAAAGGTTTCAGTTTTTTATTAGAAAAATCATTAAAACCTAAGGTTTTTGGCAGGGTAGAGTGACCAGATGTCCCAATTTTATAGGGACAGTCCCGATATTCAAAGCTTTTTTTTTTTTTTTTTTTTTTTTTTAAATAGCCGCCTATTACTCCCCACCCAGTCCCCATTTTTCACACTTGCTATTGGTCACCCTACTGAGGAGGGGACTGTTTTCCCCCGCCTTCCTTTTTCCTACCATCCCCTCTTTTTGGGGGGAATAGTTGGGGGAAGAAGTTTCAACCCTCATAGTTGAAATCTATACTATGGACAAAAAAGGCATAGGAGATCTGATTTCAGTGGAAAGACAAGAATTGGAATTGTGTTGGAAAATGCTGACCTGGTCTAAGAGAAGCACGTCTTTCTTAGAAATTTTTAGTTAACGAAAGTTTAAACAAACCCACTTAACTTGACTTTTCGTTTGAATTCTCTCTCTCACATCTAAGTAATCTGCAAGGAAACTATCTGCAAGGCAACTCTTGTGCCTGCTGTCTTACCTTGAAAGTCTAAGGAAGAAAGCAGATGCTGAACTTCACCAACATTTGTTGTTGGAATATTTACATTCCTGAGATGTAGGCTGTTGTCTAGCACTCCACTTGGTTTATCATACTTCACGTGACTAAGCCAAAGTTTGAATGAGAAAGAAAATTTTAGTTACAACTTTTCAACATTCAATGCTGAAAAGAGAATTTTGGGTTTGTTTTTTGTTTTGTTTTTTTAGTTTGCCATACCATGCAGAGCACACTGCTAGTTGCTGGAGATAAACTACAGAGGCTTAAAGTTGATTTTTGTATTACATAGGAGTTCTAGAAATTACAAAGAAAGAAGAGGACTAGATAGTCCATATTGGTTCCCTTCCCTTGAGTCAACAGTTGTATGCCACAATATATTTTTTTCCTCTCGCTATTTGTATAAAACTCTTTCAATGGTATTTTGCCTAGCTGAGACATCTGTTGAGCACAGTAATCTGTTACTTGGTAAGTACAGTGCTCTTTGTATAAAGAAACTCTGCTTAAAAAACCTAGTCCTTACATATTTTGGGGCCAACATTTTCGCTTACTAATGATTTTCATTGCCTAACTTGAGACATTTTAAAGAGGCCTGAACTTCAGAAAGTGTTGAACACACACACTCAATATCAGGCCCCTCAAAGATATCTCGCGTTGGACATTCAAAAACTGCTTACCCACAAATCATTAATGAATTCTGAGAATCTTGATCTCATGTCACATTTCATGATTTTGTATTTGTTGCAAGGTCAAATAGTGTTGTAAGCATTTCTCTCTACCTTTTTCAAGTCCATATATGAGCTCACCAAGTATTCTTCTCATTTCTAACGCCTAATTCCTTCTCCTCTAATGACTAGATCCACTGCCTGTTGAAAGTAAACGGAAAGGTCCCCATTTATTTCAATGGATGTTCTGTCAGGCTCCCTAATGTATATAACAACAAAAGTTACACTCCCTTCTTTATAACCACCCACACCCACAGGAGTATCTTTTGTGGAAAGTGATTTGCTTCAAGAATAGATTTACACCTAGTTAAGGTCCACATTTTTGCCATCTGCTCTAGGGGTGTGCAAGGGGAGTAGCAAATACAAGAAGCCTTCTCATCTCATGCCACATCCTTGCCCAGCAGCCAAATACAATCACAGTCCCCTGTAGTCCCCCGCATTTCAGTTTTTTGATGTGGCCAGATTCCTCCAATAGCTTGAATAAATAACTCAGAACCGCCTTACATCTTCCCTGTGACTGGCCTCTAATAAGCAAGAACAGACAATGGGGCTCAAATTAACTGCTGATATTTGATTTCTGATTCATCAGCAAAAGCTTTAGGGATCACTACAAAAAATGCTCATTGATTTAAGTGCAAAGTGCTATATCATCAAAGATTGGTCTTCAATGACATAGCATCCCCCACAGTTAAATGGTAAATTATATGGATTAGATTGGGTGTTCATCCTTATAACTGCATTTAGTGGATGCAACACTTTCTAAATAAATGGTACTACTGTTAAGATAACAATTATAAATGTAGTAGTTAACATAGTAGAAAAACTTATTTCCTTGATTTTTAGTAATTACACCTAATTCAACTATCAAGACAAGCAATTATAGTGATGTTGCCCTTTCTTTTAAATTAGTAGGAATCCCAGTGCTGAAAGAATTAATTTAGTGACTGGACATGCTCTAAAAAATCTGGATTTGCTGCTTGCCAGTTAGACTGATAGTAGGTATATAAATAATCATTTAACAAAGTTAATACCTCCTTTTTAAATTTTACCTGCTCTGTGACAGTTGTGATAAGGTATGGCCAAGGGTTATGAGAGAGTCACTGAAGGCAGATATGTAAGCCTCAGATTGGTCAGAGCCCTGTTCCCAACCAGCTGGGAAGAGGTAACCTTAGGCTAATGAGACCACCTGAGGCTAATTAAGGACCCCTCCAAGATCTATGAAAAGCTCTTGTTCCACTCAGAGTTTGGGGCTGTGAGGGTGAGGAGCCAAAAGCAGACTAGGGAGGGGGCAGAACCACGGTAGGGGGAAACTGCCACTACCAGGAGGGTGGCTACTAAAGCCTGGGAAGGGCAGCGTGGGGAAGGAGCCCAGGGAAAAGACTTACAGTTTAGACACAGTAGGAGGCTGCTGCCACCAGGGTCCCTGGGCTGGTGTCCAAAGTAGAGGGCAGGCTCGGACACCCCCCAGCCGCTGCAGCTGGGATGGCCAAAGCTCTCATCAGAGAAGGGGTGAGGACTTTATGGGCCCCAGCTGGGGCTATGGCGAGGGCTGACGGCTGAGGGAAGCACCGGACCCAGGGGCACCGGGTGGACGCCCCATCAAGCTCCACACCACACAGTGCAGCATTGTATGAGACAATTAGTAGTTAGAATCATTAACAGGAAATTACAATGCACTAAACTACGCTATATTACAGTTTCACAGAATCATTCAAGTGAAATGAACATCCTGTAGTGTACTGCAGTGGAATATTGTATCAATATTTTCAAATCACTTTCATTACAAATATCTGCTAATAACTGGTGTGGCAGATATATGGTCTGAATTATTAGCATATTGTTAATACTGTAGAAGTAAAGCATTGATGGGATTATGGCTCCTAAATCCCTTTTGAAAAATGATTTAGGCTCCTAAATCAGTTAGGCATTGCAACACTGAGCGCAACAATGCCTAAGTACCTTTAAAAATCTGGGCCTAAGTGACTTAGACAGCTAAATCCCATTTTAAAAAGTGATGGAGACATTGAGGTGACTAAGCTTCAGTGAAAATCAGTGGTGTTTAGGCACGCTTGAAAATTTTATCCCTAAACTACATAATGCTGCATAAATGCTGCTACGTAAACCTACTCAGGCACTCCACATGGGGCTTCACAATGTGACCTTGTAGGAAGCCGCTGTGGCCTCCCCCGGAGCCAGAGCCCGAGGAAGGGCGCAAGCGCCCTGATTGGACCACCTCACATCCTTCCACGGAGTCTGCCCGGCAACAAGGGACCCGGGCCGTGATAGGACTGCCCAGACAGTCCAATCAGCGGTAGCAGGGCGGAGCCCCGACAGGAAGGGGAAGTATAAAAGCCCGGCCCCTGAGCTCAGTAGGCCCCAGACTCCTGCCAGAGACAGATGTGAGGCCCTGCCCGCAGAGGCCTAAGCCAGAGCCGAGCCGCCGACGAACCCCGGCCCTACCTGGGCCTGGGGACTGGATAGGGCCTTCACGGAGTTGGACCAGGCAACCCGGCCAGGACGACTGGGCCGAGCTGCCCCGACCCCCGAGCCTGGGCCCGTGCTCCGGAACCACCGGACTCGGCCGAGACCCCGGAGCAGCCCGAGTGGCGGGTACCCCCGGAGGCTGGGCCGGATCTGGAGGAACTGCCGGCCACTGAGCCCCTCCCTGAGGCGGGGCAGGACCTGGAGGAGCTGCCAGAGGCCGAGCCTCTCCTGACCTACAACGACCTTGAGGAGCTGCCCCCTGAAGAGGAGCTCCCCGCCTTACCCCCAGTCGATGAAGAGGGACTGATGGTGCTACCCCAGGCGGACTATCCTCCCAGCACGGAGGAGGCAGGTACTGGGGTCAGTGGGGAGGAAGTAGCCCAGGGACAGCCACTGCCTGTGGCTGAAGCCGCAATATAGTCGGTGTGTTGCGGCGGGAGCCCTGCTGACACAGTAGCAGCCGCTTCTGCCACTACTAGGGCCCTGGGCTGAGACGCAGTGGAGACGGGTGGGCCTGCGTCTCCCTCCCCTTCCCCTTAGCCACCCTCAGGAGAATCTCTCTCCTGACTGCTCCTGGAGCCGTTGCCTTGCTTGCTGCTCACCCTGCCTAAGGGTTGGAGCAACTGACTCCGTGCTCGCTCGCCCTGACTGAGGGCCTGAGCCATTAACTGCTGCTCACCCTGCCTAGGGTTGGAGCAACTGACTCCGTGCTCACTCGCCCTGACTAAGGGCCTGAGCCATTAACTGCTGCTCACCCTGCCTAACGTTTGGAGAAACTGACTCCTTGCTCGCTCGCCCAGATTGGGGGCCTGAGCGGTAGACTAGGATGCTCACCCTGCCTAAAGAGGTATTGCTAAGACTGCTCACTCGCCGAACACGAGCTATTCTCCCGTCTGTAGAAAGCCGCTGTGGCCTCCCCTGGAGCCAACACGCTTACACGTGGTGGAGAATGCAGGCAATCGTGCCCTGACGCATAGGGACCCTGCGAGTGTTGACCTATAGCAACCCATGACCATGGAAGCAGAGAAGTTGATCAAATGGTGGGCCGAGGCCCTACAGCAGCAGCAACTCTTGCAGATGCTGGGCACGCAACAACATCCGGGACCTGGGGACCCAGCAGCAGGAATTGCAGCAGCAGTTTGTGCAGCAGCTGGGGGGCCATGCCGGACCCGCAACCCCAGGCCTGGAGGAAGCCCCGGGCCGAAGCCGGCCAGCAGCTGGGCCCCAACCGAGCCTGACAAAGTTAGGACCGGCCGACGACCCTGAGGCCTATCTTGTAACATTCGAGCACGTCACCATCGCCGCTGGCTGGGACCCGACACTATGGACGACTCTCCTCGCCCCCTACTTGACGGGGGCTCCCCAGGCAGCCTATCGGGCCTTGGGAGATGAGGAAGCCCGGGATTACCCCGCCGTGAAGGCTGCCATCCTGGACGCGCTCGACATCTGCCCCGGGACATTCCGCCGCCAGTTTAGGGAAAAGACACACCCTCCCGGAGCCCGCCCGTGGGCTGTAGCCCAAGAGCTCCGGGACACCGGTTGGCGCTGGCTCCAGCCGGATCAGAACACGGCAGCAGCCGTAGCAGAACAGGTCATTTTGGAACAATTTGTCCAGATACTGCCAGCTCAAGGGAGAACCTGGGTGCTGTGGCACCATCCTACTACCTTGGCTGAAGCCGTCCGCCTGATGGAGGACTTTCTGGCAGCTGAGAGACCCATCGGGCCTGCACAGGCCTCCAGCGGATGAGGCGGACCAGCAGGACCCTCCCCGCGAACACAGAACCACACTGCCCGACCCCCAGGGAACTCGGGTCTGGGTACTAATCGGGCCCCGACCAGATCCACCTACGGGCCCACCAAGGAGACGTGGCCCCACGACCACGCTGGACAGAGTAGCCCCAGACCGGGATCGGGGACCCCGGGGCCCTGCTTTGCTTGTGGCCAGCTGGAACACCTCCGAAGGCAGTGTCCAGCCCTTTCATGCACCTACAGCACCGTCTACGCCGGCGAGGGGCGGGCCCGGAGCCGATCCGGCCTCGCCATGACCATCTCTGTGGGAATCGCAGGACGGCAGTATGAGGCCCTAGTGGACTCCGGGTGTGGCCAGACCCTGGTCCTGCGGGGTCTTGTCCCGGAGGACGGGAGGACCTAGGACAGGTGGGCCTCCGTTGTATTCATGGGGACCTCAAGTTTTACCCGACATTGGCGGTCCCCCTGACTATTAGGTCAGAGACCCGAGTGCTGACCGTGGGCCTGGCCCCCCGGCTCCCGTACCCGGTGATCCTCGGCCGGGACTGCTCCACCTCGCTGGAATGCTCCAACGAACCAAGGATCGACCCGACACTGACCAGGGGAACCCGGGGGGTGAAGCACGAGAGGACCCACCAGAGGGCGAGGAACCCCAGGAAGCCCCACCTGACCTGCCCATGGGAGTGGAGGATCCGGGGGCCAGGACTATGCCAACTGAGGGCGATGCCCCCGCAAATCCCGACGAGGCCCTGGCCGATTTCTGCCTTTGCTCAGCCGGGCATATGAGCAGCTGGCCGCCGTAGATGGGGTGGTGGTTGACCCCCAGCGGGCGAGTGGCCGCATTTTGAACTTAAAAGAGACTGGCTCTACCGCCTGGAATGAGACCCCCAGACGCAGGAGCCCCACGCCCAACTCGTGGTTCCCCAGCTGCACCGGAGAGCAGTCATGAAACTGGCACACGATATCCCGGCCGCCGGACATCTCGGTGCAGACAAGACACTTGCCCGAGTGCTTTCCCGATTCTATTGGCTGGGGGTGTACCGAGAAGTTCGGGATTATTGTGCCTCCTGCCCAGAATGCCAACGAGTAGCCCCGGCGGGCATTCTGCACACCCCCCTTGTGCCTCTCCCAATGGTCAGAAACCCGTTCGACCGAGTGGCCATCGATTTGGTTGGACTGCTGGAGAGAAGTACGGCCGGGTTTCAGTACATCCTCGTCATGGTAAACTATGCTACCCGCTTCCCCGAGGCCATCCCCCTGAAGAACGCCACTGCTCGCACCGTGGCGAGCGAGCTAGTGAAGGTGTTCGCTCAGGTCGGTCTACCCCGAGAACTATTGACGGGCCAAGGCACGAACTTCACCTCCCAGCTAATGAGGGAAGTTTGTGCTATCCTTGGAATCAAGCAGCTCCGGACTTCGGTGTACCATCCGCAAACTGATGGCCTCGTCGAGCGCTTTAACCGGACACTTAAGCACATGCTCCGGAAATTCCCGCCGGAGGAGCTGCGGCGATGGGACCAGTTAGGTCCCCCCCTTGTTCCTGGCCATCCGAGAGGTTCCCCAGGCCTCTACCCAGTTCTCCCCATTCGAGTTATTGTACGGACGGCAACCCCAGGGGATCCTCGACCTAATGAGGGAACAGTGGGAGCAGA
Source organism: Emydura macquarii macquarii (assembly GCF_026122565.2). Taxonomy (NCBI): domain Eukaryota; kingdom Metazoa; phylum Chordata; order Testudines; family Chelidae; genus Emydura; species Emydura macquarii. Next base: position 26,693,810 of record NW_027133034.1, read on the forward strand.
CGCCATCCCCCTCCAAGGGAGTGCTACAATACGTCATTGAACTACAAGACCGCCTGCGGCAGGCGGGGACCCTAGCCCAGGACCATGTACGGACCGCCCAACATACCCAGGCCCGGACCTACAACCAGGGGGCCAGGGCCCATTCCTTTGAGCCCGGCGACCGGGTGCTGGTGCTACTACCCTCGAGCAAGTCCAAGCTCTTGGGGAAATGGCAGGGACCGTACGAAGTCCTGCATCCAGTGGGGCCAGTAAACTACGAAATCCGCCAGCCCGACTGGAGAAGGAAGAACCAAATCTACCACGTCAACCTACTAATACCCTGGAAAGAGCGGGAGGGGCTATTAATCAACCCCTACCCCCCAGACCCCGAGTTGGGCCCAGAGGTCCCCGACCCAGAGGAAGGAGGGACGCCCCAGCTCGGAGGGGACTTGACAGACGTTCAGCAGTGGCAAGCCTGGCATTTGATGGTCACGTTCGCCACCACCTTTACCACGGCCCCTGGGGAAACCATCAGTTTGCCATGTGATCAACACCCCACTGGGGAGGTAGTATGAATCAGCGCCCGCTCACCACCCTGCTACTTACAAGCAGTGGTAGAGGAGGAGGTCCAGACCATGCTCCGGCTAGGCGTGATCGAGCCATCAACGAGCGACTGGCGAAGTCCGATCGTGCTGGTCCCCAAACCTGATGGATCATGTCGCTTCTGCATAGACTTCCGGAGGGTCAACAGCATATCAAAATTTGATGCCTTCCCCATGCCCCATATTGAGGAGCTGCTGGATCGACTTGGGGAGGCCTGGTATTTTTCCACCCTGAACCTCACGAAGAGGTACTGGCAGATTCCTCTGGATGCTCAATCCCGGGAGAAGACGGCCTTTGCCACCCCCAGTAGTCTATACCACTTTGTACATATGCCGTTTGGCCTGCACGGAGCTCCCGTGACCTTTCAGCGTCTCATGGATAAGCTCCTGGCGCCCCACTTGCACTACGCCGCCGCCTATCTGGATGACGTTGTCATTTACAGTCAGGACTGGGATACCCACCTCAACCAGGTCGCGGCAGTGCTGCAAACACTCCAAGATGCCGGGCTCACTGCCAACCCTCGGAAGTGCCGTATCGGATGGAGGGAGACGACATATCTGGGGTACACGCTGGGTCATGGGACCCTACGCCCCCTAATCAGCAAAGTACAGGCGCTGCAAGAATAACCGAGGCCGGCCACCAAGAAACAAGTACGGCAGTTTCTGGGCCTGGCGGGATATTATCGCAGGTTCATGCCGAACTTCGCCACGCTGGCTGCCCTCCTGACCGACACCTTAAGGAAAGACCAGCCCCTCCACGTTCAGTGGACCCTGGAGCATGACCGGGCCTTCCGCACCCTGCAGCAGGCCCTTTGCCAAGAGCCCGTCTTGTACAGCCCAGACTTTAGCCGACCCTTTGTCGTCCAGACTGACGCCTCGGCCGTGGGATTAGGGGCTGTCTTAACGCAAGTCCTCGAGGGGGAGGAACACCCAATACTCTATCTTAGCCGGAGGCTGTTCCCCCGCGAGGAACGGTACGCGACGATAGAGAAAGAAGCGCTGGTGGTAAAGTGGGCCCTGAAGGCATTACGATACTATCTCCTCGGGGGTACCTTTACCGTCGTCACTGATCACGCCCCGCTCTGCTGGCTCCAGACCATGAAGGACACCAATGCCCGAATCAGGCGGTGGTACCTGGCTCTGCAGCCATTTGCTTTTAACATCCAGCACCGCGCCGGGCACAACCATGCCAATGCAGACACCCTGTCCCGAATCAAAAACGGGAGGCCCACCGGCCCCGGAGACCGGGAGCCGGACTTAAGGGGAGAGGGTATGTAGGAAGCCACTGTGGCCTCCCCCTGAGACAGAGACCAAGGAAGGGCACGAGCGCCCTGATTGGACCACCTCACATCCTTCCACGGAGTCTGCCCGGCAACAAGGGACCCGGGCCGTGATAGGACCGCCCAGACAGTCCAATCGGCGGCAGCAGGGCGGAGCCCCGACAGGAAGGGGAAGTATAACAGCCCGGACCCTGAGCTCAGTAAGCCCCAGACTGCTGCCAGAGACAGACGTGCGGCCCTGCCCGCAGAGGCCTAGGCCAGAGCCGAGCCGATGACAAACCCCGGCCCTGCCTGGGGACTGGATAGGGCCTTCATGGAGTTGGACCAGGCAACCCGGCCAGGATGACTGGGCCGAGCTGCCCCGACCCCGAGCCTGGGCCCGTGCTCCGGAACCACCGGACTGGGCCGAGACCTCGGAGCAGCCCGAGTGGCGGGCACCCCCGGAGGCCAGGACGGATCTGGAGGAACTGCCAGCCACTGAGCCCCTCCCTGAGGCAGGGCAGGACCTAGAGTCGCTGCCAGAGGCCGAGCCTCTCCTGACCTACAACGACCTTGAGGATCTGCCCCCTGAAGAGGAGCTCCCCGCTTTACCACCGGTCGATGAAGAGGGACTGACGGCGCTACCCCAGGCGGACTATCCTCCCAGCATGGAGGAGGCAGGTACTGGGGTCAGTGGGGAGGAAGTAGCCCAGGGACAGCCACTGCCTGTGGCTGAAGCCGCAATATAGTCGGTGTGTTGCGGCGGAAGCCCCGCCGACACAGTGGCAGCCGCTTCTGCCACTACTAGGGCCCTGGGCTGGGACGCAGTGGAGATGGGTGGGCCTGCGTCCCCCTCCCCTTCCCCTTTTCCCTAGCCATCCTCAGGAGAATCTCTCTCCTGACTGCTTCTGGAGCCGTTGCCTTGCTTGCTGCTCACCCTGCCTAAGGGTTGGAGCAACTGACTCCGTGCTCGCTCACCCAGATTGGGGGCCTGAGCGGTAGACTAAGGTGCTCACCCTGCCTAAAGGGGTATTGCTAAGACTGTTCACTCGCCGAACGCGAGCTCTTTCCCTGTCTGTAGGAAGCCGCTGTGGCCTCTCCCGGAGCCAACACGCTTACAGACCTATTTGATTTTTCTACATCAGATTTAAAAATCGCTAATTTAAAGAAAAGGGAAATAATTTTCAATGGATTTATCTTCTAGGACATCTCTAGTAGGGATTCTGTAATTGTCATTAATTTAACTGGCCACTCTATGCTTTCTGTAAATGAAAGGAAAGGACCTTTGACAGTCAGAATATGAATATTTCAAATCTGCTTGTTGTATCTATATGCAATTGTCAAATTAGAGATTCATACTTCAGGAAAAAAAGTTCTTTTCTCAACTTTGCAAGACAGATCTCAGCTCCAATGTTCTCTTCTCCCTGCTTTCTCAGAACTCACCTTTATATCAGTTATCTGAAAGGAGAATTTTACTCTTGGGATGAAGTTCTTGTCCATCTTCTCCCTTGTAAAAGGGATTTGTATTGGATCCACAGTAAGATAGAAAGTGTTGACAAGGTGTCCACACTTCAAGCAGGGTGTGGACATGCTGGAGAAAGTTCAAAGTAAAGCTACAAGAATGATCCATGGGCAGGAAACCAAACTTTATAATGTGAGACTTAAAGAGCTCAATATATGCAGTTTATCCAAGAGTAGATTGAGGTGGCCCAATCACGTGTACAGGTATTTACACATGGGAAAAAGATATCTAATAGTGGAGGGATGGAGGGTTTCAACCTTGCTGACAAAGGCATAATAAGATCCAGTGGCTGGAAGCTGAGGTAGGATAAATTCAACCTGGAAATAAGATGCAGTTTCCTAGCAGTGAGGATAATTAAGCATTGGAAAAGTTTACCAACAGAGGTGGTCTCTCCATCACTTGAAGTCTTTCAAATGAGATTAGATACCTTTCTAAAATATATGCCGTAATCCATCTTCTGGGAGAAATTTAAGACATACAAAGTACTTGATGTTTGAATGGGGGTTGAATTTTAACCATCTGACCTAGGGGCTGGCGTGTAGCAGAGATTGGTGGAGCTTCCTTAATATTCCCATAAAGCCATTTTACAGTTCAAGGAAAGAACCCAAAGATTTATTCCAAACAATATCGGTTTTGCTTCTCTTGTGTTCTTATGCTTCATGACTTATTAATATTATGCAAGCTTCCCTCTGCTCTAGGATTCTCTGAGAGGCAAATGTTGGTCCCAGCACACAGCCTTAGTAACTAAAAGCTGTGATCTGGAGTTCTTGCATGAGAGAGAATCCTCGCACTTCATTTACTATTCACATAGAAATACTCTTTTTGTCTCAACGCTGCATTCTTGAGCTCCCAACAGCTTTGTAAAGTGGAAATATTTGACCTCATGTGGTGTTTTAAATTCATCATAGTTTGGTATTTTCTCTTCTCTGCCCTACTACATGTATCCTTTGAATAGCTCAGTTACCTTTCTGTGTCTGTGGCCAATTTCTGCTCCAGGCTCTAGGGCTGTGAGGGTCTCCAAGCAGCAAAACCAGAGCAATTCTGCTGCACAGGGAGGGCATGTTTTGGGGGAACTGTGCAGGGGGACCACACATTGTGTGTGGCATCGAGTCCCCGCATGCTAGAGGTGGGGCAATCCTCTGCTATACAGAGGATTGCCATTCCTCCCTTCTCCATCCAGGAAGTGGACATGTTAGAGTCATAGGGGAGCTACTGTAGCCTCAGGAATCCACTCCATAGCGCAAGGGGAAGATGCTTCCCTTTCCCCACTTCTCCAATCACTTGTATCTCTCCAGCATTTAGCCTCGCTGGATAGGGTGGGTGCTGGGAGAAGGATTTTCTTACTATTGTGTAAACTTATTCCCATATATAACCTTAGCCTTGAGGAATAAGGAGTACAATCATGAGAACTGTTTTTTCAGAGGTGATGGAGGCTAACTTCAGAGGGAGGTTACGGCAGCAATCCCAAGATTGCAGCATAGACCAGTGCAAGGGACAATAGAGGCTGCAGTACAACTCAGGGAAACAGCGTCTGCCAACATTTACCTTCAGAAAGGCTGACTGGGAAGGCTTTATCTTTGAATTGGATGAATCCATCTGTAATATCTCTGATAACAAGCATTATGGACATTTTTTCTCTCTGGTGTAGAAGACTGTCCAAAAGCACATCCCCGGGGATGCTAGACATTATATATATACTCAAACTTTCAGAACAGACAAGCCAACAATATAAAAGATATTAATAAATGTTTTACCTGGATCCCTTTGGTGAAGAAACCACGGGACTTGAGGAAATGCTTATGAGAGAGATTGGAAAGAAACAGCGTGACTGCTGGAGGAAGCTGATTGATCCTTGAGCAATATGAACATCCAGTGTACCTTGGGGCTACATTAGACCAAATGCAGATATTTAAAGAGCACATCAAGAAGCTGAAAAAAGCAAGTGAATTCCAGGAATTGTGTACTCCAGAAACTGGCCCACACAAAATGGGGAGCTGGCCCCCGAACACTCTGAGCAACCAGTCTCATCTTGTGTTACTGAACTGCAGAGTACTGTGCTCCAGTATGGTCATGCTCAAACCAGGCACTCAAAATTGATACTGAAATCAATCCTGTTGGTACTGAATTCATCACAGGGATTATGAAATGATCTCAACACAGTCACTCTACAGCCTCACAAGGACTGCACCACCATCAGTGAGGTGAGATGCCTTCAGTAAAAAGGAGAAACAAGAACACTATTTGATCATGCTCACCACTCAAGAAGCTGAAGTCCAGAAAGAGTTTTGCCTCTGAAAATTCCTTACCCCAAAATACCACTGTGGAAGGCTACAGAGTAACAAAATGGCAGGAAATGCTGATCTTGGAGAACCTGGTTTCTTCAGAATAACCTCCAACTCCCCTGCCTCTCACTCCTCCACTGACCTTAAACAAAAACACTAATATACTCTAAATCGCGTGAGAGCTGGGATTACACTGGTGAAAATGGGACCAAGTGGAAGCTGAGGAATGACCCTAAATGTGAATTTGGAGAGCCTAAGAAAACACTTGAACATTGCCTGATGCGGTGCCTCCTGTCAACATCCTGTGCTGAAAAGTGACACCACCAGGTCTTGGCTATGGTTTTGGAGGAATAAGCGATAACAATGACCTCAGCCTTGTTGGCCATTATATACAGAAACTTTACAGGTCAAATCTTGCCTGCCTTACTCATGTACAAGTCAGTGAACAGGGTCAGAACAGTCTGCAGTCTGCTTCACTGCTTGTGTGGAATTAAACCTGGATTTTCACTACTCTTAAGCAGCATGGCTAGCGTGATGTAACATAACACTCCGGCCTTTATCTACACTCACTTGTTTACCAACTTACATACAATGCATCACATTAGTGTGGTGAAATATTGTAGAAAAGTGAAAACAAGACAGTCCTGACTTGTGTGATACTAGTGGCTTTTGGACTTTAGAAGGATTTTGGCATGTGAAGCTTGTTTCTATCTGGTACAGTCCCTTTATTTTCTAAACTAATTGAAACCTGCAGAAGTTGCCCTGAGCACTTTTGTCATTCATGCAGTTGTGAGCACAACGGAGCACCATAATGCTTTGTTTGCAGGCCTCTTTGTCTTCTGTGGGATGCATTCAATTCAGATAAAATGAAGCGGAAGGGATTCTCACAGGCTCCCAAAGCATATAAACCTCTCAGTTTTAAGAATCTTGCATTGACTGACAACTCTTTTGGAAACTGATTTCAGAGTTTGGGACAGATTCTATTCTCTGCTACAGTAAATTTCCTCTGGAAAAACACCTATGTAACTGAGAGCAGAATCCTGCACTTTGCTTTAGATACACAAGCCACTGCACTGCCTTGGGCCCTTGTACCTTACTGAACTAAGGTTATTAAGATCAGGAGTAGTCTCCAAGGGACACAGTGGAAGCCACATTGCTATATTTTCCATTGCTGTCTAGTTTCAAGTAATGTTCAATCTCCATTGTACCTCTAAGCCAAAACGAACAGTAGGGAATACACCATCCCAGCAGAAGTCAGCAGGCACTGCAGGTGCTCTGAACTTAACTACTTACATTTAGGCACCCATGGCTTTAAAATTTTGGTATGCATAATTTGACTGAGGACACAGCTGGAAACAGTGCCTGGATTCACCAGGGGAACTTGGGCACCTAAGACCAAACTTTAGATTCTCAAAACCTCTGTTCAGCTGCTCCCTGCCCCTGGAGGCACCTAAATTTCCACTGGCGAAGCTCCCAGATGCTTGCATTTCTGCTGACGGGCATGCGTTCAGCCACCTCAGTTCTGACACCACCAAGAAGCTTGATGCCTGGCTCACACCTTGACCCCCTAAGCTCCAGAGCCCCCCCCCCCCCCCCAACCTTTCTTGCCAGCAAGGCCTGATCCAGTAGAAGTGCTCTGAGGCAGCAGCTGAGCATGTTTACCCACCAGAGAAGGAGGTGGTTTCTTCCTGATACCCAATAGACAAAGCACTCACCTGGAATGTGGGAGACCAGGGTCGAAATCCCTCTGATCACAATGGTCCCTTCTGACCTTGGAATCTGACTCCCACTCTGCCTGATACAGAACAAGGGCTTGACCCTGGTCTCCCATCTCCCAAGTGAGTGCTCTGACCACTGGACTATAGGGTATTCCAGGGTCTTTTTCAGGGGAGTGTTCACAGCTGTGAATCCTGAGTGCAGGGAAGCTCCTCCCTCCAGGTTGGACTTAGGTGCTTAACACCTTTGTGGAGTGGGGTTTAGGCAACAGCCCCCTTCTTGGCATTTTATATGGGCTAATTTAGGCAGCTCCCCGCTCAGCTTGCTGGCTTCTGTGAATTCTGTTTTATGTACCTAACTCTTCCTAAGCATTGTATACGGACCCAGGGCACCTAACTCAGGATTGCGAATTCAACGTGGTGGCAGGGCACCTCAAAGTTTGGTACTGCATTGGTCAGCCTTAATCTCCTTTGTTAATCTGGCCCTAAATCCCTTGATTAGTCCACTAGATCTTGCTATTGAGCTGCCCCTCATTATGACCAGCGGCCATGCTGGCAGCTCAGCAGAGGAACGGACTCAGATGCAGACGGACCTAATAAGTCGGTGGTATCCCTGGTGCCATCAGTGGTAGCATGGATGGCATTTCCCCCTACAAACGTGAACTGATCTGCAGTCTTCCCAAAAGTCATTTGGGTGGCTGTGAAAAGACTGTGAATCACCTGAGAAATTTAAGCAAAATTAGTGACCAGCTTTTGACCCTTGTATTCTGCTACAATCTGTTACATGAAAAGAGCTAGAAAATTAGTACTTCCTTCAAATGATGGCTGGGATTCAGATACATTTCTAGGTCCTCCAGACTTAGGGTGGGAGGACTGCAAAACACAGAGACCTGGGAGAAGGGTCGGAATATGGGGGGGGGGGGGAGGGAGTATGGGCCATTTTAACAAGGATAAGGGAGAGACAAGGGAGAGCATATGGGGGAAATCAAATCAGTATCTTAGATGTCTGTACACTAATGCGAGAAGTATGGGGAATAAGCAGGAAGAACTTGAAATGCTAGTTAATAAACATAACTATGACATTGTTGACATCACTGAGATTTGGTGGAATATTGGTACAGGAGCACAGCTTGCTGAGGTAGGACAGACAGGGGAAAAAAGGGAGAAGGTGTTGCCTTTCATACATTAAAAATATATACACTTGGACTGAGGTTGAGATGAAAATAGGAGACAGACTTATTGAAAGTCTCTGGGTGAGGATAAAAGGGGTAAAAAAACAAGGGTTATGTCATGATAGGAGTCTACTACAGACCATCTAACTAGGAAGAGGTGGATGAGGCTTTTTTTAAACAATTAACAAAATCATCCAAAGCACAGGACATGGTGGTCAGGGGGACTTCAACTACCCAGACATCCGTAGGGAAAATAACATGGCAAGGCACAGATTATCCAACAAATTCTTGGTCTGTATTGGAGACAATTTTTTTATTTCAGAAGGTGGAGAAAGCTACTAGGGGAGAGGCTGTTCTAGATTTGATTTTGACAAATAGGGAAGAACTGGCTGAGAATTTGAAAGTGGAAGGCAGCTTGTGATCATGAAATGGTAGAGTTCATGATTCTAAGGAATAGTAGGAGGGAAAACAGCACAATAAAGACAATTGATTTAAAGACAGCAAACTTTAGCAAACTAAGGAAGTTAATAGGTAACATCCCCTGGGAAGCAAATCTAAGGGGGAAAGCAGTTCAAGAGAGTTGGCAGTTTTTTCAGAGAGACATTATTAAAGGCACAAGAGCAAACTTATACTAGTGTGTAGGAAAGATAGGAACAGAGACCACCCTGGCTTAACCAGGAGATCTTCAATTATCTGAAACTCAAAAAAGAGTCCTACAAAAAGTAGAAACTAGGTGAAATTACAAAGGATGAATATAAACAAATAACACAAGTATATATGGACAAATTAGAAAGGCCAAGGCACAAAACAAGAGTCAACTAGCTAGAGACATAAAGGATAACAAGAAAACATTCTATAAATACATTAGAGACAAGAGGAAGACCAAGGACAGGGTAGGACCATTACTCAATGAGGGGAGAGGGGAGAAACAATAACAGAAAATGTGGAAATGGCAGAAGTGCAAAGTGACTTTTGTTTCAGTTTTCAACAAAAAGGTTAGTAGCAATTTGACGTCTAACATAGGAATGCCAGTGAAAATTAGGTAGGATCAGAGGATAAAATAGGGAAAGAACAAGTTAAAAATTATTTAGACAAGTTAGATATCTTCAAGTCACTAGGGCCTGATGAAATATATCCTAGAGTACACAATAAACGGACTGAAGGAGATATCTGAGCCATTAGTGATTATCTTCAAAAAATCATGGAAGATGGGAGATCTTCCAGAGGACTGGAAAAGGGCAAATATAGTGACAATCTATAAAAAGGGAAATAACAACCTGGGAAATTACAGACTACTTGGCTTACTTTCAGTACCTGGAACCATAATGGAGCAAATAATTAAGCAATCAATTTGCAAACACCAGATGATAATAAGGTGGTAAGTAACAGTCAGCATGGATTTATCAAGAACAAATCATGTCAAACCAGCTTGATAGCTTTCTTTGACAGGGTAACAAGCCTTGTGGATAGGGGGGAAGTAGTAGATGTGGTACATCTTGACTTTAGTAAGGCTTTTGATACTGTCTTGCATGACAAGCTAAGGAATAAAACCTAGATGGAGTCACCATAAGGTGGGTGCATAACTGGTTAGAAAACAAGAGTAGTAGTTATCAGTGATTCACAGTCATGCTGGAAGGGCATATCAAGTAGGATCCCGCAGAGATCAGTTCTGGGTCCAGTTCTGTTCAATATTTTCATCAATGATTTAGATAATGGCATAGAGGGTACCTTTATAAAGTTTGCAGATGATACCACCCTGGGAGGGGTTGCAAGTGTTTTGGACATTAGGATTAAAATTCAAAATGATCTGGAAAAACTGGAGAAATGGTCTGAAGGAAATAGGATTAAATTTAATAAGGACAAATGCAAAGTACTCCACTTAGAAGGAACAATCAGTTGCACACATACAAAATAGGAAATGACTGCCTAACAAGGAGTACTGTGGAAAAGGATCTGTGGATCATTATGGATCACAAGCTAAATATGAGTCAACAGTATCAAACTGTTGCGCAAAAAAAAAAAAAAAGCAAACATCATTCTGGGAAGTATTAGCAGGACTGTTATAAGCAAGACACAAAAAGTAATTCTTCCGCTCTACTCCACACTGATTAAGGCCTCAACTGGAGTATTGTGTCCAGTTCTGAGTGCCACATTTCAGGAAAGATGTGGACAAATTGGAGAAAGTCCAGAGAAGAGCAACAAAAGGATTAAAGGTCTAGAAAACATGACCTATGAGGGAAGATTGAAAAAATTGGGTTTGTCTCTTCTGTAGAAGAGAAGACTAAGCTGGGGGACAAGTTTTCAAGTACATAAAAGGTGGTTAGAAGGGGGAGAAAAATTGTCCTTAACCTCTGAGGATAGGACAGGAAGCAATGGGCTTAAATTTCAGCAAGGGCAGTTTAGCATTGGAAATTAGGAAAAACTTCCTAACTCTCAGGGCAGCTAGGCACTGGAATAAATTGCTTAGGGAGATTGCAGAATCTCCATCATTGGAGATTTTTAAGAGCGGGTTAGACAAACATCTGTCAGGGATGACCTAGATAATACTTTGTCCTGCCATAAGTGCAGGGAACTGGACTTGATGACCTCTCCAGGTCCCTTCCAGTCCTATGATTCTAGGACTCAAACATGGAGCTTTCTCTCCAAACTATGTCCATCCCGTGGCAGGTGGTGTTATTTGTTATGATGAATGTGTTGAATGATTTATATAAATATCTCTGCATGCAAAACACACCATACTTTAAAATATTATTAATACTTTGAGATCTGCAGATGAACACCATGATAAGCACATATCACTTTACAAATATGTATGAGCATTATTGTTTTCATTTTAAACTTTAGATTTTCTGGTATAAATTAAAAACAGGTGTACTTGTGTCAGTGTTCACCCTCATAGCCACAGGGACTTTAATATTAGCATTCAGTTCTATGGTCAGAGGGAGAAGTGCTTACAAATTATTTTACCCATCAATCTATTTTAGTATTTTAGTCAGGCTTAAAAGCTCTTTTCTCTTGAAAAGATCAAAATTATGAAGAAATGTGGACAAAGGCACCAATTATTCTTGATGGATCAAATCTAAAGTAAAACACAGTGGGAACAAAATGAAGCCCACACATTTAAATTATCCTAGAGTACAAGATTGTTCATAACAGAGTGGTTGACTGTATTCTGTGTTGCTTAAAATAAGAAAAAAATATTCTACAACTCAGAGGAGTATCTCAAAAAGGTGTGAATTGTCACTTATTCCCACAGAGAAAGGAACAGGTTACACTCCCAGTTGAATGGGAAAGAAAACTTGATTGGTGTACATGTGGCTAAGAAGTAAATAGCAGACTTTCAGTAATGCTATATTCAAAACAGCAATTTTTGCACCACATGAGGTATGGCTACACAGCCCAGGGCAGCAAGCTTCACAGCCCAGATGGACAGACTTGGACTACCAGTGGAGACTGAGCTTTGAAGTTGCAGCTCGGGCTGAAGCTCAGGCTCCAAAACCCACCCCCTCCTTAGGCCTGAGCCAGGAAACCTTAGGTGACCCATCACTTGATGGGGAGACTGAATAAAACTATTTCAGCACCCTCAGTGTCTAGTCTATGCCACCTGTTAAATCATACAAAATTATGCCCAGCATAGCTATTCTGCATAGCAAATCAGCTAATGGACTTGAACTGTGTAATCCAAGCATCAGACTCCAGCACCAACTGCTATCAAGAGCACTCCTCCTACTTTGCAGAACAGATCCATGCCTCTTTTGGTTGATGAAAGCCAGAGAAGAACAACTGTGCCCACTGCCACTGAAATTTGTCAACGCCTCCTTTGGAGAAGTAAGTCTGCCAACCTGCCTGATCTTCAAGAAACTAATATGAGACACAAAGTTAGCCAGCTATGCCTCACCTTCACCCTCATTTCTAAGTTAAATCATTAAGAAAGTAGTGACAAACTAAGCTCCAACAACACTGCATGCTGAGGGAAATAACCCCTTCAGTCACATTTATCAAAGGGATTAAAAACAGATTGTTCTTGTGTCTCTAATTTAGAATAATAAAGGGCTAGATTGGATAACATCTGGAGAGACTGAAATCCTGTGTTTAACCTTCTGCTATCGGTACTGCAGAAGAGGGAGTCAACTCAGTTTAGCAGCTTTTAAAATTAAATTAAAATTAAAAAAGACAGACATTTGAAAATTAGGTGGGAAATCAAAGGATCACTAAGCCTAGAACATCAGGTAATGTCAGTGGTGCAAACCACCACCGTCTACCTCCAGCTTACTCGGAAACTGCCCCCGTTTCAAAATCACGTGGCCGTATTGATCCATCTGTTGTCTCCATACAGAATCATTGCAGTTCAAATCTTGTTTAAGTGCTTTTTAAAATTCAGCTAGCTTAAATTAAAATCCTACTTTAAACATCCTTGTAGACATAGTTTAAACATATTTAGCTCAATTTTAGAGGTCAAGTAAGAGCCTATATAGGACCTCTTCATGGCTTCCAGTTTGTTTCCATTGCCCAATCTTCAAAAGCCATCCATGGGTCAAGATGCTGTTATGTTTAGAGTTGGATTTTTTAGTTCATTAGGAAATTGAAGAGGTAGAAAGCTTTTTGAGTCAAACTAAACACTTCATTGAACCAATTTTTTTTAATGTTTCAGTTTCAGGCTGTGGTGACTAAAGTTGGGCAATTTTTTTCCAGAAATTATTACATTTGGGTTGAATTTGGCCAAGAGTTTCAGCAAAAGAAAAAACAAATTTTGGAAATGTTGAAATGGTTCATTTTGAAAAAAATGTAAACGAGATCATTCAAAATGGCAATTCAGTTTGGCCCAAATGAAATGTTTTTGGTTTGTCGCTTGTCTAAAGGGAAAAAAATAAATCCTGTTTTCATTCAAAACTAGCCACATTTTTTTCCTCGGTTCAGTCACTAAACTAAAACAAACAAACAAACAGTCACCCAATTCTGGTTGTAGTGGTGTCACTGCTCTTCTTAGTTTAGCTTAACCTTAACTTCAAACCCAATGGTTTAGGACTAACCAGGTATGTGGGTGACCCAGGTCCAAATCCCCGCCCCCCTCTTTCTCTCTTATCTGGAGAAGTAATTGAACTTCAGTCTTGAACATTGTAAGAGAGCGCACTGAGCTATGGGATGTTTTGGTGAGAGTCTCTCTGTCTTTCCTGGTGAAGCTGTTCCCCTTTGAATAGATAATTATTAAATAGTAATTGGAGCAGGAGCTTACATCTCCCACATCTTAGGTGAATGCCCTAACCACCAGGCTATAGAGTTATTTTTACTCTCTTTCCCTGGCCCACTGTCTGTTGTCACCACGAATTACAATGTGTTGCCCCTATAAACCAGAGAAGGGGGAAAGAAAAATTATTATACATGTATATCCTAGGTAACATCATCTTGCAGATTTAGTTTACAAGAAATTGCCATAGTGATGGATGACTTAAAAAATCCTAAATAGATGGGTAGCAAATTGGAAGCCCATTCATTCATTAAAAATCAAAATCAAACTTCGAACATGTGCTGATCTTTATGCAATTTTGCTGCGCTGTGCAGACTACAAATGTATTGCTGCACAGAAGTCTGTACTAATGAGAAGATACGTCATTACTCCTTGTTTATAAGTTAAACTTAATTTTTAACTTTTCACTGTCTTCAACCCAAGATGCAGAAACAAAGTAATTAGTTATCATTTGTATAATAATACATATTAATCTAGCATGCCACTATCCATCTCTGCATACTTAAAATTTGTGGAAATGCCAACAGCAGATTAAAAATTCCAGCTGTATATAAATAATTTACATATTTCTGCTTTAATACTTGAAAAATCAGGATTAATATATAATAAGGATATTAATATTAATACCTTCCTTGTCCGTTCCTGCCCCCCCTCCTTCCCCGGTCCTTTCTCTGGTCCTAACTCCCCACTTCCCCAGTTAATTTTTCCTTTATTTCCTGTACCACTTAATGATGCCTTGGTTGTCTTTAGAGTAAATAGTACTTCCCCTTTGTGACTAACAAGAGGCGCTGTTACTTTTGGGATGGAATTTCTCTCTCTCTTTCTCTACATATTTTATTTGACCAAATTATCATTTCAATCAGTTGAATATTTTAATTATTTGCACATGTTATACAGTGATCAAGGTAACTATTAAAATGTTAATACATCTTTACAGTTTATGAAAAGAATTTCATATAGAAAACAGTCTTAACTGTAGCAGCTTTGCAGCTTAAAATAGTCTTCTCCCCAATCCCGTACTAGAATACTGTAAAGGTTGCTTCCCCTAAATATTAAGTTATATGAATACTTGAAAGAGAGAAATCAACATGCTAATTTACCCGATAATCTTAATATTTGCACAATCAAAATATGACATTTTTCTTTCCCATCACTTTAGTAAAATATTGGTAAGCCCCTTCATTTTCAGTTTTTTTGTTTAAAATTTTCCAGGAATTTATTAGTGTTTATTAAAAAAAAGTTTAAAATGGGTAAAAAAAATCATTATGTGCAAAACATTAATTTAATTGTTTTCTGGGTAAATATCAGGGTTAATAATGTGGGGATGGGAGGACAGAAAAAAGAAACAAGAAGAGAAAAGTAAGATTATTGGAAATAAGAATAGTTTAATGCTGTGGTTTTTTTTCATGAATGGTACATTAACAGTTTGCACACACATGCCCATATGTGTGTATCTTCCACTACATTGCCTAACTTAAACAGTCAACCTAACACTTACACTTAGACTAATTTATTATTAGCAAATGCATCTAGCTAATGTAATAAATTAGATTTTAACGTAATCAGTACTTAATAATAATAATGTACTTGAGTGGTCCAAATTTCAGGTGCAAGTCAGTAAAAACTGAATAATAGCTTTTGTGAAACCCAGGAGTTTTTCAGAAAAATAGTAAAAACTGAAAATGCAAATACAAGTAAAATATTTACACAACACAATGTCGTTTTGCCCAGTGTTCTAGTGATAACAATCAATGTACTGCATATTGTAGATATCTAAAGTAAGGGGACAAATTGGAAAAAAGAACAAAGACTAATTCATGCATGGAAGCAAAAATGGGAGAAAAGTAGAGGACATAGAGAAGGTGACAAAGGGTGTCAACATTATCTTCAATTTTCTTGACTTTCATGGGTTTAAATCAGGATTTTTTTTTTAACTAAAGGCAATGTTTTATGATCATGTATCTAAACCTGATATAGATATTTGGACTCACAAATTTGTGTCATGAGATGGTTAATTATACATAATAGGGACAAGTCAGATTTATATTCAGGAAAACTGTATGTAACATATCAACGAGGGGGAAATTTATGCTGTACCACCAGAACAGAGGCAGTGTTAACAGTTTTTAATATCTACAGGGGCATTTTAAGTATAAGATACAGAAAATAAATTCCTTCATTTTTAAATTGAGCTGTATTCTCAGATGGCATAAATTGGAATAACTCAATTGATTTACACCATCTAAGATATGGCCCATAATATTGTAATTTATTATGCAGATTGGATTTAGGGACAACCTGCATTTCAGTAGATATGGTCAGAAACCAGACTTTGGAACAAAAATAGATTTTTGAATGCCAGAATTTCCTGCAGGATAAAAATCCTCCCAAAATTAAATTGGAACTGCTTTGATAATGTTAATATGTATATATTATGTAATATTAAAATTAATATTTTAATATAATAAACAATTATTTGTAATCAAAGTCTAAATAATAAAGTTTACTTTATCAACACAAAATGTTTCTGTATTGAAACATCTAAACATTTAGTTTAGACTTCCCCCATCAAATTTCATCAAAAGTCAACATGTTACTGTGTTATATTTGTTTTGGTTGTTTTGTTTTCCAGTAGAAAATTATTCCATGAATTTTTTTTATTTGCTCTCGTTTTCAGCTTCATATTAAACTTTACTTATGTGAAATGAAAGAAAGATGTTCCACAGTAATAAAATTAACAATGCTATATAGTAGTATATTTAATAGAATCACATTTTAAAGCTGCTCACAAGACAAACATTGTCTTGGAAAGCTAAGTTTGCCGTGTAGTATGTAGTAATCAGTTCTCAAACGTGTTTTTTTTTTTTTTTTTAGGAGGGGAAAGATGGAAAAGGGGTAGTTATTTTGATTTTCCATTTTATGGGCTCCTAACTCATAACATCATAAGCTACAGGAATGCATGTTAGCACACTTTTATATATGTAGCCAGGACACACATCCTGGGCTGCATCATGCTTACCCACTGTCATGACTGGGATGTAGGCAGTCTGACCGAACAGTTAGAGCAGAAGTCCTACTGGATAAGATAGTAGGTCAGAGTCCAAAACAGGCCAGAGGGCAAACCAGGAGTCAGGTATCAATGATTAGGGCTGTAAGGGACCTCAGGAGGTCATCTAGTCCAACCCCCTGCTCAAAGCAGGACCCACCCCAACTAAATCATCTCAACCTAGACCTCCCCCACTGCAACTTGAGACTATTGCTCCTAGTTATGTCATCTTCTGCCACTGAGAGCAGCCTAGCTCCATCCTCCCTGGAACCCTCTTTCAGGTAGTTAAACACTGCTATCAAATCTCCTCTCATTCTTCTCATCTGCAGACTAAACAACCTAATTCCCTCAGCTTCTCCTCATAAGTCATATGCTCCAGCCCCCTTATCATTTTTGTTGGACTCTCTCCAATTTGTCCACATCCTTTGTGTAGTGGGAGGCCCAAAACAGGACACAATACTCCAAATGTGGCCAAAGGTAGGGTCAGATTACCATGAGATCAGCAGTAGAAGCAAAAGAAAAAGTTCTAAGTAGACAGAACACAGCTGCATGGATGACTTCCTGTTCCTGTGCTGGGTTTAAATAGAAGCTGTGAACCAATCAGGACCCCTAGCGTTCCACCAATCAGATCCCAGGACTAGCATCCTCTATCAGATTTCAGCTCCTCTGACATTTGTTAATAGGTCACTAGGTGGCAGGTTGGAACTTACTAGCATCCGAGAGCCCCATGGTTCAAGACTTGCAGTCCCTAACACACACACACACCACCATTGTCTTTAGTGACCTATATGCATTAGCCAGGAAGCTGAGAAATAGGGCTGAAACATGACTTCCTAGGGTTCAAAATTGACACTAATATGCCAGATTCATCACTAACATAATGCCTAATGGGCCAGACAGTCCAGTCCCCTCACTTCATTTTGTACCTCATACAAGGCACTAAAGGAATTTAAACAGGACTGAGATTTGGGAATTCCCCCCAATGTAGGGGCAAACTCTGCCAGCTTAAAACCAAGAGGCAGCGTAGTCACCTCCTTCACTAACTAGCCCCCCCACCCCTAGCATAAAGGAGAGAAGGGCCATTGTCACAAGATTGCTGGCTCCTTTAACGGAAGTCCAGACCAAGGCTACTCCAGAAAAGTTAATCTGAGGAGAAGAAGCCTATTAAGCAGTTAATTGAATAATGAACACCTGAGCCATCAGGGCTCAGTTACAAGGAAGTGTTCACAAAGAGAAAAGGTATTGTAAGAATGTCCCAGCCACCATAGTTTCCAAGGAGGAAGGCTGTGCAATGCCTGAGCCAAGGGAGAAAACTTTATTTCACGTTTATTTGTATTTAATAAATTAGAAGTCCAGTAGGGAGTCTTCACACAGCCTAAAAGGGAGAGCTCTTAAGATGACCTGAAGGAAGGGAAACTGAGGCAGGGAATGCCTACAGCATCACACTAGATCAGCCGGGGGTGCTACAGGGCAGGCATGCCCTGTGACAGGCATCTGAGTGGGACATAATGGAGTTAAACTCCACTATATATGGTTTCACCTCCGGCATAACCGTATAGAACTAACAGCGATAGTGGAGGTTAGAGTAGGCCCCCTCCTACTATAACTTGTCAGGGCAAGGTGGGCAACAATCAGGGAACCACAACTGGCTCCCTGCAGCTGTCCCTTCCCACTATATCCAAGCTGCATTCAATGAAGTGGAGAATTGTGGCCAATATGTTTAATCTTACTCTCTAGAGTAAGAGAGAGATCTGTGTAGTCTTAAATAATTCAGCCAAGCACTGCTGTAAACCATGCTGCACTAATCTCATGAGAAGTTTAGTGATGAGATTCTAAAGAGGACGCAACATGAAGAATGTCAGTTTCATTGGAAAATTAAATAATACAATCTGCAGAGAAAAGAACCATTCTGCCACTCATATTTTCCATGTGTGTGAAGACAAGAACCATGAAAATAAAATAAACTGGAAGATACAATTGAATTGAACTGATTGTTGAGTCTTCACAGGAGATTTTTGAATGGAACGTGTTAATTGATAAAAGTGCTGCAGGGAATGGCAGCACGTCCATCTGTGCCCAGAACTCCTGTTTCTCCACAGTCAGCCAGGATATTTCTGAATATTACTCCTAAAGAGCTATAACCACAAATAGAAACTGACTGATGTATAATTTCTACAACTGAATTTGAAATTCTGGTCCATGTACCGTGGTTCCATTTAAAACAATCAGTGTTTAGCCTTAGTTACCATGCTGTAGTTTGTAATGTGCTGGTCACGGTGGGCGAATTATGTTTTAATGGTCACCACTGTATACTGGCCTTGATCCAGGGCAGCACGGTCAAAAGGTGAACCGTGCAAATGTTTAATCACAGGCAGTCTAGAAGAAGGGCAGCTGGTTCAGAAGAAAGGGGAAAGACAGTCATCTACTTTCACACAACGGGGAAAAAAAATTAACAGGATCCACACAAGACAGGATGAAACCATCTGAGCCCATTGTGGAAAACGGGAACTTTTAAATTAATATTTTATTTTCTTGGCAGTCAATAGAGTTAGATAAGCAGAAATAATCATGCATATGAAAACAGCTAGCTACTACAAATTGTTTACTTGTTATTATGGCTGTGACATTGCCAACCAATGCCAGCTATTTCCAAGTGATGCTGACCTGCTGTCCTTAACGCACCATTGTGAAATAAACAAGTAAATGAGAAATTAAGGATCAAGGCTTTCCTGGCTTTTGAGAGTTTATTGTCCTCATTTATTTTGGGCATTTTTGCTTTTGGATATTCTTTGTGCTAAATGTGTGGAGGGTTCTAAAATACCAATTTAAGAGATTCATTAGATTCTTCTCACAAACAATTAGGGAATTAAAAAAATATTTACAAAGAGTAAATTCTATAATTACTCCATCAGTTATTTAATATGTATTTTTAAGAAATTATAATTGCATATTGGTGAAACTCATTGAGTTTCTGATCATTGTCATCTGAAACCATACATCAACCCACATTTGCTTTTAACTCAGCCTGATTTGGGTCACAGCTTGGGGAAAGCTCACAGAAATTATTGTGGACCTTGGCTGACTTTTAAGTTGGTTGTGGGGTTAGTAACAAATGTTTTGTGGGGTTGGGAGATTGATTAATTGTTAAGTGGGGATGTGTATGTATCTGAGTAGGAGGATAATAAATGAGTAGGCCCCAGTGGCACCTGCACAACTCCAGACCAGTGACATCAGAGCAGACGCCTAGCAACTGATAGATGATCTTTATTCTCAGTTCTGGAAATCACTTAAGACTAACGCTGTTCAGTAAAGCACTTAAACGCATGCCGAAGTGCCTTCCTGTACACGGGTGCTTTCGTTAATTAGGACTTTTCTTCCCTCTTGTATTTGATACAGCAGAATGAATTTGGAAAAGCCTCAGGCCAAAGGTGACTTCCCAGGCTGAGGTGGGGCAGACACCTCCCCCCCCACCCCCGGATAGGGGGTTTCTTTCAAAGGTAGACTCACTTTGTCTGAAAGAGTTGTGAAGATTAGACATTAAAAATGAACTAATAGGGAGAATGGAGCTGGGGTTTGTCTTGGGGATGGGAACAAAAAGAGACATCAAATAAACAGACTTTAAGCCCAGAGTCACTTTTTCCTGGAGTGAGGGTTGGAATAAATGTTAAGGGAGCACAGAGGATTGTGATTTGATGGGGAATGGTTTTTAAATGAGCCTTTCAAAAGAATTTTTTAATGATTCAGACCCCTCAAGTTGTGCACATTGTTAACTGTGATACCAATAGCACATTGTAACTGCAGAGTAGGGTGATGGCTACCTTTGTCGTTGCTCTCCCCCCTTCCTTCCTATTGTTTGGAGAACACATTGCATCTAGTTAGATTGAAAGCTCTTTGAGGGCAGGGATGTATGTCTTCATAGGTGTAGCACAGCACCCAGCACAAAGAGGCTTCAATCCTGACAGAAGTATTTGAATCCAACAGCATTACAATAATTAATAATGAGGATGGTGTTTCACATGGTCCTGGAAATTGCCAAATCTGGGAGTTGACAAGCAGTTACTGTTACTATGGAAACTGATTTATTTTTTGGTTAGCTCAACATGTCTGTCTAATTTGTACTTGCATGAGAGCTCTTGTGTGATTTTTAATCCACTGCTCCCTGGGAGTCACAAGGAGTGAATTATTCAGCTTGTTCACAATAGACCCTTGCAGTAAATAACGTACTTGTCTATCGTAACATCCTATATTCACAGAATCATAGAAGATTAGAGTTGGAAGAGACCTTAGGAGGTCATCTAGTCGAACCCCCTGATCAAAGCAGGACCAACCCCAACTAAATCATCCCAGCCAGGACTTTGTCAAGCCGCCCTTCTGAACCTCTAAGGATGGAGATTCCACCACCTCCCTAGTTAACGCATTCCAGTGCTTTTCCACCCTCCTAGTGAAAAAGTTTTTCCTAATATCCAACTCCCCCACTGCAACTTGAGCCCATTGCTCCTAGTTCTGTCATCTACTACCACTGAGAACAGCCTAGCTCCATCTTCCCTGGAACCCCCTTTCAGATAGTTAAAGGCTGCTATCAAATGACCCCTCTTTCTTCTCATCTGCAGACTAAACAAGCCTAGTTCCCTCAGCCTCTCCTCATAAGTCATGTGTTCCAGCCCTCTAATCATCTTTGTTGCCCTCTGTTGGACTCTCTCCAATTTGTCCACATCCTTTCTGTAGTGAAGGGCCCAAAACTGGACACAATATTCTAAATGTGGCCTCACCAGTGCCGAATAGAGGGGAATAATATTTCCCTCGATCTGCTGGAAATGCTCCTACTAATGCAGCCCAATATGCCGTTAGCCTTCTTGGCATTAAGGACACAGTTGACTCATATCCAGCTTCTTGTCCACTGTAACCCCCAGGTCCTTTTCTGCAGAACTGCTGCATAGCTAATTGGTCCCCAGTCTGTAGCAGTGCATGCGGTTCTTCTGTCCTAAGTGCAGGACTCTGCACTTGTCCTTGTTGAACCCTTTTTTTGGCCCAATCCTCCAATTTTTCTAGGTCACTCTGTATCCTATCCCTACCCTCCAGGGTATCTACCACTCCCTCTAGCTTAATGTCATCTGCAAACTTGCTGAAGGTGCAATCCACCCCATCCTCCAGATCATTAATGAAGATGTTGAAGCACTGACCCCTGGGGCACTCCGCTTACTACCAGCTGCCAACTAGACATCGAGCCGTTGATCACTACCCGTTGAGTCCGATGATCTAGCCAGCTTTCTATCCATCTTAATTCAGGTTACAATGTTTTGTGACCTAAGTGAATATGTTTTTGATCCAAACAACATTAAGGTGCAATAGAGCAATTAAACTTTCCAAATATGATAGTATGGAAGCCTTTTCATGGCTACAGAAGGTGTAGCAACTGCATTCATGCCTTACTAGTCCATCCATTTGGAAAAGCTCACAAAGGCATTTTTTCCTAGGTAAAGGGTTGAGTTCTTGTCTCACAGACCATTAATTCTCATTCAGCTGTGTTCAGTTCCCCTTCTGTAACTGAGCAACAAATAATTATACTCCCTGAGTCATCCCAACTCAAGCATGTGGCAACTCCTCCTTGAAGTAAAGATGGGCTGTGTGGTTCAGAATTATTGTCATTATTTAATGATGACAGTGTGCTCAGTACCATACAAGTCATACGGGTAAAACAGTCTCTACCCAGAGGAGCTTATGATGATCTCCCTGATAGACACAGGTAAGATGGCACACATTAGGAGACTCAGAGAAGGTGTTAACTTAGAACACCATTATTTTTATTTCTTTCATGACTGGCTAGGGCTAACATTTGTGAAGCTAATGGAATAAATGAGCTATGCTAAGGCAGTGTTTCTGAACCTTTCTAAGTTGGCAATCCCTCATTTGAACTCCAAAATGTTGGTGCCCCACTTCTATTTCCTAGAAAAGTAAGAATAAAAATATATCAATGATAAGCCTATATAAAATAACTACAACTACTTTTGCCCTCACAAACTTTGAAGGTTTTAGCTACCCGGAAGTTAGGCTGGTAATTTTATTTTCTTTGATTTAGAATTGTAACAACATTTAACACCTTGCACTGCCAGTCACCTCCAATAGGCTTTGATGACCTCCCTAAAGGTCATGGTCTACCAACTGAGAAACATTGAGTAAAGAATTTGAATTAAAAGATGGAAGCTTGACTCATGGGGAGTAGAAGGTCATTCTATTTGAGGAAACGTATTCATTGTAACATTACAAACTCTCTGAAGAGACTAATAAATTCTTGTTACAAAAAAGCATGAAAGTCTCGCTTTATGACTACATAGTAAGAGACAAAATATATATGAATGCAGGGCTGATGGCATAACAGCAGACCATACAAACAGTGCACTTGATAGCAGCTGGGAAACTAGTGATCAAAAGATCTCTTGGGACCCAATTCAACAGCAAACATCTCTCAGGCTGTAACAGCAAGGGGACCGATACAAAGCTACTGAAGCCCCCAAATGCTAGTCTACTTGTTGCCAAAGCAGAAGGATTTTTGTTGAATTGGTCCCTGATGATTATCATCTTCAATTTCTAGTATAATCCAATTTAAATAAGTACAATTTAACAAAATTTAGTTAATTTCCTGGGCTTCCATGTCTTGATGTTGTGTAACCTCAATTTACAAAGTTTCCACAGCTAATCTGTCTGTTTCAATTAGCACAAAACCAAATGTCTGTAGGTGGTAATTTTTCTGATTAACAATGTTAAAGAAAAAGAAAGAGCACTGAGTTCTCTCAATTAGTCCCTTACTATTTTAATGATTCATATCTTTCTTTACCACAAATAAATTACTATTTGTTTCAGTTGGTTGAAGTTTCCTGTGGGAGAAAAGAATAATTGAAACATCAGTGATATCTTTATGTGAATCATATGAATAAAAACAGGTGGTATACTTCTATATCTAATGTCATGTTTTTTTCTTATTTTTCATAACATTTGTAAGGTGATGTTTGCCAGTCATTAAATTCAAAGTCATTTTAAGACTTTAAATCAGTATGCACTCCATTATAATAATAGACTAGCAGTATTGCAAATTCTTCTAACGTGCCTGGTTGAAGTTTCATCCAGAAAATTTATACGGCAATAGTTTCACAGTACACAGGGGCTTGATTATGTCACATAAGAACACAATACAGTGTATTTTGGCAGATCAGTGAGAGTAGTGCATTTCCTGCATTACTTTATTTACAACAAATGAATCAATTAAGTAATCCTAGTTACTTCTTTCTTTGTGTGGGTAACTTTATTAATTGCTTTAAACGCAGACTCAACTGGGTGGAGAAACTGGCCCATAGACTTTCAAGTTGCATACTCCAAAACTGAGACAACCAAAATCCTCGGCCACCTAAAATATTTTGGCCTCCCTGACCTACCCAGAGTGAGTAAGGGACAAAGGCTAGAACAGAATCCTCAAATTCTGGTTTCTGTCTGACAAAAAAGTTTGTCTCTCCCTATTTATATTTTTGCCTTTGCAGATCATTCCTGACATGGGCTTTATAACCAAAACATCACTGACTTTTCAGTTATGTTCTGTTTTCAGCTACATATAAATCCTTTCATTTGTTTTGGAATCAGCATATTGATGAAGCAACAGCAACCCCCTTTTTCATTTGGCATAACCTAACTCATTTGACAAGCATTTACTGAGCAGCAAATATCTTCTTCTGATAGATCCATCCCACTATTTACAGTAGTCACTGCCTTCTGTGCAGTTTATTCTGTAAGATAACATGATGAATCACAGGTTGATTCTTCTGAGTATAATACCATTACATTTACATGCCCTAATAAGAAAAAGAAGTCATTTATGTGTGGTTTTAAAATATATTCTCTCCCTAAATTGCTGGATTAAATTAGCTGAATAGCTAATAAATCTGTTCTCTGTTAGTCTAGTTCAGCGGTTCTCAACCGGTGGTACGCGTACCACCGGTGGTACTTTGAAGAAGGCTGGGTGGTACGCGAGCCGTACCGTGCCGCCAAATCTGCCGCCGAAAGTCCCCCCCCCTTTTTTTTTCCCCGAGTGGTACTGTGCCTGACCCGAGTGGTACTCGGGGAAAAAATGGTTGAGAATCGCTGGTCTAGTTGTTTTCTGTTGCATAACTGTTCCAGGGACAGATTATAACTATATAGTATCTGAGATCACTAGCAGTAGTGTCATATCAGCACATCCAGCTTGGTAGGATGTTACCCTGTCCCTGACAATGAGTCGTCATTCTAGGAACACAACATACAAAAATGTGAAGTGGCCTATGGCTTTCTCTTCACTGCACTTCATGTTTTATCTTGGGGGTAACTAACACTCCTGAGTTTTAGTTTTACCATAAGGTAAACTTGCTAAGGTCAGCCAGTGGAAGGGTTTTAAGGCTGTTTACTCATAATAAACCTGAAGTGCCTGTTCTTCAGTGTTGTTTACCTCAGGATAGTGGATGCATATTGGTTACCCCGAGGTAAAAAGCACTACAATTTAGCAGTGAAGACAAGGCCTTATTTACCAAATATTTCACACCATGGTGAAAGCTACAATAGGTTAGATAGTTATGGCAAGTAAATGACACTCAGTAGTACCTCTTTAAATATAGTTAAAAGAAGCAGAAGCTACAGTATTATGAACAGAAGGCATATCGATCAAAGCAAAAGCAGCTTTATGGGAGGGGGATTATATCAGAGTTTCTCTTTAAATAAGAACTGCAGTGATTTCTAATCCCATCAAGTTCATGTCTTTGTACAACAATATGATTAAATTGAAGGTTTTCAGTAGTATGATATAGGTAGAGGGAGATACTGTACCTTGGAGGTGGTGGGCAAAGGAAGATACTAAGGCAGACAGTACTCAGAAGCAGCACTTATTACACCTTTCCAAAAAAAGGTGCAGTATATGCTTCCCCAAGGCAGCACCCGAAACCAGGGGCACATGCAGAGATGGTTTCCTGCCCACACGCCATCCCAGTTTGTGTACGTGTTCAGTGCTAGGCAATCTTCCTCCTAGTGCTCAGAGCATTCTGGCAGGTTTAATGAGAGAGAGCAAGCTCCTTTCCCTGAAACAGAGTCTAGAGAAGGTCAACAGGCTGCAGACTGAGAAAGTGATTGGATGGTATAGTTGAGGTTGTAGGGTCAGGTTCCGATCGGTGGTACACCGTTTACACACACGCACACGCACACACACACACACACACACGCACACACGCACACGCACACCCACCCACCCACCCACCCACCTGTGGTACCATCGATCTGTGGTACACCATTTCAGGCAGGAGTAGTTCCACTGACATGAGTGCACTGTTGTAGAAGCTGCTAGCGAAATCCGAATCTGGCGTTCAGTCTGGCACAGGTGCCCAGGAAGGCTAGGAACTAGTGACCTAGGCCCAGAGCCATAAAGCAAGTTAAGCGTTGCAATGCTGAGTGTTGCAGCACCTAAACTTTTAGGCATCTAGAAAATCATGGGAACAACACTGTGATCCACAAAGCCTAAGTTAAGTGCCTAGGAGCCCTATACAATGAATGGAGAGAAATAGATGCATTAGAATGCGAATCACAAAACCCAGCATGCTAGGAGCGGAGCCACATAAACTAATCAATGGGAGATGAGAATGAGCGCGGTGTGCGCTAAGCCCTGCCCCTCCCGTGGAGATAGGGACCAAACTGGGGGATGGAGGGAGGTGCCTATGTCTACTGAGTGGTCCACGAATGGGAACCTGGAGTCAGGTTTAGGCTTTTGTGGGAATGAGTTAGGCACCCACCATGATCCACACAAAAATGGCCAGAGGAAGAGAAGGTGGTGCCCATCTATAACTTTGATTAGAGCACTCACCTGGGATGTAGGGAGCTCCCTCAGTCTCTCTGGCTGAAACACTACTGAAGTATTTATCCAGTGGAATAGTCATTGGCCAGAGAGAGAGAGAGAGAATGACTCTGTAGTCAAGTGATTAGGGCACCCAACTGAGGGGTTAGAGACGCTGCGTGCAGTCCACCTGTTCCAATAACTCTTTCATTATTTATCCAGACTGCAACAGCTTCAACAGGAGTTGAAGGGAGCCCCCCATCAGAAGATTCCACAGCCCAGGGGTTAGAGCACTCTCCTGAGAGAAGATTTGAACCAGGTTGCCAGAGGCGCAGAAGAGAGGGAGAGAGGGGGAATTGAACACGGGTCTCCTACATCCCAGGCAAGTGCTCTAAGGTGGGTGGTGGCGGCAACACTACCTCCTGCTGCCTCTGCCAGGTTGTGAATGGGGCCTGCTCCAAAAGGTGTGCTCAGAGGGCACCTGCTAGGTCCACATGCAACTTAGACTAATGCCTATCTTCCCCACATTGTGAATTGCTCTGGGACATAGGTGGGAAATAGGCATCAGGACACCTATAGAGAGACAACCGTGCGCGTGCCCAGGGGCAGAAACTCAGGCGCCAAATGAGTATAGGGGCCTACTGAGTCCAGCAGGAGTTCTGTGGGCTGCAATGGAGCCAAAACTGGGATGTAGGCACCTAAGAGATTTTGTGGATGTGACGTAATACATTGCCACAAGACATACAGTTGATTCGAGAGTTTTGAATAGAAATGAAAAGAAAGTACTTTTAAGAAGAGATGAAGCTGTGATCGTTAACAATTCTACTGAATACATCTTGGTCCTTCTTGATTCTTTCATTTGCTAGTGCTTTAATAAAGGTGGTGCTAGGGCATCTCATCTTTTAGCATGAAAATCAGTATCTTTTAACTTAGTTGTTTGGAAGATACAGGGGAGGGGCAAGGAGCAGCGGTAAAATTAACACAGACCCTTTGAAATGGAAATAGCCTAATAAAAGATTATCCATGATAAGAGGATTTGAAGGAAGTGAGAACGCATCAAGGAAGTGTTTTTTTGAAATTCTGATGCATATGGGCACCCTCTGAAATAGATATTCATTACTTGCATGTCAACACATCTTGTGTTCACTTAGCCTACTTTCCTATGCTATTGTGTGTGCTTTAAAATGGGTTAATTTCATGGTGTGAATCAACAATCTTCATGAATCCCTTCAGCATTATTAAACTATCCTTTTGCTGACACAGCAGAGGTGTCCTATAGGTCAACAATAGAGGCTCTCTTGCTTCCAGTTGTATCTGAATATTAGAAATTTTAAGCGGCAAAGTATATGATTGCCAAAGTGCCTATAAAATTTCCCAACATTTTTCTGAAATTTCAAGGTTTCAGATGCTTATGAATCAATTGCTTATTGCAGATCTCAGGACAGGGAGGGGAATTTAGTGGAATTTTTTTTCCCTGTAAGTAATTGCTTTCACCTCATGCCACTATCAGGCATTGTTTTTCAGATCACTGCAATGTTTTTATTCTTTGTATAATAAATTACAATTCATTTTTATTCAGAACAAGTGTCTGCCAACAACCATAATTAAGAAAAACTTGCAATTTACCAAGAGAAATGTAATGGGTTTAGACAGTTAAATATGCTGAGCATGTGTGGGGTTTTTTCCTCCACACCCGCTTCTCACCATTGCTCACTCACTGATGTCAACTGTTCCTTTGGGATTATTCTCTTTCCTAAAGTTTGTCTAAACTAGGGTAATTTGCACTGGTGTAACTATGACTAATTGCACAAGTGCAGACCCCTCATACAGAAACAATGCACTGGTACAAAATGAAGCTTGCGCTGGTGGGATTTACACCTTATCCCAGTATGTTTTGCTCACACTGCAGAAATGCAATAAAAAAGGGGTTTCTTACAAAAATGGTCCAGTGGTTAGGGCACTAGCACTTAGAAGATCAAGGTTCATGTCCCTTCTTTGTCACAGATTTCCTCTATGACCCTGGACAAGTCCCTTAGCTTCTCTGTGCATCAATTCCCCATCTGTAAAATGAGGCTAACAGTACTTCCCTATCTCACAGGGGTCCAAATATATTAAAAGACGGAGAAATGTTCAGTTACTATGGTAATGAGGGTTACAGCAGTACTTAGGATGGCTGAATAAATATGTTAATTTCTGTGTATGGATCCACATGAGTAAGAGTTGAGAGTATGTAGGGCAACAACCACTTGCCAAAAATCTTAGTGATTTCCATGAAAACTAGAGAGGTGCTTCACACCCCAGAGAATGTTTGCCTAGTGCCTAGCATAAAGGGGCCTGACCTTTAGACATTACTATAATCAAAATAAATCAATAGAAAGACTTATTAGAGCTGGTCAGAAAACAGAATTTCCATTGTGCAGGTAAATTCTGCTATTTCCGAATTTATTTTCATTCCAAATTGTAGACGTTGAAATTATTTGCAGAACCAAATGTTTAGTTTTGATAAGGTCAAAACATCTCAATAATGTCAAAACAATCTATAAAAAATTTAAATTCATAAATATTTAAATTAACATACTACTCGTTTAAAAATTAATTGAACTGACAATGTTGTCATGAACATTTCCGACATTAATCAAAACAGAACAAGAAAGTCAAAATAATTCATTGAGACTTTTTCCTATTGTATATGGTTGAAATGGACATGTTGCCCTAGACACACAGGAAATACTCCACAGACAGTTTCAATGGCTCTGCAGGTTCACTTGTGCAGGCAGCCAGAGATTCTGCCCCTCTGGATTCAGGCTCTTGGCCTTGCTTCAGCTCCTTCAGGCTACTGGCTAAGCCAGCTCAGCTAGCATCCTGAGTGGGATCAGGGTCTTATCTGAGTATCCCTGCTCTGAGCAATTGCCAGTTGTCAGCACAGCCATTGGGGTCCATAGGCACCTTGGCCCAACTTAGAGCAGCTGTGAAACTGAAACCCACACACAGTCCCAGGTTTGGGTAGCTACTAGAAGTGACAAAGCCACATTCTTTCCAGTTTTATCTATTCTTGTGTTAGACTCAGCTCAGCTAGATCTGAGAACATTGTCCCTGGTATTTATCACACATTTAGACTTTTACTTCTGTTATGCCTAGGTTACATGCGTATTATAGCAAAACTCACTGACCTCAGTCCAGTACCCCAGACACAGGCACACCTAGGACACAGTCCCATCACTAAACCAAAAGTCTGTTTAAAAAAATGTGGGTGGCGTAGGGGGCTTGTGTGCTTTGCAGAAGACTAACAAATCCAAGTCCTTGCAGACATATTGCTATAGCGCAGTGGTTTTCAAGTGCAGCAAATTACCCAAGAGAGAGGCTATCTCACTAATAATAATCTGGTAAAATAGCTATCCTGCCATCATTTCACAATTTAGTTCTACAGTTATATAATTTCTTAGGCAATATAAAATATATATGCTCTGGGCCAGAGCCTTATCTGTTGTAAGTCAGTTAGATCCCAGTGATATACACCAGTGATATACACCAGTTATTGTGTTATTATGCAGTGGGAAATGACCAAAAAATGTGTTTTTGTGCATAAATACTCTAAATAACAAGAAAATAGAGTGTAAATGCTTTACAATCTGGAATACAATGCTACTGGAATGTAAATAATAAAAAGTAATTCAGAATAAAACTATAAACATGGATCACTTTTGAAAAGAATAGTAACACTTTAAAAACAATTCTGCTGGATGTTAAATTGCTTAAACTTGCTGTTTAAAAGATTGTGCAAGATACATAATCCCAAACAAAGCATATTAAGACAAATCTGAGATCTGACAAAAATTGTTTGGGTCCCACAACACTGAAGAAGTATCTATAGCCTATGATTTTGAGCCAGAGATTTTTGGCTTATTTTTATTTATTCAGGCAAATTATATCTTTTGATTAAAAAAAAAAAAAGTTTAATTCAGAATTGAATTGGACTAAAACACTGTCTTTTTTACATCCAGACTTTTAGATCCCAACACAAGACAAAATACAAATCATTTAATAACTTAGTATTAAAGTGCTCCTTTTTTTACCAAGTCCTTCCTAGTGAAAAAGCAACCTGCTTTTCAGACTGAAAAGATAAGTTAGTTGCTAAGTTAGTGTGGAATCAGCTCTCTCATTACCACAGTCAGTCCTAAACAGTAACAAGCATGAGCAGAAGAAAAAGAGAGGCCATACTGGAGGCTAAGGGACTGCTGTAGTCTGCCTCCAAGACGACATTTCACATTAATAATTAGGACTTTTCCAGAGGATGTAAATTTCATTTTGCGAAGGATTTCAAAATTTGGCTTCATTCCAAACTGGAACTCACCCCAAAAATGTAAAATTTCTCCACAAAGTAAAATTCTGAAAAACTACTTTGCTTCAGATCAAAACATTGTTTTGATTTCCACTGATTTTGATTTTAAAAATGTGTATTATAATATAATGCAAAATAAGAATTTGAAACAAAAAATAATTTCAGCATGAAAAAAATCAAAATGTTTCATTTAAAAAAATATCAAAATGGGACATTGTCAGAATTCCACTCCCCCTCCCCTCCCCGTTTTCTTTCGAAACAAAATTCCAAAGACATCAACCCAATTTCACGAAGCATTTTGATATTGACAGAACTGCATATTCCAACAGAATATGTTTCCATCAAAGTTTCTCCTACCAGCTCCATGAATAATACTTTCCTATATACTCATAGGAATTTCCACAATACTTATGTTGTGCTTTACATTTTCAAAGCACTGAACAGTCATGACCTAATAAATCCTTACAGCCCAGTAAGGAACATAAGGAACTCATATGGGAATTTGCCTATTTTATAGTTTAATTTTAAAAAAACAAACGGCTCAGCTGTGGCTTTGCCATAAGCCTAGAGTAAAGGGCAGCTTCATAACATGCAGACCAAGGGCTTGAGTTCATGGAGTTGCCATCTAGAGGCTGGTTCCCCTCTTGCTCCAGAGTAGAGGGAGTCTGCACCAGCCTTATATGCTATAGGTATGCTGTCTGGAGCATGGGATTGGGGGAGTGCGGGGGGGGCAAAGCCAACACTCCACTTATTCCTCTCCCCTGATTTCCTATGCAGGATAGGAAGTAGTAGCCCTGAAGAGCTGTTCTCCCGTCCCCATACTGCCATCAGCAAAATGAACTCCCTTTCATGCACAAATGGCCAGAGCCATGATTATGCCCTAAGTGTATTCAGTTACACCACATACAAAGTCATTCTTAAAAGGAAAAAATAGAGTGCATGAATTCATTTTGGGTAGGCACATGTGTACTGCCCACTTTGGTCACCTGTCCAAAGCTTGAAAATGGCCTATAGATATAAATATATTTTTCAAAACCGAATTAAGAATAAATGTTGGTTCTGTATTTACAGGTTCTCTCAACTGCTGCTTGTATGTGTCCCTTTAACATATATCCCCCCCAGAATACTAGAGATGTGCCTGAGGTGCACAAGTTGGACCCAGATCTAGATATTAAATGCCACAGTGTTTGTGGATGTCTGGATCCAAGATTTTGGTTTGGTTTGCTCCAGGGATGGGGGGCGTCAGTTACAAAATTTGTGTCTAGATCTGGGTTCAGGTGCATTGGTGTTTGGATTTGGGGACTTGGCTCTCAGCTTAATACAAATATCTTTTTGATAGAGATGTTAAAATGTGTCATTAGTTAAAAGGATAAAGCAAATCTGCAGGAACCATTGATTTCAACTAGCTTTTGGTTCAGGCCCCAGAGCGTGGCTATAAGTTTGAACATGGGAGTAGAGAAGTAAACGTTCTGCAACCTCTCTTTCTTCTGTGGTCTTAACTCTCTCCTCCATATTCAATATATTATTTCAAGCCCTTCTTACTTCACCTTTGAGTCACCTCTCTCCCCTCGTATAAATTGGCATTACTGAAACAGTATGGCCAATTTTAATAAGACAGAAACCCTAGTTAGAAAAGGACAACCATATTCCTATTGAATGAAATTCACAACAAAGGCTGTCCTACAACATGCACAATGGAATGATTCAGGAATGGACGCAAGCTGGATTCCCTTCAGCTTCAATGGAATTTTGATTTCCTTCTTGGCTGTATTTTGACAGATCCTTCATATTCTTTCACAGAATTTTTGTTGTAGTTCCTTGGTTTATTAGTTTGGTTATTTTGAGTACATACATTAACTTTAATTTATTCCATTCACCAAATTGTAATGCAAGAGAGCAACTGAGTTGGTCAGAAAATGTGGGAGAAAGTCAGCATTTTTCAGAAATTTTTATTCATTTCAATTAGACCCTTTACCCAGTGTGGATAGTAAGCAAGAAGACTGGAGTCCCACTCCCGTTGAGAATTAACTCTTCCCTTTGTGAATGCCACATGAGTGGCACTCAGGGAGGACAAGTCATCTTTTTTCCCTTTGGAAACAAAGGAAAAATTGAAGAAGTGATTCCCCTGACTTACCCTTACAGACAACTGCCCAGTGGTCAGAATAAGCAAACACACTGAGTGAAATCCTGGCCTCACTGAAGTCAATGGTCATTTTGCCATTGAATTTAGTGGTACCTAGATTTAATTCATGATTTTTGACAATTTATGTTTGATCCATATAGATAAGCTAACATACCCAGTAGTGATTACTAAAATTAAATTCTACTATACAGAAATATTTCAAATAGAAAATACTACACCTTATATTTTAGTTCCTTATTATAGTCTTAGAGTTGCTGCTGTTTTCTTTGCCCCTGTGGAGTCATTTTCTTTTACTCTAATTTGGAAAATCTCTTTCAAATATTCATTTAAAATATGTCAAGAAATAATACAATCTTTTTCTCCTGTATTACTCATCCTTGCTAATGATGGTCCCCCCTTCTTACCATCTCCTATAATATGTTCATTTATTAATATTATTGTAATTACAAGAAAACAGATTAAAAATTCTATGACAAAAAAGAATGAAAGGACTTTGGATGGGATATTGTTCATAATAGCAATTCCCCTTTAATTAAATAGATTTCATTTTTACAACTAAGTAGGCCCTAATCCTGCAAGTTACTCTACAATGAACAGAGCCCCATTGAAGTCAGTGTGGTTCTATGTGGGTGCAGAACCCTCTTTGTGCAGATAATTTGCAGGATCCGGGCCATAATTTGTGAATCATTTTCCACATTCCTTTGCTCTCCAGGCCTACTCCACTCTCCTCCACTTTCCTTTCTGATTTTGGAGCCATGTTCTTCTCTGTACCTCAAAGGCCCCTCTCTATTCAAAGACGTCTTCCCGTGTTTAAACAGTTTTCTTTTAGGCTCCTTTCTCAAACCTCTTTTCTTCCCTTCAACTCTCTTCTCCCTGGCCTTTGCTTCTAGCCCTCACTTCCTTCACTGCTTCTCTTTCCACTAGCCACCCTAGCCGCTTATCACACTTCTGTCATCTCAGTTAGGGCTCAATCCTGCAAGATACTGAGCACTCCGAGCCAATCCAGCAAGTCACTTAAGAACATGCTTAATTTTAAGCACATGAATAATCCCACTGAAGTCAGTGTTCTTAAAGTTAATCATGTGTTTCAATGCCTTGTTAGATCAGACCATAGTACTCAGCACTTTGGAGGCTTAAGCCCTTCTTGCTCGGATATCACAAGCACAGTTTTTTTAATGGGTTCCAGATTTACTTGAATGAGTTCTTCAATTCCTTATTAATGTAATAAGAAGTCGTGTCTTGCTTTTAAATCATCTCAAGCAACCATTTAGGGCATTACAGATTAATAACTAAAAACAAATCTTATAATGGACTCTTGGGGTAGTTAATTATTAATGTTAATACCATCACATAGACATTTTTCCAAGCAGCCTCGAATGAGTAGCATGCAAATGAAACCAAGCGGAGTTACTGTTATGTTATAACTTTCAAATAGTACACTCCAGTTTGAATAACAGCTTTTTCACAAATCCACATTCATTGATTAATCATTTCTCTGTGTTCCATATGGTTTAATGCCTGAGCAATTTCTTTTTTTCTGTCTACCAATATCAAAAGTATAATCAAAGTCTTCATTAAACCATGCTATTGTGTAAGAGATTAATTTTCCTTGCCTCCAATATATTTTTTGGTTCAACGAAAGAAATAGATTAGCTGATGAATATTTTAGGCAGTTTGATTTAAGATTAAATTACAGCAGGAATAATTATTCAAGATATGCCAAATGTTCAGAACAAAATTACGCAGTTACTTGTGGATGTAACAAATCAGGCAGTCTTATCTCACCTGTAAGTGATTTTAATAAGAGAAGTGACATGCATTTTATATCTCTAAACTGGAATACATTCTTTAATAAGTGATCACTATTAAGAAGTCAGGATTTGCCAACAGTTTCCACCTAGTGGTATTTGCACTAGCAATTCCTCACTATTTGAAAATGCTGGTTTTTTTTAATTAGATCATTGCTGTAGTCATCAGGGCTTCTATTTTAATTTATGTCTGATTATAAATGCAGTAGCATCATAACTCACTCTGAGGGGGGAAAAAGCACAAAGGACGAAAACCTTAAATAGGTCCATTTTAAAAAAGCAAAAACAAAAACAAGCAGGTTTGAACTTGAATTTGAAAGCAAAGGAGTTACCATGCAGATAGTTTCTCCTTGTCATTTTAAACTAAATAGAGGAAATATTAACATGATCAAAACTAGTTTAGAACTTCACGTTGTAAGCCTCACACTTTCACTTAGAGACAGACCCTAAGCCATAGTCCAGATCATCTGAAGATCCACTAGCAATTCTCCACAGCCTGGGGACAGATGCAACAAGAGCAAAGACTACGATGCGGCAATAGCAGCCATGGAATCACACCTGGGGGATTCCCCACTCCCCTTAAGGTATCCACGGAGAACTCTATTACACAGCTCTAGTAATTAGTCGGTGTATAAGAGAGAGAGTTGGCCCCTACAGGGCAAATCTATCTTTCACCTGTGTCCACATAGTAATAGAACTGGTGGATAGGGACGCCATGCATGGCTGTTCAGAGCCCTGCACAGCAGCTTAAATGGAGGAAGGGGAGATGAGGTATGTTTAGGACAGGAAGATCTGCTACCCTGCAGATTCTTCTGTTCCTTCTCCTGCAGTGAGTGGAATAAAGATTCACAGAAGCTATGTTAGTCATTCCCACCTACAAATTGGTGTTTGGAGAGATGGAAAGCTAAGGTAATACCACTCAGGTGATAGCAAGGTGAAAAAATACAAGACAGATTAATGTATTGCTGAATGTGGTTTATTAGAAGTTCCCCCACTCTTGTGGGGGACTCTAAATCAAAGAACCTCTTTTGTGGAGGGGACTGTACAGGTGTGAAATCCTGGATGGGACATTACATTAAGGTGTTACTGGTATAAATATGGTAAAAGAGAGTAACACTATTGTTTGCAGCAAATATAGATGAGGGTGAGAAATTAGATCCTCTTGCTATTGGATAAGTCATGATTGATGTGGTTTAAAAACAAACATGCTACCTTCACTGTACAATGCAAATATACACGGAGGAAGTGGGTACAAAAAAATTAGATTCAGGCTCAGAGACATTAGAAATCCATAATTTCCACTTTTCATCCAAAGATCTCAAAATGCTTCATAAAAGGTAGGTAAGTGTTATTGTGTCTCTGTTTCCACATCTGTAAAACAGAGAGACAGAAATATCGAGGGCCATACTCTGCCACGCTTACTCAAGCTAGTAAGGCTGGCAGATTCTAGCCCAAAGTGACTTGCCCAAGGTTGCAAGTTCCAGAGTAAGTCAATGGTAGAGTGAGAAATAGAACCAAGATCTTCTAACTCCCAGCTGATTCTCTAACCACCAGTTATGCACACACTTACATTGTGCTGGTGTGTGAGACAACCGTGCAGCCCATGCAGACAAATATAGATTTATGATCCAAAGGCCCAGTTCTTCTCAGATTGAGTAATACTTTACCACATTAGTAGTCACACTAAAATCACTAGGAGTAGTCCCAGTGAAATCACCAGTAGTAGTACCTTCCTCCACGAGCACTCACATTGGGCACCTTTACTCTGCACTGCTGAGTAGTACTTTATCACCCAAGTAGTCCCTTTTACTCCTATGGGATTACTCACACAGGAAGATGCTACTCAGTGTGAGTACAAGACAGAACTGAACCCACTGAAATCAACTGAGAAAGAAAGTGCTGCTCTAGAATTGGATATACAGCTTCTTTTTAAAAATCAGATATATATCTTTATTTCTATAGACAAGCAACCATGGAGTGAGAGCCAACTTTAAGAAGCAGTAGCTGTCTATTGTTCTTTGTCAGGTGATTCACACTGTTGATGCTGTAAGAGATGAAAGTGCAGTTGCATTAGCAAAAACTCTGAAACTGCTAGACTCCTTACAGCTACAAAAGAAAACCTGGCACTGCAGCACTACCACAATTTCAAATTACTACAGAAGGTCATGTTTTACTAAAACACTTTCTGTACTGAGAGGCATTGATCTGCATGTTTTTGCTCCTTCTGGGATGGCACAGTAGAATTTCAACTGCTATGAGAGGACTGACAACAGGATCTCTGCCAAAGGGTGTAAACTGATTATGAGTTGTGTTTTGAATTTCAATCGGCAGTGATGTTTCTGATGACATAAGAGACACAAGAGGAAAGTGAGACTGAGGTCACTAGGAAGGCACCAAATTGGCATTGGTTTTTAAGAGAAAATTAAAGTTCAGTCAGATGAAGGAGCCTTCAGCAATATGTTCA
Source organism: Emydura macquarii macquarii (assembly GCF_026122565.2). Lineage (NCBI taxonomy): Eukaryota > Metazoa > Chordata > Testudines > Chelidae > Emydura > Emydura macquarii. The sequence continues at coordinate 26,731,221 of NW_027133034.1, forward strand.
TCTGCATCACCATGACAGTACTGAACAATGAACAATTACCTGCTCTTTTACAATACTAAATGTGAAACACACACAGGCCAGACTCTACTGTAATCATGATATGATAGTTTCTTTTTATGCTGCTTTTGAAATGAATGTGAAGTAATAAGCAAATGTAAACACTTTCAAATCTGACTTTCACGGGCAAATTGCACACAGACTCCAAAGACTATGGATTCCACCAGGGAGGACATATACTCCGGTAGGGAGTATATTCTTAGATACTCCCCAGTCAAAGCAGCTGGGGAATGAACTCAATCAAGGCATGTCCCAGGTATCCTGGCCCACTCCACCTCCAGCCAGCTCGACTGACTTTGTGAATTGCACTAGATGGCTCGTGACTGGGAATGAAGAGCATCCAAGGTCACCCTGAGGGTTCCTAGCTCATGTTTCGCTGGTGAAAATTAAGCCCTTAAGGAGACCTATTTTTATTGAATGTTAAGTTTATTCACTTTATCTGTGATGACTAGGTACAACACTGAAGTTTTAAAGTTTTATTGTCTGCTTAAAATGTTTGAAATATGTCACTCCAACAGAAGGTTTATACAGGATTTATTAAATGCACTTCAGTATGCTGTATGCTCTTGTGCTAGACGTATAATATCATGGAGGGGATTGAAAAATGTATGCTAAGTATTTTGGTATCTCTCCAAGATTAAACAGTCTTGTCTCAGATTAGTGCATACACTACTCTCCAGTTATGTGCATGTTGCTATGAGAGTCCTGAGGCTGTACAAAGAAAGTGTGTGCAATGCATTTTCACAGTGGATGTGTAAGCAATATTGTATTAATAACATCAATAATTAACTCAACAGGTGGTCAATAAGTGAAATATAAACTAGTTGCAATGTGCCCTGCTCAGATGGTTTAATTAATCAGAGCCTTATCAAAACCTGTCCCATATGTCCTGAAACACATACTAATTAAGAAGTATTTGCTGGTGAAAGATTCTTTCTGCTGCAAATAAAACAAACAGAGTACATAGATATTATGAAGAACGATCTCAATAGCCCATGAGACAAAGGAAAGTAATCCAATGATTAGTCTCAGAAAATTTGTTCTGCTTATCCCACATTAAGAATTGATCAGTGCAGTTAGTTCTTTTGATGATGTAACAGCATTACCAGAACAAATTTTCAGAAGTCCCATCTAATGTATTTGTTTTATTGGACAGTCACTACAACTGCACATTATTTTAAATCTCAGGAAACATATGGATTCTAGCAAAGCTCCCAAACAAAATGTGTAAAATTAAAACTGATAAGTACCATTCTGTCATCTTTGTTCAGTAAACTTTACCAATATGAAACTGATATGCCACAATAGTTGATCTTGAAAAACTGATTTATTTTAGTGTCAATTTAAAAAAAAAAAAAAAAAAATTCTTCAGGAAGTCTCCCTTTCAAAATGAGAGATGTTCTTAAAGTGAAAAACTAAGTCTGTATTAATACACCAGAAGAACAAAAAGAAGCCAAGTCATTTGTATAAACAAGTACATGTATCTTTTAAGCAGCATGCTTTTGGGGCATGAACTGTGTCTCAGTGCCTAACATTTTTGGGGTGCTACCACAAAATAAATAACATTGAACCAGTATCTTCTCTCCAGGCTTCAATGGACAAAAGAGTTTCAGCACTAGCTTGTATTCTGTCCTGTTAGTCAAATCCGATCAAGAGGCAAAAGGGGTTCTCTTTAAGTAGATTGGATACCCCGGCTTTATGTTAATCACACATCTCTAGAATTAAAGTTAGGAATATGTCATCAAATAAGATGAAGTATTCTCGGTGCTTCTTGTTACAAGTCCACTCAATTCCATTAAATCATAAAGGAATTTATTATTCTAATCTGAAGCTGGTCTCTGGCTGTCACAGGTCGTGCTGGCAGGATTTAGGAGTGCCACAGAAGTAATCCTCTCATCTTCTGGAGAAGATGAGTGAATGCCAGATTGTTCATGGGTAGACTCCCTTTAGTGGTCCACTTAGCATGGCACTACTGAGGTGGAAGAAACCTCTTCACCATGAAGTTATCTGCTTCAAAAACATGGAGCTTAGTTGAGGGAAATTCACCATGAGTAAAAACTTAGTGGAACAGGTACAGCATGAATAAAAGCTTCCTTACTGTACTAAGACTGGCTATTCATTATTACCCTACCTCAAGGAGAACCAAAGCCTACCCACTAGTTAGCAAATGTGTTAGCTGAGTCAAGACGTTAATGGCTGTTTTTGGTTGAAGGTATGGCTACAGCTATTATGTCTCATTTTCTGCCCTTTGTTCCTACATTATGATAGTTAACACTTTACTTAATAAATCAAGCCGGTGCTCTTAGACTACTGCAGCAAAGGCATTGAAGCCATCTGCCTAATACACAGCTGAATAGTTTTAACATAAATAAATATTTTAGACTAGTACACAGACAAACAAGAAGACAAGTTGGTGATGTTACTGCACTCTATAAAAGCACTTGTCAGCCCCCAATAGGATTGTTTTATGCAACACTGGTCAATGTGTCACAGGAAGGATATTATTGTTTTGGAAAGGGTGAAATAAAAGGAAGAGAAAGAAAGAGGATATCAGCACTGAAGAATAAGTCCGGCCTTCCTGAGCCAGAGTGCCAAGAGTGAATGTCTAGAGCTGCCAAGTGCCAACCTTAGTGAAGTTTTAGTTTTCTTCCCTCCCTCCTTCCCTTTCAGTCTTTTTTTCACCTTTTCCTCCAGTTTGTTTCCCTTTTCCTCCCTTTCAGTCTGTCTTATTCCTCCCACTTCTGTCTCCAGGACAGGATTCTTCTTTGCAATGTCTAAAATTCTATTCGAGGAACATGCCACTGGAAATGACATCATTTGCTGTTATGTGGGCTTGTGACACAGATGTACCATCTCTAAGCATAAAAAAAAAAAAGTTAAAGGAATTAGGCTTGTATTCCTGGGGAAAAAACCAGTTTGATGTGACCTAACAGAGATCTGGAAAACGAATAAAGGGACTGATAGTCAGTATGCGTTGGTAAAATGAGTACAGTGACAAGGGGGTCAAAATCCATGAGACAAAGTGAAAATTAGGAAACCAGAAATAAGCAGGAGATGTAGGAGGTCACTCAAAGGGCAAAATAGGGAATCATTTACCAGAAAGGTAACCAAAATAAAGAAAGACAGTGGGTTCAAACTGAGACACCCAGAATGAAATTTTGGATCCACTGAAGTTGATGGGCATTTTACCATTGAATTCAGAATGGCCAGGATTTCATCCTTAGGGCCTGGAATTGCTCTTATGGTATACCAGTGTCAATCAAGAGAAACTCTATTGAAATCAATGGAGTTCCATCAGTGCAGAACCAGCATGAGAGTGGGATCAGGCTCCAAGATTTATTTTAGGAAGGGGAAAAAAACAAAAACAAAAAAAAAACAAACAGATCTCAGGAGAAAGCAAGACAGTGGGATTAGTGTGTTTGAAATGGAGTATGCATATTAGGCTTGCTGTTCATTCATTCCTAAAATAGTGTCTGTTCTAGTCTGGCTTACATCAACAGTAAAAAAAAGTATGGTGGTTCCAGTGGTGGTACTTAATGGATATTTAGCCACATAAAAAGAGCCAGCTTTGTGTGTGAGTACACCTAACTTGGAAGGCTTCAAAGAGGAAATACCCAGGACTAGAATTACAGGAAGGGCATTGACAGAACTGGACTGAGAACTGAAAGGCACTATCAGGAATCCAGAATCTGCCCAACAGGCTATTGCTGTAATGAGCATTATTATGAACCCAAAATTCAAAAAAAAAAAAAAATAATAATAATACAGAGCAAAATGATAATATTCTAATTTGAGATCATATGGTCCAGCCTTCCGTGGTTGAGGCACAGGACTATATCAAGCTCTAACACAGTAACAATCACCACAAGCCCAGTTGTGTTCTGGTAAGTTTCCGATTCAGGTAAATGCAGTTTCTGATTCAGGTAAATGCAATGCAATTTCTATGTAGGAGTTCCTAGAAGTTATATTATTTATCTGATAATACATTTACAACATCACATTGTTACAAAAAAATAACAGACTGTAGAAACACACCCACTATTACTCTTTGTAATTGCAATTTAAAGCCTTCTCCATTAGAAAAGGATAAGGAGAATAAATAATATTTTTATTCCTCATTTCTCTGCATAGGAAAGTTATACTGAATATCGCTCATTTGTGATAACTGCCCAATTTCTTCATTTATAAACAAGCTGTACTTCCTAGGGTAAATACTGAAGTGTGCTATTAAGTTCAAGGCAGCTGGCCTTCTATAAATAATCGAATCTGGTAATTAGCACCATGTCCATGAGTTAAATAAAATTCAATAGGGCAAGATTGTGGTTCTAAGCCACTGCCTGTGTGAGGAGCAAGGAGATAAGGAGGTTCTGCATCCAGGAGTGCCAGAGAAATGTGAACAGCAGCTATATCTTTATAAAAGGGGGAGCCAGTATTCCCCATGCTAGATCAATTCTGCTACAGGAGAGGTGAGACTATGGTCTTTCCCTTCAGAAAATATAGCAACTCTCTGTGCCTGGCTCCTCCATCCTGATGAGCCAGGAGCACAAGGATTAGGGTGGTTCCTAGCCAATTTAAGGAGGGGAACTAGGTTTATAACCATGTAGGAACAGGAACAATTACTGCTATACATTTTATGGGAGCTCCTACAAACCCCAACTGGGATCGGGTTCTCATTGTGCTAGGTGTTGAGCAGAGAGAGTCCCTGCCCTGGAGAGCTCATAGTCTAACGAGAAAAGAGAGCCAAAGGATGGGAGTAAAGGCGTTTACAGGTGGAGAGCACAGATTGTACATTCCTGGCTCCACTGGAAAACTCCAGATTTGAACACCCAGATCCTGCACTTTTCAAGTCAATGGTAATTTTCCACTGGCTTCAAGTGCTGTGCCTAAGGTCACATAGCAAGTCTGTGGTATAGGTGGGAATTTCACCCAGTTCTCTTGAGCCTCAGTCCAGTGCTTTGACTACAAGACCTTCCTTCCTGTTTTATAATCTATTTTATAATGCATAGCAATGCCATTTATTAATTTAAATTCAAAAGTGTAATACCATGTCCCCGTTCTTGCTTTGACGAATGTGGCCTGTAGTTTCCAATACCCTTATAGAAAATACATCGTACAGTACTTCCTACACGAAAACCTTTTTGAAAAGATCAATGGACTTTTATATCAATTGTAACTGAAAAGGAGGTTTTTCAATAACTGTTGCAAGATCTAAATTAGATCATTTCCATTTTTAGACAAAGACAGCAGATACAGTGTCTGTGGCTTTCAGCACCTTGCAATAGCCTTACAAGCACCATAGGAATAAATATTAAATACTTAGCTCCTATACGATGCTTTCCACCCATACTTCTTACTTTCCTTTGTAAAGTGCTTTGGGAATAATTGAATGAGGATGATTGAAGCAGAGCACAGAGAGATTAAGTGACTTGCCCAAGGTCACACAGCAAAGCTAGGAATTAAAAAAAACCCAAAAAACAACGTATCCTGACTCCCAGTCCATTCCCTATTCACTGGACCTCGTTGCATCCCCAATGAACAATTCCCACTGTACCGAGTGGAAGCCGGAGGAGACCCACCTGAGTTTCTCAGTCAGGTTCTATTCCTACACGTTTATACAACACTCATCACCAAGGTGCAGAAAGAAGAAAACTGCTAATTGAGGTTCCAATACCACAAATGATTAGTGCCCATGTGCCATCCAATGGGAACAGCCCCAGACATGGCAGTATACCCATGAGCAATCAGTTGCAGGATCAGAGCTTAAGAGACCAATCCATTTACATGAATGAGATTTCAACTCTAGATTAAAAGGTATGCTATGTCCTTGAGTTCTATAGTGATCTGTTAATTTGGGTAGAATGCAAGGACATATGTTCCCCTGTGGATTTACGTAATATGGTTGCCAGTCAAGTCCATGCATACTATTATAATTTTAGGCCTCAGTCAGTTTCTGTCGTTCTTTGAAATTTATGGATGCAAAGATGCAAATCGGAGAATCAGTTTTCATTGATGCAAGTAGGTTCACATTTGCTCCAAGCTGTACACAACATTGATTTTGTTTATCCATTTTTGCTAAGATAACTATCTAATGATGACACAAATGCTTTAGGGTTTTTTGTATGTTTGTGGGGGGAAGTGGCAGCCACATGTCTAGTGGCAAAAGATGAGGTTGAGAAGCAGGGTCATGAGAAAGCTGAAAGGGGATGTTATTTCAGTACTTCTGTCTCATGAATCTGTGGCTGTGTTTCAGCAATTTTTAGTGACCAAATAGTATGATGTACTATAGCCTCATTAGTGTAGAGTTCAACAGTAAACATGGAAAGTATGTAAGATTGGGCAGAATCACATACATTTGCTATTCACAAGTGATGAAAACATGTAATAGACTTCTCACGAGGATATCACATGGTACTTATACCAAAGAATCATCTGTAGAGCAATAAAATTACATATGATTTACCTATACAGTTCTTGATCATATTATGATTATAGAAATAATATGGTTACACTGATTGAACAGATTGTATCATACCAGTGAGAAATGAAAACAATTACATATGTCTATACATAAGATTATATGTACATAAATACACTATCAGGGGAGTGATCTTTGACGAATGAAACTGATGCATTTCTAGCAGGCTAATAAATACAAATATAATATGAAAGCTTTTGATCCTGTTTGAATCCCCAGGCAATAGGCTGCCTTTGATTTTAAATTGAAATGTATGAGGGGTCATAGGAAAATGACAACCCAAGTCTGGATTCATGCAAAGTTTATACTGTGACTACAAGTGCATAGCCCAAAATCAAAGAGAATTCTGCTGGAGTATATGTTAAGGAGCTGGAAAGATCCAAGATCAACAGTGATAAAGTCTTTTATGAGCAGATGATCTGCACTATAAAATGTAATGAAATGCACACCTACTCTGCATTTTGTAAGTAAGCAAAGATAATAATGAATATAGTCTTTTTTGAATTGTATCATGTATTTTGAATTTAAAGTAATACAAAATTTGATATACTAGCTCTTTTCCACAGAGGAAACAAATGTGTTTTATTTTCTACAAAGCAGTTACTAATGTAGGTAACTTTAAAACAAAAAATAAGAGCCTTCTAAAATTGCTATCTTTGTGGATCTGAACAACATATTAATTACACAGAGAATGTTAGATAAAAGGACAACATTTTCTCTCTGCTTGGTTATATTTTCTCATAGTTAAAGACCTAATCTGCATAGCATAACATTGACATAATCTTCAGCAGATAATGAAAACTGCCTTTTAAAAGCTTCATTTCTTTTCAAGAATAATTTATTTGTGATGGAAGTAATCTCCTAAATCTAAGTGTCCCAGGTGGCAAGTTACAATATAAATGCATTGTATTAATTATTTGGAACTGAAACTAATGAATTTCTGGTTAAAATGTTCTGTTCATCCCATAAGGCTCAATGTTGCCAGCCTTATTTATGTTGAACAGTGCCCCACTAGGCAAGCAGTCCTGCTGATTTCAATGAGACTTCTTGAAAGCTAAGGTATTACTTGGTGTGAGAAAGGGTGGCAGAATCAGGCCCACAATAATTACTATCTCAAAGTAAGCTTACCTACACACTTACGAAATAAAGACTTGGAAAAAGAGAGAAGGACTCAGCCCTTGTACAAGATACAGAGATTCACATTGTATTAAGAAGAAAATGCAAATTGAATAAATATCAAATAGTCAATTGTTGGTCAGAGAAGTTTTAAGAACACACCTGGACTAGAGTCATAACTGTAAAGAGTCATACAATGAAAAAAAATGCAGGCTCAGTTCTCTCCTCTTAAAAGTGCCTTGTTCAAAGACTTTTCAGCTGATAAAGCCTGATGGGCAATGGCTATATTTTCATACTCAGATAAAGATACTTTGAGCTTACCTGTTCTCTCTCTCTCTTTCTCCTGATTCAATGGTGTACTCTCCTGACAGCTTTGTTTTTCAGTTTTGGACTCAGCCTGAGGGCTGCTATCCCCAAATTCTGGTGGCTTATTGCAGACGGCAATCTCATCTGCCACACACAGCCTTCTTATTTATCAATTCAAAAGCTTCCTTATAGGAGTGAGTAGGAGAGGGGCAGAAAACTGCAGGCTCCCTTCAGTCATTCCTGATCTGCAACTGAGACTTTATGCTGTGCATTCAATTTGTAAGCTTTTCTTTTTTTCTTTTTTGTGCGGCAGGGCTGGGGAGGAGAGTGGGGAGCTGAAGAAAAACAGCTACACTGCTTTCAAGTGAGAGAGAAAATGATCTTTCACAAACAAGGCTTATTAGAAGTTCAAAAAGAAGTGTTAATAAAGCCTCCAAAGATATAAAGAAACCTCTTTCAGAGTCAGTTACCTTCTAGTGCTCAGAGAGTGGGGGGGGGGGGAAGGAACTTCTGTACTTACAAAAGAGATACATCTGACAGGAAAGCGGATTACTTAGGGGAGGGGACAAGCTATAGAAATGTTTGTATGACTGACAGCCCTGACTACCATTTTTCCTTTTGTCAGGCAGTCTTCCTGCTGCACAGTGCAGGCAGAGAGAGACACATATTGCTACAAAAGAGCACTCAGCCAGTTTCAGTCATCACACCCGCAAGAAGTGAGGTCTGTTTGGCTTACAACCCAGCTCCATCAAATGTGCATTACTAGTACAGTTTTGCTATGTAGCCTGCTGTCATATTTGAGGATTACTATGCTGTTGTCTATTTGATATGGCAGGGAAAGACAACCTGAGGGTTTTTTTCATAGGATTTCAATTTCCATAAAAGAATAGTTTATTTAAATAATTTCATGCTTTCCTCCCTCATTTGGGGCACAATCCTGCATCTCCGTTTCATTGACTGATGAGCTACTAGAATGACAGTAACCAAATGCAAGGTGAAACTATTTGACAAGGCCCATCCTTATTCACTCTGAGAAATACCTCACTCTGTAAGTGCTTCCATTGATTTCAGTGGGCCTGCTTAACAAGCAGTGGGACTGCTTACGGAGTAAGCAGAGTAAGGGTGACAGAATGTGGTTCTAAAGGCTTATTTACTGCTGGAGGAAAATGTCATCTTGAGACTGGAGACTGTTTATCCACAGAACAGATATAGCACAAGCAGAAACAGTGCAATCTTTCACACATCAGCTATCCACACACCTTAAGCCTGACATGGGTGGATGATGTCTCCAGAGGAAAAGTTCTGTCTCCATATGCATTCAGTCTGTGACCCCCCTGCTGAGATTAAAAAGAGGGTGCCACATTAGGGTCTGATTTCAAAACCCACAAAAATATGAAACTCTCTCCCCTGACAATCCCTTTGGATCAAACCATTTGTGCCAGTTCAGATAGTGTTGTTGGTGATATGGACACCTAATAGGAACTGGACAGACTTATTTCTGACAGGCCAGTGAACAGCCTTCTGGTGATAGCAACTTTTCAGCAGGCAACATCCAAAAGGGTTTGGATTTCAACTGGTAGCCATATGAGTTTAATCATTTTTGTTATGGGCTTATTCTTGTGTATTTTCATGGGCCTTTCCTTTTTCTTAATTGCTTTCAATTACAATTCTTTGAAAGAGTATTGAACATTTATAACAATCAATTTTATGTTTACATCAATTGATATAAATTGTTTATATGAATTTATATTTAATATGAGGGGTTTTGTGATGGCAAGAACAGAGTTAATATGGTAATACAAATGTAATTATGAGCATTATAAACACAAAATTCTCCACAAAAAAGAACAATAAAAATACACAATCATTGATAGAGAACAGCTCAGCAATTTAGAAAAGAAAAACCAATATAATAAGGATGAGAGGACTTGTGACTTAGAAACAGGTGAGAGGATAATCTGTATAAGTAATAAACCATACCAAAGTACGGATGGGTTAATATGAGTTCTAATGAACCACAATTACATGCAAGACAATGCAAATGGGTGCTAAGACATTCCTTTTGTGTTATGGTAGTAGATAATAGTTTTATTTTCCATGGCTTGTTGTCTCTCTGATGCATTTGATTTTAAGAAGATTTAAGACTTGACTGAAAAACAAGGCAAATTTATGAAGCCCCATTTTGTCTCTATTCATTCACAGTGGGCATCACATAAATGAGTGAGATGTGTACCAATATGTCAGTGCAGTAGAAAAGTTGAAAGCAAAAAACAATTAAAATAAAGTGAATCCATAGAGAAATAGCCACTCTCCCAATGGAAAGAAAGGAAAAATGGGAAAAGCTGATAAAAAAGGGAAAAGAAAATATTCAAAGATGAAATTACGTGAATAAAATTTATCTGAAGGAAGAGACGTGTGTAATATACTATATACTAGGTGTTCCATTGCTGTCTATAATGGAGATTTGTCATTTGATTGATATGATAGCTACTTAGCCTATTTATGCACTATTTGTTATGCACCTGCCCTTCCATAAAACATGATATCTTTATTTTATATTCTGTAAAGTGTATGTACCCCTAAGAGTAAGAAATAAGCTTTTTCCACCCCCACATACTGTGTGTTTAAGAGGGAAGCATATAGCTAATGAACTGTGTTGCTCCTTCTGATATCAAGTTTTTAGTAAGGACAAAGAAAATTCTGCTCTGTACATGAAAAGCAAAAGTATTTAAACAAGTAAGTCACAAATAGTTCTTAAATTATCATAGACGTTACAGACCTATTTAGTCTTGTTGAGACTAACTACTGTCAATGCACAATTTTCCCTATCTGTGTATTTTCTAGTGTCTAGACCAGACTAAGCGATACAAGCAATGAGGCTTCCACTGCTTTCCTTTGGAAATTACTACAAAGCCCAATAATGACAGCATGCAAAACTAAATACAGACTCATTTCTTTGTCTTAATATTTCCTCAGTAGCTCTTCACACATGTAGTCATACCCTTTTAAACCCCCCTTGCCACTCAAGAAAAATATTTACTATTCATTAAGATATTACTCAAGTAGAGAAAGGAGAGAGAGGCAGTTTGGAAAGAAGAACAAATAACTGTACTAATTACTCAGGAGGCATCATAAGTATCTAGATCTCACGTTCTGGGTGCCCAAATGCCAGCTTAGTCTCTGACCCAGAAATATGAATCACATGGTCACAGCATTGCAAAGTCACATCAACCTAACTTCAATGAGGCTCCATGGTGCGCAGGGGGCTTCTACTTGATTCTGAATGCAGGACTGGGGCCTCAGTCAAGGGTTCTCCAGACGTGGTGATTTGATATATTTCAACCCCTTTATCAAACTGAGCCATTGCATTCTGGCTAATCCTCTCCCCTCTAGTCATCTGCTGTCTTTCATCCAAAAGAACTTTATTCACCTCTAGTAGTCTTCCAACAGTTATGGAAACAGCTGAGCTTGAAAACATCTCAGGTAACTGGTCAAAGTATAATACCCCATATGCTTATATTGAAGTGCTGCATCATTCAAATAAAATAGTTAATAAATAAAAATATTAATGAAGGCTTGTGTTTGGCTTGAAACAAGGGAGTGCAGAGGTTCAGGTTGGTTCACCTACCCTTAGAAACGGAGTGAAATTGTGGCTACTATTAATTTGTCCTCCCAAATCTGAAAGGCTGATTCTCTGAGATATCAGAATGTTTCTCTAAGTAAATGTTCTCCTCCTAGAAAATAATTCAGCTTTCATGTGGGCTGGCAATCTCCTAGGGCATATGAAGGAGCTATACTGTATCATAATTATTTTGTCAATAAAAAGAGCCTAATTGTGTTGGAGTGAGAAGAATATTGACTGCACTGAAAATCAAAGTAATCATCAACTCTTATGATGAAGTTAATGAAACATACTATTTGTGCAACCTTTTCAGCTTCTTCTTTTGATAGTCCTAACTCTCGAGCAGTGAAATTAAGTCCCTGCAAATTACAGTTCTTAGACAAAACTTGAAGGTTCTGATTGTTTCTGCATATCAGGTCTGAATTCTTCTGATATACAGGGGTGTAGGAAAGAGATCCTGCAGGCTAGATTTAGATTCCTAAGAAAAGGCTTAGGGCCATTGCCACTATCATATCTCATTCTAAAATGCTTCCAGTTACCTATTCAGAGTTAGCATGACGAGAGGACGTTCAGAATTCTCTGGATATGGATGAGCTGACGTAAAGAGGAAAGGTTTAAATGTATTAGACACTAAGGGCTTTTTTTGGAAATGAGAGCATCTGTATGAAAAAGGGCTCCACCTTAAGCACAGTAGAACAAGACTGCTGGTACAGAAAGTCATCCAAGTTTAAGGTGGTTATTTAAAGTAGGAACTGAGGTAAAGCTAAGAGCTGCCAGAAAGCACTCTGATCAGATATAGGATTGTTAATAATACAAACGTATCACTGTATTCAGCAATGGACAGGAAAGAAGTTACAACTGAGTTGGCGGGGTGTGGAGGGAACATAGGGTTGAGCTCACAAAGGTAAATTCTTAAATAGTAATAAAGTGTCAGACTAAGGAGTTAAATAATTCATTATATACAGAGAAAGAGAGAAACACAAATATATGTATTGCAGAGAAAGGCTGTAGAGGTGAGAAGAGAGTAGCACTATGACTAGAAGATTCCATAGAATCACATGAGAAAAATCTAAAACGTCAGAAAAAGTATTTTGAGCACACAATGTTGAGGGAGATAAAAAAGTAGAGCTGAGTGAATAATTGATTTTTCAGTTCGGACTGGCTGACCTGGAAAAATCAAAAACAAAATTTGGTTTGTTTCAAACCGAAACTGAAGTTGTTTTTTCCTGCCAAAACAAAATAAAATTCATTTTGGGTCAAACAAACCAATTTTTTATATATAATTTATTTTTTCAGTAAGTTACGTTTTTGGCTGTTTTTTACTCTTTTCTAAAAGTTAAACAAATCTAAATTTCAAGCATTATTTTAAAATCAAAAGTCAAGACATTTGGTTTCAAAAGTGTTGAAACAAACCATTTCAACTTTTTCAATTTTGTTTCTTATTTGACCTAAACTCTTTGCCAAATTTGACCCAAATTCAAATAGTTTTGGTCACTCCAAAATTGCATTTGTCAGCAAATTTACTATTTGACCAAAAATCTTTACCCAGCACTAATCAAAATACATTAAATGTAATGATTTGTAAAAAAATTTGTGTAAGATTGGTAAATGAAGGCGCAACACATCACTAGGACTGGATGGTGGTATTTATCCAGGAGTTTTGAGAGATAAAATAGTTGAAGAAAAATATGCAAGGACTCATAAAATCAGCTCCTATATCCAAACACTGGACCATACCAAATGTTATAGCTATTTTTTTTTTTTAAAAAGAAAGTTGCTACAGATAATGATCATGGAAATTACAAACCAATAAATCTTTCTTTAGTATGAGGAAATTGCATTGAAACAATAACTGAGAATTTATAAAATAGTGAGATTAACATGGTCTTATAGGAACAAACCAGCACGACTTCTGTAAAGGAAAATCATGCCTCTCTAGTCTATTTGAATTCTTTAGTTTCTTTAATATCTTCTTGTTGGATGCTTTTGATGCAATACAATGGCCAAAAGAGAACCAACTGACTTAATTTCAATGGGCTTTTGAAATTACAAGAGGATATTCATTCATTAATTCTCCTGCTAATGGAGCATAGAATGCACATGTCGTGTCACCCATTTCCAGACAGTTCCATCTCCTTCCAGTGTCATGGCCTGCTCTATATTAAGGTTGAAGTGGGCAAGGTCAAAAACCATGACATCCTTCCAGCATGCACGAGGCCACCTGCAAGGCCTTCTTCATTCAGCTTTTGTTGGATCAGATACATAAAGCTGGCAGGCTGGTATGGACTCTGGCATATGGAGTTGATGGCCAATCCACCTGAGCTGGTGTTGAGTCAGTTGGCAAGCCAATGAAGGCTGGTTGGTCCGACACCAGACATCCGTGTTCATAATGTGATGCAACCACCATATGCCATTAATAAGTCATTGCTGTTTAATGTTGAAAGCATGCAGATTTCATGTCAAAAGCATCCAACAAGATGATATTAAAGAAACCAAATGTCTATGATCTGAGAATTAAAGTACTGTCATGTATTAGAAACTCACTAAAGACAGAAAACAAAAAGAAAGAATAAATGGTCAATTTTCAATATTCCAAGAGGGTAACAATAGGGTTACAAAAGATTCCATGCCAGGATTGGGGGTATTTAATATAGTTACCAGCTATCTGGAAAAGGGAGTGAACAATGAAGTAGCACAGTTTGCAGTTGCTACAATATTATTTAGGTTGGTCAAGACTAGAGAAGAGTTTGAAGAAAGGTAGTGTGTCCTAACAAAGCTAGGTGAATGGACAGATCGATGAAAACCTCTGCTCAATGTGAAACAGTGATAAAAAAAGCAAACCAAATAACAGGATATTGTCACAGGGAGGCTGTCCCCTTTAAATGAAGCAAGTCCAGAGCCCCTGTGCCAGAACAAACTCCCAGTTTGGCTAATTAAGAGGACAAGGCAGCACTGAGGGCTATAAAGGATTAGGGAAAATCTGAGCAACTTGGTGGGTCAGAGCAGTCTCATGAGAGTTATCGAGGAAAAGGACAGGTGAGAGCTCTCTGCAGACTCTTGGCAAGAGGGAGGAATTGTCAGAAAGCCAGAGGAGGGGTTGTGAGCTGACCTTGCTGGGCCAGCCAGTGCTGAGAGGCTGAAAAGGACCAAGGGCTAAGAGCAGGAGAAGAAGTTAACATTCTGATCTTCCTGAGACAGAAATCAGTGGCCAGAGAAGGTGGGAGAAAGCTGAAAGCAGCAAAAGGAGATGCCTGTTGGCTCCCTGAGCCAGAGACCGGGAGCTGAAGGGCAAGAAAGGCTGAAGGCTAGTGAGAGATTGTAGAAAGGCTGGAGGCTTGTAGAGGCTTGTAGAAAGGCTGGAGCTGTACTGGAGAGCTGAGGTACAGTGAAGGATGCCAGAACTGTATCTGATGTACTGTCTGGACTATAGTTATGGGCTTACATGCATGGGGCTTTCTTTTGTAATAAACTAACCCTGCAAAGGCTATTTGCACTCAGAAAGCTTGTTTGGACTACATCTAGGGACTCTGAAGAAGGGAAACTGTGGTAGGGGCACCAATTGTGCTGAGGTCTGCAGCAGGAGGATACTCCAGGCAGAGGCCACCCTGACAGATGTAAAAAGAATGGGAAAGAAAATATTGAAAAGATAATTTATAACACAACACAAATCAATGGTATACCCTCACTTGGAATACTGTGTTCAGAGCTAACGAATTGATCTCGAAAGAATACAATAGAAGTATCATAGATGAGCAACAAAATTGATTAGAGGTATGGAAAGAGTTGTGTACGACAAAAGAGAGAATGAAATAAATTGGGGCTCTTTAGTTTAGAGAGGAGACAAATAAGACGGGACAACAATAGAGCTATACAAAATAAAGAATGGTAGAGTGAGGATAAATCATTCACATTTCAATTAAATTGAATGGTAAACCATTAAAAAAACGGTTAAAAAACTACTCTCTTTCCACAAAACACAGGTAACCTTTGGAACTCCTGGGCACAAGGTATCATTGAGGTCAACAGTTTAGTAGGATTCAAAAAAGATTAGACATTTTTATAGGTAATGACAACAACTAGATTAGACAGAGTAAAAAAAACTGGAATAGATATAAACCCCTATACTTCAGAGCCTGAGGTTATTCCATAATTATCCATTGTTTAGAGTCTAGAAGTTCTCTCTGAAACGTGATAATGGCTAGGGTCAGAGATGGGATGCTGGATGGGATGAATAACTGGTCTAATTGGATATGGCAATTCTTGTGTTCCTATACTGCATGTCAATTAAACATGTTGTGAGTGTAATCCTATTTATGTCCTGCTGCTTGTAGCATACTATTCCAGTGTAGTTTTGGAACTCATAGTTGGCTCAGCTGTTTCCTTCTTCTTTATTGCCTCCTTTTTGCTAATTTTGTTACCCTGAGGTAATGCATCTTCACGCTGTGCTAACAGCAATGTTCACGAGCATGTAGGATGTAGCAAGGCCACAGGTGTAGCAATATTTCTGGCCACAGAATGTCTTCAAAGACCAAAATGTACTGAAACAACTTTTTTTTTAAAAAGCCGGCAGCATCTGTGATGTTGAGACAAATGGAAAATTGTACTATAAATGGGCTAGATCGGGACCAGTCTAGCCCCACATGCCCACACTCCTCAATAGCAAGACTGATCACAAGCACAGCCTTTGCCACAAAGGGATAGGGGAGGAGGCAGAGCCATAGTTCTGCCCCCATCCACACTAGACACAGAGGGCAGTACACACCATATTTCCTTAAAGGATAGAAGCATTGACCCTGGGACGTTCCAGGAGGCGCTATGGCCCCAGAGATCTTGCATCCAGGATGGGCCAATGCCTTATTGGCACAATAGAGCCAGGTATTAACATCAAATGCCAGATATTATTTTACTCATTTTGCTGCTGGTTAATGATCAGTGAAAATAGCAACAGTTTAGATTTACCTAGCATGTTATTTTCTGTTATGCCATATCATAGGCTAGGGTCAGATACCAATAAAGAAAAACAGATAAAAACAATAAATACTTTTTCAAGTTTATATATTTTTTTACTTCTGCAATAGGCTCATATGGTTGGAGTCCCACAACAGGAAATTATGAGTGTGTACAATGGAACCACAACATGCAACAGCATTACACAACAGAACATGCTCGTTTTTATGATCAGGCCTTCCAAGGATTTGTGAGTGGCAGTCATGCTTTTTCATCCCACTTTAAGGTCTCGAGCCTTTGATCATTGTCAGTATTGTGTCTTAGGACTTCTCTGAACCTTTAACAGCATTATGGGCTCCATCCTGAATGTGCAGAGTACTCTGGCTTTGATCCAGTAACGCACTTAATTAGCTTTTAAGCAGCAAGTACTGTTGAAAGCTAACTGTGTGCTTAAGTGTTTTGCTGGATTGAGGCCAGAGTGCTCAGCACCACGCAGGACTGAGCCCTATTACAGTAAAGAAACACCACATTTCTTGGGCACATTTGAGATGACCAGGCATCTACTTGTAACTAACTAACAATCTGAGCCAGGAGCATAGTGGGTTTCTTTACAGGGCATTATTATAAGTATTGGAGCTATGCGAAGGCAGGATAGCTCAGTTTTCATATAATCATTTAATTTCTTATGCTCATAATTTTACTTGCTTAAAGTGGTCGTGTCAACTTTAGCGGTGCAAGGATTTTTGTTTTCCCCATAAGAACTTTACAAAGGTTGCTGTTATGGGTTGATCTCTCTCACTTTTGATCCTGCTTAACCAGCTGGGATGAAAGAAATTTGCACTTCCAGGAAAGGAAAGTAATAGCTGGCAATTTACAGTTCGGACACTCAAACAGATCTTTCCGCATCTGCCACCCACCAGCATCTGCATGAAACTATCATTTTTTCCCTCTGTCTTTGTATTGCCAAACATTTTTGGTCCAGGGAGGGGGGGCCGTGCAAGAGACAAAAAAACAAAACAAAACAAAAAAATCCTACAACAGCCTGCCTTTTATTTGAAGGAAAAATAAACCCTGTTTTTCCAGTGCGCCACATAGCATTGCTCACTCCTGTGCGTTCTGACTCGGCTCCCATAGGATAACATGGAGAAGCTAAAAACAATGATTTTTAAAGATGAAAGTCACATTCCTGTGGGAAGCTCAAGTAAACAGGCTTTATACAGGGGATTAAAATGGGAACTTGGCACAGATGGGCACTTCTGCTGCAGCCCATCTACTACTGTTGTCCCCTACCCTGCAGCATGTGTGTCTAGTCTAGTGGACGTAGTTCATGGACCCCCCGACCACTGCTCTGCCACTGACCTGCCTACATGAACACACACATACACCCTGTCCTCTGTGCAATGCCACTGCAAAGCTTGGCAGGCCACAGGGAGATTCTGTATCACTCTATACAGTATTTTCAGCGCCCATCTCCCCTGTGTTAGTGGAACCAGGACAATCTGCTACGTTCTGGCCCTTCTGCAGTCACAGAGAGACCAAAAGGATGTCATTCCAGGGCAAAAGAAACTGCAACGATATATGAGCTCTGCAGATCTGAGTCATAATAAAACCACGTTTTTCAGCGTTGTGAGCTCATTTGATATTCCAGTGAATATCAGCAACAGGTATAATCTGCAGTCACTTGACATTTCTGTGGGTCAGGGTGCAGAGTAACATCAGTATATATTGCAGCTAATGACATTCAGCTTTAAATCAAAGAATTCTAGCCCTGTGTCAGCAAAGCATGCTTAAAGCTAAGCATGTGCTGGAGTGCTTACTGGACTATATTTTAGCTTGGGCTGCCATTAGTTTTATCAATCACTATCCAGTTTCCTGTTAAAGCAGTTCAATGGTACATGTTCCTTTTTGCAGCCACACCTAAGCAATGATTTACAAATGCTCCGGACACTTCAGTGGCCCCATCAGTATGGCAAAAGTCATTGCAGAAAAGGTCATTGCAGACTCATCGTCCAGTTTGTGTCACTCAGGCTTTGTCTGCATTAGCATTCATGCCAGCAAAACTTTTGTCGCTCAGGGGTGTGAAAAACCATCCCCCTGAGCAACAAACACTTTATGCCAGCAAAACGTGTGTGGACAGTGCTAGGTCGGTGGGAGATGCTCTCCCGCAGACATAGATACTGCCATTTGTTTAGGTGGTTTTATTATGTCAGTCGGAGAGCTCTCTCGTCAGTCTAACGCAGCTACACAAGCGCTTATG